>NW_017729022.1:81721437-81728050 GCF_001723915.1 Gavialis gangeticus
ATAAGGGCCAGATGTGCGTCAACAGCAAGACTAGTGGAAGTAGAACTAAGAGCAGGTAAGTAGACACAGACAGTGGAAGAGAAGTCTGAACTTGATACAATGGGGGAAAAAGGGGCTTGAAAGATGGGTGAAAAAATCGAGGCAATTCATTCAGCGACAGCAGTTCTAAAAGAGTAAGTGATGGGGCGATGTTTGGGTCAGGTGTGAATGGGTGCAGCTGAGTTGTACTTTTTTACATGTGTGGTTTTTTTTCTTGTCCTAAACATTGTTGTTTAGAGTTCTCATGCCTAGCTATTCATGTTAGAATACTTCTATAGCGTAACCTTTTTACAAAGGTGCCCAAGTGACTTAAGCTCCTAAATTCCCATTAATCCCATTTTTAAGTGCCCAGGTAGTATAAGTACTTGTGCCATATTGGAAATAAAGTGGGCCATAAGCTCCTAAACAACTTGGGTACTTCTGAAAACTTTGCCCACAGTAGTTATAGATGTAGTCCAAAATGCTACCGCAACTCAGCCACAGCAAGAGGTGGGGCGGGGGGCAGAAAAATGTTGATTTTTCTCACTAACTGCGGACCAGTGGTTGCTGCCAGCTGTAGCTACTATGTTGTAAGTTTTCATCAGTGAAACATAAGAAGCAGCAGCAAAAGGATTATTGTATGTGTTCTTGGAGCAGAAAATATTCCTGAAGTTACAGCTGAACTGTTTTACAATTTGTTTTGTCTTGGCATAACATTGCAGACCACAACCTGGAGGTTACCGTGCACAGTTAGCTTGTATATAAGCCAATAGTGTGCCCTTGTGAAGAAGGCTAACAGCATAATAGCTTTATTGGCAAGAATGTTACCAGCAGATCCTGGGAAGGGGTTTATTCCCCTCTACACCACTAGTGAAGCTGCATGTGGAATCCTGTGTCCAGTTTTGGGTCCCCCACTTCAGAAAGGATGTGGATACATGGGGGAGAGTCCAGCAGAGGGCACCAAAAATGGTTAAGGGGCTCTGGCACATGACCTACAAGGTGATGCTGAGAGAACTGGGTTTACTTAGTCTGGAGGAGAGGAGACTAAGGAGGGATTTAATTTCAGCCTTCAACTACCTGAAGGGTGGTTCCAAAGAGGATGGAGCTAGACTGCTCTCAGTGGTGCCTGATAACAGAAAAAGGAGCAATGGTCTCAAGTTGAAGTGAGGGAAGTTCAGGCTGGACATTAAGAACAACTTTCTCACTAGGAAGGTAGTAAAACATTGGAACAGGTAACCCAGAGAGCTTGTGGGATTTTCATCCTTGGCTCCAGGCTTTTAAGAACTGGCTAGACAAAGCCTTGGCTGGGGTGATGTAGTTTAGGCAGGCATTGGAGTAGATGACATCCTGAGGTCCCTTCCAAGTCTCACTTTCTATGGTTCCAACTGTCTATTAAGTGCAACATTTGATGGGGTGATGTTTCTCTAAAGGGCCACAGTATATCTTGGAAACATAATACACTTGAAACATTTCTTAGGCTTCTCACTGATGCAGGATTTTGGAGGTAGCATGAGAGAGATTTAGGATATGGCAGTTAGAAGAATTTACACGGTTCCAAAGCTGTGCTTTTTTTAGAAACCAATCCCTGCTTTTTTGAGTTAAACCTCTTTATACCGTCTCCCTTCTTATGTGAAAACTACATTAGCTTTTCTAGTGGGTACTACTGTTTCTTTTTCCTTGTACCATTTTGGCTTTGGACAGCTCGGCTCAGATCAAGTGCAATTGTGTGGGGTCTAGTTTAATTTTACACGCCATACTGAGGGTTTTGGAGGGAGAGGGGGAGATTACTTGTGTGAGATTTCTTTATCAAAGACTCAAAGGCCAGATCTTTTAGTTGGTATGAGACTCTGTGTACCTCCACTGAATTCCAATAGAGCAATGTCAATTTTTCATGGCTAAGGGGCAAGCCCAAGCATTTACTAGCTAGATGGGCAACTTGGCTCCTGGCACGATGGGCTGGTTTGGAGAAGTTATTGTTCTAGTGTGCAGGTGTGCATTCCAGAGCTTTGTTTCTTTAGTTCAAGGCCTTCCTATCTAAAGAAGTTCTTTCACTCGGACATAATTTTCATCTTCATCCAAGTGCTGTAGAAATCAACATTTTGGGTTTTTCTGCTGACAGACATGGTTTGTATCTGTAGGTGTGGGTCAGATTCTCAGTTTTGAATTGGCTCAACTACAGAATGTAGAGGTGTCATGCAAATTTACAGCAGGCAAAAATTGTAGGGGGGGTGGAGGCATTGTCTTTGTACTGAGAGGAAGAAATCAAGTTAATAGCAGGGTTTCTCTTTACTCTTTCTCTCTGCCAACTGTTGGAGGAGTTGGGCTGGGCAAAGCCTGAGTGAGCCCAGGACTGGAGCAGGTGTTGAGTGCCTGGAATGCCATCCCTTTGCTTCTCTGATAAGCTGCTTTCTTTGTAAAGTACCCAGGGAATGGCTGTCTTTAGTGTCCACAAACCAGGGGGTGTGTACTTTCTTTTGATTGGTTTACAAAGCTGTATGTGAAATGGGATTGTCTGTCTGTTATCTACAAATTCCTTTCTTTTTGTTACAAAGGTTTCCCTTCAACTTCTATTGCTGCTATGACTGCAGGAGGAAGCTGGAAAGGAAAATTGCTGACCTTTCCTGTTTTACTTTTAAAAATAAACCAACCCTGAAAATTGTTAGCTCCTATGTTTGTTGTGAAGCCTAAACTTCAAGAATTGGGATCTCTTTCTGCTAGTTTATAATGTCACAAACATCTGAAGCAGAGTGTTTTTTGTGCATTAGCAACTAAAGCAGAAGAGCCAGTGTTAGATGGAACTGTTGAATCCCAAATTCTAGTCCTGACAGGTAAATTTAAAGGAGAAAATTGCTCTCAAGCAGGGTTGATGCATGCTGTATTGTGCCCAGCCCTTCCCACCCTGCCATTGCTCACTGCCTGACCCCACGTCTTCTGAAGAGGCACTGCTTCCTGCTAGTACTTCAGATGACGCTAACCTTCTGAAAAGGCTTTGCTGCCTCTGTCATTTTCCCCTCCACCCTTTCCCAGTCTGGATGCAGAGTTTTGGAGTATGTCAGAGTTCTTGCTAAACAAGAATTGAAAGTAGACTTGCATTTGGCCTCAACTGCTGAAAGCTGGCATAGTTCCTTTAACTTCAGGAGTGCTACACTCATTTTCACCTGCTGTGCATCTGTTCCAATAGATATCTATTTAAATTTATGATTAAGGGTTAACCCTTCTCCAGCCCTGCTGCTACTTTTGTTGGCATCTGAAGTTGCAAAACTTTAAACAAGTCCTTTCAAGCATGCTGAACTCTGACTTGATGTCAGCAGTGATTCAAGGACAAGGCACATAATTATACTTTTGAACAGACATGCAGACAGAACTGTGTGACAGCAGTATCCATAAGTGCTCCTAAGCTTAAGTATGATCTCTTTTGGCTATTAAACTCATCAGCTGACAGTCTGTTTTAGTGTATAATGGTCAAATGGCAACTGATTGGGATTAAATGTGTGACTGTACTGATGCCTTCCATTTATAACACTGCTGTTTGACATTTGTCAGAGCGATCTGTTTTGCTGGTGTTTTCTCCAGTAATTCTTATCCATTCAGGAATGATGTATGCTGTCACTGACCATTCATCAAATGGGAAACAGATGCTTCTAGTTTTTCCTTCTCTTGGAAGCTTTGTGTTGAAAAGCGGCTCCTGGGAGAATGGGAGCGAGAATCCAGTGCAGAATGTCCAAACATTGTTGAAATGACTGATGATTTGTGGCCATCCCCCTGTGGCTCCTCTCTCTGAGAACCCAGGTTAGAAACATTCATATGTGAACACCCTTTCCACATCTGTGCACTGGCCTCCTTCTATAGAGGTAAAGGCAGGTGTTGTTTCTTTTGCACCACTGGTGAAGATGTTAGCAGCAAGTATCATGCTTTCTAAAGTAAAGCACCAAACTGCAGGCTAAATATTGAGTTGCCATAAACAAAATCTAAAAATTGTCAGTTAGTTTAAAATCTCCCAAGTGAATGCACTGACAGTCTCAAAAGACTTGTTAAATACAGTACTCTCACGAGTCTTGTTGAAGGGTCATATTGTACACTAACGAATTAAAACAGATATCCTGCATGGCTGCTTACAAACCCCGGCCCCCATCCTGTCCCCAGTGCCAGGAGTCTCTGTACCCTTCCCCACCAGCTTGTACCCTAGGATAAAAGGAGATGTTAACCTGACTTGGCTGTATATTGTGTTCACTCTCTCCACCATTTCCCCTCTCATGACAAGGTAGAGAAGAGTTCTTGACACCTTTTTGTACCTCTACCCTATCTGGTTTCCCACTCTGATTCCGAATAACCAGAGTTTCCTCTCATGTTTGCCAGAAGTGACCCAGTCCTACCACTAGCTAAGTATTACTGAAAAGTTATTTGTGAAAGAACAGAGAAGTAGTTTTGAGCTACACTTCCCTTAACTGCCTCTCCTGCACATCCTCTTGCAGAGCACCAGTGTGCTTCATGGGGAAGGGGTGGAGGTGGGGAGAGATTTGGGTGAGCATCTGCTGGAATGTGCATCATCTCCTATTGCAAAGTCCAGCACCATGGGAGCTCTGCCATAAAAGTACACTGGGATTTGAGGATAGGTTTGGTGGATCTGCAACTGAAATTCTCCCTCACAGGAAGGGTGCAAGTGCCTCAAAGCCTAGTCCAACCATGAGGCCAGAATAGTAGCCAGACTGTAGCCTGGACTGGGAAGGAAGGGCAGGAGAGAAGTCCAGCATTCAGCCTGGCTGCTTGGGCTGTGAAGAAGAATAGGCTGGCAGATTCAGGCGGCCTGCCTTGCAGATTCAGGAAGGAGGACGTACTGTCTAAAGCCTATTTGTGTGTTTCTGTTGGAGGCTGTGGAATGTCTCTAACGGAAAAGAAAGTTTTGATTCTGTTGAAAATGATGCTTAGGGGTTTTTCCCCTCCCCTTGAAATTTGTCTAGGAAAATTCATCATTGCAGCTGGTGAAATCAGGAAAGTATTGTTGTTTGTCAGCTCCAGCTCTTTGGAGCATAGACTGTCTTCCTCTCTGTACAGTACCTAGCACAGTGGAGAATTGAGCCTGATTGGGGCCTTCGGGTATTACTGAAGGTAGTGTGGTGGTGGTGATGATGATAAGCAGTTTATTAAAGTACACCAAAATTGTAGGCTTTTGATCTACCATCTGTCTTTTCTAGATCAGGTGCTGGCAATATATAGCCTGTGTGCTGCTGAATGTCTCATATTGCTGAGGCTTCTGTGGTATTCAGCAGTGGGGGCTCTTGCCAAACCACTGCTGAGTGCTTTTTCCATGGTGGGGATGGGGCCAAGCAGTGGTGGCTGTGTGGGACCCAAGTTGGGCCATTCCAGCCTGCTGCCACCATGTTGCTGACCACTGGTCTAGATGAGTTTAGTGTGAAGGTGTTAACATGGATTTCTTTTTTTGTGCAAGACTTCCAGATCTTTATTTTCTCCATTTAGAGTCCGGGAGCATTGCAGAGCTGCTCAACTTCTGCCCTGTAGTGGTGTTCTTCCGAGCCACTAAAAATACACGCAAGAGTTTGTGGTACTGGCACAGCTTGTGGTAGGGTGACCTTCACCCGTTATGTAGAGGGTTGGCACTTAGCTGTGAAGGGCCACTCTCTTTCCTGGAAGTGCTTCTGCCATGCTCTGGTCTGTTAGAGCCAGCCTTCTGCTCAGGAGCAACTTTCACCCACTGTTTAGCACTAAGCCAAGCAGTAAACATTTGTAGAACGGACCCTTAGTTCCTCTTTTCCCCTTTATTGTATTGGACAAACATAAGAGCATGTTTCACTTGCTGACTATATACTGCAGAGTAAGTTCCATCTCTTTATCATCACCACTTTACTTCATAGTCCCCCATATTCTCTTCTGGCTTTGATGGATTCTCTCATAATGTAATTGCTTGGTCTTATTTCCATCCCTTTACTTCTCCCTGCTGCTAGTAGCTGCTGTTTGTTGCAGCAGAGAGCCTGCTTGTATAGAGCTTCTAGCACCAAATTTGGTTTCTCTGTACAATTAGTCTGTTCTTGGCACTCGTGTTTTGCATGGCCTGTAAAAACTTGTTCTTGGTTAAGGCCCTGAGCTGGCTCGTGGTAATACACGTGTGACACTGAGCTCTTGAATAATTGTACTCAAGTGCTTGAAGTTTTAAATGCATTCTTAAGTATTTTCTAAAATTGGGGCCTAAATGCAGTTCCACAGGTGATAGGAGTTTGGAGCTCGTGGAGGGAGGGGAGCTGTGGCATCTTAAGGCCATTCTTTATTTGTGGGTTTCTGAGTCCAAAATTTAGCTTAATTAGTTTGTTTGTTTTTTTTTCTACCTGGAAGCCAGCAGACGCTTCCACTGAACATTGCTTGTACTCATATGATACACCTTGATTGAATCAGGGTTGCTAGTAACAATACAGAAACCACAAGGAATACTGCTTGACCTTCAGAGTCTAGATGGAGCTTGTGGAGCTGGCAGCTAAAATGAACCTTTCTACCTGGAAAATGAATCCACTTGACATGGAGTCCCTAAGAGTCTAGTAAAGAACTGTAGCAGGCCACTTGCAGTACAGTTTCTTTTTTTTTTTTT
>NW_017729022.1:81728155-81739660 GCF_001723915.1 Gavialis gangeticus
TTTTTTTTTTTTTAGGCTAGGTCTCTACTGCAGCCTGGTGCTATGACTGTAGCTCATGTAAACATATATCTGTGCTAGTACTTACCTAGCCAGTTTGGGGACAAGTGGCAGAATAACTGCTGTGGCACATGCTTTGGCACTCCATAGTTACCCAGAGCCCTAGGTAGGGTTGTATATGCCATGCTGAAATTCTGGGGTGCCCCCCTAGCATGTTGCTGCCATCAGCTGGGTGAACTAGTTAAAACTAGCTCAAGGGTGTCTGTGCAAGCTGCATTTGGACCCATAGACTACAACGTAGGCATACCTTTCATGTAGACCTATATTCTGGGAGACCTAGTCATATGCCCAGTTAGATTGGCTTGAGGCACTCAGATTTGGGACCCAGCAGACATCAGCTATTTTGTGCTGAATTTAAAATAAGCATGCTTTAAGTACCTGTCCTTCTAAATTACTGTTAGCGCTGTTAGGTGTGCAGTCATGATTGACAAGATAAACATAGAGATTTTTTTATGTAGGAATGTAGTGTTAAAAGCATTCTGATCTGCGGTGGTCTTGCAGAGTTCTTTGCTTTAGTATTTTCCTGTAGTCAAAAAATGAAAACTAAGAGCTGGCATTTTCTGAGGGATGCCTTGAGTCTAAGAAGACTGAGAGCCACTGTTTTAAAGATCATGTTGGGATAGCAAGAGCATCTTAAGTGAGAAGTTTTTCATAAGGGTGTTCCCCCTCCTGAAGTGTAACCTATATATAACTTTTACCCAGTTACCCATGAGGCTGTTTCTTCCGTTTTTTTTTAATCCCCAAGCTATGACTTGAAGAGATTAAGTGATGGTAGTTCTTTGTTCCACAGACAACAGCAAAGAAAGATGTTTGGTTTTCACAAACCGAAGATGTACCGAAGTATAGAGGGCTGCTGTATTTGCAGGGCTAAGTCTTCCAGCTCTCGTTTCACTGACAGTAAACGTTATGAAAAGGATTTCCAGAACTGCTTTGGGTAAGATCCTCTGCCAGGCAAATGTGTATTGTCATTTCTATTGGTTCTCACTTCTGCCTTTAAGCAGCAAACTTGAAAAGTTAAGTTTCTCTCAAGTGCAGTACTAAAGGCACTGATAAGAGTTTGGTATAGAGCTGGCTTTGGCCTCCACAGCTTACACAAACAGCGTGGGGCTATAGCACAGCTCCAGTGACTTCAGGAGAATACTGCTGACTCATACTGGTGAAGGACCTGGCCTGCATTGTTCCAACGGCTTGGACATTGTGGGTGTGCCTGTGAGCATGCACATGTGGTTTGTGGAACCACAAAGCAGCTTACGGCACTGCAAAGCGCACCTGCACCCATTCGCCATCCTGTTAACTTGCAACGCAGCAGTTTTTTTTGACACTGGAAGATCCTGGTGTCAACAAAAAAGCTACCAGTGAAAAAAGCAGCCTGGTGCATGTGGCAGCAGTATAACACCAGAGAGGCATCCTGCTCTGGCTGCTGGCCAAGCTCCAAGCAACTGGGTTGGCACCGCTGCTGCCCCAGGAGGCCCCCAGCACCCTGGGTAAGGCCCTGGGGCCAATGCAGGTGCAGTCCCCAGCCTCCCCTACCCAACCAGGGTCACCTTGCCATGCACCAGAGTGCGTGTGCAGGGGCATGTCCAGAGACTAATATCAGTGGCATAAATGTGTCACTATTTGTCCCATAGGAAATGCATACCCCTGGACTTGCATGCTTGTGGGGATGCATCCTTTGTGTTAGTTTAGACCTGTACAAAGAGCCAACACATCAGAAGGTGCAGGTGTAGTGCAGTAGAGCACAATAGAGCTGTGGAGGCTTTTGTGACTTCGATTAAATAAAATCTTCTGGGGTTTCATTTAAAACTCAAAAACTTTGTAAGTCATTTTCTTAGCTCGAAAGAGTGGTGCCTCTCAGTTTAGAATAGGGGCTCCCATTGTAAAGGTAAACTCTCACAGCAGAAGTGTGATGTGAAAAGAGCCTGGAAAAAAAAAATGCTTCAAAGCCCTAATAAACTAAGTTGCACAACTTAAAAATGCTCACTTAAAGCTGGTTTGACCACGTAGCTTTGGCCCTCTGAAATGGTCTTACAATAACCTTGAATTTTTCTATCTTTATCAAGTTGTCAAGGCATCCAGTTCCTACTTGGCAGCTTGTAATTATTTCTTTTAATGCACGTAGTTTGTAATTAGCCATAGCAGTAGGACTCTCATAGCTGTAGAAGTTTATCCACTGCAGCATTTACTGTGCAAAAATGTCCATGTTGTCATTGTCTCTGATACATTTTTTTTTTTCCTTTTGTTCCCACCAGTTTGTTCAGTTATTGTGAGCATTTATACCCTTTAAACATGCTTCTGCCTGTTTTTTTTGACAAGTGAGCAGTATCATTTGCTACATGGGTGCCACCCATAGTGGGAAGGTTTTGAGAGCATTAGCAGGGTTAGACCCTTACTTTGCCTTATTCCTTTTTCCTGTTTTTTATAGAAATAGATTCTTGGTCTTTACAGTTATTTCTCTTGATCATGACCTGTGTGTGTGAATCTGGCACTGGAGGTCTGGCCTCAGCTAAATGTCTGGTGACCTGCTGAAGTGTCAAAGCAGTACATCTATGCTTTTGTTTTGGGGCTGTCTGAAGCATGTTTAGCAACATAGGGCCCGTAACTGAACATTGAACAAAAACTGGCTTGTCCCATCCAGGCATGTCAGTCAAATTTACAGTGTTTCGGGGTTCTTTTCAGAATTTATAGAATTTTAATGCAAACTTTATAGCTCTATCTCCTATAAATTTTTGGTATTAACAAGCCTCTCAAAAGCAAAGAATTCCCACACCTCCCCATGCCTTTGAGTGGATTTCTGCTGCCTCTTCTGACTGCTTTTTGACTAAATACTTGATTCTGAGATGAGGCTTTGGGGGGGGGGGTTTCCCCTCCCACCATGTTGAAAGGGAGGGAGGAAAAACATCATCTTGGAATTGAATAAAAATTGATCCTACAGAGGGTTATGACTCATCTTTAATATGTTGGGGCCAAAGTTGCTTGAAAGAGGCAAATGGTTTATTTTATATATTGGCTCCCAGCCTGAGGCACCTTTTTTCAAAAAGGCCCTATTCCAATTGAATATATGGATATTGGATGAGCATTAGATCCCTTTTTAGGATGCATCAAGTTGAACATGTACCATTGCTAATCACTTCTGAAAGTCTTGGTTCGAGAATCTGCCACCCCACCCTCCCTGCTTTTATGCCAATTGTTTTGACTTTAAGAGGCTAACCAGTAAGCAAGGGTTTTGTTCTGTTTTGTTTTTCTTGATAGGCTCCATGAGGCCCGGTCAGGAGACATCTGCAATGCATGTGTTCTCTTGGTGAAAAGATGGAAAAAACTGCCAGCAGGATCCAAAAAAAACTGGAATCATGTTAGTCAGCTATTTTATTTCCTCACCCCCCTATGATTTTAATATTTACCTCCTTCAGTCCCTATTCATCTAGTAATGGCACTGCTAAGTGACTCTTTTTTTCTTTCATGCTCGGCATCTGTAAAAGCTACTTAAAACTGACTATGGCTATTCCCTGCCTTCACCTGGTTCATACACAGGATATCATTGCTGAAACCACTCTAATTTTCACAAGCTGTTTCTCCAAAAGTCTTCCTTTTGACATCCAAATGTTCCAGATGTGGCCTAAGTCCAAAGATAGTAATTTGGCTGTGAAAGTTTGTTTTGTTTTTTGCTTGAACAAGCCAGGTGACTTGCTTAAGCAACATTATAAATCAACTTGGCTTGGTCAGATAATTAAAATGACTAATCTCTCACCATCACACCCTCTTGCACATTCTGACTGGATATAGCAGTTTGTTTTGGGTCTACAGTTGGGGGGAGAGAGCTTCTTCCTGCTGTCCCTCTTTCCATGAGGACTTTGACCGTATCATGGGAGCTAAGCATGCTGCCACTATTTGGGGCTTACCCATCCAACAGTTAGCTCAAACCAGTTTTAAAACAAACAAGGCAGAAACTGTGTGAACACTCTTTACTTTGATTTGTGTTGACTTTAATTACAGCTGCAAACCAAGATGAATATTTGTCAACACAAAGTTGCACTAGTTCACCTGAAGGTGTGTTAAGCCCATTTTACTTTTCTTTTTATAGAATAGTCTAGTTCCAAGCTAAGTTTAAATGACTAGAAAAATGTCAACACACAGTTGTTAGTTAAACTAAATGGGTTTAAAGTAACACCTGTTGCTAAACTAGTGCAACTTTTCTTGCATAAACCATGCTTGAGCTCTGATAAGGAACTAAGAGTAGAAGTAACTGAATACTTTTCAATTACTATGTTGCCTTTCAGGTGGTGGATGCAAGGGCTGGACCCAGTCTTAAAACGACACTGAAACCAAAGAAAATGAAAACTCTTTCTGGAAGCAGAATGAAGAGCAATCAGATCAGCAAACTGCAAAAGGAATTCAAAAGGCACAGTAAGTTGAGAAATACTAGGAACGCAAGTTCATTGCCAAAGCAGCTTACAGTTAATTGGCCTAATCTAGATAATGTCCAGTGCAATCAATTAGGTGTTATTTTAAAATCAGTTTAGCTCTTTCCTTAGCAGTAGAATACTCCAGCCATGTAACTACTGTCGTCTTATTCCCTTATCTGTTTTTTGTTATTACCTGACTTGAAGGACACACACGAAGAACAATTTCCAAAGATCTCTGGGTTTTACTGTTGTTCATATTGTGCCCTTGGAACAGACAGTAGTGTATGCAAATGTAAATTAGCATGAGCAAAACAGCAAAGTCTAGATGCTGGCCATGCACATAGTGAAGGGGGGAGAGACTGGCTTTGTCCCAAGGAGTCCAAGGCCTTGACTGACACACTTCCATACATACCTACCGTCATGTGCTGTAAGTAGTCCCAAGGATGAGGGGCTTCATGGACTTGGAGTCCAAACTGATACGGTAAAGGGAGTGGGGAGAAGCTGTTATACCCTGACTTTCAGAGCTAAGGATGCAAGCCATTAGGAGTTTTGTCATGGATGTCAGTGGGACCAGATCCTCAAGTCTGTGGTTGTGGGGGAAGCCTGTGACAGACAGGAATAGGTCCCAGAAGTGCCAGTGCAATGCTTTGCCTACAAGACCATCCTTGTCCATAGGATCTTTCCAAATTGCTGGCATGACCTTCCAGGATTTTACTGAAAATGCCAGGAGTCAATGGAAATGATCAGTTTATGGTCTTCCTAGCTAGTTGATAGTAGCATTACTTTGTACTAGAAAAGTGTCTTCAATTCTGTTTCTTATGTTATGTCTGACCTGTTGGTGGTAGAGATGACTAACTAGTAAACTGCACACAATTCTCCCCGCACCCCCTTGTTCTCCTGTAGACTCTGATGCCCACAGCACCACTTCAAGTGCCTCTCCAGCTCAGTCTCCCTGTTACAGTAACCAGTCTGATGATGGCTCTGACACAGAGATCAGCCCAGGGTCCAGCAGAACACCAGTCTTCTCCTTTTTAGATCTCACCTACTGGAAAAGGTAAAAGGCAACAAAAACATTTAGTGCACCCAGCAATTCAGCTTAATTACAAGGCACACTATACTTCTTCCTTAGCAATTTCCACAGCATTCATAGACAGCTGTTGAAGAACACAATATTTAAGGTTGTGGCTTAAGTTTATTCAGTAATACAGAAAGTGTGGATTTGGACCCATGGAAGAAAATCCTCTTGAAAGAAATGCTGTGTTCTTAAGACTTTTTTTCCCCTCAAAGTATTAAAGATATTTAGTCTGAAATAATTGACATTTTGACAGTAGGAAATAACACCAATCTAGCTGTTCCGTGGAGGGTTTGTAATTATTTTAAGATTGGCTTCTGCATACTAAATATCAGATGAAATGTCTAGATTGGGGTTGTCAACCAGGGGTACGCATACATATGGGAGTACTTCAAAAGGTCCAGGGGGTATAGCTAACTATGAGCAACACCCACACAAATCGGTTGCATAACTGATCCATGATCATGGTCAGAAAATATTTGAAATAGGGGAATGTTGGGTTTTCCTAGAGGCTTAGGATCCCTTTTTTTCCTGCTTTTGCTACATGGTGAATGTACTGACCTCTTGTTCAGTATATTTGTCAAATGCATGTGACTTACTGCCTTTAAAATGGCCTTCACAGGTACAATGTGTTTAAAATAGCTCTGGGGAAAAAAAAAACAAAAAAAAAACAAACACATGTCTATATTCATGCAACTTTAAGGAGCAAAGTAGGAAATGTAAATTCAGACTTAATTTTTTTTCAAAGCAGTTCAGGGGATTTAGATACAGACCTGTTTTTGGTTCTGTGGGATCTGTTTGCTTATTTTGTTTTTTCTTTCTGGGTGGGTTTTTTGTTTTCCTTGTAGGTCTGTCTCCCCCCCCCTTGTTGATGTCTCTTTATGACCAAAAATTTCCATATATCCTAAGGAAAAGTCAGCAGAGATGGAAAATAGGCACAAGTATCGAGTATGTGTATGGTGCCTAAGATCTAAACTAATAGCTGGGTGCATCTACACATGCCAATTTTGAGGTGCATTGGCCATTTTTAAGGCATATTAAGGGCGTGGGTTTATATGTGCATACTCATAATCTGCCTTAATAGTGACTTTTATTTTGTTTTTATTTTTTTTACGGCTCTTTGCACTGAAATTGATACCTGCAAAAGCAGGTATCAGATTTTAGAGTGAACAGCTACAGTGCCTGCTGCATATGTAGACTGACTTGGCACTAACTTTAGTGCCAAGTTGGTCCATCCACCATGTTAATACACCTTAGTGCATGCATGTGTAGACATGCACCTAAATCGCCTTAATGCACATTAAATTTAGGCCTGCATAAAAGCATGTGTAGACATGCCCCCTAGATTGTAAACTATGGCATCCTGGTTACATTAATTTTTTTGTATATCTGTACCTGTTTCTGCATGCATGTGTGCACCTAGATAGATATAAACTATATCTTTTTCCACCCTCTGCTGCCTCCAGGCAAAAAGTCTGCTGTGGAATTATTTACAAAGGACGTTTTGGAGAAGTCCTTATAGACACTCATCTCTTCAAACCATGCTGTAGCAATAAGAAGTCAGACACTGAGAAGCCAGAACCACAGGGACCCCAATCTCCAGCCGTCTCCAATCAGGAGGAATGGTGACTTCCTCAGCAAATAGCAAAAAGGTTTATATGGAACCTTTTTTATTCTCTGGAAGATACTAGAAAATGACCCTCTCTTCACTTTGGACACCTGCTATGCTGCCAAAAGACCATTCCTTAAAACTGTTTTTGGTTTTACTGCCACAATTCCACAGACTCTGAAACCAGTTTGCATCTTTTTTTTTTTTTTTCCAGGAAAAAAAAAGTACATAATATTTAAGATGCTATGGAACACTTAGCAAAGCTGAATGCTGCTGCAAGGTTGTCCCTTAAGTCATTCTTCCCCCCACACAGCCCTCTACACGACTGAACTTGAAGATGGGTTTTGCTGTATAATAAAATGTATGTAGTTTAATATTTCTATACTGAGAGAAGCATTGGTGGTGTCATGCATTTTAAGTTGGTTGAGCATTCTTATTTTTCTCCCCAATTTAAGGTATTTCTTTTTTGAGACACGATTTGGTAGCATGAATCTATGCATAGAAGCGTTTAAGTCTATTCTTTACCAGACTTCTATTTATATATATATATAATGTATATTTTTTTTAAATATATGGTGATCTAAATCTGTACTACTGATGTTTAAACAAAGACTGACTTTAATTTCATCCTTCGTTTAAGGCAAGGACAGGTAACTGCAGACACCCCTTATGTGAGTAGTGCTAATTTGAGAGATGGGTCCAAATGTTAAGTATTCAAGAAAGCTGAAGAGACGGTGAACTCTTTG
This sequence comes from Gavialis gangeticus, assembly GCF_001723915.1. Classification (NCBI taxonomy): domain Eukaryota; kingdom Metazoa; phylum Chordata; order Crocodylia; family Gavialidae; genus Gavialis; species Gavialis gangeticus. The sequence continues at coordinate 81,736,040 of NW_017729022.1, forward strand.
GCCATCTTTGTCAGTCCCTCCTTAACTAAGAGTTGAATAAAAGTAAAGTGTAAAACCACTGAATTACAACTGAGATGCAGACATGTAAGGCCTTGTGCGATCGCACCCAGAGAAGAGTCAGAGAGGCAACCTGTGGCCCACATCAGATGTAGATGAGGAATTGGGTTTAGAATTTGCCATCTTGAATTGTTGGAATCTATGAAAGAACAAACAGCTGATGGAGTATAACCAGAGAAGAGGCCAGGTCCTGGTTTTGGACCTGTCGCAACCAAGACCACGTGGATAAGGAGTCGAGCACCATTCCAGATATAACTTGGCACCTCAGTGTTTTGTCTGCTTATTTGTTTTTTGTTTTTTACTGGGGGTCTGATCCAAGATTCCTGTTCTGGAACGTATTCCTTTCTTTTGCAACCAATGAAGTAACACTTCTGTAAATGCTGGATCTATTGCAGACTCTGTACATGCTGTTTAAAAACTCGAGATGGCTCTATGCATGTTGTGGCAAAACAGTGGGTTAATATTTCCTATGCACATTCCTGATTAAAACTTGTGTGCAAATGGTTGTGGCATTCCTGTGTGCTACAGCTTTTGCTTTTAGGGTGCAAACAGCTTCTTCAGAGTTGGCTATAGTTAAGCTTCTGACTTGCTTCATGTTTCTTTTATGAAGGTTTAACTTGCGTAATGTTGAAATTGGACTTTTTTTGGATCCTTTTGTGAAACTGCAGTGGACTGCTAAAAACTTATTTTTTCCTATGGGTCTTCAGCATGAAATTTGGATAGGCAGGGCTTTGCTGGTTGGTGAGCATATAGAAGATAAAATGATAGTGGGGAAAAGAGATTCAGGTTTAAATACAAACCTTCCTTCAACTTCAAAGCAGAAACCAAGCTTTTTTTTTTTTTCCCCTTCTGTTAAGATGTCTCAAGTTGTTGGCAGGATGTCACAAAAAATGGAGCTTGGTATTTTCACAGCCTTACAGTGCCCTTTCACTGTAGTTTTTGCTTTCTTTTAAACATGTTACTTGCATTCTAAAGGGAGGGCAAAATTACATAGTACCATTTACATTTGAGTTTGTTTTTAAGTGTCAGTGATTCCTTTTGCTCATGGCTGCAGTACTGGTGGTAGGATGTGCTCTAATATCAATCATCTGTCTTCTGTATGTATTTATTTATTTATTGCTAGATTTCAGCCACCAACTGCTTCCCCTTGCTCCTTTCCATTTTTTCCTTTCTCTGTAGTAATGCAAGATGAACTGTATGTAGTCATGCACTTTGTATTAATGTATTAGAAATGTATGGAAACTGTTTTGTACTTTTCTATTCTGTTCATACACTTGTAATCCAAACTTTTTGTTTTTTGGGGTTTTTTTACTAGGGTAACAAATAAAAATTCAGACTTATTTAGAAAAATAAACCTGTTTTTTATCTTTTTTCTTTCCAGGATTACTTGAGTTCTGCCTAGAAATGAGGTTTGCAGGCACAATGGTTAAACCAGATCAGGCAATGCAAGGTTCATTGTAAGCAATTTTGTGCAAAAAAAAGACTGAAAGGTAATTCTTTTTCCTGAAATTAGAGAAACTGAAACTTTGGAAGAGGAGTTGAAGTATAGAGGAGGAGTACTGTGTACTTCCTGCTTGTTTTCACCTGCTCGGGAATTACCAGTAAATGTGAACTGCTTTCATCTCTAATCCTTGAAGATGATGCTGTTTGGGTGACCTTCAGTAAACTTGTTGTAATCTCAAGGCACCAGGAACATTGTTCTTGAGAACAAAACATTTTATTGTGTAGTATTGAGAAGCAGGTCACCCAGTGGAGTTGTCTGGACAAGGAAGGAGGCCACTTCAGTGATTTACAAAATCAGGGAGAGATGCTCAGTAGCTTTACTGCAATCTTGTTTTTTTGAATGAAGGGTGAAGGGAGTGAAACTTCATGCCAGACTGCTATTCTTACTCAATGTTTTGGGCCATCACAGTGTTTGTTTGTTTTTTAAGGAAAACCCCAATACAACATCATCAAGTACAAGAGGTAAATAAAAACCACTCTGAAAAAAGCTTGCCTAAATTTTTTTTCTGAGTGGGTAGTGATTTGGCTGTTAAGGTATCTCCTGAGGGTAGTGAAGAATCAAAACTTGAGTCCCTAATACCTATACAATAAGGCCCAAACCCCTGCAAGAGGTTTGTGTATCAGGTTATTGTAAAGAGAGATGCAAAGCCCTAGTACTTGGTTCATACTGTGCTGCTCATCAGTGCATCTCGAGGACCTTCATGGAAGAGGTCTGTGGTCCTAGTTTATTAGATGGAGAAGTGGATGGCCAGAAAGGCAATGCGAGTTGCCTAAAGTCAGCCCAGAATTTAGTGGCGGAACTAGAAGTGGAAACCTGGTAGTCACACTGCCAGATACTACAAAAAGAAAGTGTGCTTCTGTGCAAAAGTATTCACAGGGTTAGGCACACTGTACTTTTGTATGCTATAAAGGAATTTTCTGGTACTAATGGCACTAACCCTGAATGTACTTTCACTTTAGAATGGTTTAGTTTCATTGACGTTAATTGTAGATGAATTAAGTTGGAACCATTCTGTCTTGATGATATAAAATGCTGTTTTGGTTAGATTTAGGTAATGGATTGAGATTCAGTATAATTAGGCCTAAAAATGAATTGATTGTCTGCTGTCATAAATTAACATAATGTATGCACAACTACTTGGGTCCAGATATCAAAATATTTAGGTGCCTGTCTCCTACTGATCTTGGTGGAAGGTAAGTATCTAAATCCCTTGGAAAAATTGGGCCTTTAACCCAGTAACTCATTAAAAATAGATTGTAATTTGTAATGAGTTCAAATACATGCATGAACTCAGGACAACTTTGCATTGTGCTGATACTACAAAAAAGGAATAGTGGGTAAGTATACTATTATCTGGTATATAAAAAAGAAACAAACTGGTATGCAAAGGATTTGTGGTCCTATAAATGTTAAATGGATGCACACAGACTAGGATAGCAAAATTACATGCAGTTTGTATTGATTTTTTTTTTTCTCCAAACATCATTGGATATTTTAGATACATCTTCTAAGATAGCAGATGTTTTTAATGTTGTACCATTGATTATGAAAGTTAGTTACTAAAGACCTGCTTTCTCCTGTTCTGCCTAATATCACCTTGGTTAGGATGCAGCAGAGAGCTCTAGATATATCTAGCCTTGAATTCTAAAAATAAGACCCTCAGTTTAATACCCTGCTAATTTCTTAGAGCAATGAAAAGGAGTCTGTGTAAATAAGCATCTGGGGAAAAATGTTACAGCCTATTGCTGAAAACAGATCTGTAGTTCTGGGAAATAATTTGCCATAAGCAAAGTTGACCCTTTTTATATAGGCTTTTTTGTTGGGAATCAAGTGTGTGAAGTAGCATTAGTAATAACATTAATTTGTATAAATTGGACAGTGATCAAAACACTCTTGTATAGCAAAAATAGCAACACTTATGACGAGAATGGAGAGGATTCAATGTCTGTACCAAAGGGTATCCTGGAATGTACCTATGCAAATTCAGATTGCCAGATAATTGATGCACGAAATATGTTTAACTAATAACCAGTATGATTGGGTGCTCTTTTTTTTTTTTC
>NW_017729022.1:81744660-81764188 GCF_001723915.1 Gavialis gangeticus
AATATGTTTAACTAATAACCAGTATGATTGGGTGCTCTTTTTTTTTTTTTTCTCTGTGAAAAGTCACAAGCCCCTGTGCTTTGCCATTGTCACTTTATCTATGAATCCATGAAATTTTAAGGTCAAAGGCACCATTGTAATCATTCAATCTAGTCTCCTGCCTAACAAACCACAGAACTTCACTGAGTAATTTCTACTTTAAGCCCGTAACTTCTAAGAACTTTTATTGGAATGGATAAATCAGGTTGCCCTCTCTGGTGCTAAGGGATAGATGTTCCCTGTAGTTGTGAGAACTAATCAGGTTCATAAGGCTGCTTGGAAGTAAATTGATAACGTACTGGTGGAACAGAAAATTAGGCTGAGAAACTATATATGGGGGGGACAGAGCTTGAATAACTACTGCATATTTCTATTGCTTGTTATTTCCAGTAGCCCTGAAGAGCCAATGCAACTGAGATGGAGTGGCCTGTGGATTTTACCTTATGTTTCAACCATAAGGGTATCCAAGTTTCAATCCATCACAACTGTGCAAACCTAATAATAGCAATGGGGTTCCATAGGAAAGCATAACTTAGACAACACAGTTGCAAAGTTGTCACTTGGGGATGCAGAGCCTTTGTTATTAGAAGGAGGAGAGAATCCACCTTCTTTCAGAGCTCAGGGTGAATTTGCTGTGCTTGTAGCTAGTAATGTATTTTAACTGCCAGTTGAACATTTTAAGCATGCCATTACAGGACACTGAAAACAAACCCACAATGCTATGCTGCAACAACCTCTTTCAGAGCTGGACTGCACTATAATGGTATTGTGATGATCTATAGGTACAGCTTGAAAGCTTATTACTCCCTCTGTCCTTAATATGGTTCTGTTGGTCTTTTATGTTTTGAGTTCTGGTAATGGCCACGAAGTGGTGCTGTTCTCACAGGATAGCCAAAATTCTTCACCCCCCCCCCCAATTTCTGCAAGCTGTTTGAGATGTTATTGGGCCTTTTTCAAGTGATGCACAGAAAAGAGACAAGTTGTTCTTTCCCCTAGAAGTGTGCAACACAAACAGTTGATATCAGGGTCTCTTGAACAAATTGCTTCTACATGCAGCACAGAAAAACATATTGGGCATTCTCAGAAATAGGGAAGTAAAGTGTTTTGTGGTGTTTGGTTGTTTTATGAAGGCACATGCATACAGGCATGCTCCCAAACATATCCTGCCTTCCCAAAAGACACACATGGTATATTTTGGAAATATGTTTTAGGGAGAAGCAACCTTGAAAATTGTTCTTTCTGGGTCATGAGTCATTTACACTTTGGCAAAAGCTGAATCATCTATTGAATATTGAGTAATGTGTTTTACTTTGAGCCAGCAAGAAATAAAACATTCCTTTTTTCTCCCTGTCTCTTCCCTGGACTCAGTGCCTCCCAAGGAAGCAAATGGACTAGAGCAAGAACAGTAAGTGACCCACACTTTAAAGTCAGAACTTGCTAATCTTGGAAAATGCTCCAGCAAATGAAAATCAGGTCAGCAGGTTCCAGCCAAGGACTGGGCATGTGAAAAGATGGCTGTTCACTAACGTATGTGATCATTAGTTAGTATTCTCAACCTATTTCCTAGTGAATACATATATATGCATCCAGTGACTGAGACCAGTTTGCAGTTATAGGAGAGGAATGATAGTTGAAAGGAGGAAGGAGCTTTAATTCATAGAAAATGAGGGCTGGAAGGGACCTCAGGAGGTCATCTAATCCAACCTCGTGCTCAAAGCAGAACCATCCCTATGTCATCCCAACTTATCAGAGCTAGAAATCTAGGACCCAGTAGAAAACCCTATGCTACTTCCATGTGTTGGGAAAGAGGGTGATGTGTTCTACAGAGGTGGTACCTGTTGGGTCTGGCTCAGTTTCCCCTTTGTATAAGAATAATAAGTTCACTGAAGTCACTAGACTAAGAAGTGATGGAAGTGATTAGATAATCAGGTCCATTTTATTTGTTCTGTGGGCAAAAAGGACTTCAGATCCCCATATCAGTCTGGTACACATTATATTAGCAATTAACATTTGGGAATATACTAAGAAGACCTCCCATATACTATCTTATTTTTCTTTTCCACAAGAAATCTCTCTAACTTCTAGGATTGGATATTTCCTCCATGGTTTCTTTCCAACAGCATTGAACTTACTGAGAGCTCCATACATAGGCACCAAACTTTATTTTTCCCGGGGGGCCTAAGATGATGGACATTCAGCCCCCCAGTGTATGGGGAGCAGGATGGGTGCATGGGGAAGAGGGGGGTGTGGGCACAGGTGACACGTGGCAGAGGGCAGGAGGTGGCACAAGTGACATGGCAGGGGAGTGGGGGGCACATGTGCCCTGAAATTTCTGCACCCACAGTAGGGTGCAGGGCTGCAGCTGGGCCAGACCAGTTTTGGGTAGGAGCCACCTCCGCAGCCCAGTGGGCAGGACCTGGCACAGGAAGGAGTGCTGCGCCACCAAGGTGAGGCACGCCCTGCCTGCCCTGCAGCATTGGGGGTACAACTCCACACTGCTGCCACTGCTGCACCTCATCTTGTTGGCCGTGGCAGGGCAGCGCTCCCTCTTGCCCAGAGCTAGTCCAGCCCAGCTGCAGCCCCGTGCCCTGCTGTGGACACATGTCCTCCCACACACACCCCTCTCCGCTGTGTTGCCTTTGCCTTGTCCCTTGGAGTGCTCTTGCACAGTGTGTGCTTGTTGTTCAAAGCTAACAGCACAGTGGGTTGCATTAACAACTATCACCTGCAAGTCACAGGAAGTGATTCTTCTACACTATCCACCATTGGTAACACCTCACCTGCAGTATTGGGTCCATATAAATCCCTTCCCTCCAGATTTTGTAACTGCTACAGTATTCATCTTCTGGTTGTCAGCAGGCACTCAAGGTCTCAAGCTATTAGATCTTTAATCAATCATATCTTTGGTTAGAGATTTAAAAATTCCCACACATTTTCTGTTTTAGAACGCTTTTTTTTCTGGTTCCCATGCTTCTGAGAGTGAAATTTTTTATAATGCATGTTCTTCAGTTAAATACAAATGCATTTAATCAAATTGGACTTCAAATATGGTTATGGTAAAAGTTTACAAATATATTTTCCTTTGTGTATTATTGATCCACTACTAAAATCACATCTGATCCAGGCAGATGCCGAACACTAGCTTTCCACCCTGAACCATGGATATTTGGAGGCCTGGTTCTGAATTAAAAGAGATCCTGACTGACTGTAATCAACTCCCTAAGAGGAGGGCAGTGATCAGCTCAGGGTGATGTGCCTTGCTAGATAAAGACTAGGGTCACTTATAGGCATGTTCCAGAAGTGGCAGGGGGGGAGGGAGTTAATTAAAGCGGCTCTAAGAGCTGCTCTAATTAGAGTGCCTGGAGAATCACGTGTATTGACATCCCCATGCTGAAAAATGGTAGTGGGGGCACTTTAACTAAAGCTCATCAAATAAGGCACAAGGGTACAGAACTTGCAGGGCTGTATGGCTAGCTGGCAGACAGACCCTGCACTTTAGATCCCTTGTGCACCAACCAGCCCATCGCCACCTACACATGCATTTCAGTGCAGTTACTTACTCTGACAGTACTATCTTACACTGTTTACACTGGAGTTAATTAATTTAATGTGTCCTAATACTGGCAGACGTGTAGAGGGTGACACTTTCCTGCAGAGTTAATTGGTCTACTCTTCAGCAAAGTGCATGTGTAGATGCACCCTGTGGGCGCATCCTGATGAGCGCACACATGCAGGGGCACATGTTTCCTACAAGATAAATGGCACTGGCACATATTTGTGCCACTGCTATTTGTCTTTGGGCACACCCTGGTGCATATTATATTGACCTGGGTGGGGTAGAGGAGGTTGGGGCCAAGCTTTGTATCTGGTGGTGCATGCTGCTGCCACATGTGCCTCACTGCTTTTTTTTAGCGGTGCTCTTTTTTCGACTCCAGGACTTCCAGGTGACAAGAAAACCCACTGCACTGCAAATTAGCAATACAGCAAATGGATGCACATGCATGTGCCTCAAGTGGGTTTGAGGAGCTGCAAACCACGTGCACGCTTGTCAGAACGCACCCTCTGGGCGTTTCTACACAAGACACTACATCACTGTAGCGATGAGCTACGGTGACGTAGCGTCTAAAAATAACTGCCACTGGGACGGCACAGTAAATGACTGTGCAGCACCAAATGCACAGTCAGGGGCACATGTAGACATGCTCTCTGAGTATAATGTACAGATATGTTGACTTTAGAGATGCTTTATACTGCCAGACTAGTGTGACACACCTTTAGAGTAATGGGGAATCAGGCCAGGTAGTTTTGTTGCTTGAAGGCTGAGGTTATAGTTAAACAGGAATTCATTCTAATGCATCTTGTTATTTCACATATTTTCCTGATTCTGTGTTACTGGAGCAGGGTGAGACAATTGGGCAGGCAATAAGCAAAGCATCAGAAAGTACCACTTTACAAACACATGCACACAAAACAGGTTCTGGGCTGGACTGTAACTTGGTTTCAATTGTGATAGCTGCATTGGAGAGAGCATCAGTGGGCACCAGCTAAGAATCCGGTCTATTAAGAATAGTTGGAGGTACTGACAGACATTAATGCTGATAAGAACTTGTAGAAGGGAAAGATGTTTAGTGGCTGATGCTCATGCCCATGCTTTCTGATTCCTGCTAGAGAGCTCTATAGTGATGTTAGAGCTGTATCTGTGTTTGTGGTAATACAGGCCCATGTCACTTTTGTTCTCAGTTAACTGGCTGCCGTACAACTTTGCAAAAGCAGCATTCCACTTGACAGAACTCTATTGTACGGTAAAATAGGGAACCATCACAAAGCCACATTGAAAAGTTATGTATGTGGGACAACTTTTTAGTAGCTGTCACACAGATGTCAGACACGTTCCTGGTGACAGTTTTGTCCCTGGGCTTTTTATTTATGAAATGATGATGCCTTTATACATTTCAAGTTAGAATAGAATAGAACAGAGTTGTATTATTTGGCAGGCTCCTACGGTGTTCCTGGCTGGTAGGACTGATTCTAAAGTATGCCAAACTTTTCTTGACAGTATGTTTATCTGCTTTGTTCCACTCTCACTGAAGATTGCAGAAATTTGCTTTAATGAGGAAGATTTTCAATACCGAATAACTGAGTAAGCAGAACTGATTGAACAAAACAAATGTGGTAGTAAGCATAGTATAGGACTAGTAAGTATTCTGTTTGCCTGATATAGCATGCTGATGTCTGAGGTGCTGTGATATTAACACAAATAAGTGGATTGAGTTTGTGTGTCACTAACACCCTTTGCTCAGGTTTGTTTTTAACTGCAAAATCAGTTTAGGTGGAATCAAGGCAAAAAGCTAAGCCAACCTATTGACAGAATATATATATATATATATATATATATATTTATATTTATATTTAAAACATTTAATGTAAAGGGCAAAACATTAATTCACTGTTGCTGTTCAGAAAAATTCCTATGACTAATTATGAATGTTCTGTCCATTTTACATCAGGATCCTCAAGTCTGTACAGATCCCTGTATACACCTGCCTGTTGTAGCACTACCAATGTTAGAAAACTGCTCTGACAGGTCAAGGGGTTTCTAACTTGCTATTTTATGTTCTGATTGGGCATCATGTTGTGGCCTTGACTCACTTGGGAGTGAGAGAAAAAAGTAATAGTTGTATGGGAACCTACCCTGTTAATATTACCTCCTATTTACAATTGATAGAGCTTTCAAAACATTCTATTTAGAAATAATCATAGGCAGGGGTCTAGATACTGTCAAACTACTCTCTGCATTTCAAGTCGCTTACAAATTCAAACTACTTTCTGCATTTTGCTTTCCTGTTTGTCCAAACCCACCTGTTAATTCTTGTCTTGTTTAGATTGTGAACACATTGGGGCAGGGATTGTCTCCTATTTTCTGTATGCTCAGTACATAATGAAGCATACAAACATAGAAAATTAGGGTTGGAAGGGACCTCAGGAGGTCAATTATTCCAACCTCCTGCTCAAAGCAGGACCATCCCCAGCTAGATCATTCCAGCCATGGTTTTGTCTAGCTGGGTCTTAAAAACATCCAAGGACGGAGATTTCACCACCTCCAGGAAACCGGTTCCAGTGTTTCACCACCCTCCTAGTGAAAGAGTTTTTCCCAATAGTCACCTTATATCTTCCTTCCTACAACTTGTGACCATTGCTCCTTGTTCTGTCATTTGCCACCACTGAGAACAGTCTAGCTCCATCCTCTTTGGACCCTCCCTTCCCTTTCAGGTAGTTAAAGGCTGCTATCAAATCCCCTCTCAGTCTCCTCATCTGCAGACTAAATAGACCTAGTTCCGTCAGCCTCTTCTCATAAGTTATGTGCCTCAGCCCCTGACGCATTTCTGTTGCTCTCTGCCGGACTCTTTCCAACTTCATAAATTTCATAGACATTAGGGCTGGAAGGGACCTTGTAAGATCATCGGGTCCAGCCCCCTGCCCTAGGAGCAGGAAGTCAGCTGGGGTCAAAGGATCCCAGCAAGATAAGAGTCCAAACGTTTCTTGAAGGTGTCCAGAGTACGTGCTCGCACCACCTCTGGTTGCAGTCTGTTCCAGGCCTTGAGGGGCTCAGACAGTAAAGAAGTTTTTCCTTACGTCTAGCCTGAAACAGCTGTTTGCAACCACTGGACCTTGTCTTCCCGTGGGGTGCCCTGGTGAACAGGTGCTCCCCCAGATCCTGATGCACCCCTCATGTACTTATAGGCTGCCACCAGGTCACCCCTGAGTCCTGGTTTGGGTCTGTGGCCTTTTCCTGATCCTGATTTAAAAAGCTGCTGTGAGGAATCAGCTCAGCTGAAGGGATCATCCAGGCCTGGACCTCTCTGTACGACTCGGGCTTCTTGTCCACATCCTTTCTATAGTGGGGGACCCAAAACTGGACATAGTACTCCAAATTTGGCTCACCAGTGCAGAATAGAGGAATATTTATTTCCCTTGATCTGCTGGCAATGCTCCTACTAATGCAGCCTAGTATGCTGTTAGCTTTCTTGGCAACAAGGGCACATTGTTGGCTCATATCCAGCTTATTGTCCACTGTAACCCCCAGGTCCTTTTCTGCACAGCTGCTGCTTAGCCAGTCAATCCCCAGGTTGTACTAGTGCATGTGGTTCTTCCATCCTAAGTGCAGGACTTTGCACTTGTCCTTGTTGAACCTCATGAGATTTCTTTTGGCCCAATCCCACAATTTATCTAAATCATTCTTAATCCTAGCCCTACCCTCCAATGCATCTACTACACCCCCCAGTTTGGTGTAATCCATCCCAGGGCCCAATTCAAATGATGCTACTGAAATACAAGTAATGACTCATAATGAAAAATCATATATTATCTGCAGTGCTTTAGACATGAAACAGATGAAGTTTCTCCATTGTTTATTATCTAATTCAGCTAAGTGCAATGATATACAACCCGAATGATGAAATTTGAACAGATAGCAGTGGAACAGAACTCAGTGTAGGAAGACTAAGCAGAAAGTGAGTTTTAAGGAAGGATTTGAAAGGAAGGGAGGGTACCTGGCATTAGAGTGTTTCAGATATAAAAGGTGGCATGAATGGCACAAAGCTTTGTAAAGATATGAAGACAAATGTCATTTTCAGCAAAGGACAGAGAAGAGGAGCTGAAGGAAAAGAGGAGTGAAGAAGATGCTTGAAGTTGGGTCAGACTCACTTTTGCCTGTGGAGAGCTAGAGGATTTTTCCTTATCTCACCGACACACAGGCCATGAGAATCCTTGCTGCACTGACCCCCCTTGGAGAGGATCCTCTGTACTTGCTCCATGAGTTTTCAGGGATGTTTGGGGGGAAACTAGCCACTGCCAAGTTGTCTGTTTCCTTAGTGGGAGATCTCCCATGCATAGCTGTGCCTATGTGAATGGTGCTTAAGGCAGTCTTGTCTCAGGCTATGCACCTGTTGTCCCCTTAGAATGAGGCGTTTGTCCCCCACTGGGGAGTCTGTCCATAGCTTCTTGCAGGAGCTGTGCTGTTAGATATTAACTGGTTGTGGTCTCTCAGCACCAGACATGCCCCTCCTTGCCTCTCTTAAAAAAGATAAGATGGGAAGTCCTCCACCACTGTATCCTACATAAATTAATCAGATCCTTCTTACTTGAAGAGAAAAGGTGAGGGAGATGGCACAAGGACAATCAATCCATGCAAGAATGTACAGTTCAGTCTGTCATGAGGTTGGGAAGCTGGGGAGTGGATACCTGATACAGAGTTGTGTGGTTGAGGTGACAGGAGAGGAAAGTGATGCTGGCAGTTCAGCAAGTAAATATATGCCAGCTTATTTTTCATATAATTATAGACTGAACTGTGCAATTTTCTATCTTTTCCATGTTTCTATATCCCTAACTACCAAGTTAAAGCAGCATGGCCTGTAAACTATGGGCTCTGAAATTCACTTCCCCTCAGACAGGGATAGTGAATCTCCTTTCTTAGGAAAGCTTATATAGTCGTGAGACAGCTAAAATGAAAGGTTAATGTTTATATGCAAGGGATGATACGATGTGGTTGCCTGAGATAGCAGGGGACTGGTCTCACTGAACCAAGAGTTCTTTGCTCTGCCATCATTATTGAAATATGTTTTCAAAACCTGTGGGTCTGATATGGCTTCTTGCTTGAACTGCTGAAGTCAAATTGTGTGTTGAGGGCCAAATGTTGCCACAGAGGAGTTAAAAAAAACTAGCTCTTTCTTAGGTTAGAGAAAGGTAAAGGAAAGTGGCCAGCTCTGGCTCAGGCTTTCCATTGCAGGAACATTCTTTCAGAAACTGTTGGAAAAAGAGAAGTTCAAAATGAGAAATGCATTGAATCAGCTTTTCCTACCCCAGTTCTCTCCTCTCCCCAAAGTGAAGCCACATTCAGTGATATAAGAAGGTTCTCCAGGGAAGAGTCCTATGCTTTATCAAAGGAACTGTTTCATCTCGTATAATATCCAGGTTGGTTTTTTTGTAGTACTGGGTGTTGACCTAACTTGCCTCCCGCTGAAGTCAGTAGGAGTACTCCAATTGCCTACAACAGGAACTGTTAGGCTGAATTTTTGCAAAGCACACTATTTTATTTTGCACTCATCACCCTTGTCTTTGAGGATCTGGGATCAAAGGTCTGTAATAAAGAAGAAAATTATTTTCAAAAGCTGTGCTTTGAAATATACTTATCCATCAGTTTCAATCTTTGCATATTTTCTGTTAATGATTTGGAAACCTACAACGGTTTTTCATTTGACCTTTGGAAGAAGGCTTTTTGTGTTCTCATGTAAAGTTGCAGAAATTCTTCTATATCAGATGAATAATGATCAGATGTAACCAATCTTTAGAAGATGGGTAGCTATTTTAAACATTTAAAAATGACTGATTACATTTTCCTTTAATTTTGTATGTATTTGTTTGTGGCTTCTTAGATTGCTGAGAACCCAGTGGCCAAAGTGGAGAACTTGGTAGGTATTCTACCTCTCTTACTCCTTGAAAGTAAAGAAAAGCCTCAGTTACTGAACCATCAGTTTCACAAGTGATTTTACTGTCAGATGTTTTCTGATGAATCACCATCAACCTTGATTGTCTTGGAAGTGTTCTTCTATTATCTTATACCAATAGGACAATTCTTATCAATTTAGTTTTGAAAGCTACAAAATTACTCCTAGGCAGAAACATTTTTAAAGGTTTTAATTTACAATTGATTAAAGTAAACATATTAATCTCTACAAACAATATTGTAGAGCCTAGGAGCTTGTCTACATGGGAACATTTTTTTTGTTGTATAACCTAAAATGTGAATTTAAATGGATGAAGTTATGCTATACTGTACCATATGTGGCTGTGTTATGACAATAATGGTTTAAATTCACCTTGGATGTAGAAACATGTTCCGATATAAGCATGCCTTTTCCAGTTTAGCTTATGTCTCTTGAGAGAGGATTTAAGCTGAACTGAGAAAGCTATTTACGCTCAAATAGGAATGTGGTGCTTTATAGTTGTTTAATGACATATTTATGGCTGATAACGCTTTCCCGTATAAAAAAAAGTCTCAGGATCTGGGCTTAAGGCCCATTTACACCATTTTGGGGCATGAACAAATGTGTACTGGGAGCAGATTCAAAAGGGAGGGCACTAGCATAACTGGAAGGAGGTGGGCAGCAACCATGACAGCAGCTCTGGATGCCACCTTTGTGTGGGGAATGCAAAAATAGCCACCACTGCAGCTGGTGGTTGGCCATGCCACTGCCACTACTAACACACAACAGCCAGCACTGCCCTGTGCACCAAAGCCGTCCAGGGTGAGAGCTGTCTTGTTACTCATTTGGAGGAGGTGGAGGTACTGCTTGGGAGCCCCCAGCAGCTATTACACTCTAGGAGTGGGCAATTGTTTGGGCTGGAGGGCCACTTAAGGAATTTTGGCCAGGGGTGAGGGGCTGGGGAGATGCTAACTGGTCTTATCCAGCCCTCCAGCCACTGCTGGGAGTCTGAGGAGGGAGGGCTGTACCCCGTGCTGCTCCGCTCTGCTGCAGCTGGCGCAGGGCTGCACCACAGTGGTCAGACTCCTCCACCTCCCTGCATACGTCCCAGCTTACTGTTGGTGCTGCAGCTGCACAGTCCTGGCACCACAAGTTGCTAGCAGCTGGGCCCACATGAGATGGCGTATGATGCAGCTTGCTGAGTAGCTGTGCCACCTGCTTGCCGTGATAAGCCACTGCTGCTGTGCTGCACTGGGAAAGTTGGGGGTGGCTGCTCCAGGCCAACCATGAACTGGTGGTGCCATGGCAGCAGTAGCTCACAACAGTGGCTAGCCAGGCAGGACAGCTGCTTGGCACACTGCATCACATGTGGGCTGTCCCATCTTGGCCTGGCTGCCAGCAGTCACGGTGCCAGGACTGTGCAGCTGCAGTGCCAACAGAAAGCTGGGCCAGGGGGAAGGGAGCAAGGGAGTCTGCGTGCTGCCCAGATTGGCCCCACCTGCGGCAGAGTGGAGTGGGTCAGCACAGGTCACAGCTTTCCGTTCTCAAGCTCTCAGAGGCAGCTGGTGGGCCAGAAAGGATTAATTGACAGGCTCAGAACAGCTCGGTACTGTATTCTGTCCACCCCTGCTCTAACTGCTATGTGTGCACAAGTCCATAGCAATACAAGTGACCTATGGCCCAAACTTTGACCCTGGCTGAAGAAGGGTTTAATCTGGAGTGTTTCTGCAAATTTGTATCCCTATAGGCAGTAGCAGCTAGAGCATAACAGCTGTTGGGCCATGGGAAGCATCTCTTCCCTATCTCTTTTGAAAACAAATTAAGATGCAATTAACTTTTGTCCATGCTCTTGGTAGTATAAATGGACCTAAAAACAGGTCTAGATGTAATTAAGTGTAAGGTTTTATATACCAATATAACCTTTCCCTTCCCATACCTTTTAAGCCTCAATACCTCCCCCACTCCTTTTTTTTAAACTCCAGTGGCTGGTTTGAGTACAAGTATCATTTGTACATTAGGCCATTTATAAAGCTTGCTACCCAGTTAGCAGACATAAGGAAAAAGCTAGATTTTAGTTTTCAGAAGTCATTCTGACACCATTCTGAGTCCTGAAAATACATACAGTTTTAAATAAGTTTAAGCCAGTTTCCCAAACAAAATAAAAGACATTTGATTATTTTTAAGATATTAACTTTTACTTTTAACCTGTCCTGTTATCTGTATAATACTAGGAATTTAAAAATGATTCATTCTATATTATGTC
This sequence comes from Gavialis gangeticus, assembly GCF_001723915.1. NCBI lineage: Eukaryota > Metazoa > Chordata > Crocodylia > Gavialidae > Gavialis > Gavialis gangeticus. Next base: position 81,756,445 of record NW_017729022.1, read on the forward strand.
CATAAAGTAGTTATAAATATTCACTAGTCTCAAAGTGTTTTAAAAAATTAAATGTACCATTGCTAATGACTGTGCAATTAAGTAATCTGCCTACCTCTTACACAGATTTTAAGTATGCATGTTAATCATCACTCTCTATTATCTATTTACAAATCACTGCCATCACTTATTAATGTATGATGTACAAAATAAATGTAGATCATTTCAGTCAACTCCATAATTTTAAAAAGCATTGCTTTTAAGCTCTCCATTACAAAGTACAAAATTATAAATATCTGCTCCACTTAAAACATGTAGAAGAAGAAGATTTTACCTTCAGCATCACAAATAATTCATAGTTGCAAAGCTCAAGGAATAATGAGTTCAGATCATTCTTTCCCCACTCAAGTGCCTTATTTAGATGCTACACATACTTACTGTGTAACTAACTGATGAAGGAAAGAAGTCAATATGTTTTGCGTGTTTAAAAGAGAGCACAGATGAAAATACATTTCTAGGGTTTGGACGATGGGGCATCCTGATGATTAACCGAATTGTATAAAACACAACATGAACCAACAAGTGATATCAAAGAATAAATAGAGTAACCTCACTCCCCGATGTAATAGAAATCCGTTCTGATCTTTTGTTCTCCTGACTTTTGGGAGACTCCTATTTGCAACCATGGGCATCCAGTATGTATAGGGAGAGGAAGACAAAGACTCATCATACATCATTTTGCTTTTGTTGAACATGTTTCATCAGGATCCTTGAGCATATATTTAGTCTAATCACATGCTGAGAGAGAAAGTCATTGAGATTACTCATGCGTAGATTTTTAAGTAGCTTCCTGAAATGAGACCAAAGTAAACACACAAAACATGAGCCACTAAAACAGTTACTGTGACTTCTTGCCCTCCTAATGAAGATAGTGTATGTAATGGAAAAAAACGTGGAGCAGCTTTTGGTGGCTGTAATATAAGATAACAGAAGGCTGGAAACAGTAGGGGCATAACCAGGGCAGGGCAACTGGAGCAGCTGCTTTGGAGTGTGAAAGAGGACATGGGAAAACATGGCTGTTGCTTCAGCCATGTGATCACACCTAGTGGTGCGTGAGGTGGTGACCAGAAGTTGCCACTGCCTCTGCATGGCAGCTGCTCCAGGTGCCCAGCTGCATGGTTACACCTCTGAGCATTCAACAGTGATTATGAACATGAAAGTCCAAATGGTATTTTACAGAGTTTAGTTCAGATCAGAATCCAGCCTGTGGTGTTTTATTCTCCTGTCTTTGTTTTCCTTAACTTCATATTTGCACCAATAGTAGTTATATCAAAACAACTCATTGTCATTGCAAGCAGTGCCATGACAAAAACCTCTCAAGACTATATCAATATGACAAATGTATTCTGTGGTTTTATGCAATCCTAGGTGACAAAATTCTCTTCACTTTTTCTTTCTTTGGGTTGGTCAGAGAGACAGCTGCTTCCAGTCTCTGTAGCACCATCTACATTTTTGCATATGTCTGGCAGGGAAGAATTTGTCTCCCATGTAAGTAGATTAGACAGAACAAGAGAAGTTGTGCTCAAACCAGTAAGATAACAAAGTATGTATTGAACCCCAGCAAAGCATGTGTTGTGCTAAAACTTTAGGCCAGTAGTTTTCAACCTCTTTTCATTTGCAGACCCTTTGGAAATTTTGACTGGAGGTGTGGACTCCTTTGAATTGTAAGTGTGGGTATTCACATACCTTTAATTGATCATAGTCATCTTTTGCAGACCCCTTAAATATAGCCTGCAGACCCCCATAGGTCTGCAGACCATAGGTTGAAAACCACTGCTTTAGGCTAAATAACACTCCCCTACACAATCAGACACCTATTAAACTATTTATACTTCTACTGTTTGTTTCACTTCTTTGGTTATCAATGTGAATTAAATTTTAATTCCGCATTAAAATAATAAGCTCAAAATGTCAAAAATACAATATGTTTTAAACAACCTTATGTAGCCAACAAAACAGCTAGCAGATTGTAATGTTTCGGAGTGAAGATAAAAAAATGTGAAAGGCACAGCAAGACTAATAATTAGTTCTTAATTAGCAATGTGGAAAGCTCATTTGTCATGTCAAAAAATGTGAAAATGATCAGTTTGGTCAGCTTGAGAAAGAATAAAGGAGGAAAAGTAATGCCACCAATTTATGCTCTGCTGCATATAACATATAATCTTTGGTATGAGAATAGCCTTTTTAGGGTTTGTTACCTAATTTAGTATCTGAGTACCTTCTACATAAAAAGTATAGCAATAATGAGATGCCAGTTGACTTTTGAAGGCTCTCTGCCCTTCATGGATTTTAGAGAGTTTGGTTTGGAGAAGCAGATTTATCTCTTTTTCCTTAACAGGCAACAGAGAAAATTAACTAATTTAGATCAACCTCAGTTCTAGAAGGTCTCTGATGGCATGGTACAAATGGTTTGAAATAAGTACCAAACTATCATGCTTTGGTATTGTAAACAAAGAATTCAATGTTTAGACACTCCATCGAATTAGGGTACCCAGAACTTTTCATCTAAAATATCTTCTTCACAAAACAGGTAAGAAAGCAAGCTTTTTTGTGAGCTTTTGAACTCTGGTTTAGCCAAGTACCTGAAGCTTACATTTCCCTTTGAACACATGACTAGTTCTATTCAAGTCTGTGGATGAAATCCTGATGCCAGTGAAATAAATAGTAAAATTTGCAGAGGCTTCATTGGAGCCAGGATTTCGCTCTATAGGGGCATGTCTACACGAGACATTAACTGTGGAGCTGACTAATTAGCTGCTCAGTAAAACATCAGTCTGCACATGCAACCCTACTAGGTTGCAGTAGACTAATAAATGCCACCACAGGGTAGTCTGGCTAAACACATGTACTACTCTGCCGCAGTGTTATTTTATGCACTCAAATGGCATGCCCAGGAGCAAAAACTCCAGAGCAATAATTCATGCACATCAATTGCACATGTAGACGTGCCCTCGGTCTGCTTACATATTTAATATTAAGCACGTATGCATTTATAGATTTGAGATTATGAATTTATTTGCAGAGAAGTTGCATTTACCATTGACTTCAGCGGGAATTGTGGGCTACTTAACATTTTGATCATGAGGTTCATACTCACTACAATGTTAAAATAATCTGCAGTTATCAGAATTCCTCTACCTAAAAAATCTCAGAGGGGCAAGGCACTATGTAGAAAAATATTCTCATCTATTTTTTAGTCTAGGTTAAAAAAAGTCATTATTTTATTTACTTTGTTCTCAACACTAGATAATTTCAAACTGAAAAATGACTGCATCTATAATTATCACTGGAAAACCAAACTAGCTACATCTACTGCACTGAGATTTTTGTTTTTCCTATAAATTAAAACCTTCTCTTCCCCTTGCTTTAAAAAAGGGTTTTAAAAGATTCCTTTCACAGACATGTTTGGGAGTCATCAGGGTCTCCATCTCTCTCTCTCTATCTCCAACCCTTTCATTATTCTCTTTCTACCAGTGGAGGGAGCTTGGCAGGGATACATAATAAGCCTGAACCTATGAGGTACTAAATACCCTTTGCTCCTCTTAACTTTAAAGGAAACTGGAGATGTTTTTTATTTTACAGATTGCAATATTAATTCAAAAGTTTTCAATTTTATAAACATTTTCATTGAAAATTAGGGGCATGTTTTTCCTGAACACTTTACCAAAAAAAAAATATATATATATTTTCAGATCATCTTTAGATCTGGTTGCATGTTCCCAGTTTTCCACCAATTTTTGGTAGTATGATAGCAGAGCACTGTGAAAATACCACTTATTATCTATATAATAACTATTCTTTATTTCTTCAACGGTGTTCATGAATAACAACTAAAATGTGATCAAGATCTCTGGCTTGAGCTTTGTTCATAACTTTTAAACGTTATGTGTATTTTTGTGTGTGTGCATGTACATGTGCACATGTATAATGTAAATAGTAAAGCAAAGAAAAAATAGTTAAAAAATCAAAATGGAAGTTTTCTACTGTCTTCTTCCCTGATAGTATGTAGCTGTTAGACTGGACAGCTGTCAGTGTTTGTGTCAGCAAGGCTTTTATGCCTATGCCTAACTTCAGGCACATGAGGTGTCCCTCTGAAGCCACAATTCCTGCAGGAAAAGAATATTTACTTTTCAAACATTTTTTCCAAAGAAAACTAACACTAATTTACAATAAATAATTAAAATCTTGGTTTAAATAGACATCCTTAATGAAGTCAATGGAACTACTTGAGCAAAGTTACAAGTACATGCTTAAGTGCCTCACTGGGTCAGGGCCTAGAACAGCAATTAGTGGGGCCAAATGCAATCTATACCTACTATAGCTCATGCCTGCAACAAAATTCCAACACCTGTATATAGCCACCATAACTTTCTTTATGGTTAAATGGGAAGAAGGGAAGCATTTCTTTGTTTTTGAGGTTAGCATGGAGTGATGATTAAAAAAAGGTTTATGTACTGCAGCAGAGATAGCAGAGAGATGTTCTGAAAGCACTGTCTTTAAAATGTACTGGAGCTGAAGTCCTGAGGATGGCTTAGACCTCAGACTTGGGAAGGAACACAAGCAAGGATACTCTCTTTAGTTCTGCCTGAAGTGTTCAACAGATTAAACCTGAGTTGGCAATAATATTCGATGTTAATAATAAAAATCTTGTAAAGTGCTTAGCTATGGCATGCAAGTCAGCAGCAGTAGAGGCCCTAATAATTTGATCTCCAGACTGTGAGATACTGGCAACTTTTACAAGGCCTTAGGTTTTGGATTCTGGTCCTGTGGAAGAGCATTTTAACCCTGGGTATCCTCCTTAAATTAGATTCTTTAGGGGGCAACAAGATGTTTAGAGAAAGCTGAGGAGGTCCAGACAGAAGGGACCTGAAATCTGATGGGGATCAAAAGAAGCATGGAAAATGTAATAGACAAAATATCTTTAATGGGAGCCTTCAGATAGGCCTGAAGGAAGAGGAAAGCTTTGGGTGCAGACAGAAGTGCAGCTCCCCGCTGTAACTGAGAATGCTTTGCAGGAAGCGTTCTGAGTTAGAGATTCCCCCAGACCATACAGAGTTCACTGCTGGTTCCAGGGGGGAGGGGAAACCAGCTACTAGCTACCAGCCTGCAGCTGGTTTCCTCAATGGTGCCTGCTCCCTGCCAGCCCATGTTGTTTCAAAATGGGAGGAGGGAAAGGGAGCTGAGGCAGCTTGTTCTAGGGGTTCCCCAGCCAGTACTGGAGGTTGGGGTGGGTGGATCCAAGCCAGCTGCCCCACCCTCCTGAACTGGCTGAAAAAACTCCAGACCAAATTCCCTCCACTTCTTTTCCCCCCTCCCATTCTGAAAACAACTCAAGGCTGGAAAGCAGCGCAGACAGAAGGTATAGAAGATGCTTTGTTTTGAAATGTCTTCATCTGTCCCCTCATGCAATGAAGGTTCAGATTTTCACCTGATCAGCCATTTTTAAGTAGTCTGTAGGCATGCACTTGTGTTTGGTCATGCCTATAAACTGCTTTCTGTGACCACACTGGGTGAAAATTGTCATTTCTGTCCAAGCCTATAGAGTTCCTCATCGATGGTAGTGGGCAAGAAGTGGGAAATGTTCCCTCATATTTGGGGACCAGGACCAGGTTTATGGAAGGGAGAATGTGAAAGACACTAATTAAAGCAGTGGTTGGCAACCTTTTCAGATAGCAGGATAGAATGACCTAACTTGGGTCAGAGGCAGGTAAATGGGTGCTAGAACCTGACCACTGCTTCTCCCCATGGCAGCACAGGGAGAGCGACCACCACCAAATACCCCCCTACCACCAAATGCCACTGAAGCTCCGTGTCCACAGGCTGAATCAAATGAAAAATTAGGGAAGTGGGCACTTTTGCTAATGAGCATTAAATTTAGTACCTCTAATGAGAGGTACTAAATAAACGTGCATTAGGCTGCCATACTGCGTAATAGCAAAAGCTTAATGCACAGTAGCCTATTTTTACTGTGCATTAGCAGATTAGCACTGTTTTTTATATGACACTTTAATGCGCAGTAAAATAGGCCACTGCACATTAAAGTGCACTTGTAGATGCACTCAGTAACTACAAAGGAAGCATCAACTAGGCTGTGGTGACCCAGATAAGAAATTCCATAGAAATCCCCAGTTGTAACAGTTGCAGGAGCCCGCTAGGGGCTCAGAGGACCTGGGGATAATGAAATAAGAGGAGTAGGGCTTCCAACAGTCAAAACTAGAGCTGTAAAGTAATGTCTGCTGCTACGCTCTCCTGGGTCTGCTATGAAGCATTGCAAGTAAAGGCAGAGACAGAGGCTGAGGCATGGTTTTTAATTTCTTTCTGCTTGTTTAATCTTTCTACTTAAGTCTTTCTTGTATCTTTCCTCTTTTTTCCTAGAAAATAAAAGGGAAAAGTGAGGGGAGGGGGGAGCAAAATGACTGAAGCAAAGGCTGCATATGCCTAAGGAAAAGGAGACAAAAGAACTGAGACAGGAACAGTTTCACAAGTTCCTTGCCTCCTTCCTTTGCAACAAGTGGCAATAAGATGTAGACTCTCCTGACACCACTGTCAGAATAGAAGAAGACAGATAAATTACAATATCATATCTAATTCAACACTTTTGTGAGGATTAGTTAAAATGTCTGCACAGAACTGTAAACACGTGAAGCACTAAGATTGTTATTAATAGTGAACTCTTCCTGACATGGATTGGCTGACATATAGTAAGGAAGAAGCTTGCATATTCTGAACACTACCAAAACTAAATAATAAAAATAAAGGTCTAAACTGGAAAGGAATCAGAGTTGTTTTAGATGATGGTTTCATGCAGTAAACTAGACCATGTCTTCTCTAATTATATATAAAAACACTCAAAAATTTGGAAATGCCAGAGTTAAGATTCCTCCCTTAACTAACCCCTCAGGATCATATATATGAGCATATAGTCTTTAATGATGTGAATGCTTACTATTTGCCCACAGGACCCTTACCTCAGCACAAAGGATGGATGGTGTTCACTGAATAAATAACTATTAAATGTTTTATTTTTAGTGTTCAGCTTTTGACCTCAGGCCTTATTTACTGCACATTGTTCAAAGTTTGCTCTGAATACAAAATAATTAATTTCCTAACAGGTTTTTCTACATTATGATAATAGATCTGAGTTTAAGCATTAATGAATTTGTTTCACAACAATCATGTGAAGTAGGTATGCGTGGGGGATATTTTCCACATTTTACAAATGAAGGGAGATTGGGGTCCCAAAAATGGAAGACTCTGACAATCTGACATGGTTAAAGCATAACTTTTCAGAAGATTAAGTATAATATAGTACTTCATTTGTTCATAGCACAGTTCCCTCATCTGCAGCTGCAAGAGTGCTTAGCACATCTGTGAACAGATGCTCTATAGAGAAGTTGATTTTCCCCTTACAGGCAGACAATGCCCTGGGTGTCTGCTAAATACCTTGCTTAATTATCTTCCAGTTACATCATCAAATTACAAAAGTACATTTATTTCAAGCACTATAATACATACAGGGCACGGCTACACATGCATATTAATGCAACTTTATTAGTTTACTCCAGCCTAATAGCCTTGCACATATAAATACTGAGACATTTACTGCAGAGCTAATTAGCCTACTCTGCAGTAAATGTCTTGTGTAGACACACCCACACATATGAAAACTAAGCCCAGCTTCATGAGCTACAAACAAACTAAAGAC
>NW_017729022.1:81769188-81772407 GCF_001723915.1 Gavialis gangeticus
TTTACTGCAGAGCTAATTAGCCTACTCTGCAGTAAATGTCTTGTGTAGACACACCCACACATATGAAAACTAAGCCCAGCTTCATGAGCTACAAACAGACTAAAGACTACAGTAGTAAATCTAATTTGGGGAAATATCCATGCATGCCATATGGTGAACCGCAACAGCAACTTAGTTTTGGGGTGCATCTCTAACACCTACTATGTAGCAGTCTATTGGTACCTACATGGTTTGTTAGCCAGGTTGAAGCCTTCACATCTGCAGCACAGACTTCTGCCACTGGAGCCAATGGAAGTAGCTCATAGTAGTACTGGGTAAGTACTTCTGTGGGGACTGGTGGGAGCAGATATTGAGATATACTCTTTATTACTGGGTTTCAAGAATATTCATTAACAGCACAGTAATGCTGAAACCAGGAATCCTGGTAAATGAAGGAAGTGTGTGCTGGTGGTGATCACTCTTCTGCCCTTGTCTATCTCTTCCCCACATCTCACAGCTTCTTATCCCACTCCTGCTCACCAGTCCCAGGGATCCTGATTCAATCATTTTCCTTAACTAGTCTACTTTCCAGACCTCCCAGTTGTCTCCATCTGCTCCCATCCCGTCTGCCCATCTCAATCTCCCCCCTTCCAGTCCTTTATCCCAATCTCTGCCCAGCTGGTACTATTTTAATTCTACATTGTCCAATCTTGGTTCCTTCCCCAACTTTGAGTTTTCGTTCTGGCCTTCCTTCCAGGCTCACTGATCTACTCACTTTATTTATCAAATTAATACCAAACACTTTTAAAACAGGTTAAAAAAGGGATTAGTCATATTTATGGAGGGCAGGCCCATTAATAGCTATTAAACAGAAGGGTCAGGGATATGGCCTCTGGCAACCCTAAACCATTTATGTTAGATGCCAGGAGGGGAGTAACAGGGGATGGATCACTCTGGATATGCCCTGTTCATGTAGTCTCCATCTATAGCATCTACTGTTGCCACTGTCAGAGACAGCATACTCCTGCTTGAAGTGAGATTCACCCTGTCTAAACTATCTAATTCAAGTGACAGTCTAAATTGCTCCCTAAAAATGTCCAAGAATGGAGATTCCACCACCTTTCTAAATAACCTGTTTCAGTGTTTAACCACGCTTATAGTTGAACATCTTCCTTTTAACCGACATAATTTCCCCTTCTTGCGATATAAGGCAATTGCTTCTTGTACTGTTCTTGCAGGCACTGAAAACAGTCCATCACCATCCTTTGTATCCTTTCAGATATTTGAAGACTATTATTAAATCCCCCCTCACAATCTTCCGTTCTCCAGGCTAAACAGTCCCATTTGTCCCACCTGTTTTCGTAAGTCACATTTCTCAGGCATCTACATTTTTTGTTGCTTTCTATTAGATTCTTTTCAATTTGTCTACATCTCTCCCTTGAATCCTGGTGCCCAAAAACTGCGCTCATGGTTTACAAGCTTTTCTCCACAGTTATGAAGGCTAAACACTTTTTGAAGAAGCTGACCTTTTTGAATCATTGCTTGAGTCCAGAAGTTGGGGCTTTTAAAAACAAGCAAGCAAAGAAAAACAAACATACTATCATGAGACTCTGCATAAAATCATGAGGACAATAACAACTGTATCTGTCTGGGCAGACATGGTTCTGGGATTGGGGCCTATACCTTCTTTTTTCCTACTTGTCCTCAGACCATTTAGCAGCAGCTTCCTCTCAGTTCTTCTACAGCACCTCTCCGTTGTGTGATACCCTTGTCCTCTGCAGTGGTTCCTTTTGGCACCTAGGCTGCATACAAGTGCCCATCCTATGTGTGGCAAAGCCACATCCCTCCTGCTCTCACCCTACCTGACTCCCCCAGTTCTCTCCCTCTTTCTATTGCATGTACGCTTCCATTTCTCTGGTATTCACTTCATTTTTCAGGTCACCTCTGCAAGAAGCAAAGCTCAGGGGGTGCGACTTTCACTCAGTCCTCTGCCTTCAGGTGCAGAGGTCTCAGACATAAAGACTGTGGCCAGATCCAGCCCACAGATCCACTCTATTTGGCCTGCTAGGCCACCCAAATTGGAAGGCCTGACCTGCTACAGAACTCAGGGCCCTTTGGCTGCATTGGACCTGGCCAAGCTCAGCACTCAGACCCCCTGTCCCTGTTTCTGGACCCCTCAGTGTTGCTGGACATCCACTCACACTGCCCCCACACCCGTGGTGGCCGCACCCATGCTGGATCTGGCCCCTGAAGAGCCTGCAGTGTGGATTGAGCTTGGAGCCGCAGGGGAGATGGCCAACCCGCTCTGTACCAACAGCTACATGAGGCAGGACTGCGGTGAGTGACTGCTTGTGACTGGAATCCCCCTCCCCTGACTGCAAAGGCAGCAGGGCCAACCTCTGGGCCCATCCACCTGGGCCTCTTTTAAGCAGGCTTAGCCTAAAATCACTATTTTAAAGGTGCATTAAGGGCACACGTCTACATGCGTATGCCTTTGATGCACCTTAAAAATGGCAATGTAAGGTCATACGAGCCTAAATTTGATACCTGCAAAAAGCAGGTATCAAAAGTAGGCACAAGCGGCCAAGTCACGTTAGCCCATGCATAGATGCACAAATGCGCGTTCATGCAGCATGCATCAGTGGCTGCACGCCACGTTAATGCCCATTCATGCATCTGCACCTACCTGCGCTAATGCAACTTGGCTTTTACGGCCAGATTGAACGCGCATTAGCACATCCATGTGTGGATGTGCACTGAAATCGCCTTAACATGCTCAGGTGTGGGAAGTTAGGTGTGTAAATACACGTGCATACATGCCCCGTGCGTGTTTGTGTGTGACACGTTCGGGAGCGCTTGGACCCACGGGCAGCCCCACCCCTACCCCACCTACGGCTCGGGTGTGGCACGCCGTAGGGGGAGGCAGTTACGTCACACGCGCCCCGCCCCACAACATGGCCGCCCCCATTGTCGGGACGTCACGAGCGAGCCCCAAAGACCCAAAGATAACGGTCCCCAAGGTCACGTGGGTAGGGCCGAGGATGGGGCGGAGCCAGGTGGGCAGGCGGAAGCCAGCGGTGATTGGAAGGCGAGGGGTGACCTCAGCGCAGGTCCCGCCCCTGGGGGCCGGGCACCTATATAAGGGGCGAGGTGGGCGGCGGGGCGGGCTGGGCGCGCTGCGGTTGCTGAGGTGAGAGTGGGGGCGGGGCGGAGCGAAGGGGAGGGCACGGGCTAGGGCTG
>NW_017729022.1:81772676-81776511 GCF_001723915.1 Gavialis gangeticus
GCGCTCTCTGTGGCGGAGGCCGATGCTTGCAGGCGGCCTCGCCCAGTCCCGCCGGGGCCGCAGGGGGAAGCTGCTCCCCCCCCAGCCGGCGGAACCCTCGAGACGGTGGGCGGGCAGGGACCCCCGCGCGCGTCTGGCCCCGCCCGGCCCTGCCTGGGGCCGCAGCGTCCTGTGAAGGGCGAGAGATTCGTGCCCGAGACTCGCTGCTTCTTGTGCCCTCGCCCCGGGCGCGCTGGGAGAGGGAGCCTCGCATGGGCGCTGGGGTTTCTGGAAGCATCCCTGACGCTGCTGTGCGGGCTGACTGGAGAGAAGCATGGGGGGAAGGGGCAAGGAGACACCCGAGCCAGGGGTAGTTTGTCGCAGTTGGAGGTTGAATGGGTGAAGGAACTGGAAGGGGGTGCCTTGAATATTTTTTTGGTACCTGGGTGTGTTCATTTCGTGATAAGAGCAGTAATAAGAGTAAGTCTCTTTGCAGCCCCATCCGTTTCAATGGTGCAGCTTTCCCAAGCCCAGGCTCGCTGCCTGTCGCCTTCAGTTCTCTCCGAGGAAGGGGAGGACAAGAGCATGAAGCCTGCCAAGCAGCAGGTGAATCAGCCTGGGGAGAGTCAGCCTCCGCTGAGCCCCCTGCAGTCGACTCTGAACTCTGCGGCTAATACTGCCCAGGCGTATGAGACTTACATTGAAAATGGGATCATTTGCCTCAAACACAAGATCAGGAACATTGAGAAAAAGAAGGTAACTTGGCTTCTTCATCACAGTAAAAAAAATGTGGTGTTTTAGTTATTCAAGTTGCAGTTAGTTGATAGTGAGCTTTCAGCCGTGCTGTGAGATGTGAACACACAGCAATTCTTAAAAGCAACAGTATGGATGTGATGAGATGACTGCAGCTAGTATCGAGTGACCTATAAAGCAGTTTAACATGGCTACAGTTCAGATTAAGCAGTAGTGCTCAAGGCCAAACTTGGCAGGGAGCTTCATCAAATGTGAAAAGTATGGCTCATTCTTGTACACTTCAGTATTTATTTGTTAACTTTTTTAAAGATTTTTTTTTTTTTGCAAACTGCTGCTGTCAAATACAGAAATGGGGAAACTGTGGCAATGGTGGTGGTAAGCTAACTTGGTTGTATTACATACCAAGGTTTTGTAATAATGACCCCTCATTAGTTCTTTTGTAAATAAAACTAAAATTGAGCTGTTCTAAAATCTGAGTTCATGATCTTAATACATGTAAAACTTAGTGTGCTTTTTTTCTCCCAGTTTTTATAGCTAAAACTGGGACCCAGAAGTACATTTTAAAAGCGCAGATTGAGAGAATTGTTTCCTCTGACTCAATCCAATGCTGATTATATTTTACTGTGTATTTTCAATTTCTTATGAAGCTTGGTACCTAGACTGCAGGGAGCATGTGCATTTTTTCAATAATCGATTCAGTTATCGATGTCTGTCCACTTTTTTAAAATTTTTAGAATTTTTTTTTGGAAGGCTGCTCCCTAGGAGAAGTGTTGGCAATCTGGTAAAGGGCTATGGCTTCAAAATACTGGATGAAAAGTTGCATTTCTTGATCTTAATTCAGTGTAGAAAGAAATCTAAATTTAGATATGGATAGATTGGTCTTTAGGGGTTAAGAGTTTGTAGTCATGAATGAAATGGCACTTGCAATCTAAAAGTATCTGCGATTGCTTCCTAGATTTGAAACACAGGAATTTTTTTTTAAATTTTCTCAGTAAAAATTATAAATTTTCCTGAAATGTCAGAGCAAAGGGTATTTATTATATGTAGTGTTTTAAACATTAGATATGCCTTTTTTTACTTTGAGGATGTGTAATCCTGAATAGCTTTTTAAAGTAGGCATTGTGTTACTTTGCACTTCTTTACAAGAAACTAATTATAAGATTTGCCATACCTACTTGTATCTTTTTTTGCAGGGCTGGATTGACACACAAGCAAACTAGGCACATGCCTAGGGCCTTAAGTGAAGAAGCGGCCCAGTTGTGCTTGTTTTAAATATTATAATTGAGTGGGAGGGGAAGTAATGTAAATATACAGTACATTAAGTAGGGGCCTATGAGTGTTTGCCTAGGGCCCACTATAAAAGGTTAATCCATCCCTGTCCTTTTGAACTATTTTTCCCTCTGGCAGTGAAGGCATTTTACTTGAGAGAAATTGTGGAAACGGTAACTTGAATAGTTAAACAAAGCTGCACAGCAGCAATGAGGATTCCTTTCTGTACTCTGCAAGAACAACTGCTGATAGAAGTATCTAGGTTTTTATTAAATCACTCAAATGAACTTAGTGTTGTAGTTATGCTGTTACAGGATTAAATCTGGTTTGGTTTGAGGTTTTCAGACAGCATAACGATGAGCACAGCAAAAAGGTGTGGCAAGGCTTTCCTTTTTATATCATCTCCTGATGTGTGAGGAGTGACTGTATCAAAGCTCAGGCCATATAACAGAATTGTTCCCTGAATGTGGAAGGTTAAAGCTTAATTGCATTTACGTAGGAGATGCTGGGTATGCACATCTCTGACATCAAATTGCAGTCTACTGCACTTCCTGTTTGAGGCTTTTCTTCAGTAGAGCTGAATGGTTAAATGATTCTGCACTACATGCATTAATTCTGTCTGAACAAGTCAGACATAGGTTGATAGTTACCTTGGCATATTGATGGCTCTCCTTCCATTACATCCATGCATTAAAGCCCTATGATTATGTAGAAACAGCATGGCTTTCTACTCAGTAAATACGATAGTTTTACGGTGACTGTACTCTTGGTCTGTGCTTCTAGTATTGGTATGCAAGTGACTCTTATTTGGATGTATGCAGAAAAAAGAACAGTTTTAATTACTGTGAACTACAATAGTGAATTCCTTAAAAGTGCTGCAAAACATGAAACAGGGTGACTTTTGATTTAAATCAAATCTATTTAAATCGCAATAGAAAATACTGGTCAGAAACCAGAGATTAAAATCGAGGCTTCTTACAAAAAGTGCATTCTTATTCTTTGATGTAACTGTAATACATTATTCCCAACTCGAAGAGAGATGTACGATTCATTTTTAGAAGCAGTGATTTTTCTGAAACATTTTAAAGCAGTGGATTATTTTGGTATTTTTTTCAGATGAATTTTGCAGCTACATGAGAGAACTGAATTATGATCTGGTTATTTTATTTACCAAAGCTAATTGAAGCAGATACTTGTGAAGTTATTGGGAAGTCTGTTTCCAATTCACTAGATTAATCATGGATATTTGGGGGATTTTTGCCACGCTATATTGGGAGGACATCAAATGAGCGCTGCAGCCATATGTTGTTAGCTTGGGGCTTTCTTATTTCTTCTAGACTTCTCATTTTTGATGGCCTGGCAAGCCTGCTGCCCTAATCAGGTTTTTCCCCTCTAACATACCATTTCCTCACTAAATCTCAAATCAATGGAGAGGCTATACTCAGAAACTTGTCCCTTAAGACTTCTGGAATATTCTGCTCAAAATGTTTCTCTCTTTTTTTTTTTTTTTTTTTCCCCCTATTGTCCCTCCCTCCTTGCATTTATCTCCAGACTCCTCCTCCTTGCCCAGATCTACTCCACACCCAACAATCCTCTATTCATTTAACTTCTTAAAACTGCACTTTTAGAGGGAGGTAAGGGCTTGACTTGGTATACACAAACTTGTAGAGAGACAATAGGGTACACAAACTTGTAGAGAGACAATAGTGCTGATTGGTAGCTAATCAGGGTTATCATTTCTCATCTCCTTATACTGCTGTTAACAAGGATGTTACCTCTGGAGACCACAAACTCCCCCTATGCCTGAAGGAGGGCATTTGTGCCCAAAAGCTTG
>NW_017729022.1:81781511-81783904 GCF_001723915.1 Gavialis gangeticus
ATCCTCTATTCATTTAACTTCTTAAAACTGCACTTTTAGAGGGAGGTAAGGGCTTGACTTGGTATACACAAACTTGTAGAGAGACAATAGGGTACACAAACTTGTAGAGAGACAATAGTGCTGATTGGTAGCTAATCAGGGTTATCATTTCTCATCTCCTTATACTGCTGTTAACAAGGATGTTACCTCTGGAGACCACAAACTCCCCCTATGCCTGAAGGAGGGCATTTGTGCCCAAAAGCTTGCGAAGAACAATTTTTCCAGCTATTTAGTTGGTCTAATAAAAGATCTCCCCAAAGAACCTTGTCTACCTGTGATCTCTGGAGACACAAATCCACAGTTTGAGCACTGAAACTCTGTGATGCTTAGATGCTTAATGGCATCTTCTAGACGAGGGGTCAGCAACCCCTGGCATACGTGCCAAGCATGAGGCCGTTTTGCTCAGCACACCACCACCTGGGAGGCTCCAAGCAGTCCGGGCACCATGGCTCTGGGAAGGCAGCAGGTGCTGGTAATGCTTCCTGTTGTGCTGTCCTCCCCTGCTGCTTGTGTAGAGCAGTGTGTGGAACCCACTGTGGCAGGGCACAGAAGCTGCCTGCCACTAGGAGCTCCCTGCAGCCCTGGCCACACTTCTCCTGCAGGTGGGGCCAGCAGTGAGGGGTACAACATTGTGCTGCTGCCCTCTCTGCCCCCATGCACACAGGGGAAGTGTGACCAAGGTAGCGCAAAGCTTGCAGCTGCAGGCAGCTTCCCTGTGCTGCCTCTCTGGGTTGCACACGCTGGACTCCCAGCCCTGCTGCCCTCCCTCAGGCCCTCCAGAATGAAGGGGCCACACAGGGAAGCTGCCTGCTGCTGCAAGCTCCGCACTGCCCTGGACACACTTCCCTTGTGTGCACGGGGGCAGCAGCACATGGTTGTGCCTGTTGCTGCAGTGTTGCTGCTGCCACCTTCAGGGGAAGTGTGGCCAGGGCAGCGGGAAGATCAGAGCGGCAGGCTGCTTTCTGCACCCCCTTGCTGTGCCCTGCTAAGCTGGGTTCCACATGCTGTTTTGCAGAGCTGCTGGGAGAGGGCAGTATGGCGGAGACCATGAATATGCAGTGTACCCATCCTGCTTCTGCCCCTCACTTGGATCTGGGGTGTGCAGGTCCTCCCTGCCCCCCAGGACTGCAAGCTGCTGCTGGGAGCAGTCCCCACCCCCTGCCCAAGCCCACAGCAGGTAGCAGCAGTGGGTGAGCTGGTTCTTGCTCCTGCTGCAGGAGCCATTGCCTTCTGTTGGAGGCAGGCAGAGAGCTGTGGACCTGGGTCCCTGGCCCCATAGTCCTGGTGGCTGGGGGGGCAGAGGCTTTGGGTGGGAGCAAGGGGCATGAGCAGGGCTGGGAGGCTGTTGTGTAGGGACTTGCACAAAACAAATACACAAGATCAAAGGTAGTATCAGAAGTCTTATTTATTGTCACCAGACTTACAATTTTTAGAAAATCTGGTATTTACCATTAAAAAACTATAGCTAATAATCATAAATGTTGCCCAAATATGCAGCATTATCCTGCCACATACCAGAAAAACAAAACGAGGGCGGGGGGTGTGTTGGCACTCTAGCACCTTCCAAGGTAGTCTTTGTGGGGTTTTTGCCATTCCACCCAAAAAAACATTGCCTGCCCCTGTTCTAGACTGAGCAGAGTCCCATTGAGTAGCGTGGTTTTCTTTAATCTTTACTAATCTATGGGGTTCCCAGAGGCTCCTTCATAAGATTGAGCCCCTAATATAGTCCATGGCCTGTTGTGACCTATCTATAAAACATCTAAAGGTTACATGAATATGTTGTCTCAAATATATAACTTCTGTATATTTAGAAGTTATCATTCCTATTCCATGATGATATTTGAGCTTTAACATATCTTAAATTTAAAACTGTTTTAGGTTTTGTTTGGGCATCTTTCTTAGAAAAAGCATCTTAGCAAAAATCAAAATACAATTAAATTTAAAAATGATTTAAATAAATGAGATTTTTTTTAAATTGTTGATTTTTTTTTTTTTTTTTTTTTTTTTTTTTTTAAATGATGATAACCCACCCTGTTGTGAAACTATGCTGCTTAACATGGGGCATCATAATACCTGGCTCTTGCATATTAAACATTAGCACTTTGGAAATAAGTTTTTCTGCATTTATCATCTTAATCAAACTAAATATGAAGCGTAGGAAAGGGCAGCATAAGATTAGCTTGCTTTTCTTAAGCAGTATTTTTGAAGTTCTCTTAACTAAGGTGGAACCAGAAGAGGAAGGCAGCAGTCATGTAGTATAGCTGGTGAAAGCTAAACAAGTGAAATTATGTTAAAGGAGTTGGGTACTCTCTTATAGAAAAAAGTATATGAAAAAGTTACAGTGGGGAAAAAAA
>NW_017729022.1:81788904-81803338 GCF_001723915.1 Gavialis gangeticus
AAGGGGGGAAAAAAAAAAAAAAAAAAGGCATGCTTTAAAGCCTAAAATGGAGAGTTAGGTAGGACCAAAGCCTTAAATATAGGCAGAGTTGAACAGTGCCTTTTCTTTTTTTTTTTTTTTTTCCAGTGAAGAATTGGATTGGATTCAGATTCTATTTAGCTGCAAACTTTTTAAAATCCAGGTTATGTACAGTAAAGGAACGAAGTATTCCAGTAAAGTGTGTGTGGCTGGTTTTTGGTATTTAAACAGATGAGAACTGATTTCGAATCTTTTTTAGCTTAAGCTAGAAGACTACAAGGATCGCTTGAAGAAGGGTGAAGCCCTCAATCAGGACCAGTTGGTGAGTGGGTCTTTGTTTGTTTGTTTAAGTTTGAAAACTCTAAACATGTTAGAAGGCTCAAGTTAAATAGTACTAAAGTGCAACATTTGTGAAGCAAGTTTTACTAAGTACTGTCTCAGCCATTATTAAGTTGTCTGATAGTAAAACCCAATAGGCCTGCTTCTGATTCAATGTCAAAATGACAGTTTAAGTGCCTATTAATGCCTAAATGTTTTGTTTTGCTTTAACTTTTAAATAGATTGTTCAAAAGAAAGTACCGTTTTGAAAGACACCCTCTCCAGATATTGTTCTCATAGCATCTTGTGTTAGCCTTCTTGATCTGCAGTTCCAGTCTTTGAATAGGTATATGCACTCAGCTTTTCTATGATGAGAAGTTATCATATTACTATAAATGAGGCTTGTGTTCTGATGATAAATGACTTGGCACTTGAGGCTGATGGAGATAGTCATGTTTAATGTTGACTGGTTATGATGATGACCCTTAATGTAAGTGTGGTATTTAACATTAATTTAAAGTAATCTAACTTATCATTCTAGATATATTTTTGTATTGCAGTACAGCACTTCTGAGATCAGTAGTTGAGTACTGCCCCAATATGATCAAGTACAGAGGTTCCCAAACTTTTTTTTCTTATAGCATACCCCCGTCCAGACATACCAGCTGCCCACATACCCCTACCAGCATACCTTTTTTTACTTTAGCCCCTTAAATGTGTAATGGCAGTTGTTAATTTCTATTATAATTGGCTGTTTCTCCCACATAAACCCCCTGATTTGGTACTGTCTTCATGGATGGAGATACAACTTGACTTTATTATGTGGAAGCTAAAAGCCAAGTGTTTTTGTTACAGGAAGCCATTAGAATCACTAAATTGATGTCTCATGCTTTCCCTGTATCATCAATAGAAGGCTGAGAAATAATCCCATGTATATCTTACGAGGTTTTTTTTTTCCTGTTAATTGCCTCTGGCATCTTTCTGACTCTTTTTTTTTTTTTAAATTCTGTAGTAGTCAAACTTCTGGAGTTCCATAAACATGCAGTAGGAAAACTTCATACTAGTTAGAGATGACATGTCATGACATTGGCCTTAAATTTTAATCAAAATGGTTACAGAGTAGTATAAATGCAGGCATTTATTGGCTGGAAATAGTGCATTTTCATTGCTTTGCATTGAAATTGATCCTTGAAGTATCTTTTTCTTTTTTTGTTGTTTTTGTTTCTCTTGTTTAGAAAACAAAAGCCTGCATTTCATATATTGCTGGGTAACAGGCTTGTCTTCTTTTTTAATTTTGTATATTACAGTGGGGTAAGAGTAAGGGGAACATCATAATTCAGGGCTTAAACTAGATCTTCTGGCTTATACTGGCTGAATGATTCAAAATCATTCTTGTGTAGTACACTGCTATTTATCAGATATCCTTTAAAATGAGTGTGACAAAGGCACTGGTGCTGTCAGCCTTCATGTCAGTGGTTACTATTACTAAACTGCTGCTGCTTGGCTCCCACTGGCAAGTATTGTGGTTTTAAGAACATTTTCTATTCCAGTGTGTCTGTCCACTGTATATTGCACTGTCAACACGCAGTTCTTGTTCTCAGTTGAATGCACTACAGGACAAGCAATAACTAGAGGGTGAGGGGAAGAGAAGCAAGCTTGCTTGCTTTATAGTTTAAGTCTGCTAGAGCAGTGGTTCTCAACCTTTTTGTTGTACTCATGGCCCACTTGTAAACATCAACAGCCAGTCCTGGCCCAGTGCCCCTTATTCCTGACGGTTTCCCACATTCTTCTCCTTTAAAAATGGATTTTCCTTTAAAAGTAGATTAACAAGCTTTAAAGTTTGTCTGCTACCCTTTCATATATTCTTGTGACCCACTTTTGGGTTGTGACCCATGGGTTGAGAAGCACTGTGCTAGAATAAAAAGCCATCTAGCATGCACCAGTAATTGGGACTGGTACACCTTGAATCCACTGCTGCTTCTGTATCTGCCTTGGTCTCTAATTTTTTTGTGATTAAACTAAATTGATAAAATTTCATCTATAGAAAGAAATGTAGATCTCTGAATTGGAAAAGCTTGATGGGAATTAATGCTCGTGAGTTGGATCCCAGGATTTGTTGAGTATCCTCTATTTCCACTGAGCCTAGTGGGACCTTGAACAAGTTTTAGCTCTGGCAGAACCATAGCTCTTCTTGCTTACTCCTGTAGGAGAAGTCTGTAGTAGACTTCTGAGTAGTTCTGATAAGCAAGAGGCTATCTAGATGGGGAATAGCAGATGCTTCTTTCCTTTTTTTGATCTTGCATATGGCAGCATTGAATCTGAAGTGACTAGACAAGTGAAAGCAAACTCACTGCAAACTAAATTGATAAGTGGAGTCCTTTTTTAGAAGCTACACCAGTGTGGAAGGTTCAGTACCTTCCACCCCCACCATGCTTTAATTAAAAGATACTTCCATGAACATTGACCTGTTACATCAGGGGTGGGCAAAATACGGCCCATGGACTGGATCCACCCCACCAGGCCATTCTATCTGACCTATGGAGACCTTAAAAAAAACTTAGAAAATATTTATTTGCTTCTGGCTACCTGTCAAAGATGACAGAAGACAGGGGCAGTAGGACCCAGGGGGAGCCATTAGCAGGACACAGCAGCCCAGCCCTGCACCACTGGCAACCATTTTTCTGCCTTCATGCCCCCACACTGTTCCAGCACCACGTGGCTCCCGGCTACATCTCTGGGCACAGGAGCATGGGGCTGTGGGAGACCAGGGACTGTGTTCATAGGGTGAGCCATACATGCAGATCCCCCTCACACAGCCTTACATGCAGACTTATACCTACCTCCTACACACAATGTATAAGAGTAAGGCTTAGTTTTAAGTTATTGTATACAATCACCTCTGTACACTACACAAATGCATGTAAACCGTGACAAGTATTTTTTTTAAATCAAATTTAACGAATGTTGTAGGTGTTTGCTTTTTAGAATTTAATTTGGTATTTTTCTGGTTCTAAGATGCCCCTGGAAGTACTCCTTTCAGCAAGGGTTTTGCCTTCTGGTGGCAAAGGTCAAGGGTTAGGAGGCAGGACTTCCAGTCACAAGATGAAAGCCAGGGGGTGGGGCAACATGGCGAGAGCAGCAGGGGTTTTTGAATAGCCGGTGCAGGAAAGACCCTTGTATATCTGGATGGCATGGTGCTGTTCCTGTTTGGCTTCTAGGATCAGGTGGCACAGCTGCTTCTGCAGTATCCTGGCACCTGGCTCTTGCAGTCATGTGGCTTCTCTAGATCAGTGGTCTCCAAAGTGGGGTGCATGCACCCCAGGGGGTGCACAAGATGATCCATTGGGGTATGGGAAGAAGATATTATAACTTATATATATATAGGGGGTGTGTGCTCAAAAATTTTTTACTGGTAGGGGGTGCGCAATCAAAAAAGTTTGGAGACCACTACTCTAGATGAGCTCCCACAGTCTGCGGGGGAGGGGGCAGGGCCTCTCCAGATATGACTGGCTCACCTCTGCCCTGCCCTCACCCCTTCAAACTTTGTCTCTGTTGCATGTTATGATTAACTTGCATCATGAGTCGTGTGTTCTTAAACTGTCATTGACAAATCACAGCCTATGAATGTGACTTAAGGCACAACTGAAACCTGTTCTCAAATTTAAGCACATGTGATTCTAAATCTAATACATACTTACTTGCGTATATTCTTGGTCATCAGATTTTGCGACTGAAGAGAGAACACCTAAAATCTAAAGCTCCTAGTTCAGATGCTATAGCTTGTTACGCTGTTCTGATAACATCCTTTCAGTTGAATAATATAAAATAGAGTTAATTTCACACTTAGCATGCTTTGGGTTCTCAGTTAAAACCAAGAGGATGTCAGTGGGAAATGTTTTAGGAATAACTACTTCCAAAGTTCTCATGGAATTTTAAAATGGATGTTTCACTTTTTTCATTAAACTCATTTATAGTACATTAAGTCTGTGGCTTGCCTAATGTCTGTATAGATTGGGTACTTTAGTTGGGGTGCTTTTATCTAATAGCTGATTGACTCGGCTTTAGATAAAAGTTGCCAAAAAGCCCCACTGAAGTGCCCAATCTATACAGATGCTGCAGAGCTGGGTTGAAGCTAACATGCTGCTGCTTCTGGTAAGTGCACTTCTGTGTTTTTGTTCTGTTTCTTAATCTCTGCAGGCAGTTTGTGTCTTAAACCATTGTCTCCCAATATGAATTGACTTGGAATTCAAGTCTTCACTTTGTTTGAGGATGGAAACAATAGGTTTTTAATTAAGTTAGTTAAATTATTTTTTCTTTTAAGAGCATATAACAAAAGCTATATAACTTTATGGTATTAATGGTTGTAATCAATAACCTTCTGAGAACTTTTGAAGTGACTGATTCAAGCTACAAAGCAAGCAGTTCACTTAACCTGTATTTACCTACTTGTAGGAGGCAGTGGAGAAGTATGATGAGGTAGTGCACAACCTGGAGTTTGCCAAAGAGCTTCAGAAGACTTTTTCTGGACTTAGCCAGGATGTAAGTATAATTAGCTTTAATTGCTCAACCTGTTAAGTTTTTTTTTTTTAAACCTACCATTTTAGAAGCTCTTGTGTAGCAGCAGCATGTTTAATCTGAGAAGGTGAAGCTGGTGGTCCTGATTTGTAGATCATTTTGGAATGTATTCTTAAATTACTCCAATATGCAGAATCAGTAGAATGGCTTTACAGTTTTTTCTGAGAATCTGAAATTTTGTTTGCAGTAGTGAAAATGTAGTTAAGGTACAAGATAATTTGAGTTGTACATGTTCCATAGCTAGAAGAAGAATGATTTCAGAGCATGTGGAGTCCCACAAAACTACTAGTCAAATGCACTGTGTACAAAATGCAGTGAATCTCAGCAGGCTTTTAAGCATGTTCTGGTCTGGGTGTGTTGATTCAATCTGTAGAATAACCATCCTTTTGACAGGAGGTTTTGAACTTGAGTTCTATAGGAATACCTTCCATGGCCTGTGAGTAGAGTTGATTGGGTACTACTCTACCATTTTCTCCCTCCCTTTAAAATACAGGACCATTTCAAATGGGTGTTGCCTGTTGGCTGGGCCCAAATCATTCCAGTTAGACATTTTTGCACTTGTACCTACTGAGTTCTGTTTTCCAGTTCAAAGTTCTTGTCTTTCCCACTAGCTTTGGGATTAAAATAAATTGAGAGCAGGATGAGACCCTTCTTTAAATCTTGGTGGCTGCAGTAAGTTTAGTGTGTAGTACTATTGGAAGTGCTGCTGTATCAGCTCTCCTTACAATATACATCTTCACATCAAGAATTTTTGTTCTTGTTGTTGAGGAGGGCTTTCATGTTTTAAGAGTATGAACTGCTTTACTTTCCTCCAGTATACCTCTAGAAAGTACGTAGTATTATATATTTTAACCTGTCTGTGTTGTTCTTTAGCTTGTAGCACAATTGGTGACTGGGTGGGTTGGTTTGTTAGTTGGTTGTTTCTTAGATTCTGCAAAAAGCCGCAACTTTTTTTTTTTTAATGTTTCAAAATGACTGGATGCAGGAGGATCTTTTTTTTCCCTCCCCATGTATGCAGGGTAGTGTTCCTTTTTTTACTACAGGCAAAAAAAAATCGCTTTTTAAACACCATTCCTTTCATTTATCTTGGTTCATTTTTAGTACCTGAGAATTCTTGCAGTATAGCTGGATGTTGGTTTGCCAGGTTGGTAGAGGAGCTTTGCTATCCAGTAAATAGGAGGTTTAGATATTACCTAAACCTCTCATGAACATGTGTTTTGAATAAAATGCTTTAGTAGTTTGTGCTAACAAAGTGTAGCAAGTGCTAGTCCCCAAGGGTGGCTGTGAAACCTCCCGGTGGCCATGGAACCAGTGACCTGCTCCGCCTCTAGTGTATCCTTTCCTTCTCACCTGTTACATCTTGATGTAACTGTTGATGTTGAAAAGGGAGGCTGCCTAAGGGTCCTAAAGTGAGCCCTCAGTTCTTCTGACAGCCAGCAGGTCCCACCCAGACTTCATGGATCTTGGCCCTACTTTCGGGACCTCTTGGCTTGCTTGTGGGCCCTCTTGCCTTGCTCATATGCTTCAGGTTACTTGTAGATTTAAGGGCTGTTTATGGCCTCTGAACTTTCCCTACAACCATGCCCATGCCTTGCACATGGGGTTATAAAATTGCTCCCTTGGCAGAGGCTGAGAAGGCCAAGGCCCTGACCCTTTTTTGTAGTTGGGCTTTCTAGCCCAGTCCCACTGTACTAGATGTGGCTTCTGGGCACCAGCTCTTATCTTGTCTCTGCCCTTTTTTAGGTGCTGAACCTGCTTTGGCTCCATCTGGGCGCTTTGGCCCTACTTTGGCTTTGCTCTGGGCAGTGAGCCTGTTCTTGGCTGTCTGGGCCACCCCAGTTTGGGCACCGAGCCTGTTTTGGCTGTCTGGGTCCCCTGGCCCGATCTGGCTTGAGTTGTGTTTAGCTGCAGTCCACCCCTAGGTGGCAACCCTATAAAGCTCAAGCCAGGTCTTTGTCTTGAGGCCCTAATCCATGGCAGGACTTCAGGCATACTTATGCCGTCATGTAAAGCTGGGACCTCTACCACCTGTTGTCCCAATCGCAAACTATGGGTATAAACTATAACCAAGGAATAAGTCCTCTGGCTATAACAATTGATCTGGGTCAAATATAACCAGTGGCTGCCTGGCTGTACAACAGGGTTTCCTTTTATCCTGGGTCACATTGCTCTGCAAGGCAGGAGCATTGTTTGCCTCCCTCAAGGTAGCATGCGTGCCAGCTAGCAGCTCTCATGGACCCTTGTGCTTCGGAGCTGCTTACTCTGCAGCCTCCAGGGCTGCTGTGTAGGCTCAGTCTCTGAGCTTGTACATGTTAAGCCCTGCCTCCTTCCAGTTGTGTGACTTCCCTAGGCTGGCTTCAGGTGTGCTCTTTACCTTGATAAGCCACTTGCTGCTTAAGTAGCAGTGTCTCCTTGCTGCCTTCCCTCTTGCAGCTGGCTCCTGTTAAGCTGTTTGGGCTTTAGTTGCTGCAGTTTCTCCCCTTAAAGTAACAGGAGTTTTAACTTCCCTGTTACACCATTACACTATAATTACTCCGTCGGTATCCTGACAGTGGATACACAAGATCCTTGAGGAGTTTATAAGTGAAACGTTTACAAGGAAGTTTACAAAAACTTCCTTATGTGACACTTGCATCCCTTGTGTAGCATGTACAGAATTCCCTGTTAAGCATGTAATGTGTTTAAAGCCTAGCTAAAAAGGATGAACATGCTGTGGGGAGATTACTTAATGAATTATTCACAATCTATAGAATTGATAATATTGAAATAATGGAGGCGTACTTAACTGCTAACCTTCCTAACTTTACAAACATGGGCATCTTGGTTAAGTGTCTCCTTTAAAGGAGGCATAAGCTTCAAGTTCTAGCCACTTCTAAATTTCTATTTAAATACAGGCTTAGAGCTGGGAGAGACTGGTTCAAAAGCATATAGGTGCCTGGAGATTCAAGTTTAACTTGCTTAAGGTTTTGCCTAAATCCCAGTAGGCATCTATTCTCCTCTTGAATATGGTCCATAGTTTATAACTTGTAGTTTCATTACCCATTCAGTTGTCAACTGAAGAGGCTATGACTAACTTATTCTTGCAATATAACAGCTGCTGAAAGCACAGAGGAAGGCTCAGAGACGGGAGAACCTAATAAAACTTGAAGCAGAGAAGAAGAAGCTGCGCACAATTCTGCAGGTCCAGTATGTGCTGCAGAACTTTACTCAAGAGCATGTTCAGAAAGACTTCAAAGGTGGCTTGAATGGTGCAATATATTTGCCTTCTAAAGAACTAGACTACCTCATTAGATTTGCAAAACTGACGTGCCCAGAAAGAAATGAGAGCCTGAGGTGAGTTGAAGTCTTCGTACCTAAACATACTTTATCAAGCATAAAATGAGTGGTGCATTTTACTTTTGAGTATTTGGGGTTATAAATCTCAGAACAAAAATAGTGTGTTTTTAAAACTCGGGTCTATTAAACACAAATATGGTGTGTTGGAAGAGCTGGACAGCTAGCTTGGGGTTGAGCTTAGGTTGCTTACCCTGGGAGCTGCATCTGATCCTTCACTGAAGTTCAAGACTTGGAGGGGGTGGAGAGGGATGGTGCTAAGCAAGTTGGAGTGGAGGGGACCGACAAACCTCCTCCCCACCCCCAACCAGCCTGCCAAGCCACTCTAGCTTTCCCCCTGCAGGGAGCATGCCCCAGGGTAAGTGGCACAGCTGCAACCCAGCACCTGAGCCGACAGCCCTGCAGGGAGTGCACAGGGTGCACGCCCTGTGGGGAAAGCCAGAGTGGTGGGAGGTGCTGGGCTGCACTGTCCTCCGGAGTCAACTTGGGAGAAAAGTGAGCAGAGCATTGGCCGACTTATGGTGAGCCACAAATACTGTGCCAGTGAGCTGCATGTGGCTTGTGAGCCAGTTTGGCCACCGTTGAGCTAGATGTTCAGAATTGGGTGCCATTTCTGATTCCCCAGTAATGCATGTGTTTATGCTGTACAGGTTTTCCTTTATGCAGGTTCTTTATGTGCAAATTCACACTTATGATATGACACTTTTATACCAAAAATTATTATATGTGAGGTAAATTCACTCTTATGCATTCAGTGTGGTGGAAGCCCACAGTCAGCTGCTTTGCGTGGTGCATCATGGGAGTGATGCACACCAAAATATAGTCTCCTGCATGGATCTGTGCTCCCTCACTCATTGTCTGCTACACACTTCTGTGGCTGCCATCCCCATTTTGGCTTCTAAGCATCCCACTAGCTTATCTCCTAACCCTTTCCCTGGTCCATCAATGAAGCCTTCACCACACTCTCTTCACACCAACTAAACATTCACCACCACCCTGTGCTTGTGTGTACTGTCTGCTGTTGGCAAGTACCAAAATTGTCTTGTAAAAGTGGTAGAAATGTGTCTGGGAGTTAGTACAGTTAGGGTCTTAAAACATATCTGTATTTGTTACATTGTAAAGTGGGTTCCCTTTATGCAAATTGGAGTTGTGCTGTTTTCCAGGAACATATGTACAACATAAAGCGAGGGAAAGCTGCGTAGTAATCTTCACTCTCTACCTAATCCTGTCAATCTGGGACCTCCAGCACAGGCCCAAGGCCTTGTCAGGCAGGGCCAGTCCAGCCCCTGCCATGTGAATCAACTCTGCAGACTCAATCTTTTGATACCCCATGCACCAACAAACTAGTGTGTGTGTGTGTGTGTGTGTATATATATGTATATGTGTGTATATATGTGTGTGCGTGTGTGTGTTATAACATTTTCCCTTGCTAATAAGGGTCTTGTGGGGGGAGAGGATAAGTTAGAGTATTCAATACACAACGAAATGCTTGAATAAGGTTTTATTAGCCTGAACTATCTGGAAAAAGAGTTAGGCATGAAGATCACATTTTTTTGTTAGCATGAGTTTTGAACTTATTACCCAAGTAGCAGTAGTAGCAAGAACTTAAGCTTCATTCCACATGAACTATACCCACCTAGAACTGCATTGGTATTAATGAAAGAGTTCAGCTGAATATGCAGAAGCACCATACAACTGGATGAGAGCGACTGATGCCATTGTTAAATAACAGCTCTCAGACAAAGCAAGTGAGACCATGTGACCTTTGCACAACCCAGTGTCTAATATTTTAGGACTGGATTAAGCAGTGTTGGTTTTTTGCTTTGTTTTGTTTTTTTTTCTTTTTAAGCAGGAACCCTGTACCTTAGGCCAGTGGTTCTCAGCCTTTTTTGTACTAGGGCCTATTTGTAAACATCAGTGGCCAGTCCCAACCCAGTAAATAGTTTAAGAAGAAAACAACCCCATGTCCTTCCCAGTACCCCTTGCTCAACCGTGCCCTCTGCCCCCACCCTGGGACACAAGCCCCCAGTGTGTGGGACAACTGGGAGGGCATGAGGGAAAATGAACACCCCCCCCCCCCCCCCCCAGATTTGTGCATCCAGGGGACACTGGCTGCAGCCTGGCTGGACTGGCATGAGCAGGACTGGCCTACCTGGCTGGCCTCCACAGCCTAGTAGGTAGGACAGAGCAGGACAGCAAGACTTGCTGCTGCTGCTGCCAAGACCCCCCACATCAACCATGCTGCCAGCAGCACAAGGAATAATGGATGGAGAGGGGAGGAGGGCATGCTGTTCTCATCTCTTCCCACAAAAGTTTGTTCACAGCCCTTTCATAATCTTCTTGCAATCCACTTTTGGGTCACAACTCACGGGTTGAGACATGCTGCCTTAGGCAGCCAATGCCCATATCAGAAATGGGTTACAGGCTTAGTTGTACTTTTGGCTGCAGGAAGTCACTGCATGCTATTCAGGAGACAGAGGAAAGCCTGGTACTTTTAAACAAACATTTTTTTGAATTTGGTGCCTTCTCTGCTCTTCCTGAAATAGAGGCAGAGTATTGCTTTGAATATTGCCACATAACCTGCCTAATGAAAAGCACTGCCAGGACTGGGTACAGAGTGAAGATTACTATGCAGGTTTCCCTCACTTTGTGTACTATATGTACCACAACATGATGCATGCCCCAGACCAGCTCTGTACAGCTGGCAGTGTGCACTGGATCTGGCATGTGGGATTTGGGGGCAGGTTTCTGGGCCTGATCTGGCCCATATGACTGGACATGCACCATTTGTCTTGCCTGTAGACCAGCCCAACCACTCACTTGGCTCACTGGGCTAGATGAATTTGATCCCCTGTGTTAATGGGATGTAGGGAATGTATTGTAATCCTGTTTGCATTTCTAGATTGGATTTGTGTGTGCGTGTGTCTCTTAAGGTTCAGCATCACATTACAAATGGACTGATGTTTTAGGGCCTCTCAGAAGCCTCTGAGTGCTTCCCAGACGCTTTCCTCGGCATGACCCCTCATTCCCAACCCATAGACCCTGCACCCCCATCCCAGCAGCGCCAAGCCCCGGTTGTCCTCTGCAGCTGGAGTTGAGCCTGGTTCCCATTCTCCCTCTGCCATGGACAGCACAGCCAGAGGGGAGGATCTGTGCTGCCTGCTGTGGGCTCAGGTCCTGTGACCCAGTGGGCAGGACCTGGCATAGGAGGGAGCTCTGTGTTGCCATGGCTACCCTGTCTGGCTGGCAGCAGCAGGGTCGTAACATCACACTGCTGCCAAACTTCACCTTGGCAGCTATGGTGGCATAGCGCTTCCTTCCAGCTGTAGAGGCAGCTTCTGCCCGGAGTTGGTCTGGCCCAGCTGTACCCCTATGCCTTGCTGAGAGTGCAGAAATCTTGGGGTGCATGTTGCCCCCCACCACATTACCATGGTCTGTGCTGCCTGCCCCCCTCCCTGCCGCATTGCCTGTGCCCCCTCCTTACCTGTGCTCTGCTGCTTGGCTGCCATGTGCACATGCATGAGGTGTTCCCCCTGCCTCCAGTTGCCTACTCCCTTGCAGACTGGAAATCAGCCAGCATACCCAGAGAAACCATCATTTCCCCATACTTTTTCTCCTTTAAAAGAAAGATCTGTGGCTTTTCTCCATTTTTAAAATAGAAAATCTGTTTTTCAACAGGAGGTGGAAAAACCCAGGGGCACTTATACATGTACCTTTTTGTCCTGCAATGCGCTGGAGATCTGCTGCTTCAGAGTGGACTCGACTTAATCGAGTCTGCTCTTCACATGAGCTGAC
Organism: Gavialis gangeticus; assembly: GCF_001723915.1. Lineage (NCBI taxonomy): Eukaryota > Metazoa > Chordata > Crocodylia > Gavialidae > Gavialis > Gavialis gangeticus. The sequence continues at coordinate 81,800,944 of NW_017729022.1, forward strand.
GCATAATCTGTGCCTCATGCAGTTGTATAAGTGGCGAAGAGCACATCATTGTGCAGAAAATGGCAACGATGCACTTCTGAACTGGAGCACCTCAGGTTCAGAAGTGCACCGCTGCCACTTTTTTTCATGCTGATGCGTATTTTGCCACTTGTACAACTGCATGCATCGCAGCACCAGGTGCTTTTCAAAGCAACCAGTGATGTGGTGCTTGCAAATGTTTAAAAAACAAACAAACTATGGATGCCTGCTTATTGTGACCCCATCCACTGATGTTGCCACCCACAGTTTGGAAACTGCAGGTCTGAGTCCGTATGCTACAGTGTGGTTTTGGCCTGTAACTTCTGAGCCAGGAGAAAATGATTCATATGCTTGTTTCAAGACTCAGATTATTAATGCTCCCTGCTTCCCTAAACCTTGGATTTGTCACTGGTATCCTGGACTTGAGTATATCTTCTTCTCAAGACAATTGACAGGTCAAAGCTGCAAAGGCTTGGTAATCTAGACAGACTGTTTCGATAGACTGCAAATGGGTTTATTTGGCTTCAAGCTTAGAACTGCTGCTGGTGGATTCATGTCTTAGCTGTGGTATAATATTGATGCATGAACACTTAGATCACAAAGGGCAACTTCTTAATATACACTACTAGGTGAAGTCACCAGCTTTCTGACTTCTGTAGTGGTAAGTCTGTGGCTGCTGTCTTAAAGTACATTTTACAAAGAACTATTTTTGTTGTCCTTTCTTTGTATAGCCATAGCACCTAGACATGGTTCTGGATCTCACTTGTTCTAGGTGTTGCATAAAGAGAAATTGATTTGGGCAGTTTAAAAGTGCCTTGGTGACTACTTCAGTTGTCAGTAACTTAAGTTTGTTGCTTTAAAGTCCTGGGAAGCAGCATGCCTTCACAGTGAATGTTTCTGCCTAAAATGAAATTACTAGTGAAGTCTTTCCTTTGGTTTCAAGTGTTGAAGACCAGATGGAGCAGTCATCACTCTACTTTTGGGACCTTCTAGAAGGCAGTGAAAAGCCTGTGGTTGGAACAACATGTAAGTTTCTCTGGTTAAATATGAAGTCCATTATGTGGCCATCATGTAAAGTTTCCTGTAAACACTGAAATACTTGGCATTTCACACTTCCAAATGATCATAACTGGAGGTCTAACAGCATGCTGCATATAGCTCTTGAGTGCTTGTTGTGGGCTTGGAGGACTAATGCATGGGTTTTTGGTTTTGACTTGGTCTGGGATATTAAGTTTAGGGCAAATTAATAGCTTTATTGTAGGCTTTATCAATGGGGAAAAGGAGGATTTTTACTTTTTCTTAGTACTTGACTTTTTTTTTATCTGCAAAGTCCCACAGCTCCTCCTGTAAACTCAGATGAACTGCATCCTGCTTCCACTGCCAGTATGCTTTTTTTTTTGCCTTCAGGCCAGCCTGGATATCCATGCTCAGCCATGAAGGTTTCTTGGACCCATTTCCTGCCTTCATGCGCAGAGGAATTGTGTCCTGCTGCGCCCCAAGGATAGCCTCCTTGAGGAAGGACCACCTTTCCTGGACCCCCATACTAGCTACCCCCTCAGCTCCAAGTGCCTCCCTGACTACTGCCTTGAGCACATCAAAGTTGGCTTTCCTAAAGTCAAGCATTTGCGCTGTGCTAGTTACCCTCCCCACCTTTCTCTGAATGGCAAACTGGATCATTTCATGATCACCGTCCCCTAGCCTCCCTTGTACTAGCACCTCCCCCACCAGGTCATCCCCAGAGGCTAACACCAGATCCAGTATGGTGTTTCCCCTAGCGGGGACGAGTACCTCTTGCACGAGGTGTAGGTCCTGTACGCACGTCAGGAACCTTCGTGAGTGGCTAGACCTGGCCGACTGCTCCTCCCAGCTGATGTCAGGGTAATTCATATCCCCCATGACCACAACATCCTTTGCATGCACGGCCTCCCCCAGCTGGCTGGAGAATTCCAGATCCAGCTCTTCCTCTTGATGTGGTGGCCTGTAGTAAAACCCTACTGCCAGGTCCCTCTTCCCCTGCCCTCCTTGAAGTTTGACCCACAGGGTCTCAGCTAAGCCTTCCTCTGGTCCCATTTGGAAGGTAGAAGTGGTATACTGTTCCCCAACATAGAGTGCAACCCCCCACACCTTTTTTTCCCCTTCCTATCTCTTCTAAACAACCTATAGCCCTCTATGTCTACTGCCCAGTCAAAAGTTTCATCCCACCATGTCTCCACTAGGCCAACCAGGTCGACCTTACTACTTGCAAGCAGGAGAGAAAGCTCCTCCTGCTTGTTCCCCGTGCTTCTTGCATTAGTGAAGAGACACCTTTAATCCCTCTGAGAGAGCCCTGGGCACCCCACTTTCTGAGAGACAACTGGTCCCTTGGTTGCTTGCTCCA
>NW_017729022.1:81808338-81810336 GCF_001723915.1 Gavialis gangeticus
TAATCCCTCTGAGAGAGCCCTGGGCACCCCACTTTCTGAGAGACAACTGGTCCCTTGGTTGCTGGACTGCATTCCAGGCTGCATGCATGTTGTAGCTGTGGACATGCACACGTCATTTATCTGTGGTGTTATCAACCACATTGGCCAGAAAAAGCAGATTGCCAGTGTCAGTTTTCCTTTTATCGGTGCCAATAATTGGTTCATATTGTATATCAGTGCACCTCTGCTATAGACCTGTGTAGAATATAGTTGGTTACAGAGGACCTCTCTGTGTCCAATGTCTAAGCTGTTACCATTTTACTTGGTAACCTTTGTTAAAAGGCTAAATTTTGTAACTTCTCTAACTTGAAGTGTTTAATCAAAATTATTTTTGGGTAGTTTTCATTTTAAATGAAGAGAAGGGGACACCAACAACACTTTTTTTCATGAATAATTTTGTAACTTCCTAGTTTGTATTATAACTATTTTTTTTAATTTGTCAGATGGACATTTGAAGGAACTGTTATCCAAACTCTTAGATTCTGGATATTTTGAAAATGTTCCTGCTCCTCACAATGCAATGCCATTAAAAGAACTGGAAGAGGAAGGACTGAGAAAACCTGAGAGAACAAGACAGCTGTCCAAAAGAGAGTCTGCTAAAGACCCAGGTTGAACAAAGTTTAAATTTTAGGTTTCATGTTGTAACACTCATTTAAGCCTCCAAATGTTCAATTCATAGCTTGATTTGTATAGGCTTAATCGTGAGTATGAAGGAAGGTGAAAACATCATTTGTTTGGTGGTAGGTTTTCTTCTAATACATTTCAGCTCACTTTAGCTAAATGATGAAGTAAATTTTAGTCTTTCATTAGGAATGAACTCTATAGTTGAAATAAAATGGAAACAAAGAGTTATAAGAAACAGCAATACCAATTAAACAAAAAAACCCAAAACCCTATCTGCTGTTTTGACTGGGTGTTTGGGTTTTTTGACTACTCCTTGCATTGTTGAAGCTGTAGGGAACATCTTCAGGAAGCTCTAGTTGTACCACATTGGCGTTGCATTAGTAAGCCTTCTGTATTAGACCTTCCACAAATGTCTCTGGAAAACCAGAACACTTGGTCAAACATGAGATTGCTTCCATAATTGTTTCAGAGTAAATCTGGGTTAACACATTCTGCAACTTGGCAGTAAGTTTGAGGCATTTTGAGGTGATCAAAGGTCCCACCATTAATTTGCTTCTACTACTTATGTAGATATTCCTCTCTCTAGAATGTCTAATGGAACTTATGAAGTCTGAGATTCAGCCACAAGAGGTAAGATACTGAATTTAATTTTTGCTGTGATGCAAGTGTACTCCAAACCATCACAATATAATGTGGAAAGTAAACTACCAAGAAGAATCAAATTAGTAAAAATTATTCCTGTGCAGTTTTTTTCCAAGACTTTTAAAATGAGAACCAAACATGCTGTCTGGAGTGAAACACTGTAACTGGAGCTCCAGCTCTTAAGGCAAAGATACTGGCATGCAGGTAGAATATAGTAGGTACTTTCTGCTTGGGTTTGGGGGTAGGTTGGAAGTGTCTGTGATATAAAGTAATGGTAATACTGGAACAGTACTTAATTTTTTTTAACAGACTTGGTAAAGATTGTAAACATCTGCTTTTGTAGGGTCAGCCCCTTGGGGCTCTGTTCTGTTTTTCCAGAATATGAATTTTTCTGTATTATCATCTGATAATACAGAAGCTGTATTGTCAGATAATGTACACTTACAAATAAAGCTGTCACTTCATCTACAGATCTGAACTGTGAATGGTTTTCTATTGAGCTTCATCTGTCACACGAGAGTCAGGATTTCTAGGTAGTAGTAGGTACATGATGCTATATATAATCCAGTTAGCTTGTTTCAACTGACCTTAGATTTCAGATGTCCATACTCCTGTTTGGGACTGGAGTAACATAATCATTATGAACTTGCAGTGCCCTAAAGCCGAAACCTTTTTTGTAATTAAATATTTTTT
>NW_017729022.1:81815336-81822974 GCF_001723915.1 Gavialis gangeticus
TCCAGTTAGCTTGTTTCAACTGACCTTAGATTTCAGATGTCCATACTCCTGTTTGGGACTGGAGTAACATAATCATTATGAACTTGCAGTGCCCTAAAGCCGAAACCTTTTTTGTAATTAAATATTTTTTTATAAGGAGGCTTTCTGGGTAAAATGTCAGAGCTCTCACAGTAGTATCTCAGTTCCCAAATATCCCACAAGAGGGAGCAGAGCAAAGGAGACTTTTTGCTAATGTACTAATCAAGCACTGTCTAGATCAGTGATTCTCAACTAGGGTGCCTTGGGATCCTTTCAGAGGTGTTGCGAGGTGCCTTGCCATCTATAATACTGTTGGGCATGCAAAAGATTCGCAATGTAAATTGATTTCAACTAGGAATTCTTAGTATTTAAAAAAACATTCTGATCTGTTGTCTTTCTGAGTTCTTTGCACCAGAGTTCTTTTTCTGTAGTCAAAAGGAATGAAAAGTAAGAGCTGACACTTTGAGGGTTACCTTGAGCAGAATGATGGGCATCTCAAGAACGAAAGGCTGAGAACCACTGGTCTAAACACTGTCCAACCAAAAAGTTTGGTTTGACTAGTACTAGCAAAGAATTTAAGAGCAAAGTAGTTCAAGATCTGGAAGTAGAGAGATTTTTTTTTTCACTACTGTCTGCTTGCAGTGGCCTAGAAATCTCAAATCTGAGTGTTTGTTTGGGGGTTATTTTAAATCCTAGCTCATGCTTAAGCACTAATTTTATTGGAATCTTGTTCTGGATGTTCAACTGTAGTCCATCTGGTTACTTGCTAGGTTTAAAACTCCTGAGAAGAACAGGAAGAGCTATGCTTGCCTACTATTTTTCGTAAGTTCAAAGAAGCAACAAAGAAATCAATACTTTCCTTTCTCATTTAAAGGAAATTGTATTAATAGTTCCCAAAATAGTAAAGAGATCAGGTTATTTCCTGCAGAAATCATAAAAACTGTACATGATAATTGTGGCTAATATAGCAAAAGGTATGTAGTGAGGGGAGACAACAGCTGACACCATAAGATTACATGGTTACTCATTTTAGGCATGCTGTGCTTCTAGATGGTTTTGTGGCTTTTTATTTCCACTTCTGTTGTGGCACTCTCCTGCAACTTTCTCAGGAGAGGAACTATTCAGTGACCATGTTTTTATAGGGTAGAACACTGGCTTTTTAGTTGGAGGATAACAGAGGTAGACGTAAAGTACCTGCGTAGGTTCTTTGCTTTGGTCAGGAAGTATTTTATTTCTGCTTGAGTGACCTAACTTGCAAATTGACCTGAACTGTAGTAGCAAAATGTTTTTCCTGGGAGGCATTAAGTTTGTTTGGTCTATATAGTTTCTCAACAGGCGCTATTTGCCTGAAGCAGAATGCTCTATCAAGAAGAAGCCAGAAGAATCCAAACCCCGGGAAGCAGAGTATGCTAGAAAGAAAGAACCTCCAAAATCCTGGGAAATGCTGCTTGACATAGAGGAGCAGGAACAGAATCGGGAATCTTTAAAACCTTGGGAATCTCGTGTTGTGGAGGAAGAGAAACCTTCAAAGTCCTGGGAAACCTGTGTTAGGGAAGAAGAAGAAAAACAGAAGCAGCAGGAGACTCCAAAGCCTTGGGTAACGCATGCTAGGGCGGAGCAGGATTCATCTAAACCATGGGTAGCAAGAGTTAGGGAACAGCAGGAACAGAAGAAACAGGAACCTCCCAAACCTTGGGTAGCAAAGGCTAGGGAAGAACAGGAACAGAAGAAACAAGAACCCCCTAAGGCTTGGGTAACAAAAATTAAAGAAGGGCCAGAGCAAAAGCAGGAATTGCCAAAACCTTGGGGATCCCAAACCAGGGAGGAGCCAGAGCAGAAGCAAGAACCCTCAAAGCCTTGGGCTTCTCCACGTGCCAAGGAGGAGCCAGAGCAGAAAAAGCAGGAGCCGCCAAAGCCTTGGGCTTCTTCATGTGCTAAGGAGGAGTCAGAGCAGAAAAAGCAGGAGCTGCCAAAGCCCTGGGCTGCTCCACGTGCCAGGGAGGAGTCGGATCAGAAAAAGCAGGAGCTCCCAAAGCCTTGGGTTCCTCCACATGCCAGAGAGGTGCTAGAGCAGAAGCAGGAGTCATCAAAGCCCTGGGCTCCTCCACGTGCCAAAGAGGTGCCAGAGCAGAAGAAGCAGGAGCTGCCAAAGTCATGGGCTCCTCCACATAATAGGGAGGAGTCGGGGCAGAAGCAAGAGCCTCCAAAGGCTTGGGAAACTGCTGACCGACAGCAACAAGAATCACAGCAGTTACAGAATCCTCCAAAGTCCTTGGGAGCTGCGAGTGTTGTGCCAAAGAAGTTTGATGTGGAACCCAAAGAAGTGAGTTGGCATTAAGCTTTTAATGCTAGTATATCAGACTAAATCATGTGTTAGTTGGAAGCTTTGTAAGCTGCATTGCATAGTTCTACACTTTAGATTTCCATGTCACTCTTGCTTGAATTACAAGTCTGACTAAACTGCCAGAATTGGAAATCTTCATGCATCTGAAAAGCCAAGATGGCCTTTTCTGCCTCTTGTATTTAATACAGTAATGATGCTGCTTGGCCTCATAGGATATGCACTTATACATTAAGTTAAAATAGTCGGTTAGCTTTGGAAGAGCAAAATCTAAATGTGCATTGCAGTTCCACAAAATGGGCGTGGCCCAGGGCTCAAGTTCTTGGGTTGTCTGTGTTTACTTGTATATTAACTATACTTAAGCTTGATTTAACCTTGTATCTGTAGGTATTTAACTTCTAGATCAAGCAGCACCAGCTATAATTTTGTTTTAAATGTACATTTCCAGATGAATTCATATGGTATAAGCTCTTCTGGAATGTTTTGGCAATTCTGCTAACAATAGCTTATTTTTAGAGATGTAGAAAATGCAAGCCATTGCAGGACCCAGTGACAGGCAAGTTTTTGTCTTGGGCCTTACTCCGCATACAAAAGTAGCAGGTTTTAATACCATGGGAAAATGTTGACACTTGAAGCGCACCATTCAGAAAAGAATATGGAGTGGTATTTATGTTTGAACTAGTCTTGGAAGAAAATGGAGAACAGCTGCAGTAGCTCTACTTTGTGCAGAGGTTGTCAGAAACTCTGCATCATTCTGTTCAAAGCTTCCTTCAAAACAAATCTTGTTCTATTTATTTGTTAAATGTAATTTACATTGATCTCATCGGTCAAAGCTGGTTCACCATCAGAGTGGTTAATTCTTGTATCTAGAGACGGGAACGCAGACAGAAAGCTGAACTTGAAGTAAAACGAGTGGGTAACGTAAAACACTGGGTGACTAAAAATGGGAGTAAGGTTATTTTATATAATAAGGCTGGTATAATTTTTGAAACACTTGACTAGCATGTCTAAATAGAATAGGGGGAGGGTGTTGCTTGTTTGCACTGGTGGTGGTAGTGGTGGCAAGTCTAAAATTTCTACCATTCCAAGTTAAGTACTAAACTGCATGAGGTTCACTATAGCAATGTCCAAAGTCCTCGATATGAATATTACTATGCCTCTTTTTAAAGACGCTAGAATTTCTGGTGTTGGATTCATTTCTAAAACTTGCATTTTTGAGATTTGTTTTCTAATGAGATGGGCCTCTTATTTTCCGTAGGATGGAAAAGCAGATGAATTAAGTGATGGACAAGGCTTTGATGCAGTAAGAAAAAAGGAGGTCTCTGTCGGAGAAAGTTGTAAACTGCCTAGGAGTCTCCAAAGCAGTGTGCAGGTGTGCTAATTGGCCAACTCAAACTAACATAAGCCAAATGGCTGGTATAAAGCAATTGGATATATTCCATTTGCTGCATTAGGGTGCCTTGCTGTAGAGTCTTGTGCACAGTATTGACCTCCTTAGGGTAACTTAGCTATGTGGTACAGTTTCTTGCATCCAATTTTTGGAGCAAAGGTTTTTTGGACACTTCAAAGCAAACTTATAGGGGAAATCATTCTAGCTTTGTAGTATTGCTATTTAAAGACCTTGGTCCTCGGCACAGTTTTCTAAACTTCAGTTTCCATCACTATATATGAACTATAAAATACTGTGTGGACGGTACCATTCTCAACTCGCTGTTTTTAACGTTAGTATCAAGTTGTTTGTTGCATGGTGTGGGCAAAAAAACCCTCTGACTTCTGACTGAACCTACTAGTTGGTCCTCAAAGCAAGACTATCAGAAGTGGTATCTAGTTGCAAACAAAGTAGAAAATGGTTAGAATCCCTGCCAGTTTTGCACGCTTCTACAGAACCATCTTTGTAGAAGGATGCATATACTATCACACTTTCCTCATGGGTGTTACAGAACTTCAACACTGCGTGCCTCAGGCTTCATGTAACTTTATGCACATTGTTAAATTGTGTATATATAGTGTCTTCAGAATAGTCTGGTTTGTAGACTGTTCCATCTTCTTGGTTCCTATTATCCAAGACTTCAGTGCTCATTCCGGTAGCTTCTTCTAACTTTGAAATTTCATCCTGTTGGCACTTAGTCTTGTCTGCAAATACATGCAAATATATCTAAATATACACTGATATAGCAAAAAAGTATTAAGCTTTCCCATGAAAGGAATCTTTGGGTATGTAAACCATAATTAAAATATGGGTAGCAGTGCATTGGAAGTGTAATGTCTAACAATTTGTTTAAAAGATGATAAATTTAATGTGCTTTCAAAACCGGGCAACCTTTATACTATGGAGGAGGTGATGAAACACACAACCTGCAGTGCAAGCCATTTGGTATGCTTTTGCCAGTGTGCTTCAATAACTCTTTCCTAAAGGAAGATGGTAGCTTATCTGTGTTCAGCTTTGGGCCTCTTGAGGTTACGTTGGTTCTAACTATTATAGAGGACTGCCCAGCGAACTAAGCCTACAAAATGGCTGTTAAAAACAAAATCAGACTTCTCTGGGAGTTATTTTTTTAAGTATCTTCTATCAACTTCCAGTAGAAATGTAAAAAAAGGGGAAAGGTGATCGGCTTTTGCATTCTATATCAACTATTGAGTGCTACTGGTATGTGTTCTGTGAATTTTAATGCATTTTTTGTAAAGTGGGTTACTAAAGGAGTTTAAAAGCTATTTGATTTAATTCTTTTTTTTTTGTTGTCCATTTATTCATATGATGTCTCTGCCAGTTGTTTTTGAGGTTTTCTTCCAATCAAGAGGATGAATTGAGGAAACTATATGTTTTTGCAAGCTCAGGTTTAGGTTTGGGGCTGCAAACTGATCAGGCTGTATTTTCAGAACGGAAATCTAAATTTTGAGACCTAAGTCTTAATGCTTGGCCTCATGTTTGTTTGGATTAGTGGCTTTGTTTCAGATCTGAACTTTCTTTTTAGAAAAATATCATAGCTGCCCATATACAGCTATAGTTTCTATAGTGAAAATCTTCAGAGGTCCTGTAGTGAAAGTCCTGCTTGCAGCAGCCCAATTAGGGTGTAGAGCTTGAAGTTTGCTGGTCATTGTATTCTTCAGGTGAACTCTTGAAAGAATGTACAAGTTCCTAGTGCCCCTGAGGAGGATGTCTGTCAAACGCTGTTACCATAACTAGATTACCCTTGTGCCCTGTCCTCATTTTTCAAGTTTAAACTAAATTATTCGGACAACTTGTAAAGATGAGGAGGTATCTGTACAAGCTGAGGCCTGTTCAGAAGTATCCACCAATGTGTAACAGTCTGAACTTTTGAATACACTGAACAGTTAAAGTCCTACTTTTGCTTTTACTAACCATGTTACTTTTCTCTAATGACTGTGCATGACTTAGTTTGGTTTTGTGGCAAATGGACAAATTGGGGTGCTTTAGGATCCTATAAACCTTTCTGCCATACTTCCCCTTTTGGAGTGAATTATCCTATATGCTTGAATACAGTGAGTGGATAGTCCCTGAAACTGTTTATAGTAAAAGTCAAAGTGGTATCCAATTCTGAATTGTGCATATAACCTTGTTTCTTAAGGTGCAAACCATGTAGAATCTTGCAATGTCTCTTGCAATTTGACTTGACAATAAAATTGTCATAACTGTATGGGACTTGAGACCAAAGAATCCTGTTTCGTAGGAAGTGGTCCTCTGGGAGAATATACAATCTGGAAGCAAAGATGATGTTTGTTTGTTTGTTTGTTTGTTTGTTTGTTTGTTTGTTTGTTTGTTTGTTTGTTTGTTTGTTTGTTTGTTTGTTTGTTTGTTTGTTTGTTTGTTTGAAATGCTGGCAATAAGGTTATAATATGCAGAAACTTTAACTAGATTTAAAGAATTCTTTTCTTATCTTCAGTTCAATTCTGTAGTGCAAGAAATGTTCTTAAAATGCTGGGAGTAAAATTTTGGTACAAGATTAACCTGTATAGCTCATGCTGTACATCTGGTATTATTCATCTCTGACTTAATCTACAAGGTGCAGATCTGCCCTGCCTTTTGCCTGACTTCAACTTAATACTATACTAACTGCCTCATTCCCTTCTTCCTGTCCCAGTTTGCCTTTGGGTGCTAAAAGCAGCTATTATCCAAATTGGCTTTTTCCAACTGTCATGAACTTTGGAGTCCTGAAATAGTGAACAAAGTCATTGAAATTGTTTGGTGTTCTTTTTCAGATTTTCTACTTAAAACTGCAACAACATGTAGTTCTTGTAGCTTTTGTCGGGATATGTAAACCTCTCCAAAAAGATAGAGGCAAACTAACTGCCTTATTCTCAAAACTTTAGAGTTGTGGAACAAAGGAACACAATATGAAATGCAAATAATCATTCTGCTTACTGGTTTTTTTTTGTTTTTGTTTTTGTTTTCTTTTTCTTTTCTTTTTTTTTTGGCCCAGCTCCTCTGCATCAGCATTACTTTAGAGAGATGAGTTGACTAAAACTTGTTTGCCACCTCAGTCAGTGTAAAGTTTTCATCAGGACTCTTGTAAGTCATTTGAGACGTTTAGCTTCTCTGTTGCAAATAACTTGGACTCCAGTTCTGGATGTGCAGCACTCCTGGAAATCGGAGTTAATGTTCATGTACTGACCCATAAGGACTTGAGACTTTATCTATGACTTTGAATAGCAACATTGCACTAGTTGTACTAAGCAAAGTTGTCTAACATCTAGAAATAACCTCTTTCTTAGCAAAGAACTCAAGCTGACATACTAAATACACTACTACTTGAGCCCTTTTGTGCCCTCAAACCCTGCATCTTGTATAACCTTGGGGGAGAGGATTCCCTCTCTGTCTGTGTGCATACTTTTGGTCAGAGAATTCCTTCCTTCATAAATGTGAAACAGGCTTAAATAAATGAGGTAGAGGGTTAGTGATCTACAAGAACAGTGGAGAAAACCATTCAATGGGTGTTGTTGCAGCCCACAAAGGATGGCTCTGAGTTTGGGAAGAAACAGAGCTAGCATGATAGGGCATGGTTGGTCATGATGTATGCCTCAGTTGTGTCCACATGGAGTCCAAAGCTGTTCATCATTTCATATGAATGCTGGCTGAGCGACAGATAAGTATAACTACTAAGTTAAAACTCCCAGCATGATTACTGTGGCCGAATCTCATTATTAACTGTGTATACAATTGGATGATCAGGAGTTGGGCAAATGAAAGTTAGCTTATACAACAGGAACAGATTGATACTACATTATAAAAATGTGTTAAAAGTTGAAATAAGAATTTCTTT
>NW_017729022.1:81823124-81824995 GCF_001723915.1 Gavialis gangeticus
CCCCCCCCCCCCCCAAAAAAAAACAAAAACCAAAAACCAACAATATAGTTTTGGCATTGCATCATGCAATAAAACTTTTTGCTCAGTTTTCCTCTGCTTATATAAATAACTAGTACTTCTCTTAGTTTTCTGAGACTTGGTGGGAGGGCAGAAGCAAGCATGCATCTTCACAAGGGTATTCCAAGGTGCTCTCTGCATTTGGGGAAAAAATATGAAGCAACTCTAAGGTTTGTAGCTGATTTCCAAAGTTTTGCACTTGAATGTTGAGCTATTAAAGTTATGGTGATAAAGCCTAGTGACTTGTGTACCTGAAAACTTAGGGGCCCTCATTCCATCTATCCAGTCCCCTGGCTAGAAGAGATCAAGCTCATAAGACCTACTCAATGTCTCTGACATCTTTTCAATAATACCTTTATTCAAAGGTTCATTAAGTTGTCTACATCTGTGCTAAGAAGTGTTTCCTTCAACTTTCAATTTTAAAAATTCCAAGTAGCAGGGCTCTTGGTTAGTTGTGTAACCTGTTCTATGCCCTGAATCTTCAGGAAGACTTTCTGATTACTTCTCTCAATTTTTTTCCTTTTTTTGAGGAAGAATTGTCACTTTTTAGGAAAGAGGCAAGATGTTGTAGGAGTACATGACACACCTGAGACCCATTCAAAGGCTGAATATTGTATGCCCAGCTTCAAGGACTTGTGCTAACGCATCCTTTTTTGCAGGTTGTGCTATACTTTTGCAGTATCAAGCTTCAGCAGACAGGTTCTTAAATCTAATGCTGAGTAACCATGGTTGCAACTCTTATAGCTGTTATTTCTTGAAAACATCTGGAATGTCGCTTCCCAAAAACCAGAACATGTTGGCTCAATTGTAATTCATCTAGGGAGAAGTATGCTTTGGGAACCTTAAGGGCTTGCACAGCTTGTTTTTAACCTGTCTTGGCACTTGAAAACCTTTTTAACTTGTATTGGAAAGCCTTTTAGCTAGTACCACTCAAATTTTAGAGCTAGTTTTATAATGGTTTTAACTGTTGTATGAACTCATTTAGCTGAATAAGGTAAAGATGAAACTAATTCAAGGCACCAGATTAACTAATCAAATGACAACAGTAAACTGATCTTGATGAATAAAGCGACAGTTTGCACTTTTCACCTTGACTTGGAGAAATGCCAAAAACAGCATAGCAGTCTTTTAATTTCTGGTATTTGATTCTTTAAATATGCTTTGGAATTGGGTTGTATTTGTCTTATCCTCTTTTTCACATTAGGTGCCTAAACCTGTACATCAGCCAGCTGCAGAATTTTGCTCTACGTCTACTCTTCCAAAGGATCCAGTACTAAGGAGGGAAAAACTGCAGGATCTGATGACTCAGATACAAGGAACATACAACTTCATGCAAGTATGTCTTTCATTACTATAGGAACATCGGATTCCCTTTTGTGGTAATGCTAGCATTGTAGCAACAAAACTGCTTGAATTGTGATGGAATGGGAATTTTAAAGTAACTAATGGCCTTTATAATCTGTGCAGATTTGCTTATTTATCTCTTGCCATGTAATCAATTTGAATTTTGTCTGCTAGCTTGTTTAGTTGTGTCTTTTTTTTTTTTAAGGAGTCTATTCTGGATTTTGATAAAGCTTCACCAAGTGCCATTGTTTCATCACAGCCACCTTCAGTTTCTCCAGCAGGTAGTCCTGTAGGTATGTAACTTTCTGAACTGAAACATTTACATTTATCTTGAGGAAGATGGAAGAAACTTTAGAGTCCTTCTAATAATAGTAATAATTCTCAACCCCCTCCCCCCCACCCACCCCAAAAAAAAAATAAAAAAAAATCAAATGTTAGAAATGTACCACCTCCCTCTGGTTGCTTATTTC
>NW_017729022.1:81829995-81835694 GCF_001723915.1 Gavialis gangeticus
TTTTTTTTTTTAAGGAGTCTATTCTGGATTTTGATAAAGCTTCACCAAGTGCCATTGTTTCATCACAGCCACCTTCAGTTTCTCCAGCAGGTAGTCCTGTAGGTATGTAACTTTCTGAACTGAAACATTTACATTTATCTTGAGGAAGATGGAAGAAACTTTAGAGTCCTTCTAATAATAGTAATAATTCTCAACACCCTCCCCCCCACCCACCCCAAAAAAAAAATAAAAAAAAATCAAATGTTAGAAATGTACCACCTCCCTCTGGTTGCTTATTTCCATATTCTTACCAGTGTCGTTTACTAATATTTTAATTGATTCTGCAGGGCACTAAGGTGCCTGCTCCTTTTAAGGGCTGAAACTGCCTAGGGAGAGAGCCCTAGCAGTCAGGCAGGAACCCCACAGGTGCAGGTTACTGTGGCAGCAGGCCTAAGGAGGGAATTAGCCTGCACCTGCAGCTGGTCAGCTGACCAGAAGAGGCAGGGCCCTGGCCACACAAACTCCAGGGGCTGGGACTAGCAAGGCAGTTCCCTACCAGCATCCAAAGAGGAAGGAGCCTCCAGAGAGGAATTGCCCAGAGATGCTACGTTTAGGGCTAATGGGAATCCAGGAGCTCACCAGGTACCCTTGCCTACTAGGCACTTAGACTTCTTCCCTGGCACTTTTAATGGGGCAGCACACATCCTGAACTTCTTTGCATTATGTTATAGCCCAGGGGCTCATTTTGGTTGCTGTCTGATAACACACCGCAGGATCAGGCTGAGGCTTTTGGGGAAGGAGGAGGCCTCATTGGGAGCCCATTACAGTGTGGGAACCCGGGCGCTAGTGTGGGCACAGTATTCAGGGGTTACCGGGAGAGAGACAGGGCTGCAGAGAGCCCAGTGATGACTAGAAGCTAAGGTGAACTAAGGCCTTGTTAGGGACAGTGTGTGAATGCCATCTGCGAGGCTTGAGGCATGGTAAAGGGATGAGGGTGTCCCAAAAGGCATCCATTTTGGAGTGGGACCCAAAAGGGGTTTGGGAACCCACAGGGTTCAGTGGGGTCCATCAGGACCGTACCCAAAAATACAAACTAGAGAGCAGCCTCCCTATTTATTATAATACAAAAAGATGTGGCAGGTGAGAAAGAGGGTGCCTACTGGGCAGGATTGGCACAGTCAAGAGCCCTAGGGGTATCATGGCCAACCCTGGGGACCCCATCTCGTGACACAGTATTAAACCCTAATCTGTGTACAAACAATTTTGCACTTGGTGGCTATTAAATATCTGCTTTGGCTCACACTGCCAGTGCATGTTTGCACAGCTAGGCCACTACGCAACTTAAACTTAAGTTTGTAAATCTAAAGTAAGTAAATGAGTACAACACAGCGAGCTACTTAAACTGTACAGATTTCCCTGGCAGGAGTGTACTTGAGCATTTTACTTGGCTTTTTTATTTTTTTTCTGGTTAAAACCAAAAGTGCTGTCTGCCCAGTGTGGTTCTGAATACTACTGACATTGTTCTTTTTAAAATGAGCAATACAAGTAGCAAAACTCCTGTTTTCCACAACTTGTAGACTTATCCTATAATCAGATTCCTTTCAAGACCAACTCTCTCAAGAGTGTTTGTTCATGAGTCTGCTTCTACCTTGGAAGCATTCTAGAGAGGAGCATTGAAAGTGAAAAATGTTTATTATAGTTAACTTCTGAATTTGAGTAAATGTCTTGGATCTTTTAAGCTTCTTATTGAATCAGGGTTTTTTGTATGGGAGCTTGTGTTTTGTAAAGCTTTTTTGATTTATCTTTAATTTTATTGTATGCAACTGCTTACTAGATGTGGCTGGTTTAATGTAACTCAAAAGCAGTATGTTTCTTGTATATAATAAGAGCAGTGCCAATATTGAAACACCTTACATTTTCAGCATAAGTGATTTCTATTTAATAGGGTTTTTGTTTTGACCTTAAAGCGAATGTTACTTTTATTCTTTATTCTCTTCTATAGCTTCTAAAGAACAAAAACTGCTGAGTCAAAATGACTTTCTTCAACAGCCGCTTCAGGTAAACTTAAAGACTCAACTGTAGAAATGGGGTAGTGACTTGCTTGTCATGGTTTCAGAAATAACTAAAGAATCTTGGCCAAAGTCTGTCAAAGCAATTCTATATGAGAACAAACTTTTTTAAAGCATTCTAGAACTTGTAGGAGGTTTGCTTTACAGAGCCTGTACTAGCATGTACTTAAGACCCCGTAAATGAAAACACTATAAATTGTCTTTAGTCTTTTACTTATCAGATTAGATAAGTGAAAATTAAAAGTTGGCAAGCTTGCATACGACCTCTTATTTTTGAAGTACGGTAGCAGAAGTATTAATAAATTAAGTCCTGAGCCAATGTGTCCAACTGTGTTAATCTACACAGAAGCAAAGAATTGGTCAGTTTAAATTGCCAATAGTCTAGAGCAGTGGTCTCCAAACTTTCGATTGCGCACTCCTATCAGTTAAAAATTTGAGCATGCACCCCTAGTATATGTATACTTATTGGGGTGCCACTGAGGGCACCACTGTCAACCCCTCCGCATTGTGGAACTCCCATTTTTCCCTCAGGATACCTTGCGTACCGTATGTGACATGTGACCGTCTGACATGCAGACCGAGTGAGGGTGCCAGTGTCAATCTGTATATTAAATATTAGTAAAGCTTAATTTCTTTCTTATTTTTAGATACAAAATAAATATAAATTCTAATATTTTCTTCCTGCACCCCAGTGGATCATCTTGTGCACCCCACTTTGGAGACCACTGGTCTAGAGATGCAATGAGCATGACTGCCTACAGTGTTTCATAGCTGGTAGGGTTGGAAGGGACCTGAGCAGATCATCAAGTCTGACCCCCTGCCATGGCAGGAAAGAGTACTGGGGTCAAACAACCCCAGCAAGGTGTTTGTCTAGCCTTGTCTTAAAGATCCCCAGGGTAGCAGCCAGCACCACTTCGCTTGGAAGTTGGTTCCAGATCCTAGCTGCCCTGACAGTGAAGTAGTGCCTCCTGATATCTAGCCTAAATCTACTGTGCCAGCTTGTGACTGTTATTTCTAGCCACTCCTGGTAGTGCTCAGGGGGGAACAGGGACTCCCCCAATGCCTGCTGGTCCCCTCTGACTAGCTTGTAACAGGCCACTAGATCCCCCCTCAACCTTCTCTTGTTGGGGCTGAACAGGTTCAGGTCCTGTAGCCTTTCCTTGTAGGGCCTGCCCTGCTGCCCCCTGATCCTGCAAGTGCCCTCCTCTAGACCCTCTCCATGTTGTCCACATCCCTCTTGAAGCGCGGCGCCCAGAACTGGCTGCAGTACTCCAACTGTGGCCTGGCCAGTGCCGCATAGAGGGGGAGGATCACCTCCTTGGACCTGCTTGAGATGCATCTGTTGAATATACAGACATCCTAGTTTCTTTTAAGGAAGAAAATCTTAGGTATGTTCAAGACCTGCCACTTTAAAGAACTGTTCTAATTTTAAAACTTCGTGCCTCATTTAAAGTAAATCCAAGAACAATGAGGTCTCTGTCTTTTTAGGTGCCCCATTTTCAAAAAACTAAAACTGATGAGCAAGTATTTTACCTATATCTAATTATGAAGAGAATGTGATGGTCTTCAGGCAGACATAACTGTGAACACCTGTTTCATCCCTGTGGTTTGGAGTTTTTGCTCACTTGTAAATACATAAAATGAATAGTGAAGTGAAACCAGTAGACCTTCCAAAAACTACTAAATAGTTTAATTAGTAGTTTATTAGGCAATAGTCTAAGATGTCAGTAGATCTTCCAAAAACTACAAAATATGAATAAGCTTTAGTTCCTTTTCTTTCAGACTGCTGCTTCTCCCATAACTCTTCATGGTTCAAATACTTCCTTAGCATCAGCTGATCAGACTCTGTCTGGCTCTGAAACAGAAGATCTAGTGATGCCGCAGACAACCCAGGTAAAAAAACACACAAACTAAGCTTCTTATTTCTTTTCTTTGCAGTTCTCTTGGTTTTGAGGGTCCCATGTGGTAGCAGTCTTTTCTGGAGGGGCCTCCTCTAAACAGTTTGCAGCAAGATGCTTTAACTAAGGAAAAGACTTGTTTGACATGCTGACACTTCCTTTTTTCTGTTGAGTCTTTCATTCAGCAAGATGGAACTAATGATCCAGGCCTCCTTGGTAAAGCAGAGACCTGGTAGCCCATTACTCACCTCAGTGGGCTGTAAGGAAGCTTGCATTCAACTAAACTGTTACTGTACAACCACTCCACAATACTAAAAGGGAAGCAACCCCAAGAGACTGTTTTTAAAACCTAGAAATATTGTGGTGTTTTCCAGCCTTCTCCCAGTTTGTTACATATGGTTATAGAATTGTTCATTAGTTAATTATATTCAGTTACTACCTTTTCTGCGGTTTGAAGAAATTGTCAGTTATCTGCTTAATGGCTAGTGAAAGTATAGGGGGAACTCCAAAGAATTCCTCCTTTTTTTTCTTCGGCTAAAAGTGGCATTAACTCATCTGGCCCTGTGGGGACAGTCTGCAGGCCAGGTTAGGCCCACAGACTGGCCCCACATTCCAGTTTGAATCTGCAGGCCTAGTCCAGTGTACACATGGCATGCAGCTTGCACTGTGTACCACCCTGTATGCTGCTTGCGGCATGCTTACACCAGTCTCTGCTCATGCAGCATGTTCTGGCCCTGACCCTGCATGGGGCCAGTCTGGGGCTTGTGCTATTATGCACAGCATGCAGAATCAGTTTGAGATGCAAGCTGTATGTGGAACCTGTGCTGGACCAGCCCTGCATACTGGATCTGGCATGCAGGGCTGGTCTGTGGGTCCAGCTCACCTGGACCAGGCCTGGATCCAGTGCGCAAGGCCTGTCTGATGGGGCATGCACTGCATGTGGTGACCAGTGCTGCATGCCCAGACTCCAGTCCCACATGCCGTGTGCCAGTCCCAGCAGGGTCAGGGTGCAAGGGGCATGTGGTACCCATGCCAGACAAGCCCTGTATGCTGGATCCAGCCTCTGCAACTAGACTCTTGCTCTGATCCGGACTGGCCCCAGATCAAGTGTTCAGGGCTTCCTGGGGCAGGCAGCACTTGCAGTGCATGCACCATACTGGTCTTGCATGCAGCACCCACACTAGCTCCTGTGCTGTGTGCAGGCTGAGC
Source organism: Gavialis gangeticus (assembly GCF_001723915.1). NCBI lineage: Eukaryota > Metazoa > Chordata > Crocodylia > Gavialidae > Gavialis > Gavialis gangeticus. The sequence continues at coordinate 81,835,151 of NW_017729022.1, forward strand.
CAGATACCTCAGCTTTGTGCTGCATGGAGCCTATGTGGGCAGGATGGATTCAGCCTGCAGTGTGTATCCTTGCCATGACTTGGGTAAAAGATGAAATATTACACAGGGAGTTAAATTCTCTTAACTTCTTGTTGCTATGTGCTCATTGGTCATAGGTGTTGGTGTACTGTTTTCAGTTCAGATTTCTGCAGATGGTACCATCTTAATAGCTCATCTTGGAAACTGCTTGCTCAATAACATGTTCTAGAAAGTAATAGTCCTTATGCTGTTGAGCACTTGGTTTGATGGGAATAGCTATAACAGATTAATCATAGTACAGTAACTGAATGATTTGATTGGGAACAATGCATGACTTAAATATACTGTACTAGAATGATTATTCACTCATTGCTAAGCTACAGTCTCAAGTTGGGAGCTCTTAAAATACTGGGCCTTTATTTCCTCCCCCCGGTCTAATGGTGTAGGTCATGGGTGACTACCCTAGTAGTATATGTGCTGCAAGTGATACAGGCAGCCTGTGTGGCACACAGCAGATGAATGGGAT
>NW_017729022.1:81835790-81839070 GCF_001723915.1 Gavialis gangeticus
TGTGGCACACAGCAGATGAATGGGATAGGGTAGGGAGCAGAAACCAGCCCACTGCGCAGGGAAAGGTTTTGAGTGGCACTTAAAGGGTGCTGGGCCAACTTTGTGGCACACCAGCCGAAAAGTTTGGCTCCCCATTTATCTAGACTACCTTGTTCCTGATCTTGGTGTATTCATAGCTTTGTGCATATCTAAAACTACAGACATTTCAACCTTTCAACGTAAGAGAAGATGAGTAGTTTTTGCTTTGTTTACATATACTCCCAAGTTGTCGCATGGTTCTAATGTCTTCAATGTAATTGCTTAAGATTACAAAGTAAGGAATACTTATGATCTAAGTCTGCTTATTGTGTGATTCAGCTGTTGTCCTCATCTTTTTCAAACAAGCTTTGCTGCTTCTGCTTTACCTAGATACCAGTAGGGATGCTATTGATGGCATGGCGAAAAAATAGTTTTGGGTGCCTAGCCTTATTCTGACCCAGAATAGCAGGGAGGGAGCAGGCAATAGTCCAAGACAGGATGAAACTGTACTTGTACCAATCTAAAGTGCTGTGTGAGACCCAGTAAGGATGTTACTACCAGATTTTAGGTACTGTAGTCAAGTAACTTGAGTAAAATTACTTCCAAAGACTTGACACAGTGAAAAATCACAATCCAACATAAAGGCACCCTTGCCAAGGCAAGTCCATGCTCCAAAGTATGACAGTGTTGCAGCTTCTCAAAAGGCTGGAAAGTCTTAAGACCTGAAATCTAGTTGTAGTCAATCTTCACTAAAATTTTCCAAACAAATCCAGTCTGGAGACCACTGCCTTGGAACACAGAACCACAAAGTGGGGTGCATGCACCCCAGCGGGTGTGCAAGACTATCCATTGGGGTGCAGGAAGAAAATATTAGAACTTCTATATATATTTATATAAAAATACATATATTGGGGGTGCATGCTCAAATTTTTTACTCATGGAGGTGCACAAATATAAATATACATATATTGGGGGTGCATGCTCAATTTTTTTTACTGATAGGGTGCGTGATCAAAAATTTGGAGACCACTGTTCTAAGGAATATACTGGCAATGAAACATCCCGAACAAATCCCCTGCTAAAATTTTATAACTCCAAGTTTGTCATCTTATGGAAGGGGCTGTCTTTTGTATCTACAATATCTGCTTGGATGTAGATGTAACAAAGCCTGACTTGCTTACCATTGACCCCTAACAGCATCCTAACTTTTTTTTCCAAGCTAAACTTCAGTGTTCTTTGCAGCATTTGTTCAGTAACAATTTAATATTAAACTGGCTCTTCTACTTTTTCAGACATCGGTACCCCTTTCTCAAGAGACTGAGAAATATACTTCATCTCAGCCACTGTATCAGACAAATTCACGCATCTCTGAGCCACTGATTCCCCAAAAAATTGAAGTTACGCAGGTAAACTAAAACATGAGAAACAGATGTACTTCATTAAGATTACCTTAGTTAGAATAATTCAGGTAGCATCAATAAATGACACTGCATAATGTCTAAATTATTCTGTAAGCTAAATGTATTATAGTTGGCTGCTGTAATGCCTTTCAAATAGCTGCAAACCCTCAACTTCATTGGACTCATGTTCTACCCGCCTCTGTATTAATAGTACTGCTAACCATTCTTCTGTAGCTTTTTTTTTTTTTTTTTAGTGCTGAGCTGACAAAAACAAGGCTTAAAGATCTTGTAGCCACAAATACCAAAGCTTAAGTGAGCTATCATTAATCTATGCTGTAATGCAGACCACTTGAGAGGTGCATCTCTTGGGTAGGAGTAGAATTTACTTTACAGATAGCCACTTTAGATTAAGGAACCCTTTTCCCCCCAGTTTATGGCATACTTGGAGCTCTGAGAAACTATATCAGTGTGAAGTTTCAGTTGTGGCAAAACTTTTTTGCTGCTTTACTATGAAATTATTACAATAGGTGGTGTATGCCTAGTAGTCCATAGATGCACTTTCACTTAGTCAGCAGAGACTTCAATAGAAGTACTGATTGCTGAGGATGCACAGCAAGATTTGAAATTGTAAGCAAAAGCTATTTTGTTGCTTTGCTATGTCCAAATGTCATCCTGCAGAAACTGCTGACTTCTGACAGTCTAGGCTTTACAGCAAATTAACTGCTTGTGTTACCTCCTGATAACTATCAAGTGACTTCTCCATTTCATATTTTTCTCTCAGGCAACTATTCCTCTGTCAAGTGAGTCGCAGTCACCATTGCCTACATCAAGCACCTCCATATCACCAGTACCACAGGGGCAAACCTTTCAGTCTCCTCCTGCAAGCAGCAGTTCTGTTACAATAACTGCAGCTCCATTTCAAGCTATGCAGACTGTAAGTGTGTAATTCTGAAGCTAAATGGAAAAATCATTCTTGACTAGTCTTAACTATAGATTGTTACTTCAGCCTTTAAAACTATGAAATCAGCTGTCCTGGCTACAGAAACTGATTACATGCATTAAAGTTGATCTCTTTAATGCCAGAAAAGAACTGCTGATTTTGGAGCAGTGGGGGCAACTATTTTTGGTAGGCATGTCACAAACTGTCCCCACACCCTGCCCAAGTGCCACTTCAGTTCCCTTTCCCTAACTGATCTGATGTTCAGACTTCTTTTTGCTGTTTCCCTTGTGCTACTCTGTTGTTTGCCCCCTCCACAATCAGCTGTATGCTGTGTACAAAGGCTGCCTTTGCCACTTGTGGTACCTGTGCCACAGGCTGGCCAACCCTGTTTGAGTAACCCATTTCCTGAGCTGAGAAGCTGTTTGCAATTGCTGTATGGGATCAAAATTTAACACTAGTGCATCTTGGCTTATGCTGACTTCTATTTTATTGCATGTTTTAGTGGCTTAAAAAGTTTCCTAATAACTGTTTTACAGCTAATCTGATTCTCAAACACAAGCAGCTTGAATTCCTGGCCAACCCAGAGGGGTTATTTCTTTGTGCTCTATTTGCCATACCTGAAATGAAGCGGTTTTTAGTCCTATTTTCTGCCGAGTGGGAATCTAGCTGACTGATTTTGTTGCTGCAGGAGTGTGGCAGTGAAGCCATGTGAAGGGAATGGAAAATGTGGGAATGGATGAAAACTGTACTTAAATGATTATCTAGAACAGAAGTTGGATATATATGCTCACAGTGTGTATGAGATTGAGTCTTTTGGAAGGTGCACATTTACTGAGCTGCCTCTGTTGTCCTACCTTTATCCAGAAGTAGAGAGAAATACTCTGATTTTCCTTTTACTACTACTCTTCCCCCCCCCCCCCCC
>NW_017729022.1:81839350-81846053 GCF_001723915.1 Gavialis gangeticus
AACCCCTGCTCTGGCCAGCCCCATCCCCTCAAGCCCCCCCATCCCTGCCCCCCAATAGTCCTTAGTCTAATGGCAAGACTTCTAAACTAGACTACCTGCAGTGGTTTGGCAGATCTTGATTCTGTCATATTACTGCAGATCAAAACTTCCCCTCTTGTGAAACTTCAGTGCTGTTAAGGATAGATGCTCTAGTTATCTTTCCTAGAGGAAAGAGAGACCCTATTCTGCATTCTCTAAATAGATGTGATAAATTAGAGCAGCACTCCTAAAATGATATTTCTAGCAGATTCCTATTGTGGTACCCTGTGGAGGGAGCCTTGAGAGAACTTAACTAGCAAGGAACTACCTGGGGTTCATAGATTTCATAGACATTAGGGCTGGAAGGGACCTCAGAAGATCTTTGAGCCCATCCTGCTGCCCCAGGGACAGGACGAAAAAATATATGTAAAAAAAAAAAAAAATTGTGAAAAAGCACGGATTTCTTAGGGTTTAATCTTTATTGGACCAATTGCATAGTTGGGATAGTTAAACTTTCAAATGCAAAACTTTTCTTCATCATGTCTGACTACTCACCTTAAGAAACCCTTTCTTGGATGTAGTCCAGTACCCCATGATACAGCTTCCTTATCAGCTTCAGCTCAGCTGCTTTGGGGTGTGCAACCAAGTTATTGCAGGCCTGCATTTTCTGTTCATTCTAGGTTAGGATCTCTTTTTTGCAAAAGTAATATAGACTAGCCTAGACAAGTCTTTTGAGGCACTTCTAAACTGTGAAAGACAAGTGATTTAAGGAGGAATGTTTGTATAAGGGCAGGGGACTTGTTCCTCTTGCCAATGAAGTGACATTTCTCAAACACCTTTCACTAATGGCTGCTTTGATTCAGCTATAGGCTTGATCAGGTCTTCGATTTTTCTTCTTACCACTTCCACAGGGGTCTCTCTAAACATCCCATCAGCTCGAAGTTGTCTGACAGTGTTGCATACAAGGCTACCTTTGTGACTTGAAGCTTGCTGGCCCTAGTCTTGGGAGGTCCAGGCCACAACTGGGGCCTTTTATTGTTGAGGGTGGTGAACTCTAATTCTACAATGGGTGAGGTCCTTTCTTCACTGAAGAATGCTAAGGTATCTGTTGTCTTCATCTGACAAGAGCACTCCCAAGAGAAGTCTTCCTTTGCATTGTTTCCTTGCTTGTTTTATATTACTGTCAACCTCAGGTCTTTGGAGCCACTTAATACAATAAAATTGTAGTATTGTATTTGGCCTTAGTATTGTATTTGAGTCCAGTTTTAATCCTGACAGCTGCTTAAGAGTCACTTTCTTCATCCTTTGGTAACCATCTCTTTACTACTTTTCAAGTCAGGATTTCATATTAATGGTGTCAGAAGTATGGCCTGCTGGTGGGATTCAGCCCATGGTGCCATAGCTTTCAGCTCTGCATGCTGCCTGTGGGTCTTAGTCTGTAAGCAGGTGTTCAGTGAAGGGCCTGGTGTTTGCAGTATATTTTAAAAGTAGAGTAATGGAACAAATACAAACTGCTTCCCTCCAGTAGATGTCTTGTCTTATCCTTTGAGACGAGGACTAATAACTGTTTATCTTTAATCCTCTAAGTTCTGAGGAAACTTGATAAAATGCTTAGTCATGGTAGTCCTGGGATGGGTCAGGTACTTCAGGTATTTCAATCTTACTGAGTTTTAATAGTTCTGTCGCTGCTTGCCTGTCTTCCAAACTGGCTAGATCCTACACCCAAACTTTATTTCATCATTGCCTCTAGCAGCCTGGGAGCTGTCAGTCCTTTGAAACATCTTAATCTAAAATTCAAAACCTTCTGCTCCAAATCAGGAAAGCCTCAAATAAATTTAAAACAAAGTGGAAGAGGCTTTTTATTTGTGTAGCTTTTTGATTGGCAGTTTTTCCCTTGTAGTACTAGTTTCAACATTATTGGGTTATACCACTCTTGAAAACTTGAACTTTCACTTGGTTCTGTCATGGTCTGTCTAGCAACAATACTTACACATTGCCCTTCTGTACAAAGCACTTTTTTTTTCTTTATGGTTAGATTGCTGAAGGGGCCAGTCCAAAGGGTAGAAGAGATTCTGGCCTTCCTCCCTGATTGGGGTATGCTCAAACTTTCTGAATTATGTGAGTAAGTGCGATCACACTTGCAAAACACTATCGTTTGGTAGAGACTCCCAAATCTGATGCCTGCTTTTAGAAGGTTAAACAGCAGGATGGCAACTTCTTGTACTATAAGCAGAAAAATTTGGAAGGACCACTTACTGGCTGTGTAATATAGATATGATAGTTCTTTGTATTCAAATAGATGATGAGTAATTAATACAGGAGAGAAGTGCAGAAAAATTAGGACTACAATCCTTGATACAAGAATTCTACTAGTATTCTGTTAAGTTGTCAGAGATGCCAGAATTGCCCTGAAATGGTCATGGTGAACTGAAAACTAGCTTGAGCGCACATTCTGAAGTTTGAAGTCAAGTATCAAATGCTAACCATGGATCAGTGATCTGGGCCTAGGTTTTACACAGTCGGGTACTTCTACCCAAGCTTTTTTGCCTCCAGTTTTCTATAGTAGAATGTCCTTGACTGGTTCTTCTCAGAATTGTTGTACAGCTCACTTGCATTGTGACTTTTTTTGTTCTTGCTTTCAGCCTTTCCCATCCTGAAATTGGCCTGCGTGCTTTGATACCAAAAAAAAGATAACTTCATATGGATGACAAAAGGTTTTGTTTTCTATATGCAGTATATGACTTGCCTTCTATACACAAAGCGCATTGGTTTTCCTTTTGGCAAACCAAATAGTTTCCAACACTTAATATTGTGAATACATACCTGGCAGGCAGCTAGTCAGAGGGTAGAATTGAAGGTATTTTCTTAGTTTGGTGTAACCAGTTGAGCAGCTTGACTTGCTGAATGCAGCACCTGTGGCATTTTTTTAGCATAATACTAAAAACTGTTGAAAGGGGCTTTAACAGCAATAGCACCAAGCCTCAGCATGTGTTAGTAGTAATCCTGGAAGTACTACCCACTTATGCTGTGCTTTTCTAGAAGTGGCTGCTCTGGTTAGAACATGCTTGTGGTAGTAAAGGCCTAAAAGATTCATGTGTTCAGGACTCCCAAGTAAATTCTTTAATCCAGGATGCTGCTGGGATCCCAGTAGTCAGGCTATTACCTGAAGTTGTGCTGTGCTTTTATTGGCCAGAATTTAAGTATACAGAACACTTTGGTCAAGTATTTCTGGGAATAGTCTGTTTTTTAAAGTAGGATGGAAGAGGGAAGATGCTCCCATGGACCAGGAGTCCAGAAATCTGAGGTAAATTCCAGGTTGTGCTAAGTGACTTCAGTCAGAAGTCAGTATCCACTCTGTAAATCTAAGAGTACTTGTTCTTCTCTCCTAATCTGTGCATTTTAGATGCTCCCTGTGCTAGCTTTTGACACCGGGCCTGGCACAGTAGAACCCTAATGCACCTAGCTGGAGTCTTTCTGTAATCCAAGTAAACAATAGTCTCTTCAATATTTTGCTAACATGTTGCATTTTTTCCAGGTATTTAAAGTGAATGCACCTCTGCCTCCACGTAAAGAGCAGGAAATAAAAGAAGACTCTTCCTACTCTGCAGGTTATAACCAGAGTTTTTCTACAGCAAGTACACAAACTCCTCCTCAATGCCAGTTACAGTCTACTCACACTGCAGAGCAAAATTCAGTTTCACAAGAATCTTTGCCAACAGGTAAGGAGAACTGCTTGTATATGGCTATATTTTTAGTGTCACTTCAGTTTGCAGAGGGAGTGTCAAACTGATCTGCTAATCAGCTGACTTCTTTCCATGGGTGTATTGAATAGCTAATGGAAAATCTTTTTTTACTTCTTCGTAGTAATTTATCCATTGTGCCCTTGAATGGAGTAAAATGAGCAAATAAATCTGAATCTTCATGCTGTTAATTATACACATGACTGCAATTAAAAGCTCCAGCTCTTGTAATTTTGTGAAGAACATGACTTGGTTTTTATACCCAGCAAGCGCTAGTAGTCTAAGCTTTTTTTTACTGTTTTTTTAAGTTGAACAAGCTTGCTTGAATAAAAGCAGGAGCAAGCAGCTGTAACTCTGCAGTCTTTTCACAGTAAAACTGTACTTCAGGTGTTTACAAAACACCTTTTTAATAGATGAGCTACCATATTTTCTCAAGTATAAGAGGAGGTTCCCCTAATCACTATGGGAGGAGGGGAGAAATGCTTAGTTGTCTTGTATCTACATACAAAGAAACCTAATTAACTACACTGTTGGTCATTAAACTCCAACCAAAAACAGCATGTGCTCAGCAGTGGAAACCAACTGTGAAGTTGATTTAAATGCAGCCAACACAGATTGTGACTATAAAACACAGGGCCTATATGGGGTAAACATGCTGATGGGGAACCTACCACAAATAAGTTAGTGCAGCCCATCTGAATAAGGTGTGATAGTACCCATTGCATGCAGTCCCCCTTGGCACTGACTCTTCAAGTCATAGCGAGCCACTACATTGCACACACTTTGATTTCCTTTTCACTCCCACAGTTAAGCTGCACCTTTTCTTTCCCACTTCCAGTGATTCCTGTTTCTTCACCAGCCTTAAATGTCTGGCAAACATCACCAGAGGGGGCCCCAAACAATTCGCCCAGTATCCTTGGTGTCTCCTCTCTGCGTAGTGCATATGATTAGTGTCCCCACCCTCCATGAGGTAAAACTGGACTGGGTTGGCCTGTACCTCATCTGCACATACTGTTGGAGGATCACAGGTCTTGTGACTGGAACCAGGTGTTCTTGTCATGAATGGGGAGATAATTAGCGCACGGTTCATTTTGGGGGAGTATCCTAGGGTATGTGCATACTGAAGTGCTGAGCTGTGGTGTTACTATGGCTTGAAATGATGTGAACTGTCATGTTCCAGCCCAATCATCTGCCTGATGAATCGTGAGCTTTTTGGCTTTGGACTAATATCATGCATAATTAGTATTATATATGTAGGTACAAAAAAGTGCTGCTTAAGTGTGGTCGTGACAAATTTGTACCAACTTGCAGCAGTTTCAAAAGAGATAAAATGCCTCAATTCTAGATGAACTGTGAGTACTCAGAGTAACTTGTCTGTGCCCATTTCAAACTACAGGAATATTTATTTCAAAGTCACTCTCTTCAGATTTACCCCTCACTTTCATGTGGTCAGGAAGAGCAGGGTCTGACAGTAAGGGAGGGGAAAGAAGTTGGAAGTACAGTGTGGAAGCTAGACAAACAGATATACAATGTGGAATTTGGTTTCAGTCAGGTTAATGAGAATTCTGCCATAAATCTGATTTGGGCAAAGACAAAGGTGGTCTAGTATTACATTATTTAGGGACCAATAAAATATGGTTTAAGCACCGTGCTCTTATCTTGTGAGCCAACAACAAATGTGAGGCAGAAAGATGCTTTAATTTCTGAGTCTAAACACTTTAAGCAAGGGGGCTTAAACCTCTTGCCTACAAAGCTATGGTATCTGTCCTGAAAGCTTCCCCACAGGTCAGGAAAACTTGGTGGCGGGCAGGGGGAGCCCTGACAACTAATACTGCCACCCTTCCCCACTACCAGACTTCCCAAACCCTTTGAGAGACATCTGAGCTGGGCCAAGCCCCCTTCCCCATACAGGTCCTGGCTGCAGCCTGACCCTTTTCCCTGTGGCTGGATGGGGCCAGACTGTACCTGCTCCAGCCACAAGATTGGGATCACAGGCCAGATCTAGCCTGTGGACAGACTGGATACTACCTATCTGGCTTGCCAGGGCAAAAAATGAAGCACTACTGCTCTAAGCTAAAAGACTAAATGGGAGCTTATTGTCTATCTAAAAATCTGCTAAGTACTAATATCCCCACCCACTTAAAGGACCTGGACAGGTTACATGGGTGAGCAAATGACAGTAGGATGGGATTCGTTACTGACAAGTGCAGGGTGCTGCACTTGGGCAGTAGGAACCAGCAGCATACCTATAGGCTAGGAAATCCCTTCTCAAAAGCACAGTGGCAGAAAGATCTTGGAGTCATTAACTCCAAGATGAACATGGGTCGACAATGCAAGAACATGGTCAGTAGGGCTAACTGTACCTTGTCATGCATCACAAGCGGAGCCAAGGAGGTGATCCTCCCCCTCTATGCGACACTGGTTGGGCTGCAGCTGGAGTACTGCGTCCAGTTCTGGGCGTCACACTTCAGGAGGGATGTGGACAGTATTGAGGGTCCAAAGGAGGGCCACTCGCATGATCTGAGGACAGCAGGGTGAACCCTATGAGAGGTTATGAGACATTAACCTGTTCAGCCTTCATAAGAGAAGGCTGAGGGGGGACCTGGTGGCCATCTATAAACTTACTAGGGGGGACCAGCAGGGTTTGGGAGAAACCTTGTTCCCCCAAGCACCTCCCAGAGTAACAAGGAATAATGGCCATAAGTTGCTAGAGAGTAGGTTCAGACTAGACATTAGAAGGCACTACATCACAGTCAGGGTGGCTAGGATCTGAAACCAACTTCCAAGGGAAGTGGTGATGGCTCCTACCCTGGGGGTCTTTTAAGAGGAGGCTTGACATTTACCTGGCTGGGGTCACTTGAGCCCAGTTTTCTCTCCTGCCCAGAGCAGGGGGTTGGACTAGAAGATCTACAAGGTCCCTTCTGACTCTACATCTATGAATCTGT
>NW_017729022.1:81851053-81852533 GCF_001723915.1 Gavialis gangeticus
CCCCCCCCCCCCAACAAATGCTATCTAATGTGGGTTTCTGCTTCCAGCTCAGTTCAAGTTAGAGGACTGATGCAGGGTATTATGCCATGTAATCCTTTTGCAGTCTTAAAGTCATTCCAGTAACACCAGTTATTCATAGTAAAAATGTCTGTACATTAAAGTTTTTCATAGTTTGGCTACACAGTTTCTGAAGGATTTTTAATGGTGATCTATCAGTACCAGGAAACTTTTAGCAGGAATGCTTGTTACTAGCAATGTAGGGCTTGCACCAGGTAGGATTGACTTGACTTTAAAGGAAACTGGGCTTGCTGTACGTTATCCAGATTGACCTTCAGTCAGTGTTGAGCTCCTGTGCTGTGGAAGGTAAAGTGTATACACAGTATACTCTACAAGAGGGGTCGGGGTTCAGGCTTCTATTCCATGACCTGCTCATTGTTCAAAAAATGGATAAACTTGACCTACTGAATATAATCCATTCTGTCCTGTTGTATACTATGTTTTTCCTTCTGCATATTTGTGCAGTGTAGATTGATCCCAATTTTCTGAGTGAGGGTTTAGCAGTATAGTACTAGTGCTGTCTACATTTGGTCAGTGGGGGGAAGGCATGGATCAGATTTCTGTAGAGTTAATGAAAAGAACTCTCTGGGACTGGAAATAAAATAAAACTGTTTAGTGGATTAAGGGTAACCAAATCCAACTTTAAGCTTTTAGTACAGAGAACTTCTGAAGTAAATGCTATAATGAATTGCTGTATCTAAACTTTAAATTCATCTCTGCTTTTTGTCTTAAGCAGTTAATTATCAGCCTGATGGAGTTGTTCCGGTCAGCAATGGTAGTCTTGCCTTTTACCCAGCACAGACTAATGTTATCCCCAGACCTGCTCAGCCTTATCTCAATAGTCGTGGGTCTGTTAGAGGATCTACCAGAGGTGGGAGATCACTAGCCAATTCATACCGCTCCCCTGGTGGATACAAAGGTATGTATGTTCTTTATTTAACCTACTTATGGAAAGGATAAATTCCTGCAGAGGTAGGGGAATATAGAAGTAGGAGGAAAAATTCTTATGCCAAAAGAAACTAGTACAGTATATGTTAATGATGAAAAATGTCTTGCATTCAAAAGCTTGCTTAACTCTATTCCACTTATGCTGTTAATTCAATAAAAGATATTGCCCTAAATTCCTTGCCTCTTGCAATGTTTCATTTAGCAGTTCTAGTAATGGGTAGCGGAGTACTTTAAAGGGGACATTGGAGCTTGCCACACAGAAGACTAGAGCAAAACTGTTGGACTAATTCTGTGGTGAAGGTTAACATACTCTTATGGCTAAAATCTAGGAGTGAGATATAAAGGTTCACTGGCAATAAACTGTTTCAGTCTTGTCAGAGTGCACCCAGTACCTGTTTCTCAAATCCTATCTCTGACTTGACAAACGATACATTCATGAAAGCCCAATTCTGTCTGCTAGTTGAGCTGTTTATTT
>NW_017729022.1:81857533-81859271 GCF_001723915.1 Gavialis gangeticus
GTGAAGGTTAACATACTCTTATGGCTAAAATCTAGGAGTGAGATATAAAGGTTCACTGGCAATAAACTGTTTCAGTCTTGTCAGAGTGCACCCAGTACCTGTTTCTCAAATCCTATCTCTGACTTGACAAACGATACATTCATGAAAGCCCAATTCTGTCTGCTAGTTGAGCTGTTTTTTTTTTTTTAAGTTGGCCTCTTCTGTGTATGCCTTGCCTCTTTTACAAATGTATCCTTTTCTTTCTGGGTGTGTTCCCACTCCCATCTGTATTTGGGTACTTCCTCTTGAACTTTTTTCAAATTCTCGCTCTTTCATTCTCTAGCTTCAGGTACTTCTTCCCACTTGAAGGGATGTGGGAATATGGATGTCTCCCATATCTCTTGAGGCAGAGGGGAAACCCCCTTTTCAGACTTATAGTGAGGTTGATGGTAAGGCAACATGTTCCCTATCCTGGTTGTTGGCCTTTGGTAGCAACCACAAATGTAGAGGGAGAAGAGGCTCAGCAGCAATGACAGAGTGGGGGTTCATGTGGTGACTCATTTGACTGAGATATTAGTGAGCCACCTGTTTTGGCAATGGAGGCAGGGAAAGCAAAGTATAGGAAGGGCTATACTGTGTTGTCTGTCTGCAAGCAGACAAACTTCTTCCTGATAAGTTTTAAAGGAGTTGCAAATTGGTGGCTGTTTAAAATAGTGGCAAGAACTGGAGGAGAAGGTCTGCTTTTGGGCCAGTTCTAGCCTGAAGGGTATTTAGTACCTTAACTAGAGCATGGCCCTATAAGGGGTTGGCACAATGGGCACCCTGTTCAGTCTCCTGAAGCACAATAAATTGCACACTTCTAATCTGCTTGAAAGGCTGACTCCTGTAGTTGTTCTGAAGGAACCTATTGAGGTCCTGGTACTGCTTTGTTTTTGCTGTTACCAGTATCTGATTGTGCTCATTTGTTATAAATGAGCATGAATGTAGTAGCAGTACCTAAACATTTTATTAAAATAATTGCAGCACTTGTATCAGTGTAACATCCTTAGCATTAGGTGTATAGAAAGGATTAAAGTCCTGCACCTCTGACAACATACCCTTTCTTTTGTGGGAAGTATTTTTATTGTATTCATGAACTAAGACTAATGTTTTTGTTTTTAAATTTCTGTATTTAGGATAAATTTAAAATGTGCTATTAAAGAACTGTAATTCAGATGTCAAAAATGTTAGGCAATTTGTTGAATTCAAAACTAAGCTGTTATGAAATGGTAAGGAGTAAACCATGTAGGCATTTTCATAAACTGCTTTAAAGTTGAACTGATGCCTAAAAGGAAAAAAATCTTGTTTTGATCTAGAATGGTAAACTGATTTTTTTTTAATTTTAAGTCCTGTATTTGAATAGGTTTTGATGCTTACAGAGGATCACCTTCCATAGTTAATGGTAACTATGGCCAGCTGCAGTTCCCCAGTAGAGATTATTCTGGAATACCATATTCTCAGAAGGTAAGGGTTGACTTTGCTTTTCAGTAGCTTCCTGCACAATGAAGCTCTCCAGTCATGGCTTGGTTGCTTTTAGTGTTAAATGAGAAACTGGTAGGCTTGCTCCCAAGCTACATTTTATTGCAAAATCAGGTTTGCTGGTACGAAGAGCACTTTTTTTTTTGTGGGTAAAATAGCAGTCAGTGACTCTTCTAGTATCTTTTTCTAGTATGCTTTGACAGTGTAATCTGTCAGCCCATGCTGGCTGAAAAATGATTGC
>NW_017729022.1:81859367-81868871 GCF_001723915.1 Gavialis gangeticus
AAAAAAAAAAAAAGGAAGAAAAACTTCTGACAGCCTAATCAAGACCAGGACAAATGAATGAGATGTGGAATAGAGGGATTCCTTGACTAGGTGCTTAGTAAGTACACTCTTTAGGTGTTCTGCTTGATAGCAAATGTTTGAAACTTCACTACAAATTCTCTTAACCAGTACTGGTTATAAAATACTGCTGTATCTAGTGCCTGGCTACGTATTAAATCAATTTCCTACCTAAAACATTCTGCAAGCTTTATAGTAAGAGAAGCCAGAGTTCTGCATGCTTGTTTTTTTATGAGTTTGTTTTTTTCAGGAAGAACATCATATTGAAGGGTCCTAACACTAACTTTTAAATATATGCTCAGTACAAACAGTCACCTAGGTTCTCTTGAACTTACTTAATTCTACAAGAACAGGTTACTACTGGGCTACAAACCTCTGGTCTGACCCCAAGATGGCTATCTCCAACAGTGGCAAAAAAAATCACAGAGGAATTGGTACTAGAAATAACGCATGTATGGAGTGGTCATCCCCTGTCATGTTTTTCCCAATTGCCAGCAGTAGGTTACATCCCTAAACTTTTAACAGCACTTGAGGTCTGTGCTCTATAAATGTCTTTTAATCTCTTTGAACCCAGTTGTATACCATTCTATCCATGCTTAAAGCAGTTTGTTTTAAACCTGCTGAGTGATTAACTTCATCAGATGCCTAATAGCTCTTGTATGATGAAGCACAGTAAGTATTTGCTTTTTCCATGCTGTTCTTGATTTCATAGCCTCATCTTCCTCCTCCTGTGGCTGTCTCTTCTAACTAGAGTCCCTCCCAATTTCACTTACCTGTCATAAGGAATCCTGCCTTTCTCTAGTCAACTTCATAGTTCTAGCATATCCTTTTTTGAGACTTTGACCAGAACTGCTTACAGTAATCAATATATTGATGCATGACGGATTCATCATGGAATGCACTATTGTTTTTGTCTTCAGCCTAGCTGACTTCTGAAGAACTGTCTTTTACACAAGTAGTAGAAATTGAAACTGAAGATGTCTTATTGGCTCTTTTATGTTTTGGAAAAGTTGGCTTGCAGACTTAACCCCCCCCCCCCGAAATGAAAACAGAGCTTTACTTCAAACCCTGTGCATTCCCACACCAAACCCAGCACATGCCAAGAAGAGGCAGTTCATTAGTTGAACCTGGTTGGCCCAGTATCTGTCTAGATCAGGCACTTCAGTGGAGTGCTTTTGGTGTTTTTATCTAGTAGCTGATTGAATCGGCTTTAGATGGGCACCCAAAATTCCCACTGAAGTGTCCAGTCTGTACAGATGCTGCAGAGCTGGGTTGAAGTAACGCACTGCTGTTTCCAGTGAAGTGTGGTTTGTTGGGGTTTTTAATGTCTACAGGCAACCATTGTTCTGTAGTTAAGGATTTGAAACCTTTCCTTGGTGCTATTAATGGAGCAAATATGAATATAAATCCTTCATGCTGGCAGGCATAGACTAGGTATGCAGCCTTGCTGTCCCTGTCTATTCTATTTGTTGGAATGGCTAATTTTTACTGACGGTTTGAGACTCTGTAACCTATTATTCAACCCCACAACCAGGAGGTCCAGTAGACTGGCTCTTTTTCCCATCGGGTTCCTGCCCTTTCTGCTTCATACGTGAGTGATCGTAGCAAGATGTTTGCTTCTACCAGCACAGCCTTCAAGGTTACTAGAAGACGCATCTCCGCACTACATCAGGTTATACATAGGGAAAGATGCCTCAGTTTGTCTGCTTCTGGATTATACAGTCCCAGTTCTCCCTAATCTTTTCTTATAATCTTATTTACCAGGCTTCCTAATCCATTTTTGTTGCTCTACTGGATTCCTTCAAAGTAGAGCTTCAGACTGAGCATAGTACTCCCTGCTCTGTTCTGCACTGGCTTAAATATCCTATTAATACAGCATAGCTTGCTCTTGGTTTTGCAACAAGAATATGTGGTTGACTCCATTCAGTTTGCAGTCTGCTGTAACCCCTAGGTCCTATTCTGAAGCACTGCAGCCTAGCTAGTCACTTCCCCCAGTCTGTATTTGTACATGCAGTTTTTATTCAGTCTCAAGTACAGAGCTGTATGCCTTATTGAATTTAACTTGATTTTCTTTCTTTTTGACCCCTTTTCTAGTTCAAGGCAGTTATGAATCCTAATCTCCAGAATGTTTGCAACTCCACCCCATTTCATGTCAGCAAATCTGAAGTGTGCACTTGGTCCCATCTTCCAAATCCTTGATGAAGATATTAAACAGTACCAGACCACCACAGACCTGAGGAACACCAGTCAATATTTTCCAATTGGATAGTAAGACACTGTAACTCATCTTTGAGCATGATGATCCAACAGTTGTTGGATATGCCACTTCTTATAGTACCTTTGTCTAAAAAGTGTATTTCTTTACTTTATTAATGGAATGTCATGGGAGACAGCATCAAAAAAAGCCTTGCTGAAGTCCAAATACATCACATTCACTAATTTTTTTTTCCTTCCTTCCCCACAAATCAAAGCTCATCACCTTGTTAATAGGAGAAAGGCAGGTTGGTCAAGCGTGACTTGCTCATGGCTGTTCCTGATCACCTTCTCTAAATGCTCAGAAATAGACTCCCTGATAACATGCTCCATGACTTTTTTCAGGTTTGAAGGTCAGACTAACTGGCCTGTAGTTCCCAGAAGCATCTTTTCTTATAGGTGGGCACTATTTTGCCCTTTGCCAAAGAGTCTTGCTGTTGAGCTAGGCCTATCTCTTGCTGCACTTTTTATTTGCCTCCAGAATAGCCAACCTTTGAATTTTTAATATTGCTTCCCCACAGTACAGCCAGTTCTCCTGGACTCCTGTTTCCCCTCAACTTGCCTCCTGTAGCAGCCTACCCACTAGTTCCCTTGGTTTGTTGCTCTGCTCTTTCCTATTCTTAGGATCTTGAACTGTCAGGTGTATGGTCACTGTCATCTTTGACCTCAAGTCTCTGATTTTTTCCTTAGTTTTGTGAGCAGCAAATCAAGAAAATCATCTCTGCCAAACTGGCTTCTCCACTTTCTCTCTGTTTACCAAAAAATTGCTGCTGAAGCTCTAAACATGCTGGACTGCCTGTGCACTGTTTATTTTCTTAGTGGATGTCATGGTAACTGATTTTGCCAAGAGCACTAGGTCCTGTAGCTTGTTTTTTAGAAGTCAGGTGTTTGTTGAGGTAGCTTTTTGTTCTCCCCTGGTTCAGTGATTTTTATAACACTCTTACCTTAGGTAGAGCTTATTGACCTTCTGAGGTTGCTTCTAGCTATGTTTTACCTGATTCTCGAAGGTCAAGGCTTACCATACCATACAGACTATCAGAAGCAGATGAGAGGATGAGTTGGTGCCTGTGTGGGGTTGTCACTGTGTTTTATGCTTCTTTAATTGCTGTTTTAAAACTTTGTACTCTGCTATGATAAGCCTGACTGCTTTAGTCTGTGGTGGAAGGGGCTGAAGAATTAGTCAGAATAAGTGAAAGTCTTATGCCCAGGCTTTCTTCCCTGTGAATTTCCCCATAGGAATTTCTATTTGATGTTGGAACATGGCTATTCCAGGCTGGATGCTATTAAATGTTTCTGGTCATAAACTAGTCAGGGTTGACTAATATAATTGCAGGATTTTGTGGGAGAATGATTCCAAATCAATCTGAATTGAAATTTCAGAGACAAGGGACTGCTTTATAGGTGGGTACCTAGGAGTGTTGTCCTCTGGACACACTGATCCTACTTGGATGTTGAATGGCTAGAAATTATCTAGTCAAGATGCCAATGAACACTTTTTTTTTTAACCAAGTCTTGCAATTGCCCTTTCCCTCTCCATTTGGAAATGGCTATTGATGCATTGACTTGGACAAGAAAGGACCTTTAAGTCCCTAGTTTAGCCATCTGTCCATCAAAGGCCACTAAATGTCACCCTCGTGCTTCAGTAATTTGACACAAGTAAAATCTGAATAAAACTTCCCAGAAGATGTTGAGCTGGAGAATCTTCTTGACACATCTTGATTAGCCAGCTCTTGATCTATTTAACAGGCCCTATATAGTGCCGCTATATAGTGATGATTTTTTGTCAGTTGGCATCTCCATGCACTACCAAGATGCATGCTTCAGAAAAGTCTCTGTGGCTTGTTTTTACTAGCTGAATGCATCAAGCATGACTTTCACTTTAGAAGGATGCTGTAAAGAATAAAAGTGTGTAGCATTCAAGTGACTTCTGTTTCTCTTGCCTTTCTAGCTGTTTACTGGTGGTAGAGTCATCCCACTCATTCTTTTTTAATAGTGGCATAACATTAAGTCATTCTCATTTTCTAGAAATTCCCTAGTATTCAAAGACTAGGTTGAGCCTAGCAGGTCAAAGACTGTCAGCGGTCCTTTGGAATGATTATCCAGGAATGTGGTGTTGGCTTGTTTTTTGTCAGCTTTTTTAAAATTCTTGCTCAATAGATGTCTAGCTTTCTCCATTTTAGAAAAGTCTATAATCTTCAGGTTATCATAGTACACTCCAAAGCATTCCAAACCCCAGGTGGCAGTGGGTACATGCACTTCACAATCTGTCTTGCATCACTGTTGGGATTTCTTGGTAGTATGAGAACTATCTGTATAAATTGTTTTTCCCCCTCTGTTTCACGTTTTTCAGTGAGGGTGAAAGCAGCAATTACAATAAAAATAATTTTAACTAAGGCTTTCTACCATGAGCTGTAGAATCATAGTCTCCTCTGATCTAAATTCTGTAAGATTAGATTTTCATTTGGCTAAACTTCTCCTTCCAGGAGATTCTGGAAAAAGGAGTCTTTCTGTTATGTATCTTTTTTTTTCATTTTTGAGGTTGTCCTGTTTGTG
The DNA here is from genome assembly GCF_001723915.1 of Gavialis gangeticus. NCBI lineage: Eukaryota > Metazoa > Chordata > Crocodylia > Gavialidae > Gavialis > Gavialis gangeticus. The sequence continues at coordinate 81,864,231 of NW_017729022.1, forward strand.
TAAAATGTAATTTAGTTAATTACTGCTTGGGGACTACTTGTCCTAAGGGCATGTCTCTCGTGTGCCCCAAATGGTCCATATGGATCCATCAGGACTATCTGCTAAAGAAAAGCAGTATAGCAGCATTCTTATGGTACTGTAGCAGGGTCAGATAGCACTGTTAATGTCATAAGGAAGCCTATAGTAGTTACAAAAGCTAATGGTATGCAAAATCTTTTTTCTAACTTACTAATATTACATAGTCAATAGTAAAGTACACTTCCCAAGTGGAAAGCCCCAAAACGCATTTTTTTATTTATTTCTAAAAGCATTAAAGAGGTGCTTTAAGGGCTAACAGATCTTGTCTAGATCAGGGGGTCAGCAACCTATGGTCTGCAAAGCCATAGGATCTAGCCAACAGAGCTGGTGCTTTGTGCCATGTTGTACTGTGATGAGGTGGCAAGGAGCTTGCTCTTGCTGTGTCCCTGGGGGGCAGTAGGGAGAAATATGGTAGTGGCTGGTCCTAGCTCTGGCCCACCTCAGACCTGAGCTATCTTGTCCTGCCACTGGAAAAGTTTACTGACTGCTGGTTTAGACCAATGACTCTCAGCCAAGGTACACTGCATATTGGGATATTTTAATAATCATAAACGTTGCCTTTGCGTATTCCTTTTTTTGTTGAGCATATTGCAATGAGAGGGGAGAAAGAGACAAATGAGAGAGAGAGAGAACCAGACACACAAATGCACACAGAGAACTACGTGCACAAACATGGAGAGCCAGAACAGATGCATGCACACACGTCCAGAACTGGACTCGTGTGCGTGCACAGATGCACAGGACCAGACAGGCAGACAAATGCATAGAACCAGATGCGCAGGCACATGGAGCTGGGCTCCTGGGCCACTGGACAAAGTCTGCTCCAAGGCAGGTGTGTACCCACTAGTATGGAGCTAATGCCGGAGCCCAGGGCAAACGGTTGCATCCTCCCAGCTGCAGCAAGCCCAGGCTCTGGGTAGCTGCTGCTTGCCACAGCAGGGCTTGCAGCTGTCCAGCTGCCTGCTGGGAGCAGCCCAGGCTTCATGGCTGGCAGTAGCTGCCTAGAGCCTAGGCTGGTGTGGTGTGGTGTGCTGAGCAAAATGGCCTCCCATGCCTTGCTTGGCACACATGCTGGAGGTTGGTGACCCCTGAGCTAGATCAATACTTAAGGCCCTCTTTTAACTGGAGTCCAGAGCAAGTGGGAAGCTTGCTAGGGAGTTGTCTGTTTGTGTTGCTATGGTCACTGTAAGCTTGGTGAAAAGAAATAGGCTATCAGGAGGGGTGGGGGAAGGGGGACTCTTTTGGGACCAGGAAGCAACCAACAGGCCACCTTCAGGGGAGTTTGCTGGAGAACTTTTGCTTGGAGAAGGGCAGACAGTGGGTAGGCAGTGGATTTAAGAGACTCAGAGATGGCTGGAGGACATTGAAATGCTAGAACCACTGCCTGCTCTTGCTCTCCTTGCATATGAAGCTTGTGCAGGCAGGCTGGCTCACTGTTGATGCTTCCACCTAGGCCCTAGTTTGGTGCTGTGGCAACTGCCATTTTCAGATTCCATCCAGTGATAGTAAGGTGGAATGACTGCAATGTGAATGCAGTGTCCTGGTGGTGTCCCTCAGGGAGCAGGCAAGGGAGCCACAAAAGGAAGTGGCAAGGCTCCAAAGTGTCCTCAGCCATGAGATGTTCATAGATTTTGATGCTGCAGTTAGACTCTCCAGGACTGTAGAGGAAGGACTGCCAAAGGCAGTGCTAGAGAAGGAAAGGGATATGAACTCCCAGGAAGGTAGAAGCTGGAAGCTTGTGGCCTCTGGCAACAAGCAGAAGTCTTCATTCCCACCTGCAGTGGCTTGCTCAGAGAACAGACATGGAGCCCTAGCAACAGAAGAGGAGGAGCACATTCTGTCAGCAGAAGAGGCCAGGCCAGGCCTCCCCAAGGTTGGGAGGATCAAAACAACTGCCAATAAGGAAGCAATGGCTAATGGTGGCTGGTGACTCTTTTCTGCAGGGAACAGAGGCATCCAACAGTTGACCTGACCTGTTGTCTCAGGTCATCTGTTTGCCTGGATCTGAGATGTCATGGAAGAAGTACTGAGTCATCTAGCCCTCTGCTACTTAATGCTGCTTATTTATGTGGGGATCAGTTAATACTGCCAATGGGGACCCTTAGCAGATCAAAGGGACTGGCTACAGGGCTCCGGGTATAGGGGACTGGGGGGGGGCAGGAGAGGGTGTGCAGGTGGCATTCTCCTCAATCCTTCCAGTCAAGGGGAGGGGCCCAGGCAGGAGTGAATGCATTCTGCAGATCAGTACCTGCTGTGCAGATGGTGTTGCCAGCAGGACTTTGACTTTAACCATGGGATGCTCTTCCAAGAAGGATTGCTAGAAAGATGGAAGAGCACTTCACAGATGGATTGCCACCTAAGAGGGAAGAGCATCTTCACAGATAAGCTCACTAACCTAATGAGGAGGGCTTTAAACTTGGTTTGCTGGGGGATTGAGATCAAAGCCCTGCAGTAAGTGTGGAAGCAAATGACTTGGAAGGAAGCACCAGCAGATGGGGATGGAGGGCTCTTCATTCTTCCTGAGGAAGTAGGGCAATTGGCTAGTCGCCTTGGGTGTCTGTACATGAACGCATGGAGCCTGGGAAACTAGCAGGAAGGATTGGAGTCCTTGCACAGTCATAGAATTATGATGTGATTTGAAGCTACAGACTTGGTATGATAGCTTGCATGACTGGAGTATGGTCCTGAATTCGTATGAACTGTCCAAGAAGGACAGGCAAGGCAGAAGAGTTGCTTCTTAAGTTAAAAAGCTGTATGGTTGCTCAGAGCTCCAGTATGAAACTGGCAATAGGCCTGTTGAAAGTCCCTGGGTTCGGGTCGGGGAGAGAAACAAGGGTAATGTTGTGGGTGTCTGCTATAGCCCACCAAACCAGGAGGGTGAGGTGAATGAGGTATTCTTCAAATAGCTAGTAGATGGCAATCTGGACAGCAGCAGCTATGAAAGATTGAGTTCAGGATCCTGAAGAAAGAAGAATAGCAGAATAAGAACCCTGGACTTCAGAAAAGCAGACTTTGATGCATTTAGGGAACTGATAGGCAAGGTCACCTGGAAGGCCAGTCTGAGGGGGAAAGGAGTCCAGGAGACCTAGTTTTTATTTTAAAGAGACCTTACTTGGGGTACAGGAACAAACTATTCTGACATGCAGGAAGATTAGGAAGGATAGCAGAAGATCAGCTTGGCTTTACCAGGAACATTTTAGTGAGCTAAAACACAAAAAGGAAGCTCTCAGCTTACCCTTGTAAATGATTGTTTGGGCATGCAGGGGTGAAATCAAGAAGGCCAAAGTACAATTCAAGTTGCAGCTAGCAAGGGATGTAAAGGTTAATGAGAAGGGTTTCTACAATTGTCAGTAACAAGAAGATTGGCAAAGTGTGGGTCCCTTACTAAATGGGGAAGGCAATCTAGAGATGGGGTGTGGAAATGCTGATGTACCTTTTTTACCTTGATCCTTGCAGGTAAGGTCAGCTTCCAGGCCATGGCACCTGGCAGCACAGTTTGGGGAGGAGGTGAGCAGCCAACAGTGATAAAAGAACAAATTGGGGACCATTTAGAAAAGCTGGAAATAAAGAAGTCCATGGGACTGGATGTGATACACCCAAAGGTGCTGAGGGGGCTGGCTATTGTGATTGCAGAATCACTGCTCATTATCTCTGAAAACTTTATGGAAATCAGGAGATGTCCTGGATGGTTGGAAAAGGGCAGATATAGTGCTCATCTTTAAAGGGAAGGAGAAGGATCCAGGGCACTACTGAGCAATCGGCCTTATCTCAGTGCCTAGAAAAATGTATGGAGTAGGTCTTCAAAGAATCCATTTCTAAGCACTTGGAGAAGGTGATTTAGGAACAGTCAGCATGGGTTCATCAAGGGCAAGTCATGCCTGATCAACCTGATTGCCTTCTATGATGAGGTGACTGACTCGGGATGTGGGGCAAGCAGTGGACACTATTACACTTTGACTTTAGCAAGGCTTGATATGGTTTCCCATGATGCTTTTTCAAGCCTGCTAAGAAAGTATGGATTGCATGAACGCACTCGAAGGTGAATAGAAAACTAGCTGGATCATCAGGCTGAAGGGTAGTGAACTTTGGCTTGCTGTCTAGTTGGCAACTGGCTTCAAATAGAGTGCCCCAAGGGTTGGTCCTGGTGCTGGTTTTGTTCAGTAGCTTCATCAGTGGGATGCAGTGCACCCTTGGCAAGTTTTCAGATGGACACCAAGTGGGATGGGAGTAGTAGGTAGAGTGGAGATTAGGTCTTAAGATTCAGAGAGACCTATCCAAACTGGAGGATTGGACACACAAAACTGAGGCTCAGTAAGGGCAAGTAAAAAGTCCTGCACTTGGAATAGAACAGTCCCATGCACCAGTACAGACTGGCTAAGCAGTAGCTGTGCAGAAAAGGACTTAGAAGTTGTGGTGGACAGTAAGCAGTGTGGCAGAATGCCATTTCTGTCTCTTCTCCAAACTCTATCTGACAGTTCGTTTACCATGGTCACTGCAGGCGCTTCTGGCCTCATCAGCTTGAGGTAACCCTGAGTTGGATATGTTCTAGAGTGGGGGGGGGGG
>NW_017729022.1:81868941-81892422 GCF_001723915.1 Gavialis gangeticus
GGGGGGGGGGGGGGAACCTGCTTTCTCTGCCTACGTGACTGCCCCACATACCTGGGTGGGGGCTTAAACTCCCTATTGTTCTAAGCAATGCCATCATGACAGGGAGGGAGCTAGAGACCCTGCCAGTCTACCTGGCAACCAGTGATGCATTTCAGATTGGTTGGCTAGCAGCCAACAGTTGCTGGCCTTTGGATCAGGTAAATGAGGTCATAATGTCTATATAAGTTAAGGACTGTCCAGGAGGAGGGGCAGTAGCCATGATGAAACCTGTCAGAGAAGCTGGACCGCCTGTACCTTGCTCTCTCTTAAAAACTCATGGTGAATGAACTGCTTGCTTCGAGAGGAAATTCTACCTGCCTCTGGATGATACTCATGAGTAAGCTGCTTGAGATCTAACTAAATATATAGCTTGCAATAACACAGATGTGTAATCAAAGGCTACCATGCCACTGTTTGCTGTAAGGGATTTATCTGATATTACTCTACCCTGTATCCTATTCCAAACATACTCCTTATAACAAATAAAGTTTTCCTCTGTACCTAGCATGGGAAACTTATTGGGAGAGGGTCTAGAGTATGCTTTGGGGTCCCCTTGGTTCGGCTGACTAAGGGAGACCACTATTTATGCTTCAGACTGAGGGGAAGCACCCCAAGTTCTTGTAGTGGGTGAAGTACCCTCAAGGACTACTAGGCCTGTGTTTCCAGGGGGCATCATCCAAGATCAATCCAGACTCTGGGTGGTGGTGGTGTTTACCCCCAGTCTAGTGAGTGTGCTTCAGAAAGGGGGTTGGCAGGACATGAGATGCCTCCAGGGAGGCACTTGGAGCTTGGAAGGTGGTCGGGCGCAGGGTGGCTCAATGCAGGAGCACCCCTACTGGTCTGCCACAAACTGAATGAGCCAACAGTATGCCTTTTTGTGAAAAAGGCTAACCGCATACTGGGCTGCATTAGTAGAATCATTACCAGCAGATTGAGGGAAGTGTTTCTTCCCTTCTGTTCAGCACTGGTGAGGCCACATCTGGAGTGCTGTGTTCAGTTCTGGGCCCCCCACTACAGAAAGGGTGTGAACAAATTGGAGAGTCCAGTGGAGGGCAACAAAAATTCTTAGGGGGCTGGGGCACATAACTCATGAGGAGAGGCTGAGGGATTTGGGCTTTAGTCAGAGAAGAGAAGACGGGCTTAATAGCAGCCTTCAACTACCTGAAGAGCAATTCCAAAGAGGATCAATCTAGGCTGTTTTTGGTGGTGGCAAATAACAGAGCAAGGAGCAATGATCTCAAGTTGCAGCAGTAGAAATTCAGGTTAGACATTAGGAAGAACTATCTCATGAGGACAGTAGTAAAGCACCAGAAAAAGCTACCCAGAGAAGCTGTAGGATCTCCATTCTTGGAAGTTTAAGACCTGGCTAGGTATAAAGCCTTGGGTGGGATCCAGTTGGGGGTGATTGTTTTTTTTTGAGCAGGGGGCTGAACCAGATGACCTCCTGAGGTCCCTTCCAACCCTAATTTTCTGAGTAATTGTGTACTGAAGTGGTTGAATGGAAATATGTCACTTGAATAGCTGCATAATTGGGACTCTAAAGCACTTATTTCATGTAGCATGTTACACTCCCATACTTGGATCTTACGTATTGTCCCTAAATGGCTTAAAACCAGGGATTGACCTTTGTCACAAGCTGGAACATGGTGAGACTGCCAACCATATTTGTTTCCATCAAGGAATTTGGAACTCTTGCTCAGATTTCTAGTATTAGTTTGTATTTTAAAAAATAATAACTTTTATCATCTTGTGGGTTGGGTGTGTTGTGCTTTTGTGTTTTTTCCGATCTGAGCAACTAAAGTCTGGTAACAGAAACCAGGGATGTTCAGGCCAGTGCCAACTTGGAAGAAGGAAAGGAACTCTCCTTGCATCAAATCACTATTAATTTACAACAGGTCTTTATTCTGTGCCCTATGCCTGGGGTATTATTTAATCCACACTGCATTGTTTTCCTGTCTTGCAATTTTCCTGAACATAAGCATCCTTTTGGCATGGTTGAAGGATTACAAACTCTCTTAAACGGGAGAGCAAACTAAAATTCAAGATGAATCAAGCTTGTAGATTTAACATATACTCCTTGCATTACAGGGAGGTATGCCTACTACTTAGTACTGTATTCTCTTTTTCTGCCTTCCTAGCTATATATAATATAGCTACTAAGGAATTTTGTAGTCACGACAGTCCAACAGACTGCCATGTTCCTGCTTCATTACTTTTTTTTATATTGGATTAAATGTGATCTGAAGCAATGGTTGATGTTTCTCTGGAATGTATTGTACTTTGACCACAAGTTCTAATTCTTCATCTGCAGCTGAAGTCTGACTTCTTAAAATCTGCCATTTTGGGACTTATTTGCATCAGATGCAACTACACATCAATTGTCAGGGTATTCAGGCTAAAATGTTCAAACTAGAACCCTGGAATGGAATGGTCTGAAGGTGCGTGATAGTTGAGGACCAGGTTCTGGGCAGATCTTCCTATGATTCCATACTAGAGCAACTTTGTCAGTGCTGGTTCTTTCTATTCGCTAAACTACAGCCAGTCTTCTAAATTGCTTTTCTACTGCCTAGAGCAGTAGTTCTCAACTTTTTTTTTTAGATTTGAGGTACTCCTTGGAAAATGCTGGCTCTTAAGGGTTTTTATTCATTTTTTGACTATAGAAAATTAATAGGTGTGACTTGCTTTGTCAGAGACCAGCAAGTTCATGATTTTAACACTGTGGATTCCTACTTGAAATCTCTGGGCTTTCCTTGTGAAATCAGGTTTGTACACCTAACTGTGCTAAGACTGCCTAGCACCCCAGGGCTCTGTGGCATGCTGGCTGAGAGTTGTTGTTCTAGAGGCCCATGGACATGCATTCTGCACTGTCAAATTAATTTATAAGCACCTACTGATTCTGAACTATTTTCAAGTGCAGATTACCTGTGCTTAAAAATACTGTGCGTGTGTGTAAATAGATAGGTCTATGGGTACTAATGGGTATTTGGGAGCTAATCTCTAACACTTTTTATTCATTCTAGGATATCAATTACCAGCAATGCTATAAACGAGGAGGGATAATTAGTGGTCCTCGGGCAAACTCAAGAGGTAAGGCTATTAGTTCCCCCCCCGCACAACTGTGGAGTAAGACTTAGTATATAATTGCACCTAGAATGATGACTGTTTTTTAAAACAAAACCCCAAAAACAAAAAAAATTAGTAAAATAAGTCCTAGCACCAATTTCATTTGTTTTGTTTTGTTTTGTTTTTTTTACAAGTAAAGAAAAGTGAGTCTCTGGGATATCAGGCTAGGGTGTCCTCGTCATTTATTAAACTGCTGCAATATTGAGTCTGTGTAGGAAGGCAGGTAATACTGAGAACTCTGATTTTCCACTAATCTCCAGTTCTGCTCAGAACAAAACAATTTCTCCAGTAAATCGACATGAATTATTCAATGTGGCAATTCTGTATCAGTCCCACTTTTTCAGCCCATGTCTTTGGGTAATCTGTCAAAATTGATCCCAGAAATAAACACAGAATACCATTTATGTAGAAAATAGATGTGATGTAACTCCGCACCAAAGACTTGGATGCTGTAACTTTTTTAAATTTAGAGGCTTGGGTAGAAAAGCTGAACAAATGGATTCTAAAACACAACCTTATTGAATCTGAAATGCCTGTCTTTTGGAGGGAAAAAATAGTGTAGAATGCATTGTAGCAATCAAAGAATAATCATACTTCAGTTCAGGATGGGAGCTAGCATCTGCTCCTGAGCAAGTGGGAATTGTAGTGAGCCTTAATGACTGTTCAAAGCATAATACAATTTTTTTCTATTGTGAAGAATAAAATTGTATACATGAAAAGTGGTTAGTTATCATTTGGCAGCCTGTCTAAGGATTTGTTGATGAAATCATTTGAGGTTCTTGTGCATTAAGTTTCAGATGAGAACTGGGGGAAGGAACTTGCTATAATCAGGTAAAATAGAGGACTATGAAACAACTGCCACTTTTTCAGACTTCCTTCCCCTTTTAGGGGGATGGTGGGGAAATCTAAAAGATTCTTTGTAGCTGAGGATTTGAGACCATGTACTTGTTCAGTTGCTGTTTAAAGAAGCTGATACTTTTATAACCCTGCTTCTCTGTGCTAAATAAACAATTAGTGTTCCTTTTATAGAAAAACAAAATTGGCCTTAAGTTTTTTTGAGTGATATTTTTTTATATTGATGCTATTATGCCACCATAGTTTAACAGAACACTGATTTATCAAATTATCTTCCTGGCTTTCACTTGAGTGAATAGTTAGTTATAAACTTCTATATACCATTATAAAAAGAACTTGTATAAACTACTTACCTTTAGGTTTAGACATGTAAAATTCTTATGACAGCAGTACTTGGGTCACTCTAGTGAGTGAGGTACTCTCAGGCAGGACCTGGTGTTTCAGATTAAGTGCAGTACTGATGTAACTTTAACATTATAGCTCCTTCTGAAAGCTTGTCTTATGCTTGACTCTTGCTTGTTTCTCATCAGTCAGCTGTGCTCCAAGTTTTTAAACACTGATGACACTGAAAAATTTACAGGTGGTATGCAATAGTTGGCAAATATCACACCTAAGTATTGACAGCTGCTGCCAAATCCTTTAGGGTGTGGAGTAAGCAATAGTAAGGATTGAAGCCAATTAAGTCACTCATGCTTGTTCAGCTTATTTTTTAGCAAGATGGGGTAGTGTTAATATTGAATAAAGCTGTTTGCACATTTTGTCTGTAATAACTACAATACACCCATGTGGAATAAACCTGCATGTAAAATGCAAACTAGCATGATGGGTTTTTTGAAATGCAGGTTGTAAGCATATTCTGTCCCACTTCTAAAAATTTACGATTGCTAATGATCTTTGACAGCAGGATGGAGTGATTCTTCTCAGGTGAGCAGTCCAGAGCGAGACAATGAAACCTTTAACAGTGGGGACTCTGGGCAGGGAGACTCCCGCAGCATCACCCCTGTCGATGTGCCAGTGACAAGCCAAGCTGCCACAATACTACCAGTGCATGTCTATCCCCTCCCCCAGCAGATGAGAGTTGCCTTTTCTGCTGCTAGAACATCTAATTTGGCCCCTGGAACTCTAGACCAGCCAATTGCGTTTGACCTTCTGCTGAACAACCTTGGAGAAACATTTGACATTCAGCTTGGTAGGTTCAATTGTCCAGTGAATGGTACCTATGTATTCATCTTCCACATGCTGAAGTTGGCAGTGAATGTTCCACTGTATGTGAACCTTATGAAGAACGAAGAGGTCCTAGTATCAGCATATGCAAATGATGGGGCTCCAGACCATGAAACTGCTAGTAACCATGCAGTCCTACAGCTCTTCCAGGGGGATCAGATCTGGTTACGTCTGCATCGGGGAGCCATTTATGGAAGCAGCTGGAAATATTCTACCTTCTCGGGATACCTCCTTTATCAGGACTAAAATCCAGTGTTACGTTTACAAAAAAACAAAAAACGAAAAGCTGCTCCAAACACCTTGGTGAATGGGAAGGGGGCGGGGGGTGGAAACTAGCTTTGCACTTAATACTGACTTCATAGAAGATACATGGTTCCATTATTGGGAAGTGGCGGTCTTACTTTGCAAGGTGAAATCATGGAGTTGGGTTACTGAATCAGCACTAATTTGGCACTTTATCAATTGTGATGTAGCCTTGCTAGTAAAGCTGTGAATGTATATTGTTTGCACTTACCCTAAACTGTATTAATGTCCAGCTTACTACACTACTGATATGATTGCCTCAAGTATGGGCTATTCGCAATGCCTTGTTGTGCCTCAATAAAACAAGTTAATATGCATTTTAGTATTAATCTTGATAGTTGTCTTTATTGATTTTAAAAATATTCAAAACTTGGTCTACTAACTCAGTGTGAAGCATATTGCATGTAGTCTTACTCTGAAAGTGGTTGTCAGTCCATCACTTCCCAAAAGTCTGGGTGAATTGTTTTAAGACCGTTGAGTCATGTTTGTTTTCTAGTGAAGCAGTCTGTTCTCAAGAGTTAGTCCTACTGTATGCAAACCTTGCACTACAGTTCATGTTAGCTTTCATCTTTTAACTAAGAAATGCCTCCTGTCTCAACAATGTTTTGCATATTTTTATTGTACAACTGTTGTTCTGTGTTACTTGATCTAAATGTGTGCATGACTGCCACTGACTGGACAGAATATCAAACTGATTTTAAAAGCTGAAAACAATTCAAAACTTCTGAAATTCTAAGCTAGTAGTTCAGTCTTTGTTCTTGCTAGCTTCCAAAATATCATGCCAGTATTTCTTATTAGACATAACTGAGCCTCTAAATTTGGCCAGACGAATGAAACAAGGTACTATTGCCATATCAATTATTTATCTAACTTTCAGACTGTGAATGCCTGTGTCTGAAGGAACTGCAGTGTTGGGCACCAAAAGGCAATAGAACATAGTGCTACAAATGCATTTTGTAAAATTACTTTCTGTAGTTCAATGTTCTCTCAATCCCTTCTTAATACAGAATTCCTCCAGGGGTGGAAAGCACTGGTGGAGATGGCTGTGGTAACAGCAGCCTTATTTATACTTTTTTTTTTTTTTTTGCCAATATACTTTGTTTAGGTCCTGGCTAAAGTGCAGCTTGATGCATAATTCTCCAGATAAATTGATAACAAGAAAAATACATCTGTTTCCTGCTTCTATATTATATAAGCCATAGTAGAAGTAAAACACAGAATACAACAAATCTTCTTGGGTAAAGCTGCTGCTTCTGTTTTTTTCCAGCTTGTTTATAGTAGTCATATTAAACTACATTGTTTTGAACCTTAATTTTGTAGTATCTGAAGTAGACTGTCATCAATTAAACTTTATGCCTTTCTGAAGGAGCCTAGTCTCCAAGGTACCACCCTGTCTTCCTTTCCACCCTAATCTGCTAGGCTTTTGTTTTTAACAGTGAGTTATCTGGCATCTATTTTTTAAAGATCCTGGGCTGTTTTGTGATTTTGTTTTTTGATCCAATAAGGGCATTTCTCATTTGGTTTCATTTAAGCAAATTTTGGTGGAAGAACAGGTTGTGGACTACTTATACATGTCCAACTTTTCTAAGTCCATGGGGTGGATGGGATGCACCAAAGGGTGCTGAGGGAGTTGGCTGATGTGATTGCAGAAGCACTGGCCATCATCTTTGAAAACTCATGGTGACCAGGAGAGATCCGAGATAATTGGAAAAGGGCAAACATAGTGCCCATCTTTAAGAAAGGGAAGAAGGAAGATCCAGGAAACTACAGACCAGTCAGCCTCATGTCAATCCCTGGAAAAATTGTGCAACAGATCCTCAAGGAATTCATTTTTAAGCACTTGGAGGACAAAAAAAGGTGATTAGGAACAGTCATCATGGATTCACCTGGGGCAAGTTGTGCCTGACCAACCTTGATTGCCTTCTATGATGAGGAGATTAGTGCTGGATGTGGTGTATCTTGATTTTTATTTAGCAAGGCTTTTGATACAGTCTCCCATACCATTCTCGCAAGCAAGCTAAGGCAGTATGGGCTGGATGAATGGACTTTAAGGTGGACAGAAAACTGGCTTGAGGATTGGGCTCAGAAGTAATCAATGGCTCGTGTCTAGTTAGTAGCCAGTATCAGTGGAGTGCCCTAGGGGTCAGTTCTGAGGCTAGTTTTGTTCAAGGTCTTCATCAATGACCTGGAAGATGGCCCTGAGTACCCCCACAGCAAGTTTGCAGATGATGCCAAGTTGTGGGGAATAGGAAATTATACTGGAGGGTAGGGCTAAGATTCAGAGAGACCTGGACAAATGGGAGGATTAGGCCTAAAGGAATCTCATGAGATTCAACAAGGACAAATGCAAAGTCCTGCACATAAGATGGAAAAGTCCCATGCACCAGTACAGGGTGGGGGCCGACTGGCCAAGCAGCTCTGCAGAAAAGGACTTTGGTGCTACAGTGGACAATAAGCTGAATATGAGCCAGCACTGACCCCTAGTTGCCAAGAAAGCTAATGGCATACTGGGCTGCACTGGTAGGTGTGTTGCCAATAGGTCAAGGGAAGTGAATATTCCCCTCTCTTCAGCACTGGTGAGGCTGTATCTGGAGTACTGTGTCCAGTACAGTTTTGGGCCCCCCACTACAGAAAGGATATGGACAAATTTGAAGAGAGTCCAGCAGAAGGCAATAAAGTGATGAGGCTGGGGGAACTGGGCTTTAGTAGGGCTGGGTGAAGCTTCAGTCACTAATTTCAATTCGGAGGAGATTTGGCCTGATTCAGCGGCCAGATCTCTGAATCCGAGACCCTTTAGTCTCTCTGAATCTATTTGAAGGCTTCTGATTTCGATTTGGAGAGATTCGATGATTCAGACATAGACACAGCTTTGTGATTTATTTTTTTTTTCCTACATACCTCAGAGATGCTGGGGTGGGTGGAGCATCCCATGGGAGTGCGGGGGGTCCCAAGCATGCTTATTGGTCAAACCAGAAGCACTTCTGGGTCTGCTGTGCAGCGCATGGCAGTCCCCCCCTGCCCCCAGCTCGGTGACTAGTGTCTCCTAGGTTTGGGAGGGTACCAGGTGTCCCACTGTAGCCAATTGCCCAGTTGGGGTGGGGGGTCCCCCACATGCTCAGTGGCAGCACCAGAAGTGGACTGGAAGTACTGCTGGTCTACTTCCAGGTCTGCTGCCATGTCATGCCCCCCACCCCCATGGGATGCTCCATCTGCCCCACCATCTCAGGGTTCATGGGCTGTGCCTGGTACCTCAAGGTATGTAGAAAAAACATAAACCTGTGTTTGTGGCCAAATCACTGATTCTCCAAATTTATAACCAAATCTTCAGACCTGGATTTGGCTGAATTGAATTGGACAGTAATCTGAATCAATTAATTGAGTTGCTATCCCCCAAATTGGGCTGAATCTGAATAGAATATGCCTGCTTCACACACCCCTATTTAGAGAAGAGAAAATGGAGAGGTGATTTTAATAATGGCCTTCAACTGGGGGATTCACAAGAGGATGGAGCTAGACTGTTCTCGGTGGTGACAGGTGACCGAACAAGGAGCAATGGTCTTAAGTTGCAGCAAGGGATGTTTAGGTTTGATAATTAAGAAAAATTTTCTCGCTAGGAGGGTAGCAAAGCACTGGAACAGGTTACCCAGAGGTTTCAGAATCTTCATCCTCGGAGGTTTCCAAGACCCGGCTAGACAAAGCTTTATCTGGAATGGTCTAGTCGGGGCTGGTCCTGGTTTGAGCAGGCATTGGACTGAATTAACCTGAGGTCCCCTCCAACCCTAATTTTCTAGGATTCTAAGCTTCCTTCCCCTCCCTCCTTCTTTTCAGTCTTCCATGGCTCTTTGAAATTTGCTAATAGTTCAGGGACTTGGCGAATTTCCCTAATGCTATAGAATGCAGGCATTTGAAACTCCTAATGTTGTTAAAGATCCAGATTTGCCTTAATTCCCCTATTTAATTGTGCAAACAACTGTCAGTGTACCCAGCCTTTGAGATTTGGGCAGGAACCTACCAGTGGGTAGTAGGTTGCTGGCAGTTAGGAAATTCAACCCCCCCCCCGAGTTTTGGGCAGATCTGTTATGCCAGCATATTGCTAACCAGAATGCATCATGTAATGCATCTGAATACTTAGAAAGCCTACAGCACCAGGTGTTTGCAGGCCTATATGCTTTTAATTTGTAACTCTTCTAGGCCTCTAAAGCTATTCTTGATTCTACTGAATCCCTTCTGGTTTGCGCAATTAAATAAGTCGGTGATTGATCGAGCATTCGTTCCTTGATTATAAAGTACTGCTTCCTAATCCCTTGTGCACATTCCACCTTTTTCACCTGGGATGCAATTTTGTCATAGCTAAAGTCCATTTAATTCCAGTCAGTTACTACCGTTTGAAAGTGAGCAACAGGTGCTCTCCTACTTGCCTTACGTCCTTGGTATGAAATTGTTACTAGCTAACCACTGTTTGTCCCTGGGAGACTTAGTCTAACTTCATAGGATTCATATTTCTTTGCTCCATGCTTCTTAAATTTTCCTCCATGCCCCAACCACAGTCTTGATGACTTAATCTTATGCGCTTTTCCTGGTCCCATGCTTATTTCTTGCGGAGTCTTTAGCTTTAAGTGCAGCTTGCATTTCATTACTCCCAAACATTGCAAAGTTATAGAAATCAGCGGACATGTCTGGTAGCTGTTTTACGTCCCAGCTGATGCTGAGTAAAATTTAACTTGCCAAAGCATGACTTGTTTTTTAATGCAACTCCTGTCTCCCCAAATGCCTTCCATTTGCTAATTTCAGATTTTTTTTTAACTAGTATCTATACTAGTGAGTGAGCAAACTCCCAAATGTTTGTAGACTATATGGAAGGCTTAAACAGATTGCTCCCCATTCCTCTCATTTGCAATACATAATCTATTTAGAAAAAAAGCATGATTAAATAGACTACAAAGGTTAATGGCTATGCCAAGGAGCGGTTCAGTTCTTATCCATCAGAAAGCTTAAATGTACCGAAAAACACTAGTTGAAGAGAATATCAATATTGGCCAATACAAAATTAAGTAATTGTGGATGGTTCTAAAAACTCAGTTCATGAAGCTTAGCAACTTGACTAGTATAAACACTAGTGCAATTTCAGCTGTTGAACTTGTTTGACACTAGTTCTCAAAATAAACGCTGAAAGTATGCAACTTTAGTGAAAGCCATAAAGATGTAAGACATTTTAAAAAACTACAAGTTTCAGATATGAATAGTCTTGTTCGTACTGTCCTGGGATATCTGCCAGCAAATGCATGCCATAGCAAATTTTGCAAGTGACAGCACTAACGTAAATTAAGTCATCCTAGTTCCCAGTGTCTTCCAACTTGGAATCAATCTGCAGGAGTAAACTCATCAAGCTGTTGGAGCCTTGTTGCTTGCAATTATGTGCATCTGAACTTTCGTTACTTTTAAACTTTAATTAAAGTTCTCCAGGGCAGATACAGTTGAAGCTAGTATGCCAAACAGAACCCAGCATTGCACACTTGACAGTCCTCCAAAAGTGAGGAATGTTACTCTTGATTTTGGAGTAAGGTGGCTGTCCTAAATGCTCAAACTATATAGACTTTGTTGCTTACAAATTAATGTACCTTCATGTTTTTTAAAGAGTCTGTGTTCTGGTCTCTTTTTTTTCTCCTCTTGCACCCCAACTAGCTACATAGGTGGCAAGTTTTCCAAAGTGCTTCAGGTAATATACAAATAATCATCTACTGAGCTTAACTTTAACTTACTTGAATATCTAAAGTCTAATTTGAGAGTTAGATCCATAGTCATCTTTTTTGGAAGGCATTTTAATAGGTAAGTTTTGTGACTTTAAAATGTTTAAGCACTCTGGGTGTGGTATAGGGTTACTATATATTTTCACATACTTAAATGTTCCCCCTCCCCCCTCTCCAGCTCTTTACTCATGGTGGTTATCTTGAATTACTACACTGCTAATGTATCTAGGTTTATGCAAAGCTCCCATTCAGATTTTTAGATTCTGTAAGTTTCATAGGGTGTTGCACTGTTTCAATACTTTTGATGGTTACTACATGTGTTTAAACTGTCCATCTTCACTAATTGCTGGAGGTTCCTGGACACCTATTGTCTGCCCTGCAAGGTAAGGCAGTTAGCATCTGGTTCTGCCTCCATGTTGAGTGAATATTGTCCTAAGTTTCTTTTAACTTTCTTATTTAATGAATAATATTGCAAACTTGAGTTTACTATACCGCCAGCCTTTGGAAAACAAATTGACTCAAGATTCTTCTCTTTCTTTCAGGCCATGCAAATGTGAGGCAGAGAGTATGAGTGACCAGTTTTATAGCTGACCTTTTTCATTTGGTTAAAAAAAAAAAATCCCTGTCCAGCTATGCTGAGGTACAACTGCGGTGCTCTCATCCTTATGACCTGTCGGCTCCAACTATTTATTTTCAACACAGAACAACTACAGCTGCTTTAACAGAATGATCAGTGGATAAGACTACATCAGCACTTTGACTACAAGCAAAGCTTAACTACCTTCTGCAAACTTGCCTTGCTAGTCCAGAGGCTAAATGACAGATCCCATAGTTTACCCCCTGGGTGGAGCAGAACTTTGGAGTCTCTATCAAGGGACAAGAAATCCACTTACTATGCTACTGGGAGGCAGTCTGGTCTATTACTGTACAGTGACTAGATCAGATCTTTCCATACAGATGTGTGAATAACTTTTTGGATGCTTGTTTCAACTATAGATAGGCATATTAAAACAGCCCATAAGTTTCATAGCCGCTGTCTGAAGTTCTTTTAGCGTTCTGTAGCCTGCAAATATAAGAGAGCACTAATTTCTCTAGAATTTATTCAAACTTGATAAATGGGCAGCTCTAAGCAAAGTTTTTACAATGGTACAAATGGGCAAAAAGTACTATTAAAACTTTCCATTTCAAACTTCTGTTACACAACTTCTGTTATTTTCAGTAACTGCTATTTTCAGTAACTGCTGTACTAAAATTCACAACTACTTTTGAATACAGATAAAGGTTTCTAAGGTTACAAGAGAGACTTTGAAGGTATGTAATGTTGAAAATGTTACTTAGTAGCTGAGGAAGTAGAGCTGTGTTACAGTTGCATCATCCTAAATTTTCAAGAAGTACTTCATGGTTCTGTGTGCCTAATCTCAAATACTTGCAGAACTTTCATTTTTAAGTGATGCGAAAATTATATCTAATGCATTGAATGTAACTACTACCTTCACTTCCAGTAAGCTATTGTAGTGAGCATGGTTGCCCATTGTCTAGTTTTTGGGGTTTTTTTACACAGCTTTGTTTCTGTTATTGCTTTAATGCACTACTGAAAGGAGCTCAGATGCTACAAGGAACCAATGCCAAATACGTACATAATGTTAAGAACAATTGAAATAGCTTACCAGCTTGCCAGTTCTGCAAGCACTGCCTACATTTGGACATTTTGGTTTAGTCTTTTTTTAAATTTAAATCATGCTGCCTTCTGTTAGCAGGGGGAGAAATGAGAGCTCCAAGAACAAGGGTCCACACAACCTTGTATACACACACTTCTCATACTTGCAGTATCATGTTTAGAGGCAGGCGTGCCTTATTCTTCTCTTCCATGAGCTCTTTCATTCTGCTGTCCTCTTCCACTATCTTGCCATGTGGAGTTACTAAAGGAGCTTCTCTACTGTGGGGTCTGTTTACTTGCCCCAGTAGCAGGCAGCTCTATTCAGCAGTGCAAGGGAAAGCACCCAAATGTACACAGGAATGAACCAGAGTCTGCTTCTGCTTCCTCTTCCGTGTGATCCTGGGGGGAAGGAGTCAGTATATCTGAACACTTGATTGTAATATTCTGATGCACTAGTAATTAGAACCGAATAGATACTGTTTAGTAGAAAAGAGATATTTTAGGCTAGTTTATATTCCAGTATATGAGAGCTCAGTTTATTTTGGGGGGGAGTGGGAAAGCTTAAATCTCACTTACAGAATTTCCTTATTACAAATGAATATGGAAAAATTGTTTAATGTCAAGTGCAGCTTGTGGTTTGGGTTATGACACATACAACTAAAATGGAAAAATGGTATACTGCACCCTTGTGATAGGCATCCAGCTAGTGTTAGATCTCAGCAAAGAAACCTGGCCTGCATCAAAATGTTGTTACCTTGGCATTTCATCATAAAGTACAGAAAATTAAATGTGCCACTGCCGATCTTTTGATGGAGATCTGAGAGACAATGGAAGTGAAGCAATGTCTAATTTTGTTGCTCAATGAGGTGGGGGCATATACAATTGAACATCCCCACACAACCCAACATATTGGTGGGTTTTGGGGGTAGGGCAGAAGAGCGGCAACAAAGAAAGAGGGGAGAATTAAATCTTGAGTAGATCATTTCAGTTGTGACTGGCAGAAAGGTCACAAAGCTTCTTGAGCTTTAGTGATAGATGATTGCACACATATTACCCATGTTGGATCTTCAGTATCGCTAATGAAGAGCTGCACCATTTTGTCAAAAGGGAAAAAATCTGTTTTTCAAGGACAAGCATGTAGCAGCAGCCACATCTTGGCATCATGTAGTACAGCACTCAGTTGCATCCATATTGAGTAAGCCTTCTTATGCACTGCAGGTAGATCTTCAGACATGCAACAAGGCACTTCAGTCAGCTGCTGGTTAGGAAGTGATATTCTTGAGTAACATTGATGTTCTTTATTTTATGATGATTTTTTTAGACACAACCAAGAACAAATTTCTGACCACTTATTTTTTTTCTCTTCAGCTCTTGTAAGCAGAAAAAATATAATCAACCCTAATGTCACAAAGAAATCAAGCATTTGTTTCTATCTCGATTCACTTTTCTATGGCAGGTGCCAGATGTGGCCTGCAGGTCATGTTTACTCAGCCCAGGGTGGAAATTCAGGGGTGGGTCCTACTGCCAAATTCCTCTGTATAGAACCCCCACTGGCAGTGAGCGTTGTGCATGGGTGATTGCTGTGTTTAGTTTATGTGCATATGTGCATACATGCTGCCCACTGTTCTGCTGCTCTTTCTGCTGCTGGGTCCGCATCTGAGTATGACCTGTAAGATGCCCCATGGTCCAGATCCAGCCTAGGGGGCTGATGGAGTTAGATACCCCTGTTCTAGGGCCAGAACCTTTTGAATGATAACTTTGGTGTTAGATACTTTTTAGTGCCAGAAATTGTAGTGTTACCCAAGTAGTTTGTAACGGAAGTATCCATACATCCACAGCCACCTGGAGTGGAAGAAAAATGGTGAGTCATAAAAAGTGTGCTACAAAGGCATGCTCTCCAGCCTGGAGGCAATGGGGCTGGTCCTTGGCTTCCCTGGCCCTGTTACTTTGTGAGGGCTGTGGTAATAGGGTTTCCTGCAAGCTGCCCATAGTGGCAAGAGATGTTCAGATCTCTGTCTACTGTAATTGGGCCCTGAAACAGTAGTGATGGGGCTGCCGATGCCAATTGAGGTGGCAAGGGCTGATTAGGTAGCAGAGATGGTCTGACCAGTCCTTGTCAGTGTGAGAACTCAGACAACTGTTGCCAGCTGGTGGCACTTGCTGATGGTGCTGCTTGCCAGCTCAATGGGTTATACTAGAGAACCAGCAGTCCCCTCTTTCTTCTCCTCCGGGAGGGGGCAGGGAAGAGGGAGAGCAGAGCACTTTAGGGGACACAGACTTGTATAAACAAGTCTGTTGCAGAAAGGCTTCCTGCAGCAGTAGCTGCAACTTTTTTTTAATGATGGATGGCCCATTTTTTGTGACATCAGGCACTTTCTTAATGAGACAAACAGTATGAACCTTTGGAGGCTTTTTTTTTTCCTTTTTTTGTCATACTAAAAGAGCATGACGTATAACATCTGTCTAGGGCCCTTTGATTCAATTTGGGGCATTTACATTGGCTGTTTTCCTATTTTTTTTTAAATTGGCAATAGTTAATTCTGGCAGAGAGAGCATATTTTATAAAGCAAGAAACAGCCCATTCAGTTGTAAAACAATGCAGAGTACAGTTCCAGCAATTGCTCTTTCATCATGTTGGAATGGGTTGTATTGCATTCTACATAGTAGCAGAAAATCCTTTAACACTTCCACATGCTACTGCACGTGCAGAATGAAATTTCATCTATTTTAGGGAATCTTCCATTCAAAACCCACAACTAGACTAATGTTCCCCACTGCTGGGTGGCTGGTGACCAGGTATTACAATTTTAGATTAGAAAATGGCAGATGAAAAATGTTATTCTTCAAATGAAGGGAGGTGCTGATAAATTTGATTGAGATAAAGTAACTGAAACTGATAAGAAGATGGAGCTTGAATAGTTAGCATGCGGCCTACCTAGCATAAATACATTATTTTTAAAAATGGCTGTTATGGTTCTTATCCTATATAACTGTTCAGTCTTCAATAATGTGTCACCACGCTAATACTGTTTTAAAGTTTTTATAATTGTTTTTTAAATAACTTCAACTTGGGCATAAGCACCTAGCTTGTTACAAATTAAATTACTTGTTACTGTTCTAATAAATGCTTTAATGCCTTTGTTTTTTAAAGCTGTTCAGCTGATCACTTTAAGGTGGGGTAACAGGCTGGTCAATAAATGGAATGAATGAGCAAAGTCAAGGTAGAAAATGTCTGAATTAGGGTAGCTTTGTTTGTGTGACAGACTTCAGTGGCCTACTCCTTCCCTGTTCTTTCCCTGGTGTTGACATCCCTTACAGTTGTGGTGGTGATTAAATTCCAAACATGTATTGTATGCAACTGATGCAGTACTGTTATCTTAAACCCCATAGACCCTGTGTCACAGTGACTTAGATGTGAACTCTCCAAAGCTAGTGTTGGCTGCTTAAAGCCTAACAGTAACATGAATACACTACTGAATTTTTATGTATGTGCTCTTCAGCAAGTGGGCATTAAATGAAAGAAGACAAAGGAAAGGAGAGAAATAAAAAGCTGAATATCAAGATTTCTAAAGGTCAACTTAATTTCTTCACTGTCTATGACAATAAAATATTTGGTAACTTAACTGGTATATAGAGCTTATACCTTCCCTTGATCTAGCTGCTGATACTCTGCTTACATATGTAGGGATTTTTGGGTTGGATTTAAGGCAGC
Organism: Gavialis gangeticus; assembly: GCF_001723915.1. Lineage (NCBI taxonomy): Eukaryota > Metazoa > Chordata > Crocodylia > Gavialidae > Gavialis > Gavialis gangeticus. The sequence goes on from NW_017729022.1 coordinate 81,885,602, forward strand.
ATTTAGCACTAACTATATCCCAGTCTAGGGACCATAATCAAAAACAATTTCCATTTACTTCAAACTGTGGAGGAATATGTGATTTATAATCCTGATAGTGAATCATTGGCTCATTCCTATAAATATATCTGCCCTGTTTATACATTTCTGCTTGAAATCCTTTTCTTAACAAACTTATTAGGGCATGAAAAATTCAGCTGCTTTAATGAGCTAAGGCCTATTGAGAGCTAGTCCTGAAAGTGCTGAGGGGAAAAATTCACAGCAAGGCCTGTCTTCTAATTGAGGCTGGAGCCAAGTAAGTAAGGAAAGCTGGATCTTGTTCTCCACTTCTTTTATTTTTTTGTGCCAGCCTTCCTAAAGCTTAACCCATGTTGGGAAATAAATTTCTTTGCTAAAAACTATTCAGCTGAACCACTGTTAACAAAAGGCATGGCCTCTCCTCTGTACTAACATGAAAGCACAGGTGCATGGATCAAACGGAGGTGCCTGCATCTTGATCCCTATAGGGATCAAGGTATTTGGACAGACTTTGCAAAATCTTGGGTCCAACAGAAAATGAGCAGTCATTGCTGCTACAGTGTGGCTGGAGACAGGCAGGGATGTCTCTTTCATTCCAAAGAGAACAATCAACACTTCCTAACAAGTACAGGAAGTGCATGCTGGTGATGAGAAGGCAGACGCAGATGTTGCAGACCTCACACGGAATTGGGAGCTCCTTCAGATCAAACAACCTAAAGCAGTGCTTCTCATCCTGTGGGTCATGACCCAAAAGTGGGTTGCAAAAATATATGAAAGGATCATGAACAAATTTTTAAAAAATGATTCTCCTTTAAAGGAGAAAAACATGGGGAAACTGCCTTTTCCCTTGCAGGCTGGCGGAGTTCCTATGCCCCATACATGGGGGGTGAGGGGGCTTGGAGGTAGTAGGTTGGGAATGAGTGGCACTGTGTCAGGACTGGCCACTGATGTTTACAAATGGGTCCTGGTACAAAAATGGTTGAGAACCACTGAGCTAAGGAACAGACCCTCTAAGGAAGGGTATAGGAAGCTTAGTACGGGGCATTTTTATCTATTTTTTTGTAGGCTGCAAAATGCTCTTATCCTGCAGCATCTCTTACCCCAAATATAAATGACTTGACTTGCTCATACAAAATACAAGACAATTGTTTTCAAGTAGCTGCTTCATTTTATAACAATGTGTGCTGGTAGGCAAAAAGAGGAGGGAAAAAAACATTAAATAATTCCAAAGCTTCCAAATTTGTGTTCTGGGCAGCAAATAAACTTTCTAAGCAATGTAAATCAATGTAGCAAAACCAGTAGTTGATCATTCAAGCAAAATAGAGTAATTAGTCATGTTAGATGATGTGATTTTTGTTTTTTTCTTTAATGAATAAAATTGTAAAAATCTTACCACCGTGTCTCATGTGGTTTTGACACTTTATTTAATAAACTTCTTGGGTGTTTCTTGTTTCAGGGATGGAAAGAGGTAGAGATGGTTTGTTGCTGGCTCTAGGACCCAGCTTACAGAACTGGATGTGGCTACTGCCTGTCCTGACTTTCAACATTTTAGGTTTATCTCTTCATACATATCCCTTTTTGTCTGCTGGCACAACCTCTACAATCTTCAAACTGGTCTACTTTTATGTTCTGATCATAGTACAACATCTTCCCTTACTGCAATACAGTGAGCTTCAATATTACAACTGCCTTTTAAAAGTGGTAGCACATATGCCTTGGTGAGCTCAAGCTTCTTCATGAACTTGCCCTTTTCTGTGCCTCTTAAACAATACAGCAGCTAGTGCTGATTCTTGCTGCTTAATGGACAAGGTTTAGTGTGTGATTTCTGTGGTTATTACTCAAGAGTACCGGTATTACAACAATATAAAAAGAAAACCCTCACAGAACACAGGCCCAGGAACTATTCTAATATTATAAAAGCCCAAGTCTGTCTGTCTGTCCACCCATAATGCTTTATTCACACTCTGATTGGCTGATGGAAACAGCCAATCAGAGTGGTCCAAGCATGGGGGAGCATCACCATGATTCCAAAGCTGCGCGGAGGACCAGACAGAGGAGCTGAGACTGCTAGCTGCGACTCCCCAACCCCACTCCCTGCCAGGAGAAGAACAGCGTCAACATGGGGCATTAGGTGGTGGCACTCCATCCCAGCCCCCTCCTGTCATTCTTGATGGGCAGTTGGCGAGTGTATCACACTGTTAGTGGATGTTAATACTCATGGACTTAACCAAGGCACTAGTTTTATGACATCATAATTTACCTGTCCCCTCTTCTAATCTGCTTGTGCAGAGGTAACAACCCTTTCCACTTCTGAATGGGCTTATTTTGTTAGATGATGATTAGGTGCATCTATTTATACTGTTCTTTACTCAGTTGGGAACTACTACTTTGTTGTTGATGTTCTACGGTTTACTGCCTGCTTCCCTTATGCTACCACTGTTTGCAAACTAAAAATAGTTGTTCTACGCTAAGTCTGGGAAAAACAGATAGAGACTTAGGAAGGTCATTTTTGCCCCAAAGACTTGTCTAACATACCTCTCAGTTATATTGATGATTCAGTAAAATATATCACTCAGTCCAGCTGCTTGTTTGTTATCAACTACATCTGATTTATTGTACCTCTACTTCATATGGCAGTAACATTGCTAAAATGTTCCCATCAGCTTGCTATGCTGGGAGCTGTTGAACAGTCTAGAGCAAATCTGACCCAGTTCATATTTTTGAGGATACTTATAGAAAAATGTAAGGGATTTTTCTGACTCTGCCTATTCACCCTGTAAATCTAACCATGTCTGCTTGTCTGGTTCTTTAGTAGAGGCCTTCACTGGTGTTTCCTCTAGAGTCACCAAAGCATCCCAGTCAAAACTCCCTCCTCTATTTGTGGCCAATGTCCATTGCACTGTAAGGGGAGGAAGATGGGGGAATCATGTTAGCTAAAGAAGGCATTGATTTGTCCCTTGCAGGAAACTAGCAGGGACTCTGAAGTATAAATTCATAGAAGATGAGGCTGGAGGGGACCTCAGACTGTCATCAGATCCAGCCCCCTGCACCAGGCAGGAAAGACTACTAGGGTGAGGTGACCATCCAGTTTCCTCTTGAAGATTTCCAGTTAGATTGCACCACCTCTGGAGGGAGCTTATTCCACAGTCTGGGCACTCAAACTGTGAAGAACTTTTTCCTAATGTTGAGCCTGAAATGGTCTTCCAGGAATTTGTGGCCATTACTCCTGGTTATCCCCAAGAGTGCCCTGGTGAACAGTTGTTCACTGAGCCCTTGATGTACCTCCCTGATGTAGTGGTAAACTGCAGTAATACCCACACCTAGCTTCTAGACTAGGGCCAGGCCATGCCTCCTTCCCTCTCCGGGGGCCACACTGGGACCTGTCCATGCCCCCTTCCTCTACAGGGCTGGGCCATGGCCCCTTCCCCACAAGGTGCTGGGTTGGAAACTGGCCATGCCCCCTCCCCTCCTGCAGTGCTAAGCCACACCTACTTTCTCTCTGCAGGGCCAGGTTGGGGCCTGCCCATGTCCCCTTCCCACCCCACTTACCCCCTCCCCCTGCAGGGCTGGCCCATGTCCCCTTCCCTCTCCATGGGGCAGGGTCAAACTCCTTTTCCCCTGAGGGGCTGTGTTGGGGGCAGCCTGCCTTCCATCTCACTCCATGTGGCCAGATGGAGCCCACTGTCTGCCCAGGCACCAGATGAGGAACAACAGCTGCATCCAGCCCACCACACAAGAAGGCTGAGCACCACTGCTCTAAACCTTACTACTTCTAAATCATCCCTGACCAATGCTTATGCAACCTCTTATTGAAAAGCCTACAATGAAGGAGATGCCACAACTTCCCTAAGTTCTAACACTAGAAGTTTTTCTTTTCTTATTGATCATTTTACAGAACCCCGAAATCATAATAAAACATAAGAGATTGCTCACAAAACAGAAAATCAGTAGTCATTTTCCAATTAAGAAACTGAGTTCTCCAAAAATATTAGTTCTGATGTGTTCACAATCAGATACCAGCACAGTTTAATTTAAGTGATTTATCAGCCCCACTATGCTGTATGTAGCTGGTCAGTGAATGCAGGAAAGCGCTTGGTGACTCATTCTGCATCACCTACTCACTTTTTTTTTTTGCTTTTCTTGTACCATAAATGGCCATGGTAGTAGTTGCTGATGTTCTACAAACAGTAGAGAATCAAGTGCCTAATTTTTAAAGCAGGCATTTGTGTAAGTATTTATATTTATTCAATTTATGTAAGAACCAGCAAATTGCCCGTTGTGAATGATGGGGTAGGGGGGCAGGCAGGGATGAAGCGCCGCCTCTCCCTGCATCACTTCACTCCGTGCTGCCAGCAGCTCCCAGAAACAGGGGTGGTGGGGAAGGGAGCTGCCAGTGTCCCATGCTGCTGATCCGCATCTGGCCGCATGCAACATCCCCCACCTCCTCTCTGCCTCCCCTCCCTCTCTCCCTTCTTCCCCACTGCCTCTCCCTGTGCCAGCTGTTGTTGGGGTTAGGTGGCCTCACTGAGACAACCAATCGGAGTGCTCATAAAGGGTTACGGACAGATGGACTAAGGCTTTTATTATATTATTATGTTAGAATGCTACTGATTTAGTCTGGCAGTAAGACTGAAAAGCAACATGAATCATGTAAATAATGAGATGGACAAAAGGGAAATGCAGGGGGCTCTAAAAACAATGGCATAAAAAGATTATGGCAGAGAGTAAAGGGCTTTGACAGAAACCAGATTACCTGCATCACTAATTCTTATTTTCCCAGAATGCAGCAAAAGCCTGCCAGGGCCACAAGTCAGATGGGATCCCAGGAGACAGTGAAGTGTTTAGCAGAGAGCACCTTGTCTGATGTAACTGCTCAGTGTGAAGATGTGCTACAGCAATGGTCAACCCCTTTGGTAGGAGTATCACAAAACAGCCCTGGAGCATCTCCGAGTGCCACTCTGATCCTGTTAATCTACCCAAGCTGCTGCTGCTTTCCCTGTGTTGCCTGCCTGATTTGCTGCTCTGCTTTCTGTTTTTTGCCATAGCTGCTGCTATGCTGCCTGCTTCTTCCGGGATCTGCTGCGTGCCACACACACATGGCCTGTGCCACTTGTGGCATGCATGCTGAGAGGTCAGCCACCTGTGCGCTACAGGCTGAGAGACATTTGAGTGTTCTGTGTCTTAGCAGCTGAATGCTTGCTCATATACCAGGGAGTAGCCATGCTGGCAAAGCCCCAGTCTCTTTGACCTACTTTCATTTGTTCCAATGGGCATGTTAATTCTGAAACCAAATGATGGCAAGACAGGCATCTTTTGTGGCTGCTGGCTGTTTCCAAGAAGGGGTGTTTCATGTGCCAGGACGTTGACAAACTCCAAGGTGCTGCCTACTCCTCCCATGCACTCTCAGGCTGCTTCACCAAAGCAGTTGCATCAGACAGTCACATGTTCTGCTGCACATGGTTACATTTTTGCATCTCGACCCTCAAATGGACAGGGTCAGCCAAGACCACGGCATCTGTCTTCCTTTTCTAGGCCTCTGGGCAGCTGATCCCTCCCCAAAGGCACCCAGCCGTGACTACAGTTATAGTCTGGGGGGGCTCTCCCTTGCCTTTTGTATTTTAATTTCTTTCTACTCCTTATACTCTGCTTTGTGCACATCCTTTCACAGCATCTGATGAAGTGAGCTTCAGCCCACAAAAGCTTGTGCTCCATCTCACAGGGGAAATACCATGACTACCAAGGTGGTTTTCATACTGGCTGGAGAAAGCTACAAGTGTGGCAAGGGGTAGTACCTTGACTGAGGTAATGCATAGTTAGCCTCACACTTTCACTTCCAGCGGAAGGATCTTGGCTACACACGGATTTTATGGACGCGGGAGACTTCTCCCTAGCTTGCTCCTGCGGCCATATAGTCGAGGGCAAGCAAAACTCACAGGCACCCAGATCCCAAGCCTCTGGGCTTGGGCCTGCATGTAGGATGCCTACCAAAGGATTTGGAAGTACCTGAAGCCCCAGGTGGGGGTGGAGGATACTTGCCGGTAGCAGGGCCGCGTGATTCTTGAATGACTCGCATGGATTTGGAATTGATTTGGCTGATTTGACTTGGGACATGAAAAGTTTTCCTTCAAAATTAAAACACAAAACAGAACAAACTTGTGCTCTATCTATACACATGTATATATACACACAATATATGAATGTGCATAAACATATAAATCTATACATACACATATGTATACATATATGCACACATCTATGTTTATATACAGGCAGACAAGGTTCTTTAAATGTGATACGTGTATATACACATATATGACTGTATACACATATATAGATACACATACTATATATATGTGCACATTACAAACATATGTGCGCACAGACATTTATAAGCATGCGTGTATAATACATATACGTACACTTCCCCCCCCACTCCAGCGGCATCACAGCGCGCAGCCAAACCCCCGCCCCTCCCATATACGCATGCGCTCAGCCACCGCCCGCAGCCCGGCCCAGTGGCCTGGTCCCAGCCGGCGGCTCTTTTTCCGTACTACAACATGGCTGCCCCCGCTACTCTCGGCGCTCGGTGGCGGCAACCATGAAGCTGGCTCTGCTTAAGAACCCACGCCCCCATCTCCGCGCCTCGATACCGTACAACAACATGGCGGCTCCCGCTGTACCGCCAGCAGCCGGCGGCCGGCGCCGTAAAGCAGCGGCGCTTGCCCGACAAGCCGCTGTCGCAAACCGGTGAATGGGTCCCGGGAGGGGGGGCCGAGCTGGTGCCTGCGGCGCTGGGGGGTCTC
>NW_017729022.1:81892613-81896538 GCF_001723915.1 Gavialis gangeticus
CCCCACCCCACCCCATGTGGGTCTTCCTGCTGCTGCCCCCCCATTGCTCACCATGCAGCCAGGAGGAGGAGTTTGGGGGGCAGCTACCCCCTTCTTCATCCGTTGATCGGGGCTCTCGTGGGAGTCCAGGGGGGTACCTGGTGCGCGGCAAGTGCCTGACTGCCTCACAGGGCTGGCAGCGGCCCCTGTGACCGAGCTCCAAAGCCGTCGCAGCCTCGATGTCGGGGAGCCCAGCACATGGTATCAGCGTCTCCTGTTTGTGATCAGAGCGGGTGGTGAAAAAGCACCCAGCTGGGTTCAGTGCTTTGCAGCATTGTCATCTTGGGGCCATTCTGTTGCTTCCAGTCTCTGGTGGTACCTCTTGAGGTCTTGAGGCTGTCAGGCGCCCCTTGTTAGAGTTGAGGCAACCTTTGGAAAGCACCAGTTCTTGGCACACCCTTTTTTTTATTAGCTAGGCAGGAGAAAAAGAATGGAGCAATTTTTTTTTGAGTTGCAAAGCACTCAGAAGGACCACCAATTGTTAGAGTGATTTTCACCCTGTGGACTCCTGTTTGAAATCTCTGGGTTTATTGTGTGAATTGTGTTAACATGGCGTGGCATCCTATGGTACCTGTGAAAGGATCTCAAAACACCCTGCTGTGCTGCAGCAGTGGCTGACAGTCCCTGACATGCCAAGTGGTGAGACTGAAAGCAGAACTAGATTGGCCCTCAGCACCTGTAAGACTGTCCACATAGCCCTTCCGTTCAGTAGGAAAATCTGCACAACTAAGAGAAATCCAGTGAAATGGGTTCCTGTGACAAAATGTTCCCATGCAGTGGTGGACAGTTAAGGTGTTGATTCTGCAACTAGCTGCATTTCGGAAGCCTCCTCCCTGCTCCTACAGTACCAGGTTTAGTGCCTTAATTGTCTTAACAGATTTTGTAGGATTGAACACTCTAGTCAGTAAAGGTCATACCTTTAATTTGTCCCTGTACAAGTGCATTATAGGAGATGCAATCACACATTTAAAATATTTTTCAGGCAACAAGCAATATATAGTATTTCACTACACTGTAAAGTTCAGCTTATGATGCTGTATAACACCCAAGCCTTTGCCTCATTAACAGTGGGCTTGTATGGAAATGGTTCTTATGGATTCACTTTAACACACATAGCAGGTGGTTATACTATCTGTGTATATGAAGTTTGGGAAAATTGTTTGGTGGTTCACGGATAATTTGGTATGATTAGTGTAGCGATCATGCTATTATGAGGTTTGGTAATGGCACAAGGACATCCAGTTAAAACTACCTGCAGCCTTAATATTGACATTTTTTGTTTCTTTTTTCTCCTCGCAAGATCAGTATTTTAATAGGCCATGTGGTAGCTCCTATTGGAGAATGATTTTGGTTTTGAATTTGTGTTTTTAAAAAGCTACCTTTGGGGACTTACTGATCATTTCAGCCTGATAAGGCCTGGCTCGCAGGAATCAAAGCTAGTATTGGCATTTGGCGTCATTATCCACACATGCAATTAGAAAAACTTTTCTTGAATTAGTTAAATATAGCTCACTTTAGCAACTGGCAAGTTCTGTTAGCTGTTGTTTGAATTGGAGACTTGGACTCTTCTTGGAAGTGGTTACATCAAATTAGGTATTGCCACCCACCTTCTTTATTCCTCCTTTTTTACACATCCCAAGTCTTTTGGGGTTTTTTAAAGTCCTGTAGAAATAAATGCATCAATAAATGCTTTTATCCTTATCAGAAATCAGTGCCAGCAGCCCAGCATACAGGAACCAAAACAACAATAACCAACTATGTTTGGCAGTATTAAAACAAACAAGTAACTCTTGAGATTCCTGGATCCTGTTCCTGACTCGGCCATTGACCTATTGCATGTATAGGTCACAAAGCTTATGGGAAGTTTTAAGGGATACAGGTTGTAGCTGTATTGGTCTACAAGCAAAAGGTATCAGAACTCATGGCAGAGGTGATATATTTTATTAGACCAACTAGATATTTGCAAAAAAAAGTCCTTATTTGCAAGCTTTTGGGCATACTCACCCTTCTTCAGGCATAGGAGATTGCAAAGATTGTAACATTTCTCCTAGGTGGAAATGAAAATTTCATATTTCACAGGAGAACTGAAGGTGGTGTAAGATCTGGTTGGAAAAGTTCATTTTGTGCCAATTAGGCTCAGATAAAAGTTAGATCAGTCTATTCATCTCAAAGTTGTCTGATAGTAGGCAGGATGTTGGGTTATGTTACCTTCTGGTTATGTTGTTTCATATTCAAATTTAGCCTTTTTTAAATGAAAACTTCATAATTTTACAAGAAGGAAGCAAAAGTCAACAGCTGGAAACCTGAAAGTTGGCACCCTTGCCTCATGCCTTTTGTTTTCGAGCTAAATTTGCATGTTCACAGAGCTGTTTCAACACAAGAGAAATTCCTTGCCCAGGAGAGCCTTCCATCACCCATCCTCCTATGAAATATGAAACAGCATAACCAGAAGGAAACATAATTCAACTTCCTGCTTGCCATCAAGACAACTTTAAGGTAAATAGACTGCTCTAACGTATCTGAGCGTAATTGGCACAAAATGAACTGTTCCAACCAAGAGATTTTTACTGCAGCTCTCCTGTGAAATTATGAATTTTTATTTCCACCTAAGAGAAATTTTATAATCTTTGCATTCTCCTATGCCTGAAGAAGAGTGTGTGCGCCCAAAATCTTGCAAATAAAGACCTTTTTTTTGCAAATATCTTTTATTAGACCAACTAGATATAACCGCTACCATGAGTTCAGGAAGTTTTAAAGATTTTTGAGATCATCAAGTGAAAGATTTCACCAGTGCAAGTTGCTATAATACAGTTGTGACTGAGGGTCCTGGCTTGAGTCTCAGATTTTTCAAAAGTGTTTATTAACAGTAGTTTGTAAACATGGATTTTTGAGGAGAGCTTACAATCTGTTTCTGCTTTAATAGAGATTGTGGAATTTAGTAGAAAAAGCCCCAATATTTTTGTAGGCTTCTTGTTACAAAAGTGAGTTAGAATTATGTATATGAGCTTCTGATGAGCATTGATTTCTCTTTGGATAAGCTAATGTAAATAGCATAAGTTTTGACACTAGTCCCTTGACACCAATCCCCAAAACATTTGAGCAGCAGTAAAGTGTGGAGAGTGAATACCAAAGATGATCAGGTTGACAGTAATGGACCTCTGGACTTTTGTAGCATTTCAAAGCTAACTTCTGAAGCAAGGCTTCAGAGCTGTAGGTCTTACTTTAGTAAATCCAGTGACTATTCTGACATGTGTCTACCTACCTGTAGATCTCAGAATTCAGATACTGCTTCACTTATTTATTGCTAGACCCATGTACCTGTTTTTTGTACCAACAAAATATCTATTTGTGATATACTTCTTGTTGGCAAAGATCAGTTGTATCATTATAGCATGTATTGGCATATTTGACAGCATGCATTTGCATTCAGTTTTGAGCCTGTCCATGTAATTTGTGGACTCAAATGTTTGTTATCCCCATGGTTAGGATTGAGGGGTGATTGTTTCTCCGTATGGAAGGTGTGTGGTTAATTCCATGCTTCTGGGCTTCTGCTGGTTTCCTTCAGAGGCAAGAAGGAGTTTTGGGGGGAGGTATTTGTTTCCTCTCAAGCACAGGCCCTTGCCGTTGCTAAAGGTGGGACTGCTCTTGTCACAATTTTGAGTTTTGAGTACAGTTTATATTAAAACTAAAACTAACTAATAAAACTTTTGTATTAAAATAAGTGCAGTTTATAGTAATATAAAAGTTTGAATTATGTTTGTGTTCTCCTGCCTATTATCAATGGAAGATTGCCCTACCCTCTCCTCCCCAGAATATTTGAAAGTGCCTCTTTGGCTGCTTGCAGATGTTAAAACAAAATAAAACAACACTTTTCCGCTGCCCCCCC
>NW_017729022.1:81896698-81908510 GCF_001723915.1 Gavialis gangeticus
CCCCCCCCCCCCCCATAAAAAAATAAAAAAACCCAAACAAACCAAAAACCCCATGCTTTACCAGAGGAAGCAGTGTGTTACTTCAGACACTGCAGAGCTGGGTTGTAAAGATTAGGCACTTCAGCGGGCTTTTTGGCACTTTTAGCTAAAGTGGATTCAGTCACCTATTAGATAAAAGCACCCAAAAGGCCCCATTACAGTGCCTGGTCCTTACAGATGTTGGGTGAGCCAGGTTGACAGTAAAGTTCTACCTCTAATGGGGGTGCACAGGGCTTGGCATGGGAATGCACCGAGTTTAAAGTAAAGCGCTGTTTTTGTGTTTTACATCTGCAAGCACCGTTTTCTTTCAGCTCAACCTAATCTGTAACAGAGTTATGGTTAAGCAATGGCTGAAAATGTATTTCATAAGAACACAGCTAGATAAGATGTCTGGGGTTATCAGAGCCTGTCTCCATCATTCATAAAATGATCATACTTCACCTTAAAACTGGTTAAATTTTTATCCCCACTATTCCCCTTCAAGGGCTGTTCCCAAAGCTCTCTTGAGATGGCTAGAAGCCCTCTTCTAATTTCCAACCTAAATATATTTACAATCAATTTACACCTATTTGTTCTTTTGCCAGCAGTGTCCTTTGGCTTAAATAGCTGCTTTCCCCTCTGGTAGATGTGTATAGAAAACCATCATATCTCTTCTTTGTCTTAATTCTCTTTGGCCTGAACTCTTAATCTCCTCTCATAAAATAGCCATCTGTTCTCCTGATCATCCTAGTAGTCCTTATTTGCACCTGTCTTGAACAATTCTGGTCATACTAGTGTGCAGCATTCCGTATCACCGATAGATTTTTGCAATGCCATTAATATTTCCCTTGCTTTACCAGAAATACCTTTTTTATGGCTGTACTACACTGGTTGCACACAGTCATTCAGTGATAAACTAATGAACCCTTGTCCTTATCATCATTTGTTTTCAATTGAAAAGCCTGCACAATCTGTAGCACAAATTCTTATTGGTTCCTGGATGCAAGAATGTCATTTAACTTTTAATGAAACATTAAAAAATACAGGACTTGCAGTTTAATGTGCCAGTTCTGCCTAGACTCTGGGATGGAGACTACTAATTTAAATACATTAAGCCATTTAAGTTTGGCTTCCATTTCCATTGGTCATCATGCCTTTTCTTCTCACATGATATATTTCCTTGGCCATTTGGGAGCGCAAGCTTGGGTAAAAGATTCCTGCAGGAATCAAGATGTTTGATCCAATGTTGCAAAGGAGATGCAAAGACTTGGATGCAACAAGGATGAGGAACAATCCTGGGTAAAAGGAAGGAACTATGGCAGAGTTACTAAAAAGCCAGGTAAGAGACGGACAGAAATTTGGGACTTTTTACATCTGTCAGTGCCAAGTGAAGCTGGGCAGCTACCTCATAACCACACCACCAGTGACAATAGACATCTCATGATATCCAGACCTAGGATGCTCAGCACTACCTATTGGTAACAAAGCTATTGATCAGAGGTGGACTTGGATGAAAAAGCTGGGGATTCTTTTAGACCAAATGAGCCCAGGGACAGAAGAGGAAGGAAAACCCAGGTAAGTATGTTTATACATGCTTTTTTGTATTTTGTCCATGGGCCCTAAGCTATCTTATTTTCTCTGTGTGTGCAGCAGGGAATGAAGAATGTCCCATCTGGCTTATTTTAATAGCATACCTATAATTGCCGGTTAGAAATAAGAGATTACTATTGGCAACTTTTCTGTATGCATTCATCTAGAAGGAAAGGCAGTTAATGTTTCTGAGTAACAAAAATCAAAGCACAGAAAGTAGAAGAAGAATTGCAGTGAAACCAATACCCGATCATCATTCATTTAAAGTATGTAGAAAGTTTAAAATAAGACTTTGTAAATAACCCAAGTAAGTGGTAATTTGGATTTAAAGGTTATTATTAAATAATGCAAACATTAAAAAACAAACAAAATGTTCCAGTGGAAAACCAAACTACTTGCAATAGATGCCATCTTGTTTACTAGCTCTGAGGAGTTAGCTGTAATTGGTATATAAAACTGGGTGTTAGTCACTACCCTCCTCTGCTTACATTTTAAGTTTGTCTTGGGATACATATGCCACTCTTGTTCCCTAGCACAATCAAGCTCTGGGCACGCTTTTCTAGGAGAAGACTGCCTTGTTTCTTCGGCCATATTAGGACACCTTCCACCCACCCCACTTTTGCACAAGAATTGTGATTGTAGAGGGGCTGGCAGGATATTTGCCCATGTCATATTCATCTTAGATTAGTAGACTTCTCTGGGTTTTTGCTTCCATCATGAACTGCATTCATCCAGTTTTTTTGTCCTGTGAACTGCCATATCTTGTAATAAGTTTCACTGTGTTCATGACATGATACCTCTGTTTGCTACCCAGTACGTCTAACAGTTGACCCACCACCCTATATTGCAAGAGCATTTGAAAAGTGTTGCTGTCTATGTCTTGTGCTAGGGAGCTGCTGACTGGCTCTGAACCATTTAATATTTTTTACAGGGAAATGTAAGAGACTTTTATTACTTTCTTTTCTTGTCTGATCTGTAAATGTAACAGCATCTATCTGTTTTGTTGTTTATCAGAGTCCTTGGTGGGGTTTCCTTGATGGACACTCCTCTTCATACTTGCTGAAAGGTGGTCCTCAATTGGGAGGAGAGGGACAAGGGAGGTCTCATTTCTGATCTTGTTAAGAACGCTGTGGCCTGAGACTCTAGAGTGGAGGGATGCATGCTGGAGGAAAGGCAGAAGGACCAGGAAGTGCACCAAGGCCTACGGCTCCTGCACCAGCAAACACAGATGCTACAGAGTACTTTGAAGCAAAGTGGCCAAAGATTTAACACCCCAGCAGCAATTGCTCTGTATATACCATTTGGGTTTTCTGGTGCTTAGCCTTGTGTATGCCCCAGTGTCTTTTTTGCCAAGTTGTCGTCATACAGTGCTGCCATCTCTCCACTGCACTAGAAAATGAGACTTGCAAAGAGTATATCTGCACTGAGCTGTGGTTTATGCAGGAGCATTTGAACTATCTTCTTATATGGTTTTAGGATGTGTTTGGAATTTTTATTACTGCTCAATAAAGATTTATTTTGTGAAAATCTTTCTTCTTTTCACCATTTTTCTTATAAAACCAGGGAACCTCCTCGTTTTAGTGCATTTTTGCCAAATTTAGAGAATCTTTCCTTTAAGATTCATATACAAGCCAAATGCAGTTTATTCCCAGAATTGTTCAACCAAAGCAGGATATTTCCTGATAAATGGCACTCTGTCAAAGTATACCCTAAATGTCTTCCTTACCCATACGGTGCCTCAGTGTGCTCTTTGAAATGCCTTTATATCGGTTGTTCAAAATATTTCCATTCAGTAGACTCTTATTACTCTATCCTGCCAGCAAGTGTTCGCCTTTTGGTTACCAAATGTATAAACCCCACATTTAGCAATAACAATAGGGATATTTGGCTCATCCTAACCATGAGGCATCTCCATTTCTTTGGTCTGTTAAATGGAAGCTGCCTGCTGTATGGCTTTATGAGCCACAGAGGCAGAAAGCAGGTTCTAGCATAGCACCTCCACCTTTATGAATGTGCTGGTGTGAGGAAATATTTTCTTCTTTGTAGGTTTTTAAATCATTCACCATTCCTGGTCATCCTGTGTTGATGTCAGTAAACCAGGGAACTAGTGATGCCGGTGTAACCAGCAAAAACTATCTTCTTCTGCTTATATACTCAGATTAAGGTCAGGTGTGAGGATCAGAATCGGGGTATATGATGGGGACTATCTGAAAAATCATTGTTTTCTGCATGTTGCTGAGAGCCATAATCCCATGCAGCTTAATGACCATCCCCTTTAGATTTGCCATCATACTGTTATTAATCAGTGGGTGATCAGTTTGATGGAGCTATTGCTTCCACAGTCACCTGCTTCTCCAACACTGAAATATCCCATATTTACTTAAATCTAAGATGACCCTGGATTGAAGATGACCCCCCCAGTTATTAGACTGTACGTGTGGAAGATTGTAAGCTTGTTGTAATTTTCCATGTATAAAATCTAATGATTGGAGAGTCATCTTTAATTCATCCCTCCCCTTCACTGCTGCAGGGGAGCAGGCAGTGAGGGGGAAGGTAGTGTAGGGAGGTCAGATAGCTTGTTCCCTGCTTGCGCTTGCCCCCCCTGCAGCCTCAGGCCGTTTCACCTGTGGCTCTGCTCCCCCTCCTGCCCCTCTTTCTGCAGCCTCTGATCTTCTTCCTCTCCCAGCCTCTTCTCGCTCTACCCCTTTACCCTTTTTCTGCTCTGGCAGCTTTATCCCTGTTCTAGCTTGGTGCACTGAGCATGGCCCTGGCTCAGTCCAGCCCCCATAGCAGCCATGTGGACTGTGTGCTGTTGCTACGGGGCCAGGCTCAGGCCATGTTCAGTGCCCCAGGCTGCAGTGTGCAAGCAACCTACTGGTGCAGATCAAGAGTAATGGTGGGGTTTGGGAAAGGGGAAGGTGGGGGAGCAGAGGCTGTGTGGAGGGAGGAGATGGTGGAGGGAGCAGGGTAGCAGACAGCAGCTGTGGCTCTGGTCCTGACCCTGGGTAGGAGCTGGGGCCTGAGCTACAGCAGCCACTTTCCCCGCACCCTGCCATCATACACAGTTTTAAGATGGCCTCTCCCTCCCCTGTGTTAAATGTGGGGGGGAAACCTTGTCTTGAAATTGAGTAAATCGTTACCAGAATTTAAGCTATTACATTTATATGCTGCCCTTTTCAACCTAGGCTCAGGGTGACTTACAATAAGAAAACAAAACATAAGAAGCAGGAAAACACAAGAGAAGGAAACAACTTAGAAAGCAAGTAGATCAAAATAAAAACAGAACTCGCCCCTCCTGCCCCCAAGCAATATTATCGTCTAGCTTTGTTTGCTAAACACCTGTCCAAATAAGAAGGGCTTACGGTACTTTTGGAAGATGTTCAGGGTCAGGCACTTATGGAGCTTGGTTCAGAGGAGATGGAGCCTGGTGTCATCAGTATACTGATATGCAGATCTAAACTTAGGTGCCAGTCTTGTCCAACAGCCTCATATCCAAGTTGAACAGGATGGAGCCCTGGGAGGCCCCACAGGCCAGGTCTGATGGGGATAATGAACACATGTCCATCACTACCCTGTGGGACCTCTGTGCTAGGAAAAAGTGGAACCAATTTAGAGTGATCCTGTGAATACCCACCAGGTCATGTACATGTTTTATCAGAACTTCATGGTCACTTGTATCAAAGGCTGTCGAAAGATCTAGTAAAATTAGCAGAGTACAGTTTTCCCTGTTGATCTCCAGTCAAAGAACACTGACCAGGACTACCAGCACAGTGTTTGAACTTTACCCAAGGTGAAGGCCAAATTGACAAGAGTCCAGAAATCTGAGGGGAATCAGGTTCACTTAGAGCTGTCATTCAGTGACCTTCCCCAAAATAGTTGAAAACAGGCTGATAACTGTCTGGGGAGTCGGCATCAAGCACTGGTTTCTTGAGTAGGGTTTGGACTATCGTAGACTTAAGAATATCAGGCACCCTGCCCTCCCAAAGGCAAGAAATATGGTGGTAATCTCAGCACGTGACTCTAAAATAGTGACCGTGCATTTGATCAGTTGTTGCTGATCATCCATGGTTTGCATTATGAGCAGATCTCACGACTCAGCTTTTATTTCATGGGTACAGAAAACAACTCTTTTTGTAGCAGCTTGCTGAACACCTGCAGTACCTGCCAGCTTTTTTGTTTGACTGTTTCTAACTCCTCACTAGCCTTGTTTTGCTGCTATGGTATTTGTAGTTCTGAAAATATAGAATAATTCAGCATCCAGTTTCTAAAATAGATGGGAAGACCCTGTTGATGTATCCAGTGACTGTGTTTTTGGTGATGAAATGGTACTCGGACTGAAAACTCACAAAGTAAATAATGAGATGAATCAAAGGAAACTAGAAGTTTAAAAAAATGGTGTGAGAAGAAATAATGATGGGATGAGGCAGAGTATTATTGCCTCTGTTCCACAGTGCCCTTCAGTAGACTCCCACAGCGAATGCAGTGTGCCGCTGCATGGAGACATAATGATGTCTGCCTATTAGGCAGCACATATTTAGCTATTGCAACCACTCACGGTGGAGATGCTGTACCTGGGCTAAGCAGTAAGGTATTCAGGCGGCTTGGCAAAATGTCAGTGTTGACACCTGTATACTAGCACAAATCCTACTGCTGTATTTACTTGATTAGCAGACAAGACTTTTTTTCCCCATTTAGCATGGGGGAAAAATGCCCCTTGCCTTAGAACAGAGTGAGCTGGCAAGTGGCAGGCAGCTGCTGCAGCTCCAGCCCCAACCTAAGTTTGGAGCTGGAGCCAGAGCAACAGCAGCTGCCTGCCCCCTGTTGCCTCTGCATGCCCCAGACTGCTTCTCTGCAGCCCCCAGTCTCACCCCCACCACACACACTTTTTCCCTTCTGCCACATTCCTTGCCTTCTATTTGCACTGGCAGACTCTGTCCTTGCTGTGGCCTGGAGCACAGAGCACCTGCTCCAGCCTGGATGCGTAGCAGCAGTGCCAGCCCCATGCCACTGCTACACGGCCAGGCTGTAGTCATGCTCCATGCCTCTGGCTGCAGTGGGGATGGAGTCTGCTGGCATGGAGCAGAAGTAAGAGCGGGGAGGGAGAAGGCGGGGTGGGGGGGAACTGGGAGGGGTGATGTGGACCCAAGGCTGTGGGTGGCAGAAGCAGCATGGAGAGGGGAAGTTGTGGGGAGGGGACAGGGGAAAGGGGTATCTGAGGGCCTGAGGCTGTGTGTGGGGAGGGGGGGCAAGCTGCCTGCCTCTCACTGTCTTCCCCTTACCACATGCCCCCCAATTGCTTGTCCCCCACTGCTCCCTCTGCTGCCTGCCCCCTTACTGCTCCCCACAGCCTGTCATACCTCCCACCCCCTACTGCCTGTCCCATACTGCCCCCCATGCCCCTTACTGCCTCCTCTACCTCCTGCCTTACCACGTGCCCCTTATTGCCTCCTCCACTGTCTGTCCCTTCACTGCCTGCCCCATTACTGCTCTCCCATCACCTCTCTCCCCACTGCCTGCAATAGTGGGAGGGATGAATTAAAGACAATCCTCCAATAATTAGATTCCATACATGGACAATTAAAATAAATGTATTAATTTTCCATGTATGGAATCTAATTATTGGGGGGTCATCTTAAATTCAGGGTTGTCTTGTATTCAGACAAATACCGTAATAAAACTTTATAGTGTAGATTTGTCTATTATGTACACAGTTATACCACTGTAGCTTATTTGCACATATGAAGGGGAGTAGACTCTACTATTATTGTTATGTCCAAATTAGATATTGGATTAGTATGACTATTCCAGGAACTAAATAATTATACTATAAGCATTCTGTTAATTCTTTAGAACGCCTTTTTTCCCCCTTCACTGTTATAAAAGCTTTTCCCTGGTGAAAAGGTCATGAAACATTTCCAAAGATTAAAGGATGAATTTCATATCTAATATATTACAATTTTATTACAGCCACTTAGCTTACACAAACTTCTTTTTCAAAAAATCAACAGATACCTGGCATTTCTGTGCTGTATTTTATAAATAGAGCTTATTTTCTTGTGAGGCTAAGTGATTGTTAAATCTATAAAGTAGGAGTTGAGGAGAGTATTTTGCAATGACACAGCAGCTTTTCAGCTATCACATTACTTTACAGACATTAACTAAGTCTCTAAGCACAAAGCTGAGTTAAACTGAGGGCCGGGGAGCTTTAAATGATTTGGGAAAGGTGTTGCAGTGACAATTATGAATTAAACCTGCAGTAGGAATCCCGATTTACTTTTCATTGGTGAAGAATGCAAAAGGGGACAACTTATTTCTTTCCATATTCTCTTTGAATGCAGCCCAGTGGTTCCCATGTGATCCAAACTGTATTGTATTGAAGCTTAGATAGTGACTTGGTTGTAGTTGTGCAACTTTTCTTAATATAGAAGGCCAAGTTTTGACAGCTTGCTGCATAAATTCTGTAAAAATATCTTATGGCTGATATTTCTTCTGTTTGATTGTGAGCCTTCCTATAAATCAGACTTTAATGTCAACCTGGACTTCCTCACATAGTTTGCTGCCTCAAAGCTTGGTGGAAGCAAATAGCTTCTGATCTTTCTCTGCTCAAAGGTGAGTGACCTGGAGCTCGGGCATAATGGAGCCTAACAGAGACTGTGGTCCATATTTGTTGATCCAATAGCAAGCTGCATATCTGTTGTGGTATAGGCTGTTGGGTTTGTTGGCATCACAACAGATTTGCAGATTTACCTAGTTATGGAGAGGCCAGGTAGAGGCCCCAAGCCCTTGAAAAGTGGAATGTATCTTTTTTGTTTCTATGCAATGGACTCCAAGGAAAGATGCACTGTATTTACATTGTTACATCCTTAGTTAAAGCGCTAACTTTTCAACTCTGACAACCATGACAAAACTTCCAGATTTGCCACACACAGCTGGATGAAAAAAATTTTAAAATAAATTCTAAAGAGGTGAAATGATCAAAGCTGCTGCCATCTAGCCTCTGGGAAATAGCTGTGTCTGAACATCAGTTGCTTGGAACTGAGCAGTAAAAGATGGCATCTGACCGGTAATGACAGATATTACCAAGGCTTAGTAGTCACTGCACCATGCTGAGTCCACAACTCCTCACTGTGGAGGACCCACATTGAACAGCGGCAATATAATACTATCAGAGTTCCACATCTGTTAAGTCTGTCATTCTTTGCTCAGAAGTTCACCGAGCGTTGTTTCCTCTTCAGAATTCTTCAGCTGTGCTGATGATGCACAAGAAAACTTACGGTTTTAATTTATAACCTGTCCACTCTTGATCGTGTCTGGCATTAGGTTTTCCAGATTTTAACTTCTGTCTTGTATTACACTATGAATTCAGTCCAATAGAAAATTATATTGCATATAACTGAAGTGTACGCATGATTGACTTTTAATGTAGGTGTATATGATCGGCTGATTTTCATTAAAATTGAGTGCTGTAACAATTTTTTTGACCTAAAGAAGAAATGTTTGTCACTTTACTCAGCCCCCACCCACATGTAACCCTACGTACATACAATATATACGCAGTCTTAAAATAATTATTTGGGTGCTGGTCTGGGTAGATCCAACCGACGAGAGCTTTGTTTCAACCTTAGGGAGAGCTACAGAACACTGTTATAATGTTTTTAAAATGAGTAATTCTAATACTCTTACTCATTATTTGGCAGTATAATCTTTTGAATTATTTGATAACTACATTTTTTGTGTAAATTTCAGTCCTACAAGATCATCAATTTTGCTCCAAGCCTACTGCAAATCATAGTTTCGGATCAGGTTGAATTCCCAGTACGTCAGGCAGGTGAGCTACCATTTTCATTATGTTTTCTTTGAGTATATAAAGTTAGTAACATTCTATAATGAAGTATGGTCTACTGTCATATTTGTGACTCTGTCCTGGCCAATGAAATGAAGCAGGTCAGTGAAGGAACCTTAATGTTTTGGTGACTCATTTTTCTGCACGGGAGTCAGATCTGGCCACAGCATGCTTGACAGTAAGGTCAAGTAAGGGTTTAGCTTTCCTATTGAATTAATATGCATTGACTTTAGAAAAGGTCAGTTGTCTTGTTTTTCGTGGCTAAAGTTGAGTGATCTGTTCTTAAGAAAACAGATGGAGCTGAAATGAAGGGGCATGTGAAAACCATGTAATCTCATTTGAATGACTGTATCACTATTTGAACTTTTCTGAGAGAGAAATTCTCTTGTAAAAAAAATACAGGTTTTGGCGAGCTGAGTATGGTGAGTCAGTGCTTCCAGGTCCTCCTTTAAATATATTCACATTTTACACATGCAATTTCTTTTTTTACAGGATCAGGCCAGAAATCATTTGTTTGTAGAATATTTGAACTAGTTTCTACAGTAGCTAGCTAACATGAACCTTTAACTGATACAGCAAGTATTTCACTTTTCCAAGAAGAAATTGATTAGTGTTTTCCCCCCTCCCCAATTCATGGCTCTGCTTCTGTTGTATGGAACAGCATTCCCCATAGAAACATTGGGGTTTTGTTTTTTTTGCACAGATCCTGTTAATCCCCTGAGGGCATGGGGACATGCTGACATATGCTGTTCGTCATGCTGGCCTGTATATTATCATAGATAATCCAACTGTGAATGCCATTGTTGGGACCGTGCTAGGGTAAAGGGACATACTTAATCTGGGATCCATAAGGTTATTTTAATAAAGTAACCTCTCTGTTCATTCAGAACAAAACTACTGCATTTACAAAAATGCGAGATGAGGTTATGGAGGGGAAAAGCTCCTTGTCTTACATTCAAATACAAGGAAACCTCATTAAATACATTGTCTATTGTTAAATTGCTGCCAAAAGCAGCATATGCTCATCAATGGAAAGCAAGTTGATTAAATGCAGCCAACACCAAGTATGACAATAAAACACGTGACCTATATGGCCTTAAATGCCTAGCAAATGTCACCAAACAGGGCTGCAAACAGTTTCCCCAGAATCCCTCTGTTGCCTCCTTTCTCAGCCTGGCACATGTGATTAGTATGGCTCCATCCTCCATGAGATGGAGCCAAACCAGGTTCCTCTACATCTCATCTGCATATAAGTTTTTGGAGGATCATAGAACGCATGATCAGACCCAGTTCCATAATTAGCACATGGATCTTTTGTGGGAGATATTTGGAGTACACACACACACTGGGCAGTGCTGAGCTGTGGAGTCACCTTAGCTTGAAATGCTGTTGACTCTGCTGGGGCCCAGCCCAAAGAACTGTATGCTAAATCACGAGCCTTGTGGGGCCTAAGATCAAGTGAGCCGGGGGCATGTGAACCCCAACGCCTTCAGGCCTGGGGCTTGCATGTAGGATGCCTGCCTGGATTTGGGGTATATCCAAAGCCCCAGACCTATGGATTTGGGGGGGAGCATACTTGCCCAATGATAAAGTCACATAGACTTGATGATTGAGTTCTGCTCAGTCGAATTTTGGAACTTGACTAATGGGCTTTGCCCAACTGAATTTGGAACTGAGTTGGTTTGTACCGTATGCAAATAAGTACTAGAGGTTATCAGTTGCATGTCGGATTGGCACCAATAAACGGAAAATGAACATTATTGGCCATTGGCTTTTTTTGGCTGGTATTACCAATATTGTCACCAATAAATGCTGTGTGCAGCTGCCATGCACATGGCCAGGAATGCAGCCAGGCAGCTTGGAGATCAGGTAAGTCTGTGAGGGGAAAGGGGTGTCAGGAGGGAGAGGGGTGCATGGGGCGGATTTGTGCATGGGGCGAGGGCAGGCTGTCCTTTGTGGGTTTGGGGCCAGGGGCAGTGCTGGCCTCTTCCTAGTGGGGGAGCTGGGTCAGGCCAGGATGTGGGATGGGCTCAGCTGTGAGGGGTGGGAAGTGGTAGCGGTGCTGGGAGTGGTGGCTATGTGGAGGTTACAGGGAATTTTGGGGTGGCTATAGCCCCCCCGTACTCCCCCCCCTTCCCCAGCACTGCCCCTGCTTGGGGCACTCCGCTCTGCTGCCTTTCCCTTGGGAGCCCTGCACTACAGAATGGGCAGAGGACATGTGGCTAGCGCAGGGCTCCTGAGGGAAAGGCAGCAGAGTGAAGTGTCCCGAGCAGGGGCGGCGCTAAGGAGGAACTTGGAGGGCTGTGACCACCCCAAAATTCCCTGTAGTTCCCCCCCCCCCCCCCACCCCCCCCCCGCCCC
>NW_017729022.1:81908533-81913641 GCF_001723915.1 Gavialis gangeticus
CCCAAAATCCCCTGTGTTCCCCCCCCCCCCCCCATAGCCATGCCTCTCAGCGCTGCTGCCACCACCCGCCCTGCACAGCTGAGCTTGCCATGCCTCCACCTGCCTCAAGCCCAGCCCTACCCCGCTGGGAAGAGGCCAGTGCAGCCTCTGGCCCCAAGCCTGCGGTGAGTAGCCCACCCTTGCCCTGCACACAAATCCAAAGGTGCACCCCCCTCCGTCCCTCCGTATACTCCGTGGATGAGCCACCCACAGCTCCATCCTGCTCCCGGCCCTGGGTTTGCATTCACCACCTTGGTTGGGCAGTGCCTGCCCCAGCCCCTGCCCCTACCCCACTCCATCACCATGGGGGCCTCGATCTGCCTCCCCATGCCCCTTCCGCCCCACAGATTTACCGGCAGGATGCTGCTTTCCAAGCTGCCTGGCTGCATTCCTGTAAATCGGTTATCGGATCAATATCAGCTGACATGGCTGGCTGGCTAATAATCAGCTATCAGTATCGGTCAAGAAAATCTTTATCAGTCCACTCTTAGTAAGTATAAAAGTGCTTCTTAAAAGTGTGGTTATGGAGCACCTGTGCTAAAAACTTGCAGCAGTTTCAAAACACAAAATGTACCAAATCCAGATGAACTAAGGTTATGGGAACTATTTGCAAATTACTACAGCTATGTATATTTCAAGTTCATTGTTTTCAAATTTGCTTCTGGCTTCCATGTGCTCAGGGAGAGCAGGGTTTGATAGTGAGGAGGAGGGGAAGGAGTTGCAGGGGGAAGAAGTTGGAGGGAGGCAAATGGCAAGGGGGCTACCTGACCTCCCCATATTTGTTTTCCCTGCTGTAGTAGTGGGAAGGGGACAAATTCAAAACAGATCTCCAATAATTAGATTCTATACTAGGAAAATTACAACAAATTTATACTTTTTTCATGTGTAGAATCTAATCATTTGGGTGTCATCTTATATTTGAGTAAATGTGGTGATTCATTTGTGGAGCGTAGTTCAATATATTTTTGTAGAAGGAGTCAGTCATGGAAAAATGATGAATTTAAGGCAAATTTGTGAATTGGCAGAATACTACATGTGTTGTGAAAGAGTAAGAATTTTTACAAGATTGTGGTCCAGGTAGAAAGCAGATGTCCTGCCATATTCTTAATGCTTGAAGCCAGTGGTGCTTAACCTGTCTGGCCCCATGGTCTGGATAAGTTGGTTGGGACTGGTTTGTGGGCTGGATCCTGTGCATGGGGTTGGCATGTGGGGTCAGTTCATGGGTGCGATCCAACTCGTTGGCCCAGCCTTACATGCAGGCTTGACCTTGGGCGCTGGACTTGGAACAGTTTGACACAGTGAACTGTATCATCTGAACTGCAGGGCTGTCCACAGGTCCAAAATTTTGGCAGTAGGGGAGCAGTGCTGCAACTCTGAGAGCAATTAATGCTTCTACTGCTCCCCCACTGCCAAATTTTGGGACCTGTGAGAAGACCCACAGGTTGCATGATACGGCTCCATGGGCCAGGCCCACAGGCTGGAGGTAAAAACCAGTGTTTTAGCTTATCATGTTGAATGATCATCACCCTAATCCTGGTGGTTTTTTTTCTGTCTGAATACCCTGGTTTGTCGTAAACAAGGCATGGCTTTTCTTACATCCAGTTTCCTCTTTTAAAATACTACACTTTTCAGTCACTGAGAAAAATATTCTATCCTGTAATGTCTGTTTTATGCCTTAAAGCCCTACTCAAGAATTGACTAAAAAAAGAAGAGCAAAGATGAATGATATTCTAAAGGCTAATTAAGAATAAATGATGTCATGGTTCCCCTGTTTCCCAAAAAGTAGATATGGGCAAAACACTATATTTTTTTTAAAGTTTAAGTGCTGTTTATTTTCAGTTGAAGATTTTTCAGGTAGCACTTTTAATGACTTTACATAGGAGATTGTGGGGAGCATTTCCAAGAGTTCATAGAGACTTTAATAATGAGTTAAAATCAGGGAGTTTACAACAGACATTGTTGTCTGAATACAAGGTAGGCTCTGTGCCAGTTTGCTGACTTTGCCCAGGCATTTCCCCAAGTAGAGCATCCTGACTATGCATACAATTATGATTTGTTTTAAGTCAGCCCTGCAAAACAACTCATTGAGGTTGAATGGTTGAATTAATGTAAACTTCCAATCATCATAATTGTAGCAAATGTCAGATGTGAGTAGGTTTTGTGCTGAGGCTGATAAATTCTTGGGGTAGCTTAACAAAGTCTATTATAGTAAAAAATATTGCCCAGCAGGAGTTGATTAAAATGTTTCTGCGCTCTATTGAGGATCAACAATTTGATCCTTACAGGCAATCCCTGCTTAATGCTGTTTTACTTAGTGCTATTTCGCTATAACGCTTATTTGAAATTGATACCTGACTTCATTTAGCACTCAGCGAGTTTCGTTATAATGTTCGTGGTCGCCATCTTGGGTCATTAAAAACAATTGCGGCCTGTATTTTGGGTTGTCAAATACTTTTGGTTTTGCTTAACACTCGTTTCATTTAACACTCAGTTTTTCAGGAACCAATTAATGGGTTGCCTGTATATTTTTTCTAGTGATGAGAAGCTAGGGTCCAGTGTTGAAGTTCTCCTGTATATCACAATTGATAAAGGACAGACATTCAGTAGGCTTTAGCCTTTTTTCCAAGTGCTATTCCATAGTTTCACATCATTTTATGCTACTCCATACACAGCAGGGGAATGGTTTGGAGTTGGTGTAGAGTTTCATTTAAACATGTGTTTTCAAGTTGCTAACTTTATTCTCTTACTTAGCTGCCATTTACCTGAAGAACATGGTAACGCAGTACTGGCCAGATCGGGAGCCACCACCGGGAGAAGCAGTGTTTCCATTCAACATTCATGAAAATGATCGCCAGCAAATTCGCGATAACATCGTGGAAGGAATAATTCGGTCTCCTGACTTAGTGAGGTACATTATGTTATGTATAATATTCACCAAGTCCTGATTTTAGAGGTGGTCAGAACCCATAGTTCCATTTGAAAGCAGTATGAGTATGTGCAGCACCATGGTGCCTGAAGTATGTAATTAGTTTGAAAATAAAATTGTAATAATCCATTTTAGTATGTTTATGTCCATCCATTTTTCAGAAGCACAACCACCTGCATAAGAGCTTTGTGATGTGGTTTACCCTCTTGTTTGAATACTTCATTGTATGGTGCATTGAGAATTTGCTTGCTTCTCTCTCTGTCTCTTGCTCGCTCTCTTTCTCTCTCTATCGTGAGATTTGGCTGTGTTTTAACCTGTGTCTTCTGTTCACAAAGATGAGCTTTACTGTAAAGCACATATAGTTTAAAGCAACTCTGACAATTGCTCTGGTTACTTCCTGTTTATTCTACAATTTCAAGGCACATTGGTGAATGGGATTGTCCCACTGGTGGCCTCAGCCAGCCACTGAATTTCTGCCCTTCACATTATAACGTGAGAACAGATTTTCCTCAAGTCCTTTTCTCAGTTGTTTTCACTGTTTTTATACCTAATTGTGAAGCTTGCTTCCTTTTTTTTGCCAGCTTTTTGTGTATGGCAGTTGCACCCTCAAACATTCTGTGCTGCTCTGTTTGTGCTACAGCTTGACTGGAAGCAGTGTAAACCCATCCAAAAACTTCTGGGGGCAGATTGATTAGTACTGCTAATTAGCTGTTGTCTGGCACTGTGTGGATGCAGCTACACTGCTTCCAGGTGTGTGGTAGTGTGTGCAGAGCAACATAGTATATGTGAAGGCACCCCTCTGGGCCCAGTAAGGTTACGATCTAAACATGGCTGAGGAAAGTTAGGAAATGCTGTTGTGGCTATGCAAGAGGAATGGTTAGAATCTGTAGGATTATTATTAGTTTATGACCATTCATTGCCTAAGTAAAATGACTTTGATGGGGCATGGGCCAGAGTCCTATGGACATGTGTCCAACCTTTAGAAAAAGTAAATATTGCAGTGGTCAGTAGATGGCCTCCTTGTTTGCGGTCTTATCAGAAAACAAATGAGTGAATGGCCATCCTGGGACTAGAGACTACACACCGACCAGGATCTCCATTTGTAGAGATGGTGTCTCCAGGCCAAGGTAGAAGCTCACTGTAGGGAAACTTGTATTGCTGCTGCAAGTAGTGTTACTGTTCAGTGGATAAAAAGGAGGATGACAGTCTGTGCCGTTATTCCAAAATCATTTTGATGTAGACTGTAACAGTTGTGTGTAGGTCTCGCTAGAGCATGGATTAACACAACCATCAATCAGTGCAAATACAAATCATATGGAGGCCCAGTTAACAACATGAAATGAAGTAGGCCTCAGATATGGTATACCTAGACATACCATATATGGATTGCACACAAACACTGGGGAAATCAGCTAATTAGTTTTAAAGGAGCCCTCAAGGCTAGCAGATAGAGAATGAATTGTTGAGACCTGTACAGAATACTAGAACAGAGATCAGAGTAACCTGGCTACATGTGTCCATAAGTGGTGGGAAGATTGCATTCATTGGAAAGAACTAGGATGTGTTTTCTGTAAACATGAAATTGTTTTGATTGGTGGACAAAAAGGGGCCTGGGAACCCTTACTACTTTGTACTGGGTTTAAAGGTTATGTTCAGGTCTGTACTGTGCATATGTCGGTTGGTCATGAATGCTAGTGTCTAGGCTTGTTTCTGGAAACAAAAGACCTGGCTCAGTTTTTGTTATTAAGAATGAAAGCCTACAGTCTCTTTGGAATAACAAGCTCATTAGGGGCACAGGATCACTTGACAGTATCCTGACAACATGCTCACAAACCATCCAAACTGAAGGATTGTGATGTGACCAATAATACTTAACCCCCAAACAACACTACTGGAGTCAGATAACAACACTGATGGAGATCTACATCATGTTATGTGCCTCTGTTGTTTTCTGCTTGCCATAGTAGTGAGAGGAGGAAGTCTGTGCTTCATGTCACAATCTTTTTTTTCCCTTCTCTTAGAAAGCTTCCAATATTCTCAAGTATGCATCTGCTAGTACACTGTTACGATTAATAATGCGAGTTTGCCTTTAGCCCTTTAGTATAAACTGCTTACTATAGCTTTATTTCATGATGTGTTATTT
>NW_017729022.1:81918641-81925112 GCF_001723915.1 Gavialis gangeticus
ACACTACTGGAGTCAGATAACAACACTGATGGAGATCTACATCATGTTATGTGCCTCTGTTGTTTTCTGCTTGCCATAGTAGTGAGAGGAGGAAGTCTGTGCTTCATGTCACAATCTTTTTTTTCCCTTCTCTTAGAAAGCTTCCAATATTCTCAAGTATGCATCTGCTAGTACACTGTTACGATTAATAATGCGAGTTTGCCTTTAGCCCTTTAGTATAAACTGCTTACTATAGCTTTATTTCATGATGTTATTTTTCCCTCATGTTTTAGGGCCCAGCTGACAATGTGCCTGCGTGCTATCATTAAACATGACTTTCCTGGCCATTGGACAGCAGTGGTAGACAAGATAGGCTATTATTTGCAGTCTCAGAACAGTGGAAGCTGGCTTGGCAGCCTGCTGTGCCTGTATCAGCTGGTAAAGACATATGAGTAAGTGGATTTTCATCAACAGAATGGAAATCAGAATTTTTTTTGTCTCAGTCAACTCCTTTACCTAAGAACACTGATGATTATGTAGGGAATTCAGATAAATGCTGGGAAATTCTGATTGCCATGAGTTTTTCTTTTCTTCTGAAAATAAATGAGCTATTATAATCTATCATTAGCAAATTGAAAGCTGAAAATACGGCAGTAGTCTAGCGTTTAGTAACTATTCTCTTTGCAGCCTGATTGTTTCTCAAGGCTTTTCTTTGGCTATTATATCTTATTTAGTTGTTCACAAGCAGGTTATCTTAAATTGATGTAGCATCTTTTGATTGGAAGATTCCAAAACATTTTACAAATTGGGTAGTAGAACCATTTACTGTGGTCTGATAGTGCCACATTTGGCTGTGTACCCTTCAAACACATAAAGACATAGTCCCTACTAATCTGACAAGCAACATATGGGTAGGGGAGAGAGTTTATCTCAAAAACTTTCATTTAAAATTTTAAATAAATATATTAGCTCTGTGCTGTTGTGTAACTGAAATGCAGCCCATCCTTGACTGAGAAGCAATAGCCAGGAGGCAAATCGGCACACAACAGTGTTGTGAAGTGAAAGGAAAAACTTCAGTTTAAGGTATGATTGCAGCCTTTATACTAAATGAAATGCCATGGATCTGCCATGGTCAGAGTTAACAGGACATACTGTATTGCAAAGTGCATTATATACATCTTTGAAACTATTCCATGAGTAAATGCCTGAAACACCACTTTTTGAAAAGTGGATAACTTGTAAAATTTCAGGACTTGCCTTCAGTTTGGCTCAGCTCTTGAAGGTATGTGGCAGGGCAGGAGGGAAGCTAGGGAATAGAAAGAGCAAAACTTGAAAGTAATGAGCCACACACTTTACCCTGATATTTACCGTTTCCCACAAGTTTATTGCCTCTTTCAGTGCTTTCAGGCCTTTGCTTTGTCAACTGAGAGAACAGTTTTTTGGCTACCCATATTGCTGAAGTGCCCTCTGGAGAGTAAAGAACCTCATCATACTTTTTCTTTGAAATTGTATAGAGCCATCTACTGGCTCTTGGTAACTCTAATTGCTGTTATTTTTACCCAGTATTATCTGTACGGTGGGTCCAATTTTCAGAGATACCGAGCCCTTTAATACTTGCTGCAGTGAGCTGGAGACATAGACATTCAGGTATCTCAGATAATCAGTCTCTCTCAAAGTTCTCTCTCAAAATTCTTTAAAATGTATACCACAAAAACAAATATAAATTAAAAAGGAACCCAACTGAATGTAGTTAAGCAGAGCCATGTCTCACTGTTAAAGAATATTAGTTTTAATATATTCAGCACCTGTTATATAAGACTTTGCCTTATATAAGCATATGAGAAGTCTTAGTCGCAATTCCAAGGGGCTTACAACTTAGTAGCAAAGAAAATGAAATAAGCCCTGGTGGTAGGGGAATTCACTTTACATAACTTTGTCTTTTTGTATCTGTATCCTCTGACAAAAGGATTTGCACTATTATTTGGGCTGTCAGATGGAAGCCCAAACAGGGAAAAAAATGAAAAAAATGCTATATTAATGAATATTAAATTTTTGTTTTTAGAGGTAGAGTATTTAGATCAGTAGCCTGAAGATAGCATTAAAACAGAGATTGCTCGGACCTTAGACAGGCATGTTTGTCATCTTTTGCAGGTACAAGAAAGCAGAGGAGCGCGATCCTCTTATAGCAGCAATGCAAATATTTTTGCCTCGGATCCAGCAGCAGATGATCCATCTTCTTCCTGATAACTCCCACTACTCCGTACTGCTTCAGAAACAGATCTTAAAAATCTTCTATGCACTTGTTCAGGTAGCCTTCTGTGCAGATGGAGCACTCTGGATTTTGAAATTGGTGGGGGGCACTCATGCCATAGTGTTGAGACTATTTGAGTACCTAGAGGGTGTTGTTTATCTTATTGTCACTGTTTAGTTAGTATACTCATCTTCTAACAGGCTTACTAGTGTAGCACCTGCCTCCAACAATTTTGCTACGTTTCTTTTAAAATTGTTTAATACATTTATTCATTGTTGCATTCTCCATCTACTAAGGTGCTCTGAGTTTGGTAAGAGAGGTGCATTTAGAATATGACAGATAAAACAGGGGCTGTATGTTTTACAGTGCTAAAGCAACCATAGAGGATTAGTATAACTGTATGGTGGTTGTAGGAGAAAAAATGATGACAGTAGATCCAAAGACTCAACTATACTTTCCAAAAGGCAACCTGGTAAATTATTTAAACTGGTGATGCTCCAAATATATCAAATTAATCTGCCAGCAATTTGGGACAACAAAATTGAGTTACACTTAGTTAACAATCCTATGCCAGCATTTTAGAGGGTCCCCTAAAATCCTAGCTCATGACACTGCTCTAAAGATCAGAAGATTTGAGCAGTCCTGTACCAGGAGGAGGAGCAAGTTACGAAGTCAGGGGACCTTCACAGAGAATGTCTTGTCAGTAGTCCCTCTCTCAGGTAGGCAGGTTACTAAACTTGTAGATCAAGAGCAACATCTTAAATTTCACCTGCAGATCAGTCTGCAGCCAGTGCAGATTCCAGAAAACTGTCCATACTTATAATGAGATGAATTTAATTGTCTGTTTTGCTGCTGTATATGAATTAGTTTCAATTTCTAAATAGGTTTATTATGTAGCTCAGTGGTGCTCAACCTTTTGGCCCTGGAGGCCAAATGAGGGGCATGAGGCCAGTCTGTGGTCTGAATCTGACCCCATGCACCAGGATTGGACCCCAGGGCCCCATGCTGCCCCCATGCAATCCCACATGCAGGGATTGGACTCTCAGGGCCCTGCATTTCTACTGTACGCTGGGACCAAGCCCAGTGCCACCCTGTGGACCTGACCCACTGTGCAGGGCCATGGAGAGTCCTGCAAGCTGGATGGCAAGGTGCTGGGGGCCAGACCTGGTGCACAGGCTGTTGTTTTAGCACCCCTGAGGTAGACCCTTATAGAGCACATTGCAGTAGTTGTCTTGAGGTGACAAAGGTCTGGCTAAGAATTGCAAAGTCAACATTGATGAGAAAAAGTTGCAACATTTTGCTTGGTGAAAAATATTGATAAGCTGCCCTGATCATTAACGTGATGTAGTTGTCCAAAAGGAACAGATATATAACACCAAACTTACGTTGCAAACTTCAGTTAAGAAAGCAGGTATTATCCCTGTGATATTCTTTAGCCCGTGTCTCCAGTTTACGATTGTCTCAGTTTTGTCTAGATGGCACTGTCAGTAGCTTCTGTGCTGTCCTTATTTGTGCACCAATCTTAGTTGGACACTTACTGACACAGTTTGCTATGTCTTACAAGTTATACAAAGCTGGGAGAGAGCTGAGTGTCCTCCATGTATTGATAACGCTGCCTGTTAACTTCTAGGCAAACTTATCTATTATATCTCAGAGTAGCAGAGAATGATACAGAATGTCTCTATCTTTTAGTCGGTCTGTTTTGTTGAGTTGATATGTTTTCCTCTAGTCTGAACTTTTCACAATCAGCCTTTAAAATACTAGTTACAATTTAGCCACAGCAGCATCCATGGATTAATTAACCCATACTTAAGGACCACTGTAATTCAGGCTCGGGTGGGAGAAAAAGTGGGCTCATCCCTGTGGCAGGAGCACCCTGTGCCCCACACCTGACTGGTGGGGGCAGGCACCTGCCATGTCTGTGCCAGCCACCTTTAGGGCAGGGGGTACTTAGTACTTACCTGCTTTGCTCCCGACAGGGTTTTTAAACTCCCTGCCAAAGCAGGAAATTGAACAACCTGATTGGCTGAGCCCTGGCAGGGGCTCAGACTGTACTAGGCTACCCCTGTAAACACATGGATCTTCCACAATGTTTCTGGGGCTCTACTGCCTTTCTTCTCTGTGTTTCAGGTGAGGTTGTTTTTTTTTCACTTGTTTCCCCGCTCTCCCTCTCCCCCATGGTTTCGGGCCATTTCTGGCCAAATTGTAGTTTTCCAGCTTTGGGGAAAACAATAAATTTTGGGCTTTTTGCTGAAATCCCCTGAAGGTTGAATTACAGTGGTGCCTACCCATACTGAGCCCTGTGCTGACACAGCCAGACTGCTACTAGGACCTGAAATATCTGAGTTTTAAAAGAGCTATTTCTTCTTATGCAATAATAAATCAAATTCATTTAAAGAGAAGTCACAGTTTCTCAGAAAAGTATAGATATGTCTCATGTGTTCTTTGGAGAAAATTAATTTGTTCTTGCTTCTGTTTTCTTCTCTTCTTTTAGTATGCATTGCCTCTTCAGCTGGTGAATAATCAGACCATGACTCAGTGGATGGAGATCTTCCGTACTACCATCGACAGAAGTGTGCCTGCTGTAAGGTGTACTTTACTGAAGAAAGACTGCCACTGATTTTTGTAGGATAGAGGAATGGACATGGTCCATATAGAGCGATTATTGAATTAATCTATATTTTTTAAATGCCATCTATGCTGAACTCCCATTTTTAGGTCTTGTGCCTGGCATAGATCATACAGGCAACTTGAGTAGCTCTCCGATTTTGACCTTGTGAGGTCAAACATAGTACCTACTACAATCTTAAGTACTTTATAGATTCCCATACTGGCTAACCAGTTTCTTTCAGAAACAAGTAGCAAAAGCTCACCTTGAGCAGGCAGATATGTAATATCCTGTAGTAAAATTTTCAGAACACTTAGATAAATACACAAAATTTGTGTCTGTTCTTCCTTTCTGTGCTCACTCCTCCTCATTTAAAAAAAACAGTACTATATTTACTAGATTCTAAGAGACAGGTTTTTTCCTCATTAACATAGAGAAAAGCCCCTTGTCTTAGAATCGAGTACAAGGCAGGCAGCTGCTGTGGTTCCAGCTCCAGCCTCTACCTGATGTTGGGGACATAGCCACAGCTGCTGCCTGCCTGGGTCTATCCCTCCCCCCGTCATCTCGGAACCCTGCCATCTTCCTGCTGCAGCCTCTTCCCTTCATCTCCCCATTTCTCCCTCCCGCTCAGCCTTTGGTCCCCAACCTGCTCCTCTCCCTTCCCCTCACTTAGCTTTGCTTCATGCTGGCAGGCTGTGTCTGCACTGCAGACTGGAGCACTGATCATGGTCTCAGTCCAGCCCCATAACAATAGCATGCAGTCCACATAGCTGCTACAGGGGCTGGACTGGGGCCGTGCTCGGTGCCTCAGGCTAGAACAGGGATGGATCCTGCTGGCACAGGGAAAGGGTAAGGGCAGGGGAGAAATGGGGAGTAGAGGCTGGGGAAGGGAAGTGGGGTGGGGCAGAGGTGAAGGGGAAAGGTGGAGCCCAATGCGACAGGGGGGCAGGCAGGGGGCAGAGGTGGCAGGAAGGTAGGCACAAGTAGGGGGTAAGCTGCTTGACCTCCTCATACCTCCTACCGCCCCGCTGACTGTCACCCCATAGTAGTAAGGGGGATGAATTAAAAACTACCCTCCAACAGTTATATTTTATACATAGAAAATTATACAAATTTATACATTTTCTATGTATAGAATATAATTATTGGAAGATCGTCTTAAATTCGGGGTCATCTTACATTCGGGTAAATATGGTAATTCCAAAAGAATAAGAAAAGGATTTTAGAATTATGTCTACAGAATGCATGCATGCCCTTCACTTCACAATTTACACTCTCATCTTTGAAAAGAATTGGGTTGGGAAGAAGGAATCTTTCAGAGGTGCAGGACTGCCCAGTAAATAATTTGCCTTTTATAAAGAGAACTTCATAGTTTCATAGATTAAGGGTCGGAAGGGACCTAGTAGATCTTCTAGCCCGACCCTCCGCCAGGGCGGGAGAACAACAAAAACCCCAAAAACAAGAAACGGGACTCAAATGAGTCCAGCCAGGTAGGCATCCAGCCTCTTCTTAAAGACCCCCAGGGTAGGGGCTAGCACCACTTCCCTTGGAAGTTGGTTCCAGCTCCTAGCCCCCCTAACTGTGAAGTAGTTCTTGCGGATGTCCAATCTATACCTCCTCTCCATCAACTTGT
>NW_017729022.1:81925422-81933762 GCF_001723915.1 Gavialis gangeticus
ATGATCTCCCCCTAATAAATCCATGCTGATTGCCCCTGAGCATCATTTCTGATGCCGGCCCATCACAAATGTGCTCCTTGATGATCTTCTCAAAGAGTTTCCCCAGGATTGAGGTAAGACTGATGGGCCTATAGTTGCCCGGGTCCTCCCTCTTCCCCTTCTTGAAGATGGGGACCACAACTTCTGTACAGGATTTTTATTCCTGGAAAGTGGAGCAAGTGACACTCCAGGGGAAAGCAGCAACAATAATTATTGAAAACAAGCATAAGATAAAGGCAAATGCTAGGAATCAGGAACATTACAAATTTTGACCTGTTCTGATTAGGCAAATCTGTGGAAAAAAGCTCCTAAAAGGAGTTTGGACTCTCAAGGCTTGAAAGCAGAATCATGCCTCTCAGAGACTGAGTCTGGAACACTACCAAGAGCTTGGAGGCGGTGGAGTGTAGCAAAGATACACAGCATGATCTTGTAGTTGAGATGCATGCATATGTTATATCATTGAATGAATCTGAGGCAAGCAGTAACATGGAATTCTGGAGTTAAGCAGTACTGCATGTGAAACCTTAACTTTAACATTTGCTAGCTTTACAACCTTATCATCTTTTGACTTCTTTTGTATCACTGCGTGGTACATGCATGTATGTGTGTGGTTGTTTTATGTTATATTTAATATATGAAAGTAGAAACATAACTAATTACGTACAGGAAATGAAGGCTTTTTGGGTAGATCATTTTAGTATAATAAAACATTTTGTGGATTGAATTATAACAAAATCCAATAACATGATATCACTCTTAAGAAAAATAATTGAAATTGTATTTGTACATTTGGTAAGCCATGTTTAGAATGTAATTTTTGTAGATATTCACTGTTTTTGTTTTCTTTATAGGAGACTTTACAGATTGATGAAGATGATAGGCCAGAGCTGGTATGGTGGAAATGTAAGAAGTGGGCATTACATATTGTAGCTCGCCTTTTTGAACGGTAATGTGCTAATTAAAAACTAATATAAGCTTTTACTCGGCTCTCTTCGTGGATACTGTTATGTTTAATATGTGTTTTGTATTTGTTTTGGCGATGTACTATTTATTTTGTGATGAGAAAATAATGTAGTTCTACTGGTTAAAGCAGCTGACTGGAAACGAAGATTTCTAGATTCTGTTTCTATCTTTATCACTGATATGGTGTGTAACTTTGGAGAAGTGATGTAATCTCTCTGTATTTTGCTATGCCCACCTGTAAAACTGAGTTCATGCTTACATACTTCACTGGGATATTGGTAGGCAAAATTGTTTGTGAAAGCCTGGTGATCACTGGATGAAAATCACTATGGAGGGAGTAGATGAGTATTTCTAGTTCTCATCTGCCTTTCCTAGGAACTTCTCCATTCCTTTGCTAGGTGGAATGAACAGGGATTGTGTTTATTAGAAGTGTATGTGCGTGTGCATGTTAATTATGTAAGATTTAGAGCTTTTTCCATAGTTCGACATTTTTAGGATGATTTAGACTAGAAAAGAAGAGATTAGTAGAGTAATGAATTTACATACATACAGCAATTACAGAAGATGCCACAAGTTCCTTGGTACCCAGTGGATCAGATGGTATATATACTTTAGGTTTTGTCCAAAAGTCTGACTGAAAGTAACCAAACTAATCTTCAACTTGTTTTTAGAAAAATGAAGGGCTGAGCTGCCCTTGTTTGGATTTGAAACTTCAAGTCAAAGGAGGTTAGACTGGTTTTTTGTTTTGCCTAACCAGTTCTCTAACTGCTTTACATCCTTTGGCCATCATGGTAATTAATATTTACCAAAACTAAGATAAGTTTAGACTCTTTAAAGGGATCTCCAAGCAAAACAAAAATAATATTGAGACAAAATTAGGAATGGCATGCACCTTAAATTCAGTCTTTAATGAAAATGGTAGTTTGTTACTGATGTTCATGCCCCTGGTTGGGCCACACATTTTTGCACTTTCACCTTTTGTTTTTAACATGTTTATAATAAAGGTTTAAAGAAGTAAATACAAGTACTAGACACTATAGTATTCTCTGTAGAATATTATCTAAGCCTTCATGCCACTATCCACCAGTGATACTATTCTATTAACTTATTAGAGATACTATTCTAGTAAAAAAACAAGATCAGCTTAGAAACTTTATTATTAATTAAAACAGTATATTTTATATGTGCAGTGGCTCTTGAAATATTAGCAATACATACGTTATGTCCAAGCAACATCTATTTACATTTGAGTATTTCTTGAATGCTGTAAATTACTAGGACTGTCTTAATCTCCCAAATACTGAGCTTTTAATTTGCTAGTACTTGTTTCCTGTAAAATTTGTTCAGCTTTTTTCTAACTTAATAGCCACCTACTCATGTTTCAATTTAAAGTATAAAGGCATGGATGAATATTTTTTTATAAAACATAAAATATATTTCCTGTGATGATAGTGCAGCTATATTTATTGGCTACAATACTGTGCTTTTTGAAAAAAAGAGTAATGGAGATTATGAGGAAATTAATGGTCTAGAATGATGTCCATTTAAATAAATTACTTGGTGACAAAGACTTATCTTACAAATGTGAATACTTGTATTCTCTTCTCTTTTAAAGGTATGGAAGTCCTGGAAATGTCACAAAAGAATACTTTGAATTTTCAGAGTTCTTTTTAAAGACCTATGCTGTGGGAATCCAACAGGTAAAGATTATTTTTCTAAGGAGGATAACTGCTGCAGAACAGGTGCGTTACCTTCATGTAGCATCTGTATATGTGATGTTAGGAATCCAGTCAGCCTCTTTAAAGATACAAAAACAACTTGTCAAACTTTTAGTGTAGTTGTGAGAGATTAATTGGAGCACCTGTTAATGGTATTTCCATCTGGGAATCAGTTCAGAAAACGATGCATTTCCAAGCCACACTTTGTATGCAGGTCTGTTGTAACTCTCCTGGAACACTGGATTCTATACTGAGTGTGTTGCCAGGAAGATGCAAGATTGGAGGTGTTTTGGAGGGCAGTAGCAAAGATTGACTTTACATGTGTGTGCACGCCCACACACACAAACCATGAAAGGTATAATTTATAAAAATGAAGGTCTCTGATGGAACGTTATTACTTTGGGGAAAGCCATTTCACCAACATTAAGATGTTTTGTGGAGATGGTTCAGTTGTCATGAAGGCTGCTATGGAACACAAGTAAACCTTCCTTAGTTTCTTGCCAGCTTGCCCGGCTGACTCCTTCACAACCTGGGCCTCCAGATTCCTAGTTTCTCAGCAGCTTTTCTGGAACCTAAACTCCCAAACAATCAGCACGGCTAGGATCTAGGTAGGTGCTGGCTCCTACCTTGGGGGTCTTTAAGAGGAGGCCTGACGATTACCTAGCTGGGGTCATTTGAGCCCAGTTTTCTCTCCTGCCCAGGGGAGGGGGTTGGACTAGAAGATCTGCAAGGTCCCTTCCAACCCTATATCTATGAATTTATGAAAAACTCTGAGGCTTCTGGCGCAGCCAGGATTTTCAAGTTCCTGTTGTGCCTTCAGCCAGATAGATGGGCTGGTGGGGAGCTGGCAGTTTGCAAGTCCCGGGCAGTATTGCTTCCAGGCTTCTGGCTCAGCTAGGACTTTAAAGGCTTCCAAGTTCCTGTATTGCCCACTGCTCACAAGGCTGGGTCCTGAAGAGCCAGGAAAGCTGTTGGATCTTGCTTCTAAGCTTCAGTGCTCCTGGCTTAGCTGGGAATCCCCAGCTCTTGATTACCCTTCATCCTGGTAGGGCTAATGATGGGGGAGCTTGGAAGCCATGTTCAAAAATTTCTGGCTTCTAGGTTTGCAGCTCCCTGGCATCCTGTCTTTCTAGGACTTGTGGCTGCAGGCAGCCTGCTTTGAAAATGGGCCCTGAACCAAAAACCCTAGGGCTTCTATACTCCAAGGCATGTTTGTTTTTGTGGGGAATTTTGAAATATTTTTCTCCAGATCAGAACTAAACCAGATTTGTAAATATCAAAATCCTCTGCCTACCCCATGCACAAAATATGTGAGATTAAATGTTTATAGTTATTTTAAGTCTATTAAGAAGAATATAAGATAATTCTTCATACATTTGAAATGGCTGAACCTTAAGCAAGGTACAAATGGTAAAATTAGTAGTAATGGATGAATTTAAAAAGGAAAATACTTTGATATAATCAGTTTGAACACTACGATGGTGAGACTTTTTAAACTGTAAAATAATCTCCCAATGGCACTTGTCACAAACCCATTAGTTGGAATGTTTAAAACCCAAATCTGTAAAAAGACTAGATTAAATATCATGGGAAACAATTTACCTCATAGGTGGATGGGCTGAATTATCTGCAGAGGTCTCTCTTCCATTTCTGGTTTTTAAATTAATGATTCACCACATTTTTCAGCAGATGTAATGAGAGACCTGTAGAGAATGTCCTATTCTTAAGCCCTCTACACCCTATTACTTGTTAAATGCTGACATTGTGCTAAACCCTGTGTGAGAGGGACAGTCCTTGCCTTAAGGCATATGTAGCATAGAAGACTAAGAAAAGACAAAATGAGCTAGAAAGTGTGTATCTGTGTGTGTGGGTGTGTGTAATCACAAAGGGATTTATTACTCTGCTGTGAAAAATTATGAGACAAACTGCCCTTTAGAAAATAAGTTATTAGAGAATATTTTGCTGTGCATTGATTTTTTTGTTTTTTAATTACTGTTCATATGATTGTCAGTTTCCAATACTTGGTAACTCACAATATTTTTTTCTGTCATTCATACAGATTAGTTTCCTCCTACTGTAATATTTTATGTTCCTGAGCATAGCAAGTCTCCATTATAGAATGAAAGGAAAGAATGAAATTTTCATTTGCATTTCTATTAATAGGAAAGATGTAGTCTATTGATTACAGCAGGTAACAGAGTTAAGAATGTTGTTTCAATTTTTGTGTTTTTGGCAAAGTCAATTAGGGTTCTCTTTTCAGGTTTGGGTGCCTAACATCACCTATATTGGTGGTTCTCAGCTGGGGTGATGCGAGTTGTTTTCAGGGGTGCTGCGGTATGGGCATTGCAACAGTCATTACCGCCAGCAGATGAAACTGCCACACGTCTTGTGTGGAGCCAGCTTGTGAAGTGGCTTTCGGAGGAGTGCCTGCTCCTGCCACAGCCCTTCTCAACCCAACTGGCCCTGTATGGCATCTTCTGGAAACAGAGGCGTATGGAACTGTGCCACCTGGAGGTGGCAACACTGTGGCCACTTGCAGATTTATCTGTGTGGTTCCTGTATTTTATCTGTGTGGAACCAGATAGGTGTCTCTGTCCTGTATGCCTCTGTTGCCAGGAGGAGTGTGCATCATTAGGTTTATCTGATAAATCTAACGCTGATAGGAACAGTAGCATCACTGGAGGGACCAGAGGGGCACCAGCCCCAAGCACCAGTTTAGAGAGAATAGTTTTATCTGGCTGCAGCAGTAGTGGGATCATCCCAGTTGAGAACCACTGAGGTAAGCTGAGGCAGTACAATAGTGTTTATTAACTGGGATACTGCCATATTCAGAAACGTTATGGTAGAGTGTCCTGAATCTGAAAAGCTTTCAAGATCAGGTCCTTAATGCGTAAAAGATTTTTTGTCTTTAGATAGAAGGAATTTAGAAATTATTAATACCTGAATTTCTGCTTCAGTTGACATTGACTTATCATTATGTCTTTGTTAAGAGGTTTGTGGTGCTTGTGTGTGTGTGTTTGTGCATGCATGCATGTGCTTATGTAAGAGAGAGAGGCAATATTCAGGTTTCATTTAAAAAAAAGTAAATTTGCTATTCTCTTAGGTTCTCTTGAAAATCGTAGACCAGTACAGGCAAAAAGAATATGTTGCTCCACGTGTCATTCAGCAGATCTTAAACTATCTGAATCAAGGGGTCATTCACTCTGTAACCTGGAAACAGATGAAACCACACATACAGGTCTGTGGAAGAACACTGGTGTTAACACTAAATGTCATCAGATGATATTGGGACTTCTGATCTGTTACAAGGGACTTGAAATATTTCACCTTGTCATCAACCTAACAAGGGGAAAAATAACATATGTACACAAATATGCTTTGTTACTATATTTTTCTGTTTATCATTTGCTTTTATTTAAGGTGTCATACTCTTACTCTTTTTATTGCTCTGTCTTTAGTGCTCAGATGTGATTATACTGTAGAGTTCACAGTATGATTTTGTGAAGAAGAGAAGATTCATTTATTTAATCTATTAGGTTTATATATAGCTCTCACCCCAAAAAAGGCTCAGAGCAGCTTTACAGTAAAAAGCAGTAGATAAAAATATTAAAATAAATTGTGTGTAAGAAAAGTAAACTTCCTAGACAGCATCCCAAAATTTTAACTCCAACTGCTAAAACCTGCCTGAATAAAAAGGTTTAATTCATGGAAGATGCCCAGGCTCAGGCTCTGAAGTGCCACTAGAGGGAGAGAGTTCCAGAACTGAGGTATGACTACCAAAAACAATTTCTTATGCATTTTTACCAAGTGAACTTGGTGCGAAGATGGTACAGGAGGTTGCTTTCAGCTGACCTTAAGGATCATGATAGAACATAAGGGAGAAGGCAGTTTCCTCAGGTACCTAGTGCCTGAACCATTTAGAGCCTTTTAGGTCAAAACCAGCACCTTTTGAATTTTGCCAGGAAACCTATTAGAAGCCAGTGCATACTCTGAAGCACTGGAGTTATGTGCTTTGGGCAGCCTATCTCCATCAGAAGGTGGGCCACCATGTTCCAGGAGCTGGAGCTTCTGTACAGTCATCAAGGGCAGCCCCTCGTTAGAGTGTACTGCTGCAGTAGTGGTTACGATAGCATGAACAAAGGTAGCCGGATATGAACCTGAAGTAAATGGTTGTAGCCTTCTCTCCAGATGGAGTTGCTTAAAGGTACTCCTAGCCACCATTGCCACCTGAAGAACCAGGTGCAGCAACAGGATCCAGGAGTATCCCAAGGCTGCAAATCTGAGCGACAAAGGGAGGCTGAGCCCCATCAATGATAGATGTCCCTATCACACCTGTAAGTCATAAGGTCTGAGTACGACCATCACCTCTGTCTTGTCTGGATTCAGTTTCAATTGATTCACCCACACCCAATCCCTCACTATAGCCAGGCACTGCATAAGGACAAGAGCCTGCAGAGCGGAGAGACAGAGAGAGATGGGTGTCATCTGAATACTGATAACACCTCCAAATCTCTGCACGAACTCACCTAGTGACCTTAGAAGGACAGGAATTGATAACGTAGCCTGTGAGAAAATTAACCTATATTTTGTAATTAGAATATAGAGGAGCAGCTAAAGATAAATTGGTTTTCTTTGTATGTTTTCCATAGCATAAACACTTGGCTTAGTTAACTTATCAGAAGATGAATGTCAAGTATTAGGAGGATCAAGGGGAAATAAGAAATCTGCTTTCATCTAAGTGTCATGTTGTAAAATCCCTGTGCAGAACAGTATGTTCTGCTGTTACTGGTTTGTGCCCTGCAAACCATATCACCATATCACTATTGCTTTCTGAGTCTGCGGTAAACTAGAAGGCAGGATAAATTTGCACCTTATAGGCTTTTGTGGGCTGAAACTTACTTCATCAGATGCTTGGCCATAAAAGCCAGGTATGTACTCTGTGAGATTATCCCTATGAGAAACAAATAATTTAAAGGAGCACTAGACAAAGGAACCTCCCTGGTGTATAAAAGGTAGAAAGCAGTAAATTAGTTTTTTGCAGAGGAAAAAGCTATTTTTGAATTAGGACTTAAATATATTTGACTTTTCTCTCATAGAGTATAACAGAAGAAGTGATATTCTCTCTAATGTGTTACAAAGATGAAGATGAAGAACTCTGGCAGGAGGATCCTTATGAGTACATTCGCATGAAATTTGGTAGATATTTATACTTAATGTTTTAAGGGCTCTGCTTTCACTATAGTTGTCCTTATTCAGCACTGTAGCTTTTATATCTTCACCAATATTCAAGATTATAAAAGTAAAATGAGTTTTCTTTAAAATGTACCTGGTAATTGAAAGAGAGTCCACCATGTAAGCTAGATTGGTCCTTTTAAATAACATGCTATAGTTGTAAGTGAAACTTTAAGAGGTTGCTTATTCACTATAGACCAAGCTCTGTTTTTCATTTTGGCTAAATACAAACATTCTTGGGTGTTAGGGGGAAGTTACATTGATTCAAAATGGCTGTCTGATACCAGGTAAGTCAGGATGGATGGGCTCGCTGTGGGGGTTGG
Source organism: Gavialis gangeticus (assembly GCF_001723915.1). Taxonomy (NCBI): domain Eukaryota; kingdom Metazoa; phylum Chordata; order Crocodylia; family Gavialidae; genus Gavialis; species Gavialis gangeticus. The sequence goes on from NW_017729022.1 coordinate 81,933,698, forward strand.
GAGTTCAGCAGGCTAGAGGAGATTGGGGGTCCGCTGGGGCATGAGGGGGCAGGCATGACCTGTGG
>NW_017729022.1:81933773-81934019 GCF_001723915.1 Gavialis gangeticus
AGCAGGCATGACCTGTGGGGGGGCAGTGCAACCCACGGGAGAGGTAAGGGGGCCAGGCATGACCCACAAGGAGCAGGGGAAGCTAGTATGACCTGTAGGAGGAGTGGGGTGTGGAGCAAGCACCACCTGTGGGTGGGGGGAAGAGTAGGCGTCACCTGTGGGTGTTGTAGGGGGGAGCAGGCATGACCTGCTGGTGGAGTAGGGGGAGCAGGTATGACCCATGGGTGGGGTGGGGTGGGGTCCCCC
>NW_017729022.1:81934161-81948893 GCF_001723915.1 Gavialis gangeticus
CATGGGTGGGGTGGGGTGGGGTCCCCCAAGTGAACCTACACCCCCATTCCTCCTGCCACCGGCTGAGCGCTGATAAAAATAGCTGCATCCAGCATGGCTTGTGGTATAGGGCTTGAGAGCACTGGCTGGGGGCAGGGAGCAAGGGGCTAGAGGAGGTGGAGGCAAAAAATAGACCAGTGTGGGGGGAGAGGGGAGTGAAAAGAGCAGCCCCAAGGCTGGGGCCGGTGGCTGGGTTTTCCCAGCCCCGGGGTTGTGCAGGGGAAGTGTACAGAAGTTCCATGCACCAGTTTGACCTAAATTGAATGAGTCTGATACTGCATAGATCCAGGTTTATCTTAAACTGGGTTCTGCAATTTTAAACTGGTTTGTATCCATGGAACTTCTGTACAGTTACACATTTACACTGACTGCTAGTCACTGGAACTGTGTCTGTAAGTGTAAGGTCGGCATCAGAAAGAGCTAAATTTAAATTTGGCTGCCATTTTGAACCCGATTTAACCTCTCGAATGTCTCTATGTAGCCTTTAACTCCACCCGAAAATCCCTGAATTATTATTTGTTATACATGACACCCTTCTGTGAGTCACTGGAACTCTGTTCAGAATGCCTGACTTGTTCTCTCCTTATTCAAGGCTGGTCATATTTTGAGTGTTTGCTGGAGTTTTTGTTTTTACTAAATTTGAATAACTTAGGCATATGCATTCTTTTAAAGACAAAGTGCAGAAATGCAACAAAGAAATAATCTCTCGTTCCCCCAGGTTTATAGTATGAGCCACTTATTTCCATTACACAATTGGTCCCATTGAAGAAGTGTTTTCAAAGTACAGTGAATTCAAATTCAGCTGAAAAGTCTAGCAAACTGAGCATCAAAGAGGTGTTCTACCTTTTTTCCCTAGTTAATATATCAAAAAGTGTGAAATTTAGCTATATTTTCTTGGAATGATGGAAAACAGAATCTGAAAATTTGTTACAAGGAAAAAAGCATCACAAAAGATTATTAATATACCTCTGAATCTAGTTTTTCAGCTACAGACACCAAATTCTATTTTTATTTTTGCCATAAGGTAGAATAGATTAGTGAGAAATACTGAAGTTTGGAAACTAAAATAATTGTTAGTATTTTCTCTGCTCTGATTTTTATCTTAGAAATGTCAGGAATAATAGAATGTTTTTAACTTTATTAATGAATCCAACCCATAAAATAAGATATAGCATTAAAAAAATCCAATCTGTGAAAGATACACAGACATTCATCTTATATCAACAGTGCTATCACGACCCAAATCAATGTCCACAGAAGTCTTGTGTTCCTTTCCTCTCCTCCCACCAGTCTCCTCATTGTTTCTGTCAATGCCAAGCCCTTGTGTTTCTTCATTTCTGTACAATAATTCACCTCCTCCTTTTTCCTAGAACACTGCATAACACAAATCTCATTATCTCCTACTCATCTCTGCTTTTACATTTTAAATTTTTTCTAAATTTATTCTTAAGTGTTAACTCAGAATTTGTATTTCAACACTCAAAAAGGTTTCTCAGATTTTGCGGTTTAGATGCAGAGAGATTCTTTTTTTAGCAAGTTCCAAACATTTCCACGAGATTTCCAAGTAAGCTTTTCCCTATAGAACACGGACTTGATAGGACAATTTTTCCATTACTGAAACTTCCCAATTTTTTTTTTAACTAGTCAGTGGTTTTAGGAGAGACATTTTATTTTTACCAAATTGAAGGTTAACTTTTTACTTCTAGACCTTGTCCCATTTCTGTTAAGTGATGCCGAATGAAAAGAATTCATATTAGAGGTCTTTTACAAATAGAAGAATTTTTCAGGATATGAAATATGTTGTCAGTATGTTTAAAGGAGGGCTTGTTATAATGAAGAAAGCTAAAAAAATATCTTTCAGTAGTTTCAAAAGTATCATCTGGATATGTTTGAAGAGCTTATCATGAGGTTTTAATGAAATTAAGCTAAAATAGATTTCCCATCTTGTTTATATGGTACATGGCAGCAAGGTGGAGCTGTTACTGTTCTTGTTGTTAAAAAATAAGAATGCTGCCATCATTCTCTTTTACTTCAGATAAAAAATAAACTTCCACAAAAGAGAGTTACACAGGTGCTTGGTTTGTAGGGAGGATAGGGGGCCAACCAACATTTTCAAAGCTGTTTAAATTCTGTTGTCTTAGTTCATAGAACGAAGAATGTCAGGAATCAATTTTGTTCTCATCCTGATTCAGTGACATCCTTTGCTCTATTGCACAATATATTTCAAGAAAATCTATCATCATTTCCTTATTACACTTAATATTCAGTGACTGAAAACATTTTCTTAAATGTTGTTAGATGTGTTTGAGGATTATGCATCCCCTACGACAGCAGCACAGAATCTCCTCTATACTGCAGCAAAGAAGAGAAAAGAGGTACCAAGGCATTCTTTTTTCATGACATTTTATTATTTCTTAAAATGGTTTCCTTTCTACTCAAGTGGTTCTGCATCATCCCAGGGATTTGGAAAATCCACATGGTAATAAACAGTCAGACTTTTTCCTGGGAAGTGCTATCAACTTTAGCAGAATCAAAACATCTGTTTTTTTTTTTTAAACACATTTTCAGCCCTTGCAATTGCCCAATGAAATTGCAAAATAAAACTGACTTCAGGCAGATGCAGTGATATCTTCTTGAGTTTAAACAATCTTATTGCCATTGCTGCTCAGAGTTTCCTAAGCTATGGCAGAAGGAGATCTGACCCGATTCGTGTTAATTTTTACTGCTATTGACCGCAATATTGACAAGAAGAAGAAAGTTAATTTCACTTAGCTGCTTCTAGGACACTGATTCTCAACTGGGGAACCAATTGGGGTGCTGAATTACAGTTGCTGCAGCATCCAGGTAAAACTGCCCCTTACACAGGGCTGTCGTATGCATGCCTTCATCCTGCATTAGGGTGCTCTGATAGCCCTAGAGCAGACAGGAGATCTGGCTTTTGCTGAAGTTCTTCACACACACACACTCCCCATGCTCCTCCTAGAAACACAGACTCATGAGGCTGGTCTGCTTGTCCCATATGTCTCTGTTTTGGGGAGAGGCTTGCAGGGTTAGGGAAAGGCTGCAGCATGAGGCAGCTCTTCTCCTTACTTCAGGGTTATCAGAGGACCTTAATGCAGGAGGAGTATGCACACATGCCACAGTCCTCCCCTGTCTGGCTGTGGAAGAGACATGCAGGGCAGTTTTACCTGGAGGTAAAGTTACCCAGCTGAGAACCACTGAGGTCACTTGAGCACAACAACAGTGGTTCTCAACGGGGGTGCCACCGCGTTGCAAAAAGCTGTGAATGGGTGCCCAGACTCTGAAAAGGTTGAGAAGCCCTGTTCTAGGGAAAGCTTCAAAGTAGCAGTGTAAGAGGCAGGCATTGGAATTCCTTAAAGGGGAAGGAGACCCAAAAAAAGTTGGTGGGATGAAGAGGAAGAAATCCCTTGCCACCACACATAACCGGTTTGCAGCACCAGTTCCCAGCTCTTGAGTAGGAAGAGAGCCAGGCAAAATAATACTTCTCTCTTCTAGCAGGTAGAGGGAACTGAGGGCTTTGTTTTTATTATTTACCTATACATTAGAGGGTAAGAAGGCACATTATTCCTGAGCTGGTTCCAAGGAAAGCACCGTGATAGAAATTCTAACATTTCCCTGTCTTCCATTAGTAAGATGGATGTTCTGTTTCTGACCTGAATGTTTCACTGGGACAGGGATGATCCTCCTTTATTTTTATATATTAGTATTTGGCTAATAGGTGTGGTTTTCTGAATGTGAAGTGTATGACAATTTTGTGTGAATGGGTAAAGATATATGGGAATGTAAAGGGACTAGGTGGAAGAGACATTGTTTGGGTACATTAATTTAGAACATTTAGAACCATTTGAGGAGAGGCTAGTAAAGTACAAGGGACAAAGTATAGAAAAAGGGAAAAGGAGGCATGCTGAAGACAGAACAGGAAAGGATAGACAATCCAGGAATTTTTATCGGAGAGGACAAAAAGATGAGAAATAGAATGAAACCTGGAAAGGAAAGTAGGTACAAAGAAAAGGAGAGCAATAATAACTTGCATGTAAAAAAGTGTAACATGTTGATTGGCATTGGTATTAACCAATGGTGTTCAACTCATCTGGCCCTGCAGCCCAGGTGAGTGGCACAAAGCTGGTCCACAAACTGGATCCAGCATGAAGTTAGAGTGCAGGGTTGGTTCACAGGTATGATCTGGTGCACTGGCCTAGCCCCATGTGTTGCCCAACCCTGTTCTCCTGGATCCAGCTGCAGAGCAACTCTGCATGACAGTGGGTGACCCATGGGCCAAATAATCCTCAGGGATAATGGCTCAGGGGTCCAGATCTAGCATATGAATTGGAAGTGGAAAATGACTGGTATTAATTACTGTAAGGGCTATTTTTTTTTAAATTGGAAAGGGCATGGTATTGGTTAGGGTGTACTGATAGAGATTTTTGGGGCTGATACTGATTGTTGATTTTAAGGAGGCATATTGGCCAATCCTGATCTCATTTCCAATACAGTTGCATGCAGCTGGTAAGTCTGTTGTGGTGGAAGGGGAGGAGGGAGTGAAGGGGCATGGGGGGTATAGATTAAAGCCCCTGTGGTGAGGGAGAGGGTGGGGCTGGGACAGGTGCTGCCCAGCTGGGATGGGCCAGGGCGTGGGACAGAGCTGCAACTCATCCGGGGAGAGGGGGGGTGTGGCTCGTGATGCTGCGTGTACCCCAGAAGGGCACGTGGGGGGCATGTGCCCCCCAGATCAGTGCGGGGCACGGACAGGGTGGGCTGTGGCCAGGGCAGCACCGGGCAGGTGGTGGTGAGGGCTGTGGGGGGGCGGGGGATGCAGCCACCCCAAAAATAGCTGTAGCCACCCTGTAGTCCCCCCCTCCCAGTGCTGCCACCCGCCCTTCCCAGATGCGGGGACACTCCGCCTTCCCCCCATGCCCTCCCAGATGAGTGGCAGGAGCAGTGGTGGGAACCCACGCCTCCCCTCTCCCCAAATCCCCCGGACAAGCCATGGCTCTGTCCTGTGCCCCCTTCCCCACTTTCCAGCCCCTTCCCCACTTCCTCCTCACCATGGGGGGCCTTGATCTGCCCCCCGTGCCCGTCCCCTTCCACCATACCAGTCTTACCAGCCCCATGCAGCTCTCCATGCTGCCAGCTGTGCTCCTCACTGCCTACATGCTGCACTGCGGCTGCGTACATGTACGGCCCATTTATCAGGCCAATTACCTATATAGACAATTTTCTTTATATTGGTGCTGATCCAGTATCAGACTGATGTATCAGTGCATCTCTAGTATTGTTGGATATATCCAAGACAAGTATTGTGCATCTTGGCTAGTAATCCCTAGTCTTCCAGCTGATTCATTTTTGTAGCAAATTGTGGCCTTCATTATTTTTCTGAAGCATTTGATTGAAAATAGACTTGAAATTTTCTTTGCTTAAAGCTCTATATTTTAAAAAAGGTAACTTTGAATAACTAAGGCTTAGAACTTTAAACAAAAGTCAAAAAGATTGAAATTAATTCTCAGAGCTGGGTATCTTTTACCCTGATGCATTTTTTCATTTCTCATTCATCTGTTAGTATCTTCTGGCTTAAGTCAAAATACAAAATATGTGCCAAATAGATTGGAAAAAAGCCCTGGAGGCAATAATGTGGTTTTCTTAAAGAATATAGGCGTTATCCTGAAAAGCCAGTTCAGGTGAGACTTCAAAAAAATTAAATATTAGAAATTGTGAAAGTTAAAAATAGGCAAGCAATTTTGTGTCTTGTTTATTGATTGACCCTTATATGTAAAGTGGAACAGTTCATCTGAGTTTTAGATAAAACTTTGATGTTCACTTCTGTTTTAAACAGTGACTATAAATATGGCATCATCTGAATATGCTCCGTTTGTATATTCAGAATAATCTTTTCTGATGTCAATGATTAAAACAATCAGTGAAAATGGAGTGAGCCAGATTGGATTCCTTCTCCTGCATCAGCTACAGAAACATTTACTAAGTTCTAAACTGTTAAAAGCAAAGGGGTTGTATAGGTATAAATGAGGACCTAGCTTTCCTGCAGAGCTATTTGTACTGATACATGAGAAGGAAAGAAGTTAGTTTGTCCCTGACACTTAATTTTGCTTGGCTTGTAGTTGGAAAAAATTAAGCCCATTTGATATGCAAGTTGTGGGGCAGCCCTGGGCTGGTGGCAAACTTAGGGGGGGCCAGCCCCAGGCTCTGGGTGGTGGCATCAGAGGGGCTGGCTGGGGCACGAGAATGCCGAAGCATGGAGCCATGCAGCCAGCAGCCTGCACACGTTACAGCCTCATATCCCAGCCAGCCCCTGTCACCATCTACGTTTGCATTTCGTCACACTTAATTACTACACCATAAGATAGTACTTGTCCCTGACAGTACTATTTTGTGGTGGAGTTAGTTAATTTCCCGAGCCCTAATACTGGTGCATGTGTATACAGTGACACTGTATTGCAGAGCTAATTAGTCAACTCCACAGTAAAGTGCACGTGTAGATGCACCCATTGTGACAAAATGGCATTAGAGCCTCCAGAATGGCATAAAGATTGCAAAGAGCATAACATGTATGACAAACTACATTCAATAAATGGTTCTGCAAAGAGACTTTTCCAAATCTACTCAAAGACACAAGTCCTTTCCAAAACCAACAAATTGATTGGAATTTCTAGTCAAAACTATTTTGCAATTTATATAAGACAGGTCAGAAAAGAAGTTAAGAAAGATCCATTAAGTAAGACTGTTGCATAGGTTGAACATGATTGTTTTCTGATCTCTTGTCTGATTTGCTTCAGAAGTTTAAAAATACTCTTATAATCAAGAAATTGCATTTTATTTTGCTGAGTTTGGGGGACAGTGCTGAAATCCCCCCCCCCCCCAGTTATAATGGATCTGTCAGTTTTAACTGGGGAAAGACAAGATTTATGTTTCCATAATACGTTATAGGAAACCTAACTTCGTTACTGTACAAAACCTTAAAGCTATTGCACTTCTTGACCAAAAAAATACATTATTAAATGTGTTTGATGTGAATAGCTCATTGATGCCTGGCACCTGGAAGGAAAGGAAAGTAATATGTTTTCTCTGTTGTTGTGTTTAGGTACTACCAAAGATGATGGCATTTTGTTATCAGATCTTAACAGAGCCGAACATTGACCCAAGGAAGAAAGATGGAGCATTGCATGTGATAGGTTCTCTAGCAGATATTTTACTGAAAGTAAGTGGATGGTCATGTAAAAAGCATACAATTGTAATCCTATTTATCCACTGTCTTCTCTGTTTTAAAATGCACATTTTTAAAATATGGCTGCTTCTTAGTAGCAGTGTTGTTGTAAATGCAGTGGTGCAGGGACATGATTGATTGGCAAAATTAGATCAGACTAAAGCAGTTGTTCTAATGTGAACCATAACTTCTGCTTTGCCAGGCCTGATGAAGGGTATTTGATGCCCAGCAGGTTCTTTCTCCCAACAGTACAAGTTAGTCATAAAAGATACTACTTTACCTCACAATTCTTGCTAATCCTTAATCACGTTAATAATGTCTCCAAAGAATTGTACTATAAAATAACAATCACAAGCTGTTTTTTATAACTTAAAATTTTTGGTCTACCGTTTGTTTTCTCTTTTTTTATTTGCATTCATTCTTTCTTCTCCACTAGCCCCCAAAATACCAGCATCTTTGTTGCAGAATAGTTTCTCAGTTATTTTCTGATGCATTGCTGAAATGGGACCATCTTAGGAAATCCACTCCAGCAGTAATGAAACCTTTGGCACATTAATTATTATGATGCCTTCCCACAGCAAAAAGCAGTCATCTTGTAGCGTTCTGGAATCAATGATTAATATTTTCTAGCTGCTGCAGGAATAGGTTGCCTAGTCTGGTCACCCTGTATCATACAACGGGTGATTCTAGCTTCAGTGTCACCAAAAGGGATTAGATATCGTTCACTCTGCAACCAAAAAATGGACATAAAGGAAGAATTCAAGCTTTTCCTACCCTTTCTCCTATCACAAGATCCTCACAAACTTTAAGAGTATTTCTTCAGAATTTTAATACATCCCTACCCACATTTCAAAGTATTATATTTTTGCTTGTGCTTTCGTTGTATTCAAAATCCCAAGCATGTTGTCTTTATCTTAAAAGTAATATCACTGAAGGGTAATTATCTTAGGATGAAATAAAAGACTGGAATCTTGGGTTTTTGAATCATTTTGTGCTGGAAATTCCTTGTTTAAAAATGTCTGTTATTTGCTCAGTATGAATTATGTAACTTGACTATGTAGGATGTTTAAACTGTACTTTGGATATAAGGGACATTACTAATTTAACAACATCCTTGAAGTCCCACGCCAGAAGTGTAGTGTGAAATTCAGGCTCTGTAGCAGCAAAATTACCATCAACTTCACTGGAGCCAGGATTACATCTACAGCAAGGGCGGGCAATTATTTTGGGCAGAGGGTTGCTTACTGAGTTTTGGCAAGCCATCGAGGGCCACATAACAGGCAGCCCAGGGCAGATAAATATTAATTTTCTAAATTTTTAGGGGCCCCATGGGCCAGATAGAATGGCCTGGCAGGCCACATCCAGCCCGTGGGCCGCATTTTGCCCACTCCTGATCTACAGTATTGTTGCTTACCAACAAGGAAGGAGCTAGAAGCATAGATTTCTAGTGACATCAACCCTGATTTAAGTAGCTTTTCATCTCAAACATTTTTATATAGACCCGTGTGTGTCTGTCCTGAAAAAAATGTTTTTTATCTTACTGTACTGTTGATATGTGAAAGACTGAATCATGACACTGAGGTTATAAGATACTGTACAAAGGGGAACTTGCTCTCCCAACAGAGCAAACTTTTTCTGCCTACCCTAAATTGTCTTAGTTTGGGCCTTTGGCAGGTTAAGTATTCCTGTGACATGTAAAGGTAATTTCTCAACCAAGCTGAGAGCTCCTCACTTGTATGTTGACAAACATGAGAGTTTGCACATAAATTAATACAGCATTTCCAAGCCTTTTTTGCCATGGCACACTTACCTGAATAAAAAAGCACCATAGCACACCAGACATGGTGGGGTGGCGGGGGGTGGTAGCGTGTGGCCATCTGGACACCGATGGGGGGGCATGGCACACAGCCAGCTGGACACTGACAGGGAGGGGTAGTGCACGGCCAGCCAGACAGCATTTTAGGCTGGAGCTACCCCCCTGCCCGTCTGGAGCCACACTGTCTGTCTCTCTGTGTCTGCAGCAGCAGGCCAGGGGCATGGCTCCAGCCCAAAATGCCATGGCACACCTGGACATGCCTGATGGCACACCAGTGTGCCATGGCACACTGGTTGGGAAATGCTGAATTAATACACGCTGGGTGTGCCTACACATGCTTTTGACTCTGCTTTTGGTACTGCGCAGTCATTTAGTAGTTGCTAAAGCAACTAAATACCTTGGGAACTGCCAGGTTTGACTGTATGATGTGGAGGAAACTTCTAGTAAATTTTCCTTACCCCACACTCGAGAGATTGTTGGAGGGAGAAGGGGTTCCCCTAGTAATGAAAATGTAAACAGGCACAAGTTATTTTTGTAGCTGGGAAAATCATTTGGTTTTAAGGTTCATAACAGCAGCAGGAAGCTTGAAACTCAAATTTGCTTCTTACCAAGTGTACATTCTCCTTTTTTCATGCATGTAGTAGCTTGTAAGGTATTTCAAGTGTGCTGCATTGTTGACATTGTTCTTTTAGTTTTAAGTGAAATAAAGATCAACTTGAATTGGATTCTTTTAAGAGAGGGAATAACATGGATTTAGTAACTAGTGGTATGAGATATTTTCCTTACCAGGGTGGGCCTGCTGCTTGTGATAATGGTTTTAGAATTCAAGTGTAGAGAAAGAAGTAGTCAGCCTTGTTAGTCTGAAGTCAGGCAGAAGGCAGGGCACAAAGGCATCTTAGAGACTGACTTGCTCAAAGAGGCACAAGCTTTCATTGGTGACAATTTGCTTCATCAGATGCTATGAACTCAATGTGTGAGATCATTTGTCTTCTAGAAATTATCCTACATGTATTAATGGGATAAACTAGTTGACAAGAAGGCAGGGAAATTGTTATTCTGTTTCAAATTTATGGTATTCATTTGTATTATAGTTCTTAAGATGACTAAATAAATGCTGAGTAATAAATATATCAAAATTTAAGGCTATTGGAACTTAATTTTTTTTGTTTACTCCAACAGAAGAGTGTGTTCAAGGATCAAATGGAACTGATGCTACAGAATCATGTATTTCCATTGTTCATGTCTAACTTGGGGTATCTTAGAGCTAGAGTAAGTTCAGTGCTTTTATAGATGACAGTATATGTCTTGATTCTTTCCTTTACAGGTTAATTTCTCTCTGAGTAATTAAGATTGAAATGTAGTCATTGTTATTGCCCCCTTTGCAAAAATTTACTTCTAAGCACTAGTAGCAGTAGCTTTTTACCATTTTGATCTAAAATGATTTGTAGGTAGAAATTACTACCTGTAATTCCATAGTGTCCTATTTTCATTGACCATTTAGCTCAAACTAGAAAACTTGAACATAGTTACACGGTAAGCTGTAGAGTTAGTTCATTCTGTGACTATTATTCAGCAGCAGATTTCTAGTTTGAGCTACTGGACAGAATTAAAAACAAACAAGTTTCAGAAGCAGTTAATTCCACTTTAAGAATAGACTTGATTTAATTGCTAAACCAGTGGTTCTCAAACCTTTTGGACTCCAGGCGCTTTTTACTAGACTTGACGCAGCCCTCATTGGAGTCAAGGCACCCCTCCATAACTTTTATGAATTGTGGCACCTAATTTCAAAAATAGTTTAGAGTGCTTACCTTCTGGGAGAGGGACCAGACAGTGGGGAAAGGAGATCCTCCAGGCAGGAACAAGCCAGTGCCTGCACTTATTTGCATATTTCTCCATGTCTTGTTGCACCCTTCAAAGGATCTGGTGTCAACCCCAGGTGTCCTAGCTCCCTGGTTGAGAATCACTCTAAACTGATCATTTTAGTACCTGTATTAATCTATAATTTTTATGAATTTTCTTTTTAAGTGTACATTCCATCACATAAAAAAGGAACTGAAAGTTTTCTCCAAACTGATAAAAGTTTAGTTGTTTGTTATATGAACTGGGGGGAAAGGAGAAGGAACACTTTAGTGTGAAACCTACCAGTTATATGTTATTATATGTATACTCTGCAAACATAAAAATGATTGAGCGACAAGAGCAAACCAATTAAGAGCTCTGTCTGTGATGTTTCAGTTGCCAGAACTGCAGTAGCTCTGACTCATTTTCTTTTTGCCTGTAGTCCTGTTGGGTTCTTCGATCATTCAGTACTTTGAAATTCCACAATGAACTAAACCTGAGAAATGCAGTAGAGCTGGCAAAAAAGAGCCTAATTGATGATAAGGAAATGCCAGTCAAAGTAGAAGCAGCCATAGCGCTTCAAACACTAATAAGTAACCAGGAGCAAGGTATGTTACAATTGTTCATTCATGTATACACTGATTATTTTTCCCACATAGACAATATGTTGCTACAGTTTGCTTTAGGTATTTCTAAATACTTTTTGTGTCAAGAAAATTGAATTCAACACATTATATTTATCAAACTAAATGATATTTATTTTTTTAAGTTTGAATTGAAACATCAGGTATGCTTGGGAAAGAATCCTTCGTTTGGTGTAGGGGTATGCATCTCCCATGGAAGTAGAGCATTTTTGTGAACAGAATTATACATGTGAGCTATAAAAGCAGACAAATTATTTAATTACTTTGAATCTAATAATTGCCATTAGTTCAGCTTTGTCAAGTAGTCTTTTACTTAAAAGAAATTATTTTAAATGTTTCTGCTTAATAGATCAGCAGGATACTAAATGATTTTGGGATAGACTGTGTATTTGTTTCAATGGATTGTTGTTTTTTCCTAATTTTGCTTATCGTTTTAGCCAAGGAGTATGTAAAGCCATATGTCAGACCTGTTATGCAGGAGCTGTTGCACATAGTTAGAGAGACAGAAAATGATGACCTTACTAACGTTATCCAGAAGATGATCTGTGAGTACAGTCAGGAGGTTGCTACCATCGCTGTTGACATGACACAACACTTGGTAAGAGACAAGTATAAAACAATATTGCAATCAGAGCTGCGCAGGCCTACTGTACTTAAGAGATCTGCATTTTTTTTTCCTGAAATTAAATTTGTTTAAGGGGATGCTGTCAGATTTAAAATAATGGAAAAATCCCACCTCTGTCATGTGTAATGCCATAGATTAGTGAAGATTCTTTAAAATCAAATTTAATTATCACAATTTTTTCTGTCTACTTTGTATTTCAACTCAGATGCTGAATAATAGGCTTGTCATGTAGTTGGTCTTTTAGGGCACTTCTACACATGCTCCAAGTTCTGATCAGAAGACTCGGAGATTAATCGAGCCTGTTGGAGCGTTCTAATGAGAACGCTCCAGTGTGCTGCAGCGTCTCATGTATTCAGCATCCCTGTGTTTCATAATGGCAGTAGGGGTGCTTTAACTAAAGCTTGTCAAATGAGCTTTAGTTAAAGTGACCCTGTGTAATCAGTGTCCTGCCATTTTGAATACACGAGATGCTATGGGAGTTTTAATTAGAGCAACTTCCAAGAGCCCCTCTAATTAAAATGCCGCCTCACTCCCCCCTACCCCAGACCATGTATATAGGTGCCCTTAGTTTTGTTCTAGTTTGTTCTGCTTGCTGTCTGTTCACGCACATGGGCTGAATATAGGGCAAGTAAATGCTTAGCTCCAAATACACACTGGTTTCAAAGACAGTTTAAAAAAATCTAACTTAAATCTATTTAAAAAAACAAACACTTTCCTAAAAAATATCAACCAATAATCTATTTTGTAAAATGTAACAAAACATAAATTGGTGGGGGGAGGGTTAAACTACATGATTTCTCTTTAAAACATTATAAACTTAAAGTACTTTAATACATAATATAACAGGAGTCTGGCAGTTTTGATTGCTGCTTTTTTTTAACAATCCAGGGTATTTAATAGCTTTGATTATTTAACATTTCCTACTGCTTACCACAGTTAGCAATAACATAGGGGAAAGTATTTCAGTTTTCTAAACTTCCCTTGCAAAACTACCTAGCATACTTTTTAGTATTGATAGAGGTGATAGCGTTACTACAGGCACTTTAATAACCTGAAGGCACTGCAACCTTTTCATAAGCTGTCAAAGGGTACTTCTGCTTGTTTTTATATATGGACAGTTGGAAATATTAGATGCCTCTAGAAGATCTGGCAGTCTGCTTATTTTCTACTCATTTTTTCAGGCTGAGATATTTGGTAAAGTTCTTCAAAGTGAAGAATATGAGGAGGTGGAGGACAAAACAGTTATGGCCATGGGAATTTTACACACAATTGACACTATCCTAACAGTTGTGGAAGATCACAAAGAGGTGAGATTTTCCCAGTTATGTATGAAATCTTTTTTCCCCACCTTTGAATCATCACAGCATGCTCTTTTATATATTAAATTGTTACACCTGAAATAAGCATGTATTAATTACAATCAAGTGATCCATTCTTAATAAACTTGAATTTAAAGCTCTGTGTAAAATATAATTTCTCATTTGTGCCATACTCATCTGTAAGAGAGAATTGACATTTCTGAGGCCATAGCACTTTAGCCTTCATTACAGCAAATATAATTCTAGAATATTGTTGCAGACTGCTATAAAATCCTTTATAAAGCTGAATTCTTCTCTGCTAATAAGTCATAATTCTCATTAACTGCAGTAAGGTTAATTGTTGGCAATGATAAATCAGGCGTTCCTGCTTAACGCAACAGTTTTTTTTGGATGGAATTGATAGGAATCGATTGCTCTGTTATATTAAACAGGGCATGTTTAAACTTTGCATATTCATGAGCCATCTGCAGGAGGAACTTTCCCCCCTAATTTCATTACTCAGTACAGCACAGCTGAGTGTTGCCATCTGGTTTTTAGCAAGGCTAGCAAGGCTGTACTTGTTTTTGATTTTATAACGGGTTGATTGAAGTAAGTTACTGACCTCTTTCTTATCTGGTATTGAACAGTCAGTGATTCTTAGCTCAACTGGCACTATAGATAAAGGTGCGTTGTCCTAATTTGTTCTGCTTCCTTGATTACAGTAAGATGTTTTCATCACAAGTATGAAGTAGGTATCTTTTTATGAGGGATATTCTTTTTTAAACAGTTAAATAGAAATACTTAAATATCTTGACAAAAACAATTTAAAAATGGCTTGTTTGTATGCTACAATTGCTCTAGAATTCAGAGTATGTTTAACACTTTACAGAAGATCTTTTCATTTTTGAAAAAAAACCCCAAGAAATAGATAGCTAAAACAGGTAAGCATGAGCTGTGATAACCTGAAACACTTTATTTTTATGGTTCAGAATTTACTTTAGTAGACAATTGTTTTAAATGTATTTTGCAAAAATGTAACAACTCGTTTTTCTGTTGTGTAAGGCACAACTAAAAATATCACACTTACTACCTTAGCTCTCATTGTACTTTTCCACAAAACTTGCCTAAATTTGTTTCTCACCAAATATACATTCTCTTTTACTCATGAACATATTAGCATGTAAGAATTGTTTGGGATTAAGAGTTTAGGACCATGAAGGAATGATCCCTTGTT
>NW_017729022.1:81953893-81959120 GCF_001723915.1 Gavialis gangeticus
CCACAAAACTTGCCTAAATTTGTTTCTCACCAAATATACATTCTCTTTTACTCATGAACATATTAGCATGTAAGAATTGTTTGGGATTAAGAGTTTAGGACCATGAAGGAATGATCCCTTGTTGAATGACACTGTTAATGAAATAAAATGTTCAAGTTTGCTGGTTTTATTTAGACTTAAATAGATTTGTCTCTTGTGACTCGGTTTCTACCGCTAAGTACAATCTTCCTGTGCAGTAACAAGGAATGCCCAATAAATTACCTACTCACAGTCAAACCTCACAGCAGAACCTTTGCTCCTCAGCATCATTATTCAGTATTCTCTTATATCTGAAAACATTCTGTTGCACAAGGTGTTGCCCAGAGGCAGGAACATGGTGCAGCAATAACATCATCCTTCCTCAACAGCCCAGTGTCTGAGAGCAGGCATGTTCCTCCCATGTGCTGGAGTCTTAGCTGGTATATTGGCAGCAACCAATTGTTTGGAAATATTAAAATAATAACCCAATCTTAAAAATAAATAAGTAAGGACGATTTAGAGACAATCTGATTTTTCAAAGAATTGGATAATTAATCGCAATCTGATGTTGTTTTTATAACATTCTTATAATATTTAAACCAGCACTCAAAGTGAGATGGAAAATTTTCTTTAAGAAACTTCTCACTTAACCTGATCTATCCGCTTGAATTATTCATCTTATTTTGATTCTGGATTTTTAAAACAATTGTCTTATATTTTTATTTCAGATAACTCAACAGCTGGAGAGCATATGCTTACAGATCATTGGCCTCGTTTTGCAGAAACACGTAATAGGTATCTTCAGAAACTGGCTTTGAACATGTATCCAGTTTGTTTATTTGACAGGAAAACTATCAGTGAAATATTCTTAAATCTAATATAGCAAGAAGTGTAATGTTTTCTTGTCCAGTGCTGTCAGCCATACTTTGACTGAACTACTTCTCTTGGGACCAAGGGAAACTTATTTTCAGTTCTGATTTATCTCTCTTCCTCTCCTTCTTTCATGTTCCTGAATTACTACAGTAAATTGTTAGCTAGCTAGTTTATTGAGCAGTAGAGGTCAAATGGAAGAACATGGAATTTATTTCTGTGTATAATTTTAACTTGATTGAAAATTTTAAAGGGCCATGACCTATGATTATAACTACTTTCCTACCAGCCCCTTATATTAAAAATCTTCAAAGTTTTATGACAAAACCGTTAAATAAAAACAAAAGTTTAGAGAATGAAAGCAACATAACTTCCATTTTAACTTGAAATAAAATGGTTTGGAAGCAATTTCTTTAGTAAACCGATAATACATTTTTTCTCCCAGTGTATATAAGTAGTGAGAAACGAGTTGTTCTTTGCAATATGAGACCTCTCCTTTGCAACGTCTTTGTTCATTCTTTCTGCATATCACCTTACCTTTCTGAAGCTGTGTGACTCATATGTCTGAGAAAGTATTGTTTCTCCTCTCCAGAATTTTATGAAGAAATTCTCTCTCTGGCATACAGCTTGACATGCCAAATGATTTCCCTCCAGATGTGGCAGCTTTTAGGTGTGTTATATGAAGTTTTCCAGCAGGATTGTTTTGAGTACTTTGCAGGTATGACTATTTATGAAATGTAATGTATTTTAACAATTTGGTAGTGCAGGCCCCAACCACTGCCTTCTGGAATCATTTTTGTTTAGGCTGCATGAATCTAAAGTGAACGCGTGCTTGTGCCATGCTATAAACCTTAACATAGCACAGTAAGCTAACATGAGTATTCTTAGCTTGGGGGAAACATGGCCAAATATGCCAGTCTTACTAGCTTATTGTAGTGTGTCTACCATTCAAAGGAAATATAAACATCCAGAGTTTCTCACAAAACTATCAGTGCATCAGTTAAAATGTAATTATGACTGCTTTAATTTTTTTTGTCTTTGTGTTATAAGGCTGCCATTGTGGCAGTATACACAGACTTATGCAGAGTTGGTGGGGTTCCAGCTCTTCTCAAGAGTCTGCAGGAACAGATCCCATTGCAGGGCTAGGATCTGAATGGTTAAGGCTCTGGGGATGGTATTTTACATCATTTTTTATTTCTTTTTTTTAGATATGATGCCTCTCTTACACAATTATGTGACCATTGACACTGATACTTTACTGTCTAATCCAAAACATTTAGAAATAATTTACACTATGTGTAAAAAGGTAAGACTTGTATTTGTTATTGTGGTGCTCATCACTGATATTTAAAATCAGATGTTTAAAACAGAACAGTGACAGGCTTGTTAATTGGTGCCTGTTCTGTCTAAATTAAATTTAGTCTCATCTCAGTTCCTGTTGGAGGCATCACAGCAAACCACTTCCACAATCATAAGTGGCGCTCAGAGTAGGTTAAGGATTAAATTGATGAGAAAATTATATTTACTGTTTCAGCCTTGAAACATGGATTAACGATTGTTGAAAAAACTTGCCATTCTGTTGCATAAATTGAACCTGCTTTTTTTTTAAATAGAACTTCACATTTTAAGGCTGTTAATCTGTCACCAGAATTAAATGGCCAAAAAAATGCAATGTGGAAAACATCAAATATCAAAGAATTTCAAAGATGTTAGCTTCCAAAATAACATTTATCTCAAAATGGTAAAAACACCATGACAACTGTAATGGAAAATTGATAAGAATTGGGTGCATCTACATGAGATGCTTACTGCGCATTGGCCTAATAACACTGTACAGTAGCCTGTCACGGTAAAAACTGTGCAAAGTTGAAGTCACATTTTCAGTCACCCAGCACCATTTGTGCTGCTTAAGTGTGGTTTGTTACCTTTCCTCCTCAAAATATAGTATGTGTGTTGATATATATGTATATCTGCATTTATATTTCCATGACAGACTGTACTTGCTATAAGTGGACTGAATTGTCATCCTTCTTGTTAGGTATTAACTGGAGATGCAGGAGAAGATGCAGAATGTCATGCAGCCAAACTTTTAGAAGTAATTGTCCTTCAGTGCAAAGGGAGGGGTATTGACCAGGTAAAGTACTGCAAACAGCTTCTCTTCTCTTATAAATCTGTGATATTGTGTACACGTTTTGGTAAAAGGCAGTCAGAAACAAAAGAGCTTGCTGGAAATAAAATGTAGGAATAAAGAACAAATGTAGGAAAGCAAATCTTCTAAATGGAATTGTACTCCTGCACAAAGGCTAGTGCAAAAATGTAAATCAGTTTGGAAGAATTTTTGAATTAGTTTTTGAGGAGGTGATAAAGGCATGGTGAAAAAGCAAGAAAACAGGATTAATGTGAAACAATGAAGGGCTAATGCCTTGGGTAGTGTTGTCATTTTCTGTTTTCTCCTGGTAGAATTTGTCATTCAGTGCTGAACAGATGGTGGCAATATTCTGATGTTATTGAGAATTTAATCATACAAATCAGATCATTGGAGTTGTTTCTCACAGCAGTATGAACTCAGTCTTTTTGAATATTAATAGTATATGTTTGATAGCTGTGTACATTGTGAAATGTATACCCGTATATTTGCAGTATGATGGGATTATGGAAGCTGTGGGAACCATCACAACAAATTTTCTAACTTTGTGAAGGACTTCTTAGGTGCTGTTTGGAATAGTGGTTTTTTCACAATAAAGACTAAATTCTATTCTCTACTCCTACATAAAACTTAAGCCCTACAAAGCACTAGCAGATTTACCTGTTTGTGCCTTTGTGAAGGTCTCTTGACTTCAAAGGGTAATTCTGGAGTTAATTTAATTGAAAGTGATGGAGTGGCATTGTATAAATCTGGAGAAACTGAAGGGAAAATACATCCTTGAGAACTTCTTAAAGAGAAGTCTGAAAGGGTTAGAAGTCAGTTATATGACTTTGCATTATATTAAATGTGTGGCAGCAAAGTCATACGTGCAAGAGCTCTGCGTTTGTGTCAGTTGAAATGCTTGTAAAAAAACCCACCCTTATTTGCCCAGATATTGATCTCTATTCCGTATTTAAGATGCAGTACAAGCTTACACTTTGAAATATTGCCTGTTTGTTTCATTATTCAGACATGCAAATGCGCACACTTTTGTATTTATTTGAGTAAGGTTAATATTTCTTACTGAGGATTATGTATGTGCATAGTATAGTACACATACATTTTTGATTTGGTTAAAAATCAAGAAACTGTTTGAATCCTTTCTGAAAGCTTCTATATACATGAAAAGAAATTCTGCCAAACTGCCCACAATATTCACTTTTTGTGCTAGTAGTCCTTTTACGCAGTCCCAGATGTTAGTTGTTTTGGGGAAGTTGTATTAGTGTAAAAACAGGAATATAAGATGTGTTTATAGCAAGGAATGTATATATCGCACTGTCATGAGTTGCACAGTACCAGAATTCTTTTCTCTTAGTCCCTCTTCTTTTCAGCAGTTCTGAGACTAATAAATGCATTTAATCTGTTGTACAACCTGGTAGCATTTTTAATGTTTTGCTTGTTTTCCTCTCCTAATTATGTTCCCAGTGCATCCCACTCTTTGTAGAAGCTGTACTAGAGCGGCTAACCCGAGGAGTTAAGACAAGTGAGCTTCGTACCATGTGTCTCCAGGTTGCCATAGCTGCTCTTTATTACAACCCTGACCTACTTCTGCACACATTAGAGAACATCAGATTTCCGCACAACCCTGAGCCTATCACTGCGCAGTTTATAAACCAGTGGATGAACGACACTGATTGTTTTCTTGGGCAAGTATCTAGGGTTTTTTTTCTTAAAAAGTCCTTGCTTACAGTTTCTTGGAGGCTGACTTGCAAGGTTGTTTTGAGTCCCGAGTTATGTAGATCCAAGAGATTAAATTCCCAAACTTAGTTTAAATAATAGTAATGCTGTAGGGCAGTTTAAAGTGACATGCATGTATTTTGCTTTTTCTTTTCTATTGAGTTGTGTGCTAGCTTTCTGGAATAGTGAGTGTTTAGTGGCATTAGACACTAATGTTACGGATGAACCATTATTAAAATGAACAGACAAGGGCCAGGGAACTATTCCATGTAAGTTTGCTTTGGTTTAACTTTCACAGACGGGGTAAGTACAGACACACAAAATTACCATACATCATCTGCTCTGTGATAAATCCCTGATTCCTGTTAACTCACTTCAATTTAATCATTTTTCCGTACCTTAAGGATGTTATTCTTCCCCAAGTTCCTGTATATTATAGACCATTTTCCTCTAAGAGAGATCCCATGATGTACTGAG
>NW_017729022.1:81964120-81966832 GCF_001723915.1 Gavialis gangeticus
TTTTTCCGTACCTTAAGGATGTTATTCTTCCCCAAGTTCCTGTATATTATAGACCATTTTCCTCTAAGAGAGATCCCATGATGTACTGAGAATAATTACAGAAATATAGAGCTGTCCAACAGTGTGTCAGACAAATGGTTGGTTTTCTCCCTAATATATGAAGTGATTATACAATTTTTTTTCATTTCTAAATTTTTAAAAGCTCTATGTTAAAACTGCTCCATGTAGGTTTGTTTTTTCCTACACTAGCACCTATTCGGTCCCACCCCGCAAAATCTTGCAAACTCTTTCCTCCACCATCAGCTGCCCTTATAGGTTTGTGACATCAGCAATCTTGTATGCACTGGGGCATTGCTCTGTGCTCATTGGTTACCTGAAAAGTCAAGAGTTTGAATTCCATTACAAGCTGAAATGCCTCAAATCCTTCCTTCCAGTCAGTTAGAACATTGTATTTTAACAAGAAGCCAGTGTGTGTATCACCCTCCTCATGAGGACGGTAACATTTTCTTACTCTAGTAATTGCAGAAATCTAAAATCCGAGATTTCTTAAGGCTCTCATACTTACTTCCTCCAGTTTAGGAGCCCCTGCCTGTTTGAGAAGTCAGCAAAGCATCGATAGGCTTAATAGTCTCATAGGTGCCTAGTGACCCTTAACATATAATCTATCTATGAAGACTGCCTTCTAGTAGCCATAATTCTAACTTAGAGGTCAGGTGAATTCAGGTTATTTTGATTCGTTCACCTTACATGGTATTATACAGAGGTAAATTAATTTAGTCCTTTCCCTGAATTTCTACCCAAGATTTTAGCAGAATTTCTTTTGAATCAGCCTGTTCAACTCCTAGAATTCTTTCCCAGTCCTGATACTTAAATTATGATTTGATGCTAATGATGTAATTATCATATTACCTTTCCAGGACAAGACCTTTCAGGAATTTTCCTGTACTCTTGATACTTGCAGATAGGGTAAGGGTTAGGTCTAAAGGATAACCATTTAGATGGACTTTGAGAAGACCAACTGTATGAGGTCCTGTCAAGCATTATTCAAGTTAGATCCACAGAGTTCAGGAAGCTTTTGTTGCTTCTTTAAAAATCATCTCTGGCCCTGGACAAGCATAAGATTTCAAATGTTTCAAACCCCCTTTAGCACTACAAACAGGGAATATATGAATGTTCTTGGCTGAAGAAGCACTTATAAAATGGCCAAAGTGCTTCAAAAATAATAATCCTAAAAAACCTCTTTAAAGCACTGCCTTTTGAAAGTGCTTCTTGAGATGTCTGTACACTCCTTGGACCATATCGGGGGGATGCTCGGTCCTCCGGGACAGTGTGATGAATAGCCAGTGGGTGCTCTCCTGTGCACTTGGGTGTCCTTGATGAGCTCTGGAGAATGGCGGTCACAAGAGGCATGCAGGGATTCTCCAGAGGGGACAGGCGCAGGGGTCTGTCACAGGCACATGTCTATGTGGCGCTGAATTTGAAGCATTCCAAATTCGAGGGGAGCTTGGAGCACTTTAATCTGTCCGTGGCCTCTGTTTCTGAAATTTGCAGCACAGCTATGTGATGATCAGACCACACATTCACTAAACGCTCGTCTTTAGACACCCATTTTGGTAGAGTTGTCCACTAGTTTTTGTTTAAATAGGTTTCTTTTACCCATCTTCAAGCCAGGAAATAACTGCTTGCTTGTGAGCAGACCTAGTATCTATATGAATAATTCACTGAAGAAGATATAACAGTCAGTCACTTTACATCAATCATGGTTGCTTGAGGTACCTTGTCCATGTGGCTCACATCTTCTGCCGCCGTTTCTTGCTTCTGTGGAGTCCTTTACTGGGTTTCTGTACTGATGAAGGAACTGATGAGCAGTAGGATTTGCTGTATCCTTTATGCCCTCAGGCTAAAGGAGCGAAGGGACATCCAGAGTGGAAGCCACTGACAGTTTCTCAAAAGATCCAATTTCTTGCTCATGAGATGCATGTGCACAAGAAATTGGAGCTATGTAGACAGTCCATCTTGAAGTACCACAGTTACTATGAGGCAAATAATGGTTCTTTTAGTCTTTTAAAAATGACAGAAGGCGGGGCAGGGCAGGGTGGACCCTTAGAGACTAATGTGCTCAGAGAGGCATGAGCTTTCCTAGGTGACAGGCAAAATCAGTGGTGCTCAACCCCTGGCTTGCCGGGCAGTGTCATATAACTTGTGAGGCTCCCCATAGTTCTGGAAATTGAGTGATGGGGGAGTGGCTGCCACCATTCCCCAGCTGCCAAATTTCTATACCTGTGGGGGAGCCGTGCAGGCCAAATGACATGGCCCTGTGAGCCAGATTGTGCCCATGCAGGGAGTCACTTCATGGACCATGGTCCCCCATACCTATGGACTGGCATGCTGTGCTGACCTCATGCTGGATCAGACTCATGGACTGGCCCCATGCCAAAGAGCCAGAAGTTTGAGCAACACTGCCCTCAATAACACTGGGGTAGATGGATTAGAATGCATCATGAGGTTTGTATGAATGTGAGATATGACCCCTATATTACCATATTTACCTGAAACAAGATGACTTTGAATTTAAGATTCTCCCCTCCCCTCAAAATAAATAAATAAATAAATAAAAATTATTATATTCTATTAGGCTTGGCAAGCCGGTCAGTTGACGGGTCAAATATTGTCAATTGACTGCATATTTTTTGACCAGTCAAAGATTATAGC
>NW_017729022.1:81970435-81970893 GCF_001723915.1 Gavialis gangeticus
TTCCTGAAGCCGCCAGTTGGTCTCTGCGATGCACGTCTCATGTCGTCTTCCACGCCCGCTCACTAGTAGGACAGAAGAGAATGGGGAATTTATGCTTTTCCTGTGTATTATTTGGACCCATTGGCAATTTTTTTACAATTTTTGACCGATTATATGACCAGTGAAATACCCAACCCTAAGTTCTATACGTGGAAAATTAGTGGAAGATTATATGAAATTCATTCCCTACACTGCTGTGGAGGGGAAAACAGAGACAAGGGTAAGGGGCTAGACCACTGTCCCTCGACTCCCCATGTCTGTGCCTGTCCTCCCTGATATCTACCCCTCTGTGCCTGTGCCTACTCCCAATTCCCTACCTCCAACACCCCCTGCTACCCTCTGCAGCCTACCCCTCATTCTTTGCCTCCCCACCGCCATCTTCCCCACTTTGGCCTGCCCTCACCCTCTGCCTCCCCAGT
>NW_017729022.1:81970952-81984978 GCF_001723915.1 Gavialis gangeticus
CCCCACTGCCTGTCCCGCCCCCCCAATGTTTCTGCCTTCCCTTACCTTCTGCTACAGCTCTGCTCTTCCAGGGCAGTCAGCACCAGCATGGCCGTGGCCTAGCCAGGGAGGAACAGCAGCAGCTCCAGACTTGGTTGGGGCTGGAGGTGCCAAGCAGAAGGTAAAGGGGTTGGGGGCATGGGATGAACATGTAGACATAGACATGGGGCAGACAGGCTACAGGTCCACCCCCACCCCCACAGTGTCTCTTACACTCCTTCCAGTACTGAGCCTCCTCCCCCACCAGATGAGCCATTCTGGCCTAGGGCAAGAAGACTCAGCTCCAGGTTCAGCTCCGAGTCTGGGGCCAAAGCTGGAAGTGAACCAGTGCCTGCCCCATGCAGGTACTTGAATCCCAAGATGAGCCTTTTCCCGCCCCCTGTATGCTGACTGGGGACAAAAACTGTCTTGGATTTGAGTAGATACGATATAGGCTTGAGTGTGTAAATAATTATAGCTTTACTACCTTGTATTCATTTGGATTGAAAGCTGTATTCTAGAATGACGTAAGATTGAGCAAGGGCTTGGGGCTGAGAGAACCTGTAGAACAGTTTGCGTCGCATTATTTGTCACCTTTTCCTTGATGCCCTGAAATTTGAATGAGACATTTCTGTAGGACCAGGGTTTACTCTGCCATTAAAGATTCTTCTATAGACTCTACAGTGAAAAGGAAGACAAGCTCGTTTTGAAAATGATCGTTAGATAAGTGAATTCTCCACAGGCTGAATAGGAAGGTTTAGTTGTTGATTAAAAAGTTAGTGTCATGTGAAATCCTAGTTTTACTGAAGTCAGTGCTAAAATTCCAGTTGAATTTTTCAAAAGAAACTATGTTTAATCCATCCATTATACTTTAAATATGAATACTCTATATTTCTTTAGCATAAGTTCTGCTATAAGAAACCAGAGCTGGTTTCACCTCTGTAGCCTGAAGGAAATGGCTAATTATCTACAGCTCAGAAAGAAAATGAATTGGTGTGACTGAAACCATCTTCCTCCTTAGCACAAAGGGGCGCATCTGACTAGTACAGGAAAAGCTTAGTGATTTCCTTTTGAATTACCTGGTATTCAATTTAAAGTAGAAAAGATCCTTAAGCTCTTTTTGTCTGTTACTAGATCAAGTGTTTTTGCTACAGACGGACTTGCTGATAAGGAAGACCACACACAGCTTGTTAAAAGCGGTAGTGTGTTGTGCTGATGTGAAGATAAGCGTTTCTGTCTTCACTGGTTTGGCCTGAGTGCTGGTGAAGCAGCAAGCAGAGTACATGAATAGTAAGGAAGACTGTTTCATGTAGCCAAGCAACCAGTTCAGGGTCAACACTGGAGGAAATTGTGTTCAGGTTCCCTCACGCAAAAGGCAAGTTTGTTAAAATGAGGTGGTCTCTTGAGGGGAAAATGGCAGAAGCCTGGACCGTCCTTCCATACCTACTATAAACCGGCTTGTTTGGTTTTTTTTCAGTTTTTCTGGCCATTTTGGTATTACCTCAGCCTAGCAGAGTGCCGAACTTTAAATTTAAGCAACATGCCAATTGTCTGTGCAGACAGCAGACAGAAAGACCTCTCCCTCTGGCCCCAAGGTCACTAAAGGTGTGGACATTGATGTCTCTATTATCCTAATGAGCCCGCCAAAAAGACAATAGATTCCAAGAGCATGCAGCTATTCTTGCAGCTACTTGTTTAAACGCTTGAAAGCAGAAGTCATTGGTATTTGGGAAATCATCTGGACTCCTAATAATCCATTGTAAACGGCAGTACTTGAGCCCTCTCAGCAGTACATGAGTCCTGTATTCTCATTTGCTGTCCAGAAAGAAGGAAAGACACTGTTTGCTATAGTTTGTATGCATCTTTGTTTGTTTTCTGTCTTGCATTTTAAAATTGACATTGTATGACTTCAAAGCATTAAAGCGTATTATAAAATACAGTGCCACATGACAGTTACTGCTTTGGTGTACAGATACTAAAATTAACAGAAGAAATTCCCAGGCTTTCCAGTATCATGTTGGAGAATATAAGACTTGTGTGTGGATTTAAGAGCTTTGGTCAAGGCTTCTACCTAGAAACATAAATAAGAATATTAGGAGAGGTGTGCAGAGTTCACATGTTTTTTCTGATCTTACTTGTGCTCTTCATGTTGCTCTCCCTAAGCACTTATACCTT
This sequence comes from Gavialis gangeticus, assembly GCF_001723915.1. Classification (NCBI taxonomy): domain Eukaryota; kingdom Metazoa; phylum Chordata; order Crocodylia; family Gavialidae; genus Gavialis; species Gavialis gangeticus. Next base: position 81,973,146 of record NW_017729022.1, read on the forward strand.
GCCCAGACAGAAATATAGCTAGAAGGGACTTGGGGAGGTTATCTGACCCAGTCTTTCAAGAAACATCCCTCTCTCAACCATCTTAGACATAGGTTTGTCTAACCTGCACTTATATTAATTTACATGCACTATCTGCACTTAATCTAATGAGCTGGGGCTTTGCAAATATGACAGCTCACAAGGTTCTGAGTGTTATAAAGGGTGTGGTGGTAAATGTGTGCTAGTAATGGGTGAACTGAGGTGCTGAGTGGCCAGATGACTTTTTCTGGTTACCAAGTTGGAAATAAACCCCAGGAGTCCAGCTGTCGTCTTAATGTCCCCTCTAGCCTGCATTCCTTTTTTTTTTTTTTTTTGAGATGGAAATTCTAAAAGTTAGAAGCTAGAGGACACTCTTCACTTTTCTTTTCAGCTTAGTAAATTTCTCAAGGATGATAATGATGGGAAATGACCAAACCCAAAAAGGCAAAACACATAACTTGATATGCTGGTTGACTTTGTTTTCTATTGGATAGGCTAGTGTGGTCATAATACAGTGCTTGCTCTCTTTAAATAGTTTATTGCTATTTACTACCACTCAGAGAATGGAACTGCTTCACTAAGCCCTAATGGGACTAGCAAAGTAAGGCGCATAATAAAATCCCCAGTTTTGTGTAAGCACTTAATGTATCATATCTCTGCAAATTTCATAACTATGTGTATTGTTTGATGCCTATTATAACTTAATACCATGGCATGTTACATCTTTGTTGGAAAATGAAATTGAATCTTTTTTAATGGTGGGTAAAATGCTTGTTCATCTGTAAGTTGAATTGCACCATTGGTTCAAATGCATATCTGGTTTCCCCAGACTTCACACACATCCTTCCATTTTTTCAAAAAAACCTGTAATGCTGGCAAAAGTTTCTGCCAAAATCATGGATGATGGCCACTTTCTACCTGCTGAAAATAATTTTAGGATGATCATGCAGCTAACAGGAGCTGTTCAATATTACCACTGATTTGTTTCTCTGATCTCATTGGGTTTTGTAATATCGTTCAGCTTCATGGCACAAATTTATTTTAGCCATTCTTATGGACTGTTAATAAAGTCAGACCTTATGGCACTCCATTGACAGCATTCCCTAAATCAGTATCTTGCTGTCTGTTGTTGTTCTTTGTTTAATAGTCTTTTTACCAGTTTTCAGTCTCCATGTGACACTTCTTATCTAATCAATTCATATTAGTTTTCTAGTTCTATTTAATCATGATGATTTATATTGTGTGCTTTATTAAAAGGCAGATACATTACATTGTCATTAAAACATATTTATCTAGCATTACATTCCTTTGTGTTCAGAAATAGTATTCAATGGCTGTAAGAAGGTGGCCAGGGCTTGGGAGGTGGGCACCCAATTTTACTAGATAGGGAAATTATGTATTTTGGAACTGTAGATTAATACATAGGAGCATAGACATGTTAGGGACCTTCTGGGTCATTGAATCCAGTTCCTTTCTGTTGCAGGCAACCATGTCTTACACTCCATTTTGTAAATTTATCAAGCTGCATCTAAAAAGTGGTTAGATGTTTTGCCTGCACTATTGGAAGGCTGCTTCAACCCTGCTGTTCTGAGAATTGAAAACCTTCTAATTTCCAGCCTAAAATGATTCATGGCCAGTTCATACCCATTTTTTCTCTTCGTCTGTAGCTTAAACTCAGGGTGCTCAACACCCGGCCTGCAGGTCAGATCCAGCCCCTGGATCACAGGGAGCCTTGCAGACCACGGCCCTGTGTGCTTGATCAGGTGCACAGGGTTGTATGGGCTTAATCTGGGCATATGGGGGCAGCACAGGGCCCTAGGGCCTGACCCCAGTGTGCAGGGACTGGCTGAGGCTGTGTGGGATCCAATCCTGGTGTGTGGGGTCTGATCAAGCATGTAGACCAGCCCCACAGCATGCAAAACGTTGAGCACCACTGGCTTAAATAGCTCTAAGCTGTACAGTCCAGTACTGCTTCTCTTGTCTGTATATCTGTATTAAGGCAGTCTGTTTTCTTATATTTTATATTTTCATATTTTAGACTCCATGACAGGAAGATGTGTATAATAGGCCTGAGCATCCTAATGGAGTTGCAGAACCGGCCCCCTGCAGTAGATGCTGTGGCTGCTCAGATTGTTCCTTCAATCCTTCTCTTATTTCTGGGATTAAAGCAAGTGTGTGCATCACGCGAGGTCACAGTACCTGAAGAGCATGCTAAAGATGAAAAGCACGTTGCAGAAGACAATGGTAAAATCTCTCCTTTTCACATAGTGTATTTTGTCTGGATTTAATTTAAAGGGCATATGCAATTGCCATTCATTGTAAGCCTTTAGCTAGTCTGCTGGATTATCTATGGCTTGGTTTCCTGGGTGTATCCTCTTTTGAATTGATCCGTACTCCTAATGTTAATGCCAAAGCCTTTTCTGAGTATGTATGTGCAACTTTCCAGAAAGAGCAGTATTATTTTCAAAATAAAAGTTGCAGAACTAGGGAACCTGCTTTGTACACCAGTATGCAAGAGAGACCTAGCTTTTCACTCGCAGGCCAGCAGGAATTTGGTAGTGCTATAGTAACAACATTCTTGGTCCCTGGAAAGAAACAGTCCCCAGTAGCCTCCTCTTCAGCTGTTTAAAGAGTAAGGTTAATGGACTTGGAAGGGATCTCTAAGGAATCCTTCCTCCCAGATGGAGGCTGGCACAAGCAGTGAATAGATTGGCAAGGCAGAGATTGAGATAACCAGGGATACTGGGATGAGGAAACATGAAATTGAGAGAATTTGCTCCTGAGGAAGATTAACATGACAGATATTTGTGGATATGTGTAATTTGCTATACCTAGCTCCTCAGGTTAGGAAGGGTTACAATGAATTGTATTTAGACAGTAACCATTGCAAACGTGATTGTGCTGCAGTTGAGCTGCCTCCTTTTATTACAGCTCAGGAATTCAGTATGGTAACTACATAGTTGTTTTCACTGGCTGTGTGCTCCTAACCTCCGTGCCTTGTAATTTGCCTTCCAAATCATTCTCCCCATTGCCAACACAACATATTTTGTCCAGCTGACAAAAGAGAAACATGCTTTCAGCTTCAGTTATGTCTAAAAATGTTATCTTAAGTCAGTTAGCAATATTTGGAATCATAGTTCAGGACATGGTAGTCCTGAGTTGTGCACTTAAATTAACTATTTAAAACCCTACAGCACTCCTCTCAAGCTTGAGAATGATACAGATGAATATCCATTTTTTTTACAAGCACTATTAAATACGTACATTCTTGTGGATATAATGGTCTCATATGGTGAACCAGTAAAGCGGCTCTTTTTGAGTTAATTATTTTGTAAAATCCTTGCTTATGTTCATATAACATTTTTAGGTTATCAAAACTGAGTGAATATGCAATTAAAGAAGCACTGTGAAGGTTAGGTAATAAATTTGATGGGCATTTTTTCTCTCTCTACCTGATATCTGTTTATAAAATCCATGTGAATCTTTATTTACTGTATTTACTAAACAGTAAAATGACAGTTTACTTTTATTAATATCAAAAAGGAAACTTGTTAAAAGTCTCAAGTTCCTGAACACTCTCATAGGCACAAAATAATTCTCTTATAAGAACAGTTTTTAGGTTTCAGAATTCTCAGACATTATTAGTAAAAAGGTAACTTTAAAATTGTATAAAATACCATGCAGAACCCCTTTGTTTGGTTTTTCTTTTCTCTCTCTTTCTCTCTCTCTTTTAAGTGTGGCCCCTTCAGACATATTTTGTTTCTTAATATTTATGTAATCCATGTAAGCATTATTTTAAAAAACCCAACACATTAACCTGTTTACAGAAGAGATCCCAAGTGATGAAGAGGAGACCAATGAAGTGGGCCAGGCAATGCAGGAGAATCATGGAGGAGGTGGTGGCGGAGGAGGGGATGAAGCTGATGATGAGGATGACGATGACGATTGGGATGAAGATGCATTAGAAGAGACTGCTCTAGAAGGATTCAGTACCCCTCTTGACCTTGAGAATGGTGTAGATGAATATCAGTTTTTTACACAAGCACTGTTAAGTATGTACATTCCAGCTCTACTATCATAAACCAGTATAGAGGCATCTTTGTGTTTAAACATTTTGTAAAAGTCTTACTTACTTTAATGTAACATCTTAGATTACCCAGACTGAAAATAACTGATGAGCTTGTTTGCGTGTTTTCTTCATCATTTAAGCTGTCATTCCTATTTGAATGTCCCTTAGCTTAGATGTTTGAAAAATAATCAGACTTTCTGCTAGTCAGCTTCGCTTTCTAACTCTCTTATTCTAACGTAACTCTGGAGTCTTTGGGTAGTGAATACTGAGGGGAATGTTCAGTGATCTGTAGACATCAAACTGAAGTTCTAATTGAAAATGGGACTCTGTCATGTTTTCTCTCACAACTTTGGAAAAAAATGTAAGTGAATGGCCCTAAACTATTTAAAAATGTGCTTTGAGTAGAGTATAGCTGGATGCTTCAGTCAGTACCCTAAGAAAGCAATGTTTCTCCTTTGCCTAAGTTCTAAAACTACAGTAATTTTTAATTTTAAAAAGAGTCTCTTAAATTAAATACTTGCATTCTCACCATAGAATTGTACTGGACTATGAATATTCGACACAGATTGAAGCACATTAATTTCCTATTGCAGGAAAGCACTTGCTTAATAAAGAGCTCCCCAGACTTGACCCCTTTGAGAAACAAACCACCTTCATTTATGTTGTAAGAAGCTGACAGGGATGTTAACCTGTGTTGAGATACAGGTCCTTTTTTAACCACATGCAGGGCATGTGTACACATCCCACTATGGAGTTGTTACTGCGCCATTTTTTAGTATTCCCTTTTGGTTATTTTTAGGCACTACTTTGCCATAGCGATGCATTATAATGGGGGGAGTGCGTCGCTACTGAAACATAGCTGTGGCATCACAGGTTTTGCCTGCGGATGCTACATCACCATAGGCGTGTAGATGCACCCACAGTTATCTTTATTTATGATTTTCTTCTTCCTGTCTCTCTCTTCTTACGTTCTTCTGAAGTGTAGGCTGGTAATTAGGCCTGTGCGAATAGGAAAGTATTCAATTCAGATTTGGATTTGGCTGATTCAGAGGACAGTGATTCAATTTGGTGATTTGAATTGCTATTCCCATTCGATTCAGCCAAATCAGAATCAGAGATTCGGCACTGATTCTGAGATTCGTATCTGCTGGGGAGAGGCAGGCACAGCTGGGCGGCTGCAAGTTCTCCTGTGGCTCCTTCAGCTGTGTCTGCCTCTGCCTGGATGGGAGGAACTGCAAGAGAAGCCCGCATGACTGCCCTGCCTGGCCCCATCCCCTGCCCAGCCCAGCCTCCCAGCACTTAAAAAAAAAAAAAAATCCCCCCACACACCAGCTGCAGCAGCGGGGATCAGGGCCTCTGAGGGCTTATGGCAGAACCCCCCTGCACAACGCAGCAGCTGCCATGGGACGGGTGCAGTGCAGCTTGGCAGGGCGCTGCGTGCTGTCTGGGAGGTGGGGCCAATCCTAATCCCCGGCTGATCTGAATCTCCAAATCTCTCCAAATCTTTTCCAAATCGAATCGGAGACTTCAAATTTGATTTGGACCTTTTAATGGGTCTCCTGATTGGGATTCAGAAATTCAGCCACCAAATCAAGCCAAATCTCCAAATTGGTAATCACTCTTCACTCCTTCTTTTGACAGCGGTGCAGAGCCGGGATGCAGCCTGGTACCACTCACTAACAGCACCACTTAGCGATGATCAGAAGAAACAGCTTCAAGAAATTTACACACTGGCAGAACAGCGGCGAAATGCAGCAGGTCAGTCATTTCTGGGGCTATTTTATGTGTTGTAGGAACTCCAGGACTGTATATAGAAGTGTTACAATTATATAACATGCACATGCATGCACTATATAACATGTGTCTGTATATAGTGTTGAGCCTGGGTCTTAGGTAAAACTTAACTATAAATTATGTGTATTCCTGTGCTGACCCTCTGCTCTGAGGTTGTGTTAGAATCATAGAAAAGTAGGGCTGGAAGGGACCTCCAGCAGAGTGGATTTGATTTAAATCAAATTTAAATCATGATTTAAACCACAGTTTAAATCACTGGTCAGGCCACCTCAATTTAATTGTTTTCTACAAAAACATTTCTGTTGTTTGATATCCTTTATTCATTTAACTTCTTGAAAATTTGCACTTTTAGAGAAAGGTAAGGGCTTGACTGTGTGTACACAAGCTTGCAAAGAGACAAGAAGGCTGATCAGTGGGTAATCAGGTCTGTTGTCTCTCATCTCCCTATACTGCTGTCAGCAATGACGTTATCTCTGGAGACGACAAACTCTTCCTCTGCCTGAAGAAGGGCATGTGTGTCCAAAACCTTGCAAAGAACAATTTTTCCAACTATTTACTTGGTCCAGTAAAAGATATCACATCTAGACAAAGTACCTTGTCTGTCTATGATCTTTGGAGACACAAATCCACAGTTTGAGAACTGAAACTAAGCATTACAGAGATGCTTAATGGGATCTTCTAAACTGAGCATTAAGTCCCATTGGGTAGAGTGGTTTTCTTTGATTTTTACTAATCTATAGAGGAGCCTCTGGGAACCCCATAATATTGGGCCCCTGATACGGCCCGTGGCTTGTTGGTGTGACTTATTTATAAAACTTCTAAAAAGGTTACAAGAATATATTGTCTCAAACAATATATAATTAGAAGTTATTATCCCTATTCCATGATAATATCTTTGAGCTTTAACATATAAATTAAAACTATCTTTATATAAGTTTATTTTTAAAGTATCTTAAAAATAAAAAATATGATTAAATAAGAAAATATGATTTAAATTTAAAAAAAATCCAACCCCCTGCCTGAGGCAGGTTCATTTATATTCTTTCAATTGGTTGACTCCTCTCTGGCAGATGGAACTCTTTAAATAGGGTCTGAGCTAGATTTTCAGATTCAAATTGTTTAAGTGGAGAGTCGATTAAGGCTGTCACAAACTGTTAGCCATCCCTGTGTTCAAGAGTATGATAAACCATAGTATATTTAATGCATTTAATGTTTTGCCACTAAAAGTACTTATTCATAATAAATAGACAAAAAGAGACCTGCATTGCTGGAAATAAATTCTCGTGCAGAGTAGTGTCATGTATAGTTATTCTACAATTAAGTCATCTCTCAGTCTCTGTTCAGAGCTACATGTCTGTGTTTATATGTTAAATTGTAGTAATAGATTATATTTTTTATTACTGCAACTGCATGCTAAGACTGAAGCTTTTGTGGCAGCAGAGAGAGTTTGATTCATAATCTTCTTCTTCTGAGCAGTGCTGTGTAGAAGAGAGAGATTTGCCCCACATAAACCACTTTTACATCTTCTTTTTCTTTCTGTCAATTTTAGAGACTAAGACTATAGAACAACAAAGTGGCTACACATTTGACAACAAAGGACTCATCCCATCATTTAACTTTGGTGGAAGTGCTCCTGGTGGCAACTGAAGGAGAAGCTGTAAAGGACTGTGGGAAGGGTCTCATCATTGCATTCTTATTCTGAGTGGTTAGGGGAGGGTAATGCTATGCTGCAGAAGGCTCCCTGGGATACAGTGGTGCACTTCCTCCACCAGAATGCTCTTTCTAACCAGCTACTGTAATGTACAAATTCTTGTGGTGTTTTTTTTTTTAATTTGGTGGACTGAAAAGAAAGTGTCCTGTCCTCAAGGAAACTGAATGACTGGGAGGGGCCCAGTTGAATCTAATTGAGTTGCACTTCTCAGGTTTTTGCCGTGCAGAATTGCTGGATTCATATGGATAACAGTGCCTTCTGTTGTACATGGATTGCCTGAACAAATGAATTTTAGAGCGCATTGTAATTTTTTAAGTGTAAGGACATTTCTAGATACACTGTAAGCCTTTGTTTCTTGTTTTCCGGTTATCTGCCTTTTATTACATGACTTAGTTATATGTCAGTGGCATACACATTGCTGGATTAAAAAAAAATCATCTCAGCTTCCCTATTTGATGCAAAACTTAGTGTTGGGAAGTGTCTTTGGGAATTGTAAAACATACACTGGTGGTGTCAAGGGTTCTTATTAATATGCAGATCTTCTACAATCTTCTTAAATTATTTCCATTAGCCTCCAACTCAGCCCGTGTCCTTGAAACCTGTCTGCTGAAGGTACCCATTTTGAGTTGTAATGACACTCATGACCTTGCAGATTCTGATCCCAAACCAGCACTGATACTAACTTCCATCTCCACAAATGGTGTCAGTGATCAAGCCTTTGCAAGTAGATGTTCTGCTGGACACCTTTGTAGTTTCAGGTTTCTTGCTAAATACTGAGCTTTACAGATTCACACAGATTCGTAGACGTTTAGGGCTGGAAGGGACCATGTGGGATCATTGGGTCCAGCCCCCTTGCTCTGGGCAGGAAAGACTGCTGGGGTCAAATAACCCCAGCAAGGTGAGTATCCAGTCTCCTTTTGAAGATCTCGAGGGTAGGTGTCCACTGGGAGTCTATTTCAGAGTCTGGTCACATGAACTATTTGGGGATCCTGGAAATTCCTTTTAGTTTTTTTAGTAACTCATCATTCCAGCTGTAGTACTGAGCAAATAGAGTCCAAAACATTTAGAGCAATAATTTATCTTAATGGAGTGGGGGAAAACCCTCAAATCCTTACTCTTGTATATGTAAATTTCTGCTCTACATTCCATGTGGCCCTTCCTACCCTGTGTTGACATTTGGTCACCTGTTTAATTTTTTTGAGTTTAAAGGATTAGTCTCATATATTCGGAATGTATAACTGGGTGTTTGTTTATTTGTTTGCAAAACTTGTCTTTAACCAGACACCAAGTAAATATTGATTTGCATAGAACCCCCTTTGCTCTGACTAAGGAGTTAACAAGGTGAAATGATAGTGTTACTTAAAATGGTTAAGCGTTTTAAAATGAGGATTGGCGATAGAATCTTTAGTTCAGATTTTGTGTCTTTGTGCGTGTTCATTTGTTCAGGGCCCAAAAATATTTACTAGACAACTGTTAACCGGAGACTAACACGTAGAGTTGATGAGCCTTCTGTCTGGAATGATGCCTGCGTGAAAAAACTTGGCCCCTCCTTCCCCTTTCACCACAACCTCTGCTATTGCAGTGGGTTAGAAGGTGCCAGACCTGGATCCTGTTCACAGCATTCATCTTTTATACTAACCTCTAGGCTGTAGATGTCTGATAAATCTGAAGCCCTCTCTTACCTGGCTGCTGGAAAAAGAGCATTCTCTCTTCTGCCCCCAAATCTTTACTGCACGGAGGTAGAAGGTCCTCTACTACCTTACCCATTCCTGAGCCTTATGTTAGGTGCACTCCAGAGCTGATCTCTGCTCCAGCTTTTACAGACTTTTCAAAGCAGCTGCCAAGTAAAAATAACTTGAATCTTTTCAGTTTTTCACTACTGTATCCAGATTTCTGAATAGCAGCTATGAAAATTGCTGTGACTTTTTGACATGTTTTTCCTTTGCTAAAGCATGAGAAAAGTTTGAAAGCTATGGCAGTGTGAATCTTCAAAAATGACAATTTTTTTTACTGATCAATATGAGATCCTTAAAAAGGCTTCATTATCAGATGACAGATGCTTGATCTTTTTTTTAATAATCAGGCACTTACATCATTTGTCACTTGAAAATGTAGGCCTGGAAATGTCTATTTTCAGTGTTAGGACAGTTTTACATCACTCTAGGTTCAATTTAATCTGCGTTTCTTTGAAACCATGGAAGCTAGAACCTTCTTCACAAATTTTAAAAACATTCTTCAGAAGTTGATGGCATTGATTTCCCTACCCACAATAGACAACAGAAGCGTCTTTCCCCTCAGTAGGGATTAGGCAAGTATAATTCTTTGTTTATTTATAAAATGGTAGATTGTAAGGGAAATTTTCTTCTAGCCCTCTCCCCGCCAGAACACAGGGGGGAAAAGCTAATTCAGACACTGGCATAGTCCCAAGCTAGCTTTTAGGAAGTAATATGTTCAGGCAGAAATCTACTCTTGCGTAGTGGCATCTTTATGTCCACCCACTTAAACCCTGGTTGCTCCCAAACTCTGCTTCTTGTATACTTTTCAAATGAAATGCCAAGGAAATTTCATCCAGATGTTTCTTTCAGTGGGTTTTGATCTGCAGTGTGGTGTCTGGAATCTTTGCTGCCTATTTCACAGTTTGGGTCAGAGGTGATGTCTTAGGGGACAGTGCATCAAAAGGGTTAATAGCTCTCCCTTTCCCAAGAGATTCATGAGCAAATGTTTCCCCTGGCAAAAGCAAACATTAATTATTTTATTCCTTTTTTGAAAAGGGATTTCATTGAAGATGATGTATGGGGCCCCTAGCCTCCCCCTTTACATGTGGTTCTGTTTTAACATGATATGTGTACATTTATATATGATCATAATAGGTAAAGTAGTCTGGGGCTTTTCCTGAGTTGTGTCCAGCTTGTACTGTGTTAAAGGGACCTGTCTTTGAAGCCAAGGTAACCACGAAATATCAGATACCAGCAACAGCAACAGTGGACTGAGCATGATCTAATTCTCTTTGAAAATGCAGAGACTTATGAATGTATTGTAAAATAAAACAAAGGCTGATAACCAGTAACTTGTATTGCCCTGTGCCCATGCTCACTGATGTGTGAAAGTGATTATATGGATGCCATGGGAGCTTATGTATTAAATTAGCTTTGTGTAGGTAATTCTAGCAAGTGTAAATTTATATGATAAGCTTCTTTTTTTCAGATAAAATTAACTGGTCCTGGGTGTTGAATTTCAAATGCTGTTCTGTCATTCTTAAAAGGAAAATAAGACTAACCAGAAGTTTTGGTTTTCTCTTTTTACTCTGGTGTCTTTTCTCTGAAAGGGGAAGAACATGGTCTGCTATCACAACAAAGCAAAACTTATAACTATAATGACTAGCTCCAGGAAAAAAGCAGAATATTTGACTGGAGAAAATGAGTCTGATTAAAATTGACATGTTATAGCCAAGTCTGAGACAAAACATGTCAACAATACAATACCGAGTGACAATGTGACATTTTTTCCTTCAGAAGGAAAAGGGCTTTTCTGGTGAGAGAACTATAGAGCTAAAGGAGTTACTCCTTTAGAGTTTACCATTTGTCCATGTGGAAATGTTCAGTCTATTTGGTGGACTGATGGATTACATAAACTATTAACAGACAACAGCAGATATGAGGACTGCAGGATTCTTGAGCCCTACAAGGTGCCTTGAGGCCCTTGTTAGCTTGATGAATCCTGGACAGCATGCTTCCTTAGTGCTCTCTCTGGTTTCTTCCATCAAACCTGCAGCCTCAGAGGGTGTTCTGAATGGGTAGAAAGGTTAAAAAAACAACAACAAAAAACAAAGTCTTAAAAGATTATAGCTGTGGGTCTCGTGCAGCCATCTGATCATGAGTGTCTGTTTCTAGAGCCAGACCTCTCTTTTGTCAAACACAGACAATACAAACATACTGACACCCTTCTTGACTGTAGCATGAGAGAAACAGTGCTTCCATAGTTAGTTCCTAATATGGACAGGTGTTACAGATCCCAAAATTTACTTGGAGATGTGTCTTCTCTCTCCTTGAATTTATCTTTTCTAAAAGTTGAGGTAAGAGTGTACTTACCAGAGTACAGAGTCCTAATTGCAAGAAAGGCCAGTCTCCCTAAATGGGAGCTTATGCATGACCAGGAATCAATCTGGAACAGAAAGAAGTAAAACGAAGTAAAAATAAGTAACCTTTTTGAGAGAACTATTCTGGCACATGTCCACGAGGGGC
>NW_017729022.1:81984989-81986595 GCF_001723915.1 Gavialis gangeticus
AAGGCCGAGGGGGGATCTAGTGGCATGTTACAAACTAGTCAGGGGGGACCAGCAGGTATTGGGGGAGTCTACTGTGTACTCCTTACTGTCTAATCTGAATCTACTGTGTACTCCTTACTGCGCAGTAACATTGTGCATGTGGACTGACTTGGGACTAGCTTGAGAGGACTGGAAGAGGGCCAGTGTGGTTGCCATCTTCAAAAAGGGGAAGAAGGAGGACCCGGGAAACTATAGGCCAGTTAGTCTTACTTCGATCCTAGGCAAGCTGTTTGAGAAAATTATGCTGGCGCACATCCATGAGGGGCCAGCAGGGGATTTCATGCTTAGGGGCAACCAACACGGGTTCATGGTCAGGGCAGCTAGGATCTGGAACCAACTTGCAAGAGAAGTGGTGCTGGCTCCTACCGTGGGGGTCTTTAAGAGGCGGTTAGATGAACACCTTGCTGGGGTTGTTTGACCCCAGTAATCTTTCCTGCCATGGCAGGGGGTCAGACTAGATGATCTACTCCGGTCCCTTCCGACCCTAGGTACTATGGAACTATGAGTCCCAAGTCAGTATACACACAGGGTTAATGCTCTTCAATGCCTGCACGTGTAGACACTGGCCTATTACCGCTTACTGTGGAGTAATTTACTGAACAGTAAATTTAAGTTGCCATAAATGCACATGTAGACACGCCTGATGAATGCTACTTTAAGTCCAAGATCCTTTGTGCCTCTTCAAAAAGGCAGTGAATTATATTTCTCTAATCTCAGGAAAGTATATGAATGACACATCCATTGTAACAGCTTCTCAACTGAGTAGAACAACACCTAACACACCTGGTGACAGTACTCCCTGGCATATTGTATTTTGTCTCAAGCAGACGGAGCATATTAGAGACAAACCTTATTTCAGCAGCAGTGAAGACTGCCAAGCCCTATTTTAGAAAGAAATCAGAAAGCCATAGACCTAGACAGAATGTATGACTTGGTCAAGGTCCTGCTTTTATACCCTCTTCCAAGAAGTTGCTGGTGAAAACAAAATACACTATAAAGGAAGAAAGCTAAAAAAAAGCCTGTTGTACTGGAGAGACAGATATCCGCATTACATGGATCTAATCAAAATGCTCACAGACGACATATTCGTGTGGTATAAGACAGTGTGGATTGACCCAATGCCCAGCATCTCTCCAGATATTTTAACAGCTTGTCTAAGTAGGAGGGAAGACTTAAAACTCACTGCTTTCTAAAAGATAATAAATGTGACTTTATTCTTCCCAAAACAGTTTAACAAACTCTTTGGATGGTATTACAGGTTACCTTTTAACTGTCAAAAGGTGCTTAAAATGGGAGCATTCACAGGGTGTTAACCTGTACTAAGTACCCTCTAAACGTTTTAAAGTTATGCCACTTCCACTGAGAGTTATCTTCCATCTGATTTACCCAGGTCATTCCAGAGTATTGTTAGTCTGCTCCAGGGAGATAAAACCCTCTATTTTCAGTCCTCCAGCATCCCAGGATACGCCATTCTAAGCCTTTTCCACTCCTTTGCTCCATGGGCAAACTTTCAATCTTCTTGAACTCCACTGCCCAGTTGGGTGGTGCTGGTCCCAAGCCAACACTC
>NW_017729022.1:81991595-81992484 GCF_001723915.1 Gavialis gangeticus
AAACCCTCTATTTTCAGTCCTCCAGCATCCCAGGATACGCCATTCTAAGCCTTTTCCACTCCTTTGCTCCATGGGCAAACTTTCAATCTTCTTGAACTCCACTGCCCAGTTGGGTGGTGCTGGTCCCAAGCCAACACTCCCTCCCCACCCCCAAGGGGTGCAGCCACTCTGAACACCCAAGTGCAGCTCATCAGTTTGCTGCTTACACTGGCACTCCCGTGGAAACAGCAGGAGCAATTCTGCTGTCTACCTCCATGAAGGGAGTGAGCCAGAGAATGGAAACCATTCTCAGCTGGGTCTCAGATCTGCCCTGGTGTGAATATTAACCCAACCTCAGCCCACCCCAACCCAATGCAGTGAAACACATGTGACATCTTTATTCTTTTTTTCACTCCTTTCTCTTTATTTCTCCCCCCTGCCATTCACTTAAAAAAAACCCCTAAAAGACCTTTCCCCTCTTACCCATGACTCTGGTTGGCCCTTGCTGGCTGTGGAGTGAGAAGCCACAGTCCCCATGGTTGTTTCTCTGCCTCTGAGATATATGCCACCCTCCCCACTCCTCTTTCACCCAGAGGAGGGATAGTTTTGGCACCTGTCCACACCCCTGCCTGCCGACCCCTCTAGTGACAAGTCATAGTCGTGCAGTAGGGCTGTGCGAAGCTTTAGTAGCTGATTCGATTTGGAGGAGATTCGGCCCGATTTGGTGACCGAATCTGAATCAAAACCAATTAAAACTCTGAATCGAATCAGAAGCTTCCAAATCAATTTGTCCAATTTGGAGATTTGGCCATAAACTAACCAGGCAGCAGTCCTCACCACACTGGACGCAGCTGCCTCCAACTGGTAAGTCTGTTGTGGGTGGGAGGGATTGGGGCTGGGACTGGGAGGG
>NW_017729022.1:81992942-82002775 GCF_001723915.1 Gavialis gangeticus
AGGGATTGGGGCTGGGACTGGGGCTGGTGCGGGGGGAGGGTGGGAGGAGGGCAGGTGCTGCCGCTGCTTGCCCAGCTGGGGTGGAGGGGGGCCGGCATGGGATGCAGGTGCACCACCTCTGGGAGCAGGGGCTATGCCTTGCTGCTGCTTGCCCCCTTCTGCTCAGAGTGAGCTGTGCCTGCATCATGCCCCTCCCACTCTGCCCTGGCTGGGTAAGTGGCAGCAGGGTATCCCCTGGTCTGAGTGCTGCCATGCCCACATCCCACTAGCCCCCACTCCCCTCCCTGAGTCCTGCGCCCCCTGCCCTGGCTGGGCAGCTTGTCCCAGCCCCAATGCCTCCCTCCCCCATGCCTCTTCCCTTCCCCCTCTGCCCACCACAACAGTCTTACTAGCTGGAGGCAGCTGGGCCCAGCTCGGTGAGGACTGCTGCCTTTTTAGTCTATGGCTGAATCTCCGAATCTTCCGTTCTGATTTGGCCGAATTGAATCGGGACAGTGATTTGAACCTCTGAATCAAATCACTGCCCCTCTGAATCAGCTGAATCCAAATCTGAAGAGAATACTTGCCCCTTTGCACAGGCCTATCGTGCAGGTCTGAGACAGCATTAAGCCTTAACCTGTAACTGCTCTGAAACTGTTCTAACATTATGATGGCATCATTCCACAGATTTAAACTGTTTTGCAAGTAAGCTGTAACAGCTTCCTAATTAATATGTAGTATGACCATCAGAACTGCTATTTGCAAAGGACATTCATTCTTGTTGTATCTTTTTCCAAAACTTTCTATGAGCCACTTCAGTACGTACTCTTAGGCTGTAAAAGATGTTGCCTTTGTATTGCCTAAAAATTTTTTTTGAGGCACAAAATGAGAGCAAACAGACATTGATGCCCTTTGCCTGCCTGTGGTTCCCCACTGGCAGAGACATGCTCCAAGCATTGTCCCACAGGATCAGGCCCTAGCCACTCTCAGGAGCAGCAGAGATGTAACCCTGCAGGACAATGGGCAACATCTGTTTCATTTGGCAACATCTGTTTATAGCCTTTATGTTACTCTGAGTTCCAAGGATCATTCATAACAAACTAACCAGCTATTCCCTGACTGACAGTTTTTGGGCAATGGCAATTCAAAGAATCCTCTATAAGATTACAAATTGTGGTGTTGTGGGCAAAAGTTTTTCCATTTGAACCAGTGGGATGAATTTATAGATGTTTTCAGTTCATATATCCTCCATTCTTAATTTCAGGCAATTCTAAGCACTATTGTATATTTCTCCCTCTTGAAGAGTGCTTTAATAGCTATGAATGAATCCTAAATCAAGCCTTAAGTTTATTACAGTGTTATAAACCCACACAATATTGTGCTAGAGTAGGGGAATTAGAAAGTGAAACTGGTTAGTGGACTGGTATTGCCTGTTTGCTGATGGATGTAAGTGCAAAAGAATGAACTATGTGATAAATGGTAAAGAAAGTCAGAAACTATAGTCCATGTTTAATTATTACAGATACTGAGTAACAAAATACATTGTTGGATAGTGATTGCATCTATTTTTTCGATGTTCTGATTTTCAACATCCCTGCCCTCGCTCAAGTATAATAGTAACTTATTCCATTTGTAGTCCTTTTGATTTCAGTGAGACTGTTCACTGTTAAGATATTTTAATAGTCGTTCCTCATTGTTCAAACGCATGCGTCATTTGTTTTGTTTTGTTCTGCTCAAATTGGGCAGTTTTCGTGACTTACAGCTTTTGTTAATTATTCCCACATTTTATTCTTTATACAGACAGACCTTGAGAATGAAAAATAACAAGAAAAAACAGAGTATTTTAAAATTAAGTGGCAAGGTACTCGAGGTGGTTATTTTTAGAGAAGTGAAGTATAGTGGACTTTGAAGCAAGCTAAATATTTGTATAAAAAAGAACAAGGTAAAGAAACCAACATTAAACAATATAAGACTTTGATTACAGTTGGAAAGATTTTTGTGGTTTTTCACAGCCAAGCAATATGTGAACATCACTTTGGATTCCATATGATTTTAGAAACATGCTTGACACAAATTGTCTGAAATAAAGCTTGGCTTAAAAAGAGAGGCCACACATTTTTCTTGTAAATTATACTAGCCATTTCTCCATTTCTACACTGAATACAGAGAAACCGCACCGTACCGATCTCATATTGCAGGATTGGGACCACAGCCTGAATCCTTAAGCAGTGAGTTGAACTTCGATCATAGTAATGAGCAAATGATGAAAGTAACTTGCCAACAGAATTTTTTTCTAACATAGGGAATGTTATACGGTATATTTCTAGACTCCGCTAAATTAATCTAAAACATTAGAGTAAGCCTTATTGTTTAGGTTCAATATTACATCTGTTGCACATTTGCATTAGAGGAATACTATTAAAAACTTGTGCGCCACAAGCCAGGGAGCAAAATTTCATTTTACAATCATGGTTCATAGGGCTATAAAATTTACTTTCAAGAATGCCGAGGAATTAATTTTAAACAAATGTGGGGATTATTCAGAGTTAATATATTTGAACATACTTACTTTTACGAGTGTGTGTTTTGTTACTCACTTACCAAGATGCTGATGCTAATTCTTTCCAGAAGAATGTAGCTGACATTAGTTGCAGATGAAAGTATAAAATATAACGTGAATATAGTTTTTGAACATGCGACCACAAAAGAATTCACCTGTCTTACATCCTTGCAGAGTGGATTCATTCATTGTAGGAGCATGGACAACCCTTCCTGTATTTGGGGATTTTTCAGACTCTGTCAATTTTTATATTGAAATTACACAGTTCTCCAAAACCACGATAAAGGGATTCACCCTGCTGCCCTTACTCAGACAACTTATTAGTACTTCTCCATTAGAATACTTATTAGTACTCTCTGGATGCATCTGCCATTTGAAAATTCTCAGACTGCTTATTAGTAAATGAAAAATGGATTTTTTTCTTGTACCTACTGTTGTTTTAAGTTATCATATGGGCTCCACAAAAAATAACAATTCATACATGATCTTACATAGTGCTGAATCCAGCCAACTTGATGGAATAAAGAAACTTCTTTTAGTTACCAAAGGTGAGCAAGATTTATCATTTGCTAAGGTAGCCTACATTCATGTCTTTTTCTCCTCCCTACAGCTACAAAAAAATGTATCTCATCATCTTGCAGACTTCTCTGATAATAATGTGGTCGGTATTTCTACTGAAAAAAAAATAAGACCAATAGAAAACAACTCATGGAGAGACTTAACTGGCAGCTGTTTGTGGCTACAAGTCTAGCCAGGACTATACTTTGGAGGAAGGAAAGGACTTGTGAGCATATCACCTTGTTTCTCACCCTGGTTTGATAAGCAGAACTCCCTTTCTAATGCTTGTGCCCACTATATAGTTATAGCAGGTGCTCACCTTCCAGAGCACAAGGGCATACCTTTGGTTTTAAACAAGATTTGACTTTTTAATGGAAAGCCCCATTAATCATTTACATTCTGAAATGTAAATGCACCTTTCCTGCAGAGGGTTTGGCTTGGGCAGCAGTGGGGATAAAGAAGTGATTGCAGCACATGTTGCAGGAGCAGTGCTCAGAGGTTTGCTGCTGCTGGGGAAGATGTCGCCTTTTTGCTGCTGAAAGATGGTGATTTTT
Organism: Gavialis gangeticus; assembly: GCF_001723915.1. Taxonomy (NCBI): domain Eukaryota; kingdom Metazoa; phylum Chordata; order Crocodylia; family Gavialidae; genus Gavialis; species Gavialis gangeticus. The sequence continues at coordinate 81,996,594 of NW_017729022.1, forward strand.
TTTGGACACTTGCCACAGCAGCAGCAAAAAAAAACATGGGACAGGGAGCACATACTGTCCAGGCCACTGTAGTGGCCAGTTACATTCCTGCTTCCTACCTTCATGTACACACACTCACCTTTCTGGGGATGGTCATGGACCACAGTGCCAGAAATACTAAATCTGTAGATGTTGGGAAGTGACTAAGGATTTTTCTGCTGCTGAATATTACTATACAACACAACTTAGTTATGGATTTCTTCTTTCCATGCTCCTGCTTCATGTTGTGTTCATGCTTCTGTGTGCTAAGATGCAAAAGACAATAGTAATGACTTTTTGGATGTATCTTCAATGCAAGATTCAGTGTTTCAGGCTCCAGCTCAGAAAAGCAATTAGATATGTGCTCAGATTTAAACATGTGCTTAAGCATGATCCTAAATAGGAAGGCTTTCCTAAATCAGGGCCTTATGGATCAAAATTCTGTAAGTATTGGAAAAATTTGGGAGGGAAGCAAGTGAGTATGTCAGTTAGATGAAAAGAGAGTCACTTTAGAAACTGCAATATGTTCGGTTTGTAATTTCAGCTCCATACTCTGTTACTGCTTTCAGGTTTTGAAATCCCTAACTAGTGGGCTTCAAAATAAAAAGTATATTTATTTTTTTTGAGTCTTGTAGATGCTTTTAATACCTGGCTGCTTCTACTGCTAAGATGCCAAGTCTTCTGCATAAGAAAGCACTAGTTACTTAAACACACTGTTAGAATCCTAGAATCATAGCAAATGAGGATTGGAAGGAGCCTCTGGAGGTCACCTAGTTCAAACCCTGCTCAAAGCAGGACCGTCCCCAACTAGATCATTCCAGCCAAGGCTTCATTTAGCCAGGTCTTAAAAACCTCCAAGGATGGAGATTCCACCACCTCTCCGATTAACCTATGTCTGTGTAACCTACCTTCCTGGTGAGAGAGTTTTTCTTAGTATCTAGTCTAAACTCTTGCTGTTGCAACTTGAGACCATTGCTCCTTGTTCTGTCATCTGCCACCACTGAGAACAGTCCAGCTCCATCCTCTTTCGAACCACCCTTCAGTAGTTGAAGGCTCCTATTCAGTTTCCTCTCAGTCTTCTCTTCTCTAAACTAAATAAGCCCAGTTCCCTCACCCTTTCCTTAGAAGTCATGTGCCCCAGGCCCTGAATAATTTTTTTGCTTTCTGCTAGAATCTCCCCAATTTGTCCACATCCTTTCTGTAGTGGGGGGCCCAAAACTGGACACAGTTCTCCAGATGTGGCCTTACCAGTGCCAGAGGGGAAGAATCACTTCCCTTAATCTGCTAGCAATGCTCCTAGTATTGCAGCCCAGTATGCCGTTTGCCTTCTTGGCAACAGGGGTGCGCTGTTGGCTCGTATTCAGCATATTCACTGTAACCTCCAGGTCCTTTTCTGCAGAGCTGCTGCTTAGCCAGTCAGTCCCCAACATGTACTGGTGCATGTGATTGTTCTGTCCTAAGGGCATGACTTTGCACTTGTCCTCATGAGATTTCTTTTGGTCCTATCCTCCAGTTTGTCTAGGTCACTCTGAATCCTAGTCCACCCTTCCAGTGTATCTACTACTCCCCACAGCTTGGTGTCATCTTCCAGGTCACTGATGAAGATATTGAACAAAATCAGCCTCAGGATTGACCCCTGGGGCAGTCCACTTGATACCAGATTCCACCTAGACATCAAGCCATTGAGTACTACCCTTTGAGCCCAATGATCCAGCCAGTTTTCTATCCACATTACAGTCCATTCATCCAACCTGTATTTTCTTAGCTTAGTAACAAGAATGTTGTGGGAGACGGTATCAAAAGCCTTAATAAAGTTAAGGTATACCACATCCAGTGCTCTCTCCACATCCATAGAGCCAGTCATCTCACCACAGATGGCAATCAAGTTGGGCAACCTTTTTATTCACCACTGTCCACTGCTCACCTTCTTCCCAAACTGTGCTGCCAGGTGCAGTAGTCTGGGAGCTGACCTAGCTTGTGAAGACTGAAAACTGAGTCGTCTTTTCCTTGCTGCCAACTTTTTGGCTTTGATATGAGGTCACCTGTGTTATGGGAGGCTGAAATATAGCATTTATTCTGCTGCAGGATATTTCTTGAAAGAACACCATGTTCTTGAATCTTGGGAATTTAAGAAGCCAAGGTAAAATGTTTTAGGCATCACATATTCCTCTGCACTCCCCTGCCATTTTCTGTGGTTCTGCACTAGTATTTTCTCACTGTTTTTATATTTTCTCTCTCCAGTTGCAGCAAAAAACCCATACAACCAGGAGAACTGAACCAACAATGGGCCTGATCTTGCAAACATTCACAAATAACTTTGATCACATGAAGTAATCCCATTCTAGTTACCTAAAGGTATAAGTAACACTGAAAAGGATTATAATAGAAAGAGATTAGAGAAGATAATTTCCATATTTTAGTTGTACTTGTGGACAGTTAGTTTCACTGTTACCTTATACAGGGTATGATCCTGCAACCAAAGGAGTAACTTTACTCAAGTAAATGGCCCTAGTATTTTTGTACTCATAAGATAACTTGCAGCCTCCCTTGTCCAGAGCTGTATTATTGCTGTTTCTATTTTTCAGTGCTGTAAATTGCTTTAATCACATTAGTCGTCATAAAATTTCTAGTGCTTGTCATCTTTGTTTTCTGCCATGGGCATTCCAGCTAAGGGAAGTGGTAGTCTAGCATTCAGAAAATATTGTCATGCTCTGTTCATACTGCATTATGTCAGCACCATAAATAATAAACTTCAGTAGGCAGACAGGATCTAGAGGCTGTATGACACAATAGGAGTGCCTTGGTCAGTAAAAGATTGGAATTCTATCAACTACCTCCAAGACCTAGAGTTACTGTGCAGTAGGGCCAGCGAATGTCTTTTAGGTGATGCCACTGTGCAATAGCCTAATAATACTGCACAGTAGCATATTAGCACTGTCCATGCTGTGACGCACTACTGGGCAGTATTTTTCGGCTCGTACTGTCAGCATTGGTGTCTCATGTAGGCACACCCATGGAGAGTTAGGGTTGCTGATTTCTAATATCATTCCTGCTTTAAGCTCATATTACTGAAAAAAGAAAGCTATTTGTTTTCAGCAGAAAGAAGAAAAACAGGGCCTTGGATTAGTAATGCCAGAGTAAAGGGAAAGGTGGGTTGGTGAGAAAAGGAAATAAAGAACAAAAAAGCCTTCCATGTAATAGAATCATAGAAAATGAGGGTTGAAGGGACCTCAGGAGGTCATCTAGTCCACCCCCTGCTCAAAGCAGGACCAGCCCTAACTAGACCATCCCAGCCAAGGCTTTGTCTAGCTGGGTCTTAAAAACCTCCAAAGATGGAACTTCCACCACCTCTCTGGCTAGCCTGTTCAGTGTTTTACTACCCTCCTAGTGAGAGAGATTTTCCTAATATCTAACCTAAACCTTCCTTGCTGCAACTTGAGACCATTGCTTCTTTTTCAGTCACCTGCTACTACTGAGAGCAGTCTAGCTCCATTATCATTTGAACCACCCTTTGGGAAGTTGAAGGCTGCTATCAAATCCCTTCTTAGTCTTCTCTTCTCCAGAGTAATTAGCCCAATTCCCTCAGCCTCTCCTCATAAATCATGTGCCCCAGCCCCCTTACCATTTCTGTTGCCCTCCACTGGACTATCTCCAATTTCTCCACATCCTTTCTGTAGTGGGGGGCCCAAAACTGAACACAATACTCCAGATGTGACCTCACCAGTGCTGAATAGAAGGGAATCACTTCCCTTGATCTGCTGGCAATGTTCCTACTAATGCAGCCCCGTATGCCATTTGCCTTCTTCAGAACAAGAGGACATTGATGGCTGTATGTCAACTTATTGTCCACTGGAACCACCAGGACCTTTTCTGCAAAGCTGCTGCCTAGTCAGTCAGCCCCAGCCTTTGCTGATGCAAGCAGTTGTTCCATCCAGGGGCAATGCATAGGGGGTGCACATGCACCCCTTGAGTGTGGTGGTGCACCCCCTACTGTGGGCAGTTGCCACTTGCCAGCCCCCCCTTCCTGCGGCTGACACCACTGGCAGCATCTGCAGGTGGTCAGTGATCCCTGCTGGACTCTGCCGATACTGCTGGCGGCATCTGCGGGTGGTCACCGGCCACTGGTTGGTGCTCACCACCTCCCCCCTGCCACTGACAGTACCAATCAGGAGCTCCCACTTACTGCTGCTGTGCTCCTGCCACCACTGCCGTGTTCCTGCTGCCACTGTGCCCCTCCAGCCGCCAGGGGGCATGCATCATTCATGGTTCCATCCTAAGTTGAGGACTTTGCACTTCTTGTTGAAGTTCTTGAGATTTCTTTGGTCGAATCCTCCAGTTTGTTTAGGTCACTCTAAATCCTAACCCTACCCTTCAATGTATCTACTACTCCCCACAGTTTGGTGTTATCTTCAAAGTTTCTGAGGGTGCACCTCATCTCATCTTCCGGGTTGTTGATGTAGATATTGAACAAAACTAGCCCCAGAACTGACCTCAGGGGCACCCTATTTGATACCAGCTGCCAACTAGACATTGAACCATTGCATGGGTGTCTGGTGCCTCTTGAGTAAGGGCGGGGGGGGCACATGCCCCCTCAACACCAGTCAGCGACTGGGGGTGTCCCCTGGTGGCCAATCCTGCTGACTGGGGGGGGGGAGGGTCCCCTGGTGGCCAGTTCCACTGACCAGGAAGTGGGGTCTCCCATGGCCGATCTCAATCACCATAAAAGTGGCCGCGCCACTTCCGGAACTCCCACAGCCACTTCTGGAAGTGGTGCGGCCACTTTTGCTGGTGACCCTGCTATCAGGATGGTGATCACGGAGGGGGAACTGGTGCTCCCACCTACCCCCCTGCCTGCTGGCTAAACAGGGAGCACGGCCTGACAGGGGGTGTACATGCACCCTTTGCACCCCCTATGCATCACCCCTGAGCCATTGACTGCTACCTTCTGAGCCTGATGATCCAGCCAGTATTCTATCCACCTTACAGTCCATTCATCAAACCCATAGTTCTTTAGTTTACTTGCGAAAATGTTATGGGAGACTATCAAAAGTCTTGCTGAAATCAAAGTTTACCACATCCACTGGTCTCCCTGCATCCACAGAGCCAGTCATCTCATCATAGAAAGCAATCAGCTTGGTCAGGCATGACTTGCCCTTGGTGAATCCATGCTGACTGTTCCTAACCACCAGGGATCCAGGTTTTCTGTTTCCCATGGAAAAACAGAGTAAACCGCAAATTTTACCTTTTACCAGAAGAAAATGCAGCTTTCTTCTTTTACCAGAGAAACCTGTGGATTTTGTAATTTTGCAGCAAGCTCCCTGCAAGGCTGGCAGAGTTCCCACAGGAGTGAGGGGAAGGCAGTGAGACTGGGAGTACCACATGCGCACACATGCATATGACCCCAGGCAGCCTGCAGAGCCGCTCCAGCAAGTAAGTTGGGGGGGGAGAGGAGGAGGGAGAGGGAGATTGAAACTCCTGTAGGGAGGGAAGGGATGGAGCTGGGCAGGGTTGAGGCTGCTGCCCAACTGGGTGATGCATGGAGCCTGGGGCCTGGGGCTGCAATGCACCACTTCAGGGCTCCAGCAGGGAGCAGGATGGAGATATGAGTGGCTCATTCAGGGGAGGGGGAAAGCCAGCTCCACACTGCTGTATGCACTTCTGAGGGGCAGGGGGAGCCCAGGCCCCCAGATCCGTGCGGGGATCTCCTCGCTACTGTGAGCTCTGTGCTGCCCTGGCAATGCACCCCCTGTACGTGCCATTGATTTGTGGGGTGCAACCCCACGCTATTAACTTCACTGCAGCCCCACGCTCAGGAGATGCATCTCCAGGGCAGTGTGGAGCTTGTAGCGGTGAGCAGCTTCTCCGTGCAGCTCTGCTGTTTTTTGCCATGCTAGGTCATGCCCACTGGGCTGTGGAGGCCCAGGGGAGGGAAGCAGGGTGGGAGCCCAAGCCCACAGCCTATGCCTGCCCTGAGTATAGATCTGGGGGGTGCAAGTCCCCATGACACCCAGGAGTGTACACAGTGGCAGGGTGCTGCCCCCATCTGAGCCCACAGAAGGCAGCGCGGGGGAACAGGGGCTGGGGGCTGCAGACCTGGGTCTGTAGCCCTGGCAGCTGGGGGCACCCTCTGGCATGGCTGGGGGAGCAGGGGCTGTGGGTGGGGG
>NW_017729022.1:82002993-82018999 GCF_001723915.1 Gavialis gangeticus
GGGGGGGTTGGGGAGTGTTCTTTAATTTTAATTGTGGATTTGGGGGGGGTTATTAGAGAATTTGCAATTTTTTAATTGGAGAATTTAGGACTTTTTTATCAGGGAAAACCAGGATTCCTGTTAATCACCTTCTTATTCAAGTGCTTAGAAATAGATTTTGTGAGGACTTGCTCCATGATTTTTCCAGCAACTGAGGTGAGGCTCACTGAGGTGAGGCTCACACTCCTTCCATTTCTTAAATATGGGCACTATATTTTCCCTTTTCCAGTTGTATGAGACCTCTCCTGATTGCCATGAGTTTTCAAGATAATGGTCAGTGCTCTGCAATTACATCAGCCAACTCCCTCAGCACCCTTGGGTGCATCCCATCTGGCTCCATGGACTTGTATAGGTCCAGCTTTTCTAAATAGACCATAACCTGTTCTTTTGCCACAGTTGGCTGCTCACCTCCTCTCCAAACTGTGCTGCCAGGTGCAGTAGTCTGGGAACTGACCTTGCCTGTCAGGGCTGAGGTAAAAAAGGTATTGAGTACTTCAGCTTTTTCTGCATCCTCTGTCACTAGGTTGCCTCCTCCATTCAGCAAATGACCCACACTTCCCTGATCCTCCTCTCATTACTGACATACGTGTAGAAACCCTTTTTATTACCTTCATGTCCCTTGCTAGCTGCAACTCCAATTGTGCCTTGGCCTTCCTGACCTCATCCCTTCATGCCAAGCAATACTCTTATACTGCTCCCTAGTTGTTTGTCCAAGTTTTCACTTCTTATAAGTTTCCTTTTTATGATTTAGCTTACTGAAGAGTTCCCTCCTAAGCCAAGCTATTCTTCTGACATAATTGCTAGTCTTCCTGTGCATCGGGGTAGTTTGTTCCTGTACAAAGCTTCTTTAAAGTACAGCCAGATTTCCTAGACCCTTTCCCTCCTCAGACTAGCTTCCCAGGGGAACCTGCCCATGAATTCCCTGGGCAAGTCAAAGTCTGCTTTTCAGAAGTGCAGGTCCTTCTCTGCTGCTCTCCATCCTTCCTTTCCTCAGGATCCTGAATTCAATCATCTCATAGTCACTGCTACTGAAGTTGCCATCCACTACTACATTTCCCACCAACTTCCCCCTGTTTGTGAGCAGCAGGTCAAGAAGAGCATGGCCCCTAGTTGGCTTCTCCAGCACTTGCACCAGGAAGTTGTCCCCAACCTTTACAAGCACAATAGTTTTGTGCTTGTGACACTTGGCTCATATCTTGTCTGTTTTTTACTATGTGTCGTGTTTAAATTTAAAAGCCCAGGGATTGATATAATGCCCCATACAATCAGGCTGCAATCCTGACTGAGGCATTTAAGCATTAATATTAATTATTCAAAATGTTATTGCGCCATAACAGCACTAATCGCAAGGTGGCTCTGGGTCTCAGAGGGAAAGAGTGAATGAACTTTCCTTTCATGTTGAAACAAAAATTGAATGGAGCAGAAAAGCCATTAACTCTAGGCATCTGTCCAACTACGATACTTGGAAAAATGCAGATTCTAGCACTAGAAATTATAACTAATTTGAGCTATCATTCTCTTGAGTGATGTAGTTGTCATGTTTCTACTTCTTCAAAGATAGCACCCACATAGTCGCAGAGCTGAGGAATAAGCTGCAGAGGTGTGTGTGTTACAAATCAGGGTCTGTAATATTGCACTATTAGCAATACAAAAAGAATGAATGGAAAAGTCAGAAGGGATCTGACTTAGAACAAGTGGGAAAAACTTATTCCTTATCTCAGTAATTGTTGATCACAAGTTCATCTTATCCCATAGCTGTCTGTCCTCCATCCACATACAAGGAAAGTTAAGGCCTGCTTTTCTGCTTGCTGACTCCAGTGTGACACCAAAATAATTCCAGCTGCTTTAATGGAGTTGCTCTCAATGTACGCGTGTAAGAAGAAAATCAGGCCCTTAATGTAAGAGGCTGGCAGTGTTTGCTTGAAACACCCCCCACTCCTTTTATTAATGGGTGTCAAGTAGGTTCTGCTGACTTATTGAAGCAAGTGGGTGTTACCTCATTTAGTTGTAAGGGCAGTGGGAGTGGCTCTTATGTAAAGAGCATTTGGGATGTGGGGTGGGATAGCCCCAGGGAGTGACAATCCTGGGGAGAAGGGATTTGTAATCTGAACTAATATTAGATCTAGATACTCAAGATCTTCTTTGACCAAATGAGACTGAACGTATTGAGCTCTGGAGTCTCTAGCTTTCAACCTACTTCTAAGAATTTTCTTGACCATGAATTTTGATACTCCAGTGAAGCATTCCTCAAAATTGAGGAAGGGGTTGTGGATAGGACCATTGCTTTTTTGAGAAGCACTTCGGGTAATCAGTCCAAGAAGCTGAGAAAGCTTCATGAAGTATACTCAAAAGGGACTTCATGGCTGAAATAGGAGCTATGAGGGAACATTGCCCCAGACTTCCAATATCATCTCAATGGCGAGGCAGAGCTGCTCCTGATGCAGAGCCTCCAACACCATCATCATACTCACTGCTATCTTTTGGCAGCAGATACTCTGATACTGCTACTTCTTCATTGCTCAGTTGGGCACTGTTCTCAGTGCCGTGGTCCCCCCACACAGTGGAGAACTTTCATTCAGCAACAAAACCAGAGCCCATGCTGCTGTCCACAGTGCTGAAAAGTGGCTTGTAGCACCAATTAGCATGCACACCACAGAGCAGTGGAGGCCAACCTTTTTGGCAGGCATGTCACAAATTAACCCCATTCCCTCACAGAGTGCCACTCCAATCACTTTCTCCCCAATCTGCTGCTCAGCTTTCTGCTCCCTACCCTGTGCTTCCTAACCAAACTGCTACTGTGCTTCCTGTCCTGTGCTCCCTGACTAAACTGCTGCTTTGCTTTCTGTTCCCTGCCCTATCTGCTGCTGTGCTGCCTATCTACTTCCCCACTCACAGAAAGAACCCGAAGTTTCACATAAAGTAGTGCTTCCCAAACTTTTACTCAGCGTGACTCCATTTATAGCCCCATTTCTTCAGCATGGCCCCTCACACCCAACCCACAGCTCCTCACCCCCATTACCCCATCCACTGATGTTGCAATTCCATTTGGGGTTGTGACCCACAGTTTGGGAACTGCTGATATAAAGCAAACTCCAAAACAATATAGGACCAGAACTTTGGACTCTCAATAGTGTTCTCACCAAAGGGGGGTGAGGAGGAGGCTAAACGACTTACAGACCTTTATGTGACAAGAAATTTCACAAATTCTGCTCCAAGAGAAATCTAGCCCTACTAGATGCATTCTCCCTTCCATGGGCTCCAGGGATGGTGTATGCCTATCTTTCCTCTCTCAGTCAAACTGAGAAGCAGTTTTGGTATACAGATCTTATGCCCCTGTCAACTCACCTTCCAAAACACTTAGCACTTTGGTCAGTTTTGATCTCCATCTAGTTTTCTTCTACTTCACGACTTTAGAAGTTGGCTAGATGGCAAACAAAGAATGATATTCTCTTTAAGACATTCAAAGCATTTTAGTCCAATGTAGAAAGGTTTCCATGAGGCTAAAGTACTCTGATTTCCAGCCAGGTGTATTTAGTATCTTTATTGAGGTCCAACTTTGGAGGTCCAACTTTATACTTGGTTGAAGATTTTTATCATATGATAGCTACTTTACATGTGTTGCTGGTTTCGAGATAATTCCACAAATAACCAGTTAACTGCATGATGCCTGTAATGTGTAGAGGGTGCCTCAGCTTGCACTAATACCCATTCTACTAAAGCTCAGGAAGCTTCTGTGGCTTCCTTGCAAAGCATTTGTGTCTCAGAAATAAGGAGAACAATAGATTGGGCTTCAGTTGGTACTCTGAGGCACTATTCCCAAGTGAAAACACTGTGATCTCATCAACCTTTAGCAGAGCTATATTACAATCTCTGTTTTCCTGAGTATCTGTACTTCCATTTCATCTTGCCAGCTTTCTGCTGAGTGCAATATGTCGAGACCAGGAGTAGGCAATTATTTTGGGCAGAAGGCTGCTTACCGAGTTTTGGGAAGGTGTTGAGGGGCGCATGGGTAGCCCTACCTTTTGACAGTTGCCCCACCCCCAGTCACCATATTGGAGCTGGAAGTCCTGCCCCCTGACCTTTGCCACTGAAAGTCCCTCCCCTTGCCCTGTAAGTATTTCTTTTGCGAGGAAGGGTGCTGCAATCTTGAAACCAGGAAAAAAAACAACCAAATCATATACAAAAAATAAAACATCTACTATAACTTATTTTAATTTTATTTTAAAATATTTTTGTACTGATTTATGTGTTTACAAACTGTATCTAGAAGTATAACGGCTCAAGAAACAGTCTTTCTGTATGTTGTGTGTGGGTGGTAAAGGGGTGTATGTGGTGGGATGTGGTTGGGAAATGTGTGTGTGTGTATGGTGGGTGGGCTGGGAGAGAAAGAGAGAGACGGGGCCAGGCTGCAGGCTCCATTGTGTGAGGCTCTTGCAGACTACATGTGAGCATCACACGATGCAGCCAGATAGACCCTGTGCACGGGCTCTGTGCTTCTGCCAGCCCACCGTGGGTTCCTGCCAGCCCCAGGGCCCCTGAACTGCCTCCACGCCCACCTACTGCTGCCATTTCCTTGCTTTCCGTCCTGCACATTTGCCCACCTCTTCCCCCCACCACTGCCACAGCTGCAGCCCCTGCCTCTTGCTGCTCCGCTCCCCATGGCCCCTGCTGCCATGGCCCCCACCACTCACCACTGCTGTGGACCCTTGCTGTGCTTGCAGCCCCCACTGCTCACCGCGTTGCTCCCCATGGCTGTGGCCCCTATTGCTTGCCGCTGCCACAACTGCACACCCCACCGCTTCCTGAAGCCCCCCCCCCACCGTTGCTTCCCTCCACCCCCCTGCCTGCTGCTTCCTGTTCCAGCTCTAGCCCAGCCTGGCAAGCACCAGGAGGTTCCTGGCTGCTGGGCAGTTCACAGCAGTTTCCCTCCCTCCCTCTATTCAATCTTATCTTACTTTCCACCTGGATGGAGGGAGGTGGGCAACAGCTCCAGGGTCTCAAGGTCAGAAGCCACAGAGGCTTCTGGTTGGGGGCTGCAGGTGGGAGGTGGGTGGGGGGTTTGGGGCAGGGTGGAGCAGGGCTGGCCTTGCTACTCAGCTGCTGAATCCTACCTTAGGCTCCCCCTGGGCCCTACTGCCACTGTCTGCCTGTCATCTTTGACAGGCAGCAAGGGGCAGATGAAAATTAATTTTCTAAAATGTTTAGGGGTCCTGTGGGCTGGATAGAATGGCCTGGCAGGCAATCACTCAGAGAAAACATTGTTTAGCACAGTTTGTGAAAAATACATTGTTTGGTGTATCATATAGAAACTGTTTCTTGTAGTTGTGTTGTTCATTCTGTAACCCACTCTTATTTCCTGTTACTATGGATTCTTTTAACATCTGGACTCTGTATTGACCAAGGAATGACTGTTAGTTGGGCCCACTCTACTCCACAGTTTAAGCCTATGTTACAAGATACAAAGGTACTTAGAACATAGGTCTGGCTCCCAAAAGATTCTGACCTTGAATGCATGGGGAAAAGTACCCTTCATGTGTTGAGAAGACATCTCTACAGTTTTATTATATAGCTCACATACTGATAGTGAAGGCCTTAGTATATCCCTGTCCTCCGAGGACATCCGTACACTTGATTTCTACAATTCCTCAAGCAAGGGAATCCTCCCTCGGCCAAATACCTCTTTATGCCACTCTGGCCCTTTTGCCCCATGGAAAGGGCCTAATATGGGTGTGCTGTTCTCACTTTAGCTCTCTCAGTAAGGGCAGTCTAAGGCAGCCTTTCTTGACCCGTTGGTTGCAACCCAAAATTGCGTCACAAGAATATATGAAAGGGTCATAGACAAACTTTAAAAATGGATTCTCCTTTAAAGGAGAAAATGTGGGAAACACTGGCTTTTCCCTTGCAGGCTAGCAGAGTTCCAGCCTGCAAGGGACTACTTGGGAAGCCCCCTGCCCCACATACATCTCACCCTATCCCACTCAGCCACCCCCTGTTTCACATACTGGGGGGGCTGGGACCTGGGGGTGCAGGGCAGCAGGTCAGGAGTGAGGGGCACTGCACTGGGACTGGCCAACAATGTTTACAAATGGGTCCTGGTACAAAAAAGGTTGAGAACCACTGGTCTAAGGCATTTGGCTTGCTAGCCCATCAGTTGTTGCAATTATCTTTAAAGTGTGCTTCTCTGATTTTTTCTAGAGAGACAAACAATACTGACTCACTCTGAGAACTTTCTTTCATTTTCTAGAATACATGTTTCATCCTGTCAATCTGTTCATCATTTTGAAGTAAGATAAGCATTATTTTTTTGAAGGTTGACTCTTTCTCAACTGCTTGAAGCACAACCTTCCTGTAAACCTACAGTAACCAAGTACTATGAACCATAGTAATTTTGAGGTATATTTGAGATTTATTTCTCATGAGATCACTTTGCAGTTTCTAAAGGTGTAGGTGGCTTGTTGACTAGTATAGAGACATACTTCACTGGAAATTATGCTACTTAAATGTTAATCTGGAAATGTTATGAATCCAACTAAAAAGTGTCCTGCCTCAAGCAGGACCACACTAGCCCAAAGCACCACATGTAAGAAAAGAATAAACATTGTGGGTGGCATAATTGTTACTTTTATATGTCTTCAGCATGCGCCTTTAGCAGTCAGGACCTCATAAATTCCAGGTCTATGCTTGTCAGTATTGCTTTGGTTTCCCAACGTGGGGCTTTGAACTGTGCTGGCCTTGCTCCAGAGCTATCGGCTTGCCTCCACTGATGTCTATGGGTCTTAGGGTCTCATAAAATACTACTATAAAAACATAGCAGTAGGAATGAAAGACAGGGCTTCACATGTAGAAATAATTAAATGAATGAAATGAGGTCACTTAGTTTTAGAACAACTCTTTTAATTCTGACCTCTTTTTTCTCTCTCCTTGCGTTAAGGCTTCTACCACAAGCTGTGACAATTCACAGGTTGAGTTCAGAAATTTTAGCCTCTTGTAGACAATGCTTCAATATTGTTTTGTGAGGCCTTCACTTGTGTGATCAGGCTTTAAAAGGTGAATAGTGTTGCTTGAGAGGCAGGTGCTGGAGTCTCCAAATCCTTCAGATCTCAAGTCTTATTCTGCTTTGGGTGTCTTCCTCTAGTAAGGCACTGATTGGCTTCTATGGACTAGAACTGCCCCAAGCTTATGTAAGAGTCTGGACAAGCAACATGTAGCTTGCATCATTTTTGTACCCTGATATGTATCAGTGTATACCAGTTCCCAGTGTGGACAGGTGTGCACTTATACAGGGACAGCTGTACACATGAGAGCACAAAGCCTGATCAGCAAGTGGTGGGTTGGCAAGTGATGACCTGTTTCTCTTCACCAAACGACTGTTCTGGGGTTGAGCTGTAAGTAGACAACATCTAAAGAGGTGTAGTTTGTCCTGGATTCTACGCTAGATTCAAATAAGAAATGCTAGATGTGATATGTCCACTCCATGTTTACTCTGGTGTTAAAGCAGATTATTCTGGTGTAAGCACGTCATCTGTCCAGACTTCAACTGAAACTGATGCTGTCATGAAAACAGTGTAGAAGTGAGACAAGAGATATGCTTTATTTAGAAAGAGAAGTTTTAATAACAAACAAAAACTGTTTGTACAAACAAAAACAAAACTGTTTGTACAACCACCTTCCACTCTCTTATCTGTAGGCTCCCCAATATCCCCACAGCAAAGCCTTGGGGGGAAAGTCTCCTGTAGGCTGGGGCTTGATGTCTTCTTAACCTCTTAATCTCTTCTAATATGACCTCCAAATTTCTGCTTTCCAAGTCTCATATCATTGTAAGTACTGCAGTCCTTAGAACCAGAGAACTGAGCAGAACTCCCTTCAGGCTGAATGTTATAATATTAGGGCTTTTCAAGGTAGTGAACAGAACAGGGCTTTTAACTGTGGGCCACATGTGCCCTCCAAAGAGTTAAGCTGCAGTCCCTGCACTCCCAGTCCAGACGCTGTTCTCTCTACTGCTCCAGCTCCTGCTACTGCTCCGGACCTCCAGACTCCCCCTCCCTCTCTCAACTTCTGCTTCTTGCCCCCTCCCCAATAGGGAGGCCTGAATGGCTGAGGGAGCCTGCAGCTGGGGTGCTCTGGAAACCTGGGGACGCCATGCAGCACAAAAGTGCCAGCCTGGTACAGTGGGGGATGCCTGCTGCATGGCAGAGGGGGAAGGGTGTGTATGGCACAGTGTGTGTGAGTGGGACCATTGACTAGTGTGTTGGTACCAGCTGCCCAGTAGGGGGATGCTTGCATGTCACCTTGGGGTATGGCTTCTGCAGCATGCAACCCAGAGGACATATGGCCTGTGCAGCAAGGGGGCAGGGGGCTTGTGGCCCTCAGCCACTCAGAAGTTGGACAGCCCTTGTATAGGCTGTAGTTTTGTAACATGGGTATTCAGCTTCCAGGATAATACTGGTTACACTTATTTAGAAACTTCTGAAAAATTCTCCTTTCCACCCAAAGCTTGTGAAACTTAATTTTTTCTGAAATTCTGAATTTCAGCCAAGCCACAGTTTGAGGTTTGCAGTGTAACAGGAAAAGAGGCATAAGATGATCATAAACCATGTGATCTCATTTCACTAGTTCTTTTTTTACCTAGATGACAAGTTCTTCAGGGAGGACATGCTTTTTCGGCAGGATATAAATCATTATTTCACAAGACTTTTTGTGTATGTAACTCAAGATCTCATTCTGGCTTTTCCCAACTTTTGAATGAATATTTTTAATGTGGTTTTTATTGATGTCATTTCCTATTTTTTGTTTTAAAAAGCAATACTGAATCCCCCCCCCCCCCCCCCCAATTTACTATGATGTGCAACTGCATTGACTCCCACATGGCTCGCCAGCCTTCTTGGGAGCTTCTGATTCTCAGCAAGGAGCTCTACCACTTTTGTTAATAGAGTTACTAGTAGCAGTAGTAAGGGTGTGCCCATCAGGTGGAACAGACAGGAGATGAAGATGAGCTATATGCTTTGGGGTCCATGAATAGCTGATGGCATTAAGTGACAGTCCAGACTTAAGAATCCTGGCTAAAATCCAGCTTTTGTAGAGAAGCTATAGCAGCAGCATAAGTAGGGTGGGGCAGGTGGGGCACCAGTCTTAGGTGCCAATTTACAAGAGGTGCCAGCAGCATCCCACAGTGGCCCACATCACCACTCCCCAGGGTTTAGCAATCCCCCCACCCCTTCTTTCACTCCTGTTGCTCAGCACTCCCTCCCTGACAGCATCCCCCTTAGCTCTCTACAACTGCCAGGGCACTGAAATTGCTGGTTACTCCTCTGCCTTATAGATCCCCCTTCTTCACGGTCCCTTGGTTTCCACATTTTACATTCTCCTCTACACTGTTTGGGCTGCAGTGGGAGCATTGAGAGCACAGAAAAGAAAGAATTTATTTGCTCTTAGGGTATAAATAGATGTCGCCTAATGAGGCAGATAAGCTGTGCTGGGATATGTCCTGACATAGATGATGTGCTTCATCAGGTGACGCACATGTTACCTGTTGTCCTGCCCATTGATCCTGTGGGATAATGGGTGACATGTCCCCTGCTTACAGAGACATGCTCTAGAGATTCCCTGGGGTGTGTCTGTAAGCAGAGAAGGCTGGGGTTTCTCACTTGCAGAGATTCCCCGATAAGCATCTCTGTAAGAGAGGAAAACCTGGCAGGTGCTGCCGGGCATTGAAGGGCCCAATTCTGTATCAAAATTGGGCCCCTCAAGGCCTGGGAATGCCTCCCCAGGTGGCTGGAGATTGTGGGACCCTCTGGGCTATCCACACTCTTACATCATGGAGATAACAGGCATCTGTTACAGTAAAGTGGTAAAAACTATTATCATCTTTGTTGCAGTTACCAATTTGGGTATCTGTGGCATGACAAATGGTATAGCTGTCTGTCTACTTTTGTTCTGTGCCACGATAAAAATTGTTATGGTAGCACAAAGGCAACATCTATTTATACCCTTAATAGTGTTGCCCTTCACCACAGTAACTCCCAGCAGCAAAGGGGAGCAATGCCAGTAAAAGTCTCATTCAGCCCCTGCAAATCTTGCCTGGAGCATGACTGCTCACTTGGTGGGGATGGGCACATGCACAGTCTAGTCAGCATGTGGGAAATAAGGGGGGACACTATATACTTAATGAATATAGAATCATCTGGGAATAATGATGCGTGCTATAAAGAATCTTTACTGAGCATGAGTGAGCTGCAATTTTCAGAGATTATATCTTGGCCAAGTTGGAACAGAATTTTCAAAAAACCAGAAACCATGTTTCCAGCATTAGGGAAACCCTTCTTGCAGTATTTCAGATCTTTGCTTCAAAGGATGAATTTGCTAGAGATTCTCAGAGAAAATGTTAGGAGACCTTATTAACATTGGGAAGCAGCAAATATTTTCATGATGTTATTCCCCCCCGAAATTATTTTTTGCTTTATAAAACTGTACAAAAATATCTAGCCTGAGGGAAACAGAAAATTTCAGCCCAAAAGTTGAAGATGGCAAAGTTATAAGCAACTGAGATCTGGATCGTACAAAAGAAAAGGTTAGATGATCTTAACTATAGTTATCTATGCTATCTTTGCCTATATTAACATTTTTATGTGTACTAAAGTATAACATGGACAGAAGGGTATATTTAAATATTCTCTCTCTTTTTAAGTACCATTTTTATTATGAGGGAACTCCTTAAAGTCGTAAACAGTGCGTGTTGTATCAATCTATTCACAGTGTATATATAAATAAGGCTTCTGGTAAAATGAGACAAACAAGCTGCTTGTACATCACGTAGGAATGTGTGCTATGTTGTGCGTAATATTTTCCAGAGAAAAATGTGGTGACAGATCTGTCAGAAACACTGGCTAGAATGGGGCTGCTGATCCGAATACCCTCATCATCCTTTATCCTGAAGCCAAAGCAAAAATGAGAAATCCCAGGGGGTGCCAGGCACGGTAACACTACTTTTTTTGCTATTATTATTATTATATTCAGCTGTTGGTTATGTTTACAATTATAGTCCTGGCAGACAGATTCTATTTGCACTGCCAAAGCTGATTGTCTAACCCGAAAATCAGGTCATATTACTGAGAACAACACAGTCTGGGGTTTTACAAGAGCCTGAGATAAATGGACTCTTTCTTCACCGTCAGTTCACCTTGCACCTTCTATTTCTGCATGAGACACTACATTCATTTTGTTGGACCCTGATCCTTTACTTGGAACCCTGCGGGTTCAGACAGAACCTGTTTTCAGACAGAACCCCAGGAAAGTCAGCGGCTCCATGCAGGTCCAGTTGCAGATTTGGGACTTGGCAGGCTCCAGTTGCAGTTTTTAAATTCAGCTGCTCACATTTATGGAGGGAGGCCTGCATGACCCTGACAAGAACCACTATGTGAACCATTCCTATTCTAATATAAAAAAAAATTCATTTAGTGCAGTGCTTCTCAACCTTTTTAGACTTGAGGCATCCCTTGGAAAATGCCAGGTCTTAGATGTCACTCTTTTTAGACCACTGAAAAGTACTAAAACAATTCTTCCATTGCAAAGAATTCAGAGAGACTGCAGCAGAGACAGAATGTTTTTAACCCTATGGGTTCCTACATGAACGTGGCACCCTGCGGCACCCTTGAGAACCACTGATCTAGTGTCTGCCCAAAACTAATTTTTTTTCAAAATTTTCAGTGAAATGCTTCATTTTGAGTAACGCAAAATACATTTACCAGAAACATTGGAGCTTATAGTTCCCGCCTCCCAAGAGAATGCCCTAATCAGTAGGTACTGATTTTTAGAATCAACGCACCCCTTAAAAGACTCAAGGCACTCCTCGGAAAATGTCAGCTTAGTTTTCACTCGTTTTTAACTACAGGAAAATAATAAAGCAATTCTTCTGTTGCAAACAACTCAAAAAGGCCACAATAGGTCAAATGTGTTTAACATTATGGATGCTCTTTTGAAATCTCTGGGTTAATCCTGTGAATCGTGTCTGCATACCTCACAGTGTTGACATTGATTGTATGGCACCCCAGCATGCCCCTGAAAGGATCTCAAGGCACCCCTTGAGAATCACACCTGTAGAATATTTTGAGGTGGTTCTGTCTGTTTCTCATGCTGAAAGTGTTCAGTCTTACCTAACTAATGAAGTATTCACTGGATCAAAGGGAACAAGAGAAAGAATGACTGTGGACTGGTGAGGAGGGCACTGCCATAGACAATGAAGTTCTCAGTGCATTTCCCTGTTTTGAATCAGAGAGGAAGTTTAAACCCGGTTTTCTATGTGGGTATCCTAAACAGAGAGGGGGAAGAGGACAGGGGCACTTTCTTCTCACTGCTTTTGGAAATGTCATCAAAATCCCCTGGTGAATCCAGCCCAAGAAAACTGAGGTGGTTCATTTTGAGATGCATGAGGCTTTGTGGATTTGTTTTTTCATTTGACTTTAAGCATTTGACAAATTCATGAGTATTTTCAGGTACAGTGAAGCTGCTTTTGGAGTGAATAAATGGTTCATCTAGCTAGCCCTATACTGTGGGCGTGCATCTGCAGAGATAATAATCATGTTAAATGTCCTAATTCAAAGCCCATTGAAATCAAAAGGAAAAAGTTTTAACTGACTTTAGCAGGCTTTGAACTGAGCTCAGTTACTGAGGCCCAAACTAGAAGCCAAGCATTCTGCGGGGAGGACTTTGTTGAACAGTGCTTCAGACAGGGGCAGTTGGAGCTCCTGCCTGGCAATCCTAGAGGCATGATGCAAGTGCACTCTCTTTCAGATGGGCTGCTCTTGACAGTGTGGGGATAGTTTGCCTGGATGGTCATTGTTTCCCCCTCATTCTCTTCGTAGCCTTTGAGTGTGTTTTAGTTGTCCTTAGTTCCTTCAGTGAATACACTTGAATTTGGTTGGTGTGGGGTTTTTAAAATGTATTTAGAATGCTTTGCACTTGCATTTTATTGCATGGAGCAGTGTCCTGAAGAGGGAATCAAGAGAAAGACAGAGATATCATTGTCAGCATAGTTCATAGACAAGAATCCATTTTTCCTTTTCATTTAGAGTCAAAGAAGTTTAGGTTTTACATGACTAAGAAGGTAGTATCATCTTCTCTTTAATTCCAGCAAGCTGCTCCTTCGCTGTTGTCATTTTTACTTTGATCAGTAAGCAGCTTTGAACAGAATATGTAGCCATTCTCTCTGTGGGTGAAACTTTATGTAGAAAAGCAATGAAGCTTCATCCTCTTTATGTTCAGATGTTATTTTAAGCCTCCCCTTTTCATCATTCTCACTAGTGAAGCTGGGCTGAGGTCATGGGAAAGTGCATCTTTTCTCCAAATTAGAGGATTCTCTGGACTATTTTTAAGGATCTTGACCTCTGGAATTCAGTAAACTGTCTCTGTCTGAGCAGGATCATTCTTCATATTCAGCTTCAAAATTTAGGAGACTGACTCCTCCATGAAGAGCAGCAAGTTAAGTATGGCCTTATCAGCACATGCATATTGAATCCTAATGCACTCCTCCAGGTGATACTATGAACAGGGGTTGATCATTAAGGATTACATTTTTTTTTTAGGTTGTTGGTTTCAGGCATTTTCCCCGATAGACCTAAATTTAATTTCCAAGCCTTTCATTTGCCCATTGTCTCCCTGTCCTGCTTACTAGAATATTCAAGTTGTTATTGATATAGTAGTGTGGGGGTGCAAGGCCACCATGGAGAAAATATTCCTGATCCAATGCAGTTACAATCCAAGTTTAGGCCTTGATCCAGCACAGACTTTAAGCACGATTGGTATTGTTCTGACCCCACTGAAGTCCATGACATAGGTGCCAACTCCACGGGTGCTCCAAGGCTCAAGCACCCACAGAGCCACACTTGCAGACGTTAAAGAAATGCTTTACCAGAAGAAGCAGTGCGTTACTTCTACCCAGCTCTCCAGTGTCTGTAAATATTGGGTGCTTCAGTGGGACTTTTAGTGCTGTTTGCTGAAGCTGATTCAACGAGCTATTAGATAAAAGCACCAAAAAGCCCCACTAAAGCATCCAATGTTTACAGATGCTGCAGAGCCAGGTAGAAGTAATGCACTGCCTCTTCTGGGCATGTACAGGGCTCAGCGTGGAACGTGCTGGTTTAAAAGTAAAATTCTAGGGGTTTTGGGATTTTTTAAAAGTGTTTGTAAACACCCACCGGCAAAAAACAAGTTGGTGCCTATGGTCAATGACACAACTCCTTTGATTTAAGGGTGGTTGGGATTTCTCTGTTTAAGCAATTCCATGTATGTCTTTACAGGGTTAGAGCTTTTAGACATGACCCATCACCTTTGCTAAGTAGCCACAGCTCAGTACATGGTCTAAACGGAAGTCTGTATCAGATCAATCCAAGTTTTACAAGCTTTACGAATGCAATTTAAACAAGTGTCACACCAATGCTCAGTATCCCAGGAGTGAAGGGGAACGTGGAACAGACAGTTTAAAATAAACGTCACCAAGAGTTGTCAGGAAATGCTGGCATTAGTCCTCATGATGTCAGCAGAATAGTTGGAGCCGTGACAATGATAGAACATGAGGCCATTTATGTCAGCCACAGTTCAGCTTTATTGTGATGTGTATGTGTGTATATGTGTATGTATAGTTTACACACACACACGTGTGTGTGTGTGTGTGTGTGTGTGTGTAGGTGACGCATCAGGGAACTTCCCAGATTTTCTTTGGGCTTTCCCCTGATAGAGGCAAGCAGCTATGAAAGATACAAATTGAATCCAAGCCACAAATGAAACGAAAGGGAACAGAGCCATGATATAGCATCATGCTGAAAGTGTGGGTTTGCTAAGCATATTATGTCCCTTTATAGCAGCTTGTCTACACAGAAAATAAGCACCTACCATAGTAGCTGTAGGGTTCTTTTATTCCTGAAGCTTATCTTACAGATAGTAAGGCTCTTCAGTGGGTAGCAAAGGAAATGGATAAAGAATAGGAAGCTGAAAGATTTTGTTCCTTTAGCTTTTGTTTACAGTGTCCAGTGAAATCAGTAAATGGTAGATACAGGACCAGTTTTGATTCCTTGTAACACCTGGAGACAAAATGACCCGGGGCAAAATTGCAAACAATTAGTAACATTACATGTATTGTAATTCTCTAAAGAAAGACATTGTTTTTACATTAAAACTGTATAATCATTCTGTATTTTTGTCTTACAGTAGTGCTCAGTAGGGCTGTGCAAAGCTTTGGTCCTTGATTTGATTCAGCAGAGATTTGGCCCGATTCTGTGGCCAAATCTCCAAATCTGAATTGAATCAAGGGGCCCTTTTAATCTCTGCAGATTAAATTGGAGCCCTCTGAATTGATTTGGCAAATTTTGGAGATTTGGACATAGACACAGCTTTAAATGTTTTTCCATATACCTCTAGGTAGCAGGTGGCTCATGAACGCTGTGATGCTGGGATGCATGGAGTGTCCCAAAGAAGTGTGGGGGGCTCCCCAGTGCACACAGCAGCAGTCCCAGAAGTGGACCAGAAGCACTTCCAGTCCACTTCCAGGTCTGCTGGAGAGTACGCAGGGCCCCCTGCATCTCCTGGTTCAGCAATTGGTGCCTCCTGGGTCGGGGGGGGGCACCTGGGGTCCCCCGTGGCTGATCGCCAAGCTGGGGGGCACAGAGGGGTCCCCCAGCGCACTCCCTGGCGGACCCAGAAGTGGACCAGAAGTGCTTCTGTAATGAACAGTGCATACCCCTGGAAGCTGGAGGGGGGGCAGCAGCAGTAAGCAGGAGAGCTCCCTCAGATGCTGCTGGCATTGTCAGTGGTGGGGGACAGGGGGTGGCGAGCACCGACCAAGGGTCGGCGGCCACCTGCAGCCGCCACCGGTAGTGGCGGCAGTAGCCAGCAGTGATCATGCACCCCCTGCGCATCGCCCATGATTTTTGGTTATCCACTTCCCAGTTTGCCATTGAACATGTGGAGGGCGCACCCC
>NW_017729022.1:82019009-82022749 GCF_001723915.1 Gavialis gangeticus
GCCCCACCATTGCAGCATTCACATAGCTCAAGTGTGGCTTGTGAACGCTCAGTGAATTGAATCACTGTCCCTGATTTGAGCCAAATCCAAATTGAATAGGACCCGCTTTGCATACCCCTAGTGCTCAGTGTATTCAAAGGAAGCATTTTCCAGTAAATTGAAGAAATAGACATCTTGAGCTTGGTTATTCATGCAATTTAAGGGCTACTTAACTGCAGCTTTTTGCAAGTGACAAAAATGTTTTCACTTGATATGGGAAATGTTTATAATTGTGCATGCAAGCATTTTAGACACTTATGGATAATAAACCCTGTCACTCCTCTAAGTTTCATGTGCAATCATATTTGTTTTCCTTTTCCCTCCATAAAACTCTAGGTGAGGAATATATTGGCTCTTCACAGGACAAAATAAACAAAGTATTGACTGAAATGTATTAAGGACTGATATGAACTTTCTTGGTTCAAAATGTTAGTAAAATGGATGGTAAAGCTGTGAGTAGTGCTTAAGTGTCCTTAACTCCAAAGTATCACCAGTTAGAACAGCCAAACTGTAATATTAATCTGTATATTTGAACCAGATCATTGAGTGTGAGCCATTTGAATGCTACATGTATTGTATCTTTCATGTGGTTTCAGTTTAAAACTTTATTTCAGTGTTACTTTTCCCTCTTGCAAGTCTAAGTATGAGTGAAACACTCTGCAAAATTGAACAATGCCACAATCTATTTTTACTTAAAACGAACGTAAGTGTTAATTTAAAGCTGACTCTACCCATTATCATCATCTGTTTCTTTTGAAATGAAGGGACTGTCATTAAAGAGGGCTTCTTAGAGCTGTATATGACAAGACAGTTCATCAGACAAGGAAGCTGAAAAGACTCTATTCCAAACATATGTACTGCGTTCTTATCCCTCCATCCACTGTCCAGTTCGTCTTTCATTTTTCCTTTGTCATTTTGTTTGATACTATATCACAAGAACAATTCTTACCAGCAGTTGTATTATTTCCAGACATCAAGATTTACAGGGTTTTTATTCAATGTAATTAGGATTAACAGTGCACCAGCAAGTGTAAGGGTAGCAACCTCATGCTGAGAGTGAGGTCTGCTGGGTTCTGTTCTTGGCTTGTATCAGTGGTTTGTTATGTGGCTGTAGGGTAAGTCACCTGACCCATTAGTGCCTCAGTTCGTCCAGATGTCAAATGGGCATAAAGTGTGTGTCCATCCACATGGACAATGTTGACCTCTGAGTAAACAGCCAAAGCTGAAAAATTGTGCCCAAACCACCAACATCTTAGCCAATACTTATGGCTGAAAACTAAAAATGCTGATTTAGTAATGCTGCTATAATGCTCCATGGGAGTTAGTTTGGATGCTTCAGGCCTGAGATTTCCAATTCCACATTGTCCCTTACTCGGGCTTTCTGGCACAGCCAGTTTATCCTGAGCTCAGGGAAATGTTGATTTTTTTGAGCCTTGAGCAATGTGGTGGTGTTTTTTAAATTTGTTTTGCAGTAGCATTTACAATGTGCTAGGCACTGGAGAGATAGACCTTGCTTCAAGGAGTTTGGAGGCTGAAGAGAGAAATGACAAAGTAAAGGAAGAAGAAGAAAACATAGCATCAAATCTATCAAATACAGACTATTGCTAGTTGGCCTACAGAATCAACATTAGCTAAGATCTTTTATACATTATGGTCAAAGTGAGTCTTGAAAAATGAAAGAAGAGAGGGCATAACCCTATTGATTGAGCTAGGGAAGGGGCAGGATGGAAAACAGCACAAAGACACTGCTGGAAAAGACCACAGAAGTTGGTTTGAGGCTTGCATCACTGGCAAAATAAGTGAAGATCAGGCAAATGGGAATGGACAGGGTTATGAGGACTAACCAAGTAGAACTGACTTAGCTGAAAATGGGATTCAAAACAGGTGGAATATGATCAAGAAGAGAAGCATGAAAAGTGAAGTATAAACAATAGCTGGCCAATAAAGAAGGCTAATAACTGAATGATACAGAAATTATTGCAGAAATATCTGGCAAAATAATTTAATTACAGGCATGATTTATTTAAAAGAATCTGGGAAAAGTCCCAGTTCATCATAGCTTGTTATAGATGAGGCCACTTATATATTGTCTGTACAATTAGTAGAGATATATTTGTGTGTATACAGCATGAGGATGCTGGCAGCTACTTGGGTAAACGTGCATTGTGTGTGTGTGTCTGCATGTGTAAATTAAATGTTGTGTAAATCAAGTGCAGCAGAAAACTGCCTTGGTTCAGCAAGGCCACTTCTTGTGATTTGCTCTAGTATTTGATTTACAGGTGATCCAAAACATGGAGCTGGAGCTGGATGATCCAAAACATGGAGCTGGAGCCCTTCTGGAGTCCTAGGAGGGCTCCAGCCTTAGGACAATGCTCTCTACTCCAGTTCCCAGCCTCATGGGCTTTAAATACTGCCCATGCCACCCAGGTTATTGGTGTGGGCAGTAGTTTCCAAGCCTGTAGGGCCAGGGAAACTATCCTTGTCCCAGTTCCCAACCGCATGGACTTTAATTGCTGCGCCCCTTGCCCCCAACACCTGCCCTAGTTCCTGGCCCTATGGGCTTTAAATGCTATGTGTACAGCCCAGTTTGGTGGCACATAGGGTGATCTAAAAGCATGGGAACTGGAAGCTGGGTCAGGGAGGCTGTCGGGGACTCTGCATTCCTGCTCCTCTGGTTTTAAATCACCCTGTGTGCACCCATCTGGGCTACATGAGGCAGTTTAAAACCCAGAGGGCTGCTTTTTGACAGTCTTCCCTCTTCTCAGGCATGGGCAAGGACAGGCTGTCAAGAAATGGTCTCCCTAAGGGTAGGGGTGGTGGTCCTAGTAGTAGCCCTTTAGTGGTCTTTGGCTGGAGAGCTTACTTCTGTAGCTCTCCAGCTAGGGGGCTGTAATGGGCTCCATTTTTACTGATAAGAAATTCAGGTGAATTCTCACCAGTAGAATTGAATGCCTGTCCATGGTACATATTTCCTTGCTTATAATGTCCATCTTCACTTCCAGCAGCTGAATTTTGCAAAAAAGGTGCATGTATGCAGGAAGAGATGGTATTTTATTTCTCAAGTATTCTGTTGATAATTTAAGTTCATAAGTGTAGTAAGTATAAAAATAGGCCCAATGTTTTTCTTTTACCAAGAATGATTGTTTTTTTAGTCAGCAGAAACGTTGCATTAATAAATGAAGAACAATTATTTTTATCATGATTGACCTAATTCGAGCGGTGTTCTTTATTGCTTGGGGTTTATATTCTTGTAATTATTTTTCAGCTACTAAAAATATGGCTTCCCAGCAAGTTTTACTCAGAGGATGAAGGTCAGCAGAGGGAGAAGAAAAATCTGCTGAGAATACATGAGACAGCAAAACCTTTAAACTTTTGGCTTAATAGCTCTTACAAAAAATTCAACCCACAAACCCTGCAATCATTAAAGGTGGGCAACTTTGCTGTGAGATCTCTTGCTTATCAAAACACACTCTGCCAGTTATTCCATCTTAATTCATTTTCTTCCAAGACAGTAACTCTTCCAGAAGTCAGTACAGAAAGTACAAGATACAGCTTTGTAGTGGGTAGGCTTCAGCTATGGCACTGTTTTTAATACCAGCAATGCTAAACCACAGTGTTCATGAGGGATATGTTTCATAGTTTCATAGTTTCTTAGTTTCTAGGGTCGGAAGGGGGAGAGGTTGAAGAGGCCGAAGCCCCAC
>NW_017729022.1:82023131-82036453 GCF_001723915.1 Gavialis gangeticus
GCGGGCCCGAGGACCGAGCCCTGCGGAACCCCACTGCCCACGTCCTTCCAGGTTGAGAAGGACCCATCCACTACCACCCTCTGGGTGCGGCCCTCCAGCCAGTTGGTGACCCATTTGACTGTGTGGGTATCTACGCCACAGCCCCCCAGTTTCTTAATGAGAACGGGGTGAGAGATGGTGTCAAAAGCCTTCTGGAAGTCCAGGAAGACTATGTCTACTGCTACCCCTGCATCTAATGATCTGGTGATCTGATCGTAAAAGGCCACCAGGTTGGTCTGACAGGACCTGCCACTGATGAACCCGTGTTGGTTGCCCCTAAGCATGCAGTCCCCTGCTGGCCCCTCCTGGATGTGTATCAGAATAATTTTCTCAAACAGCTTGCCTAGGATCGAGGTAAGACTAACTGGCCTATAGTTTCCCGGGTCCTCCTTCCTCCCTTTTTTGAAGATGGGAACCACGCTGGCCCTCTTCCACTCCTCCGGTACCTCTCCAGAGCACCACAAGTGCTTGTAAAGCCTTTGTTGTTATAGCAAAGTACAATTAAAGACCATGGTGTATTTTATAAAGGTTCCCAATGCTCTCTTAAAGTGTTTCCATAGAATCTCAGCTCACCAATATGTCAAATCAGTCTCTTTAAATTTTTTAGCTCATCACTAACCTGTTGGAAAAAAAAAATCCCAGCATCCAAAGCTCTATAAAATACACTGTATAATTGTTCCAGAGCTGCAATCAAAGCTGCATAGCAGTTGCTAATTAAAATGTTACACTCTTCCATTTCAGTTGAAGGTGGTGGGGTGGGGGAGCACTGTTTGCTTTCATGTATCACTACCTAATTGTCTTTTTTTCCCCCATTACCTGTTCTTTAGCATTACTGACCAGAGGCTTGTTCTGTCCAACATGAGATAATTTGTATAATTATAATTAGGTAAAACACTAACATTTGTAATTTGGGGTTCACTTGCACAAAATATTTCCTGGGTGAGTTGTTTAGGGCTGATTCCAGTTTCTCAAAAAAGACAGATGTTGTTGTTCCCTTTAAAGATGTCATCCATGTCATTTTTAATTTGCTGATTTATTTGGGGGATTTTAGAAGAATAGTGAAGATACCCTGATCATGCCTGAAAAAGGGGAACTGCTTTATGACTCCAGTGGAAACCATTTTAAGAAAGCAGATTGAAAAAAAGATTAGTGGAAATGAATAGAACCCTGCCCCATTCCTTTGAAACCTTTGAGTACAGTATTGGTCTAGGGTTTAATGATGTTTAGATAGCACTTTGCACATTACACATTAAAGTGAGTACATACAAGAAGCATCTTGGGCCTTCTGTTTATTTTGTATATTTACTTGAATGGGCTGTGCACATATGGTACCTTATTCCTGAAGTGCAGTATTGAAAGTGGACACTAGAGAGCTCTTTCTACCAAATACATGTCACCGGTGGGAGGACAGGATCTTTGAGAGTTGCATTTCAAACATTCTCCTTCAATTTATACAAAACAGCTTTGCTTTTTTCATTTTTATACTGGAAAAATTAACATTCCAGGGCAAAGCCACATTTTACAGTCAGATGAATGGCTGCAGTTGCTGGAGAGCGGTGCAGATTTGTAGGAGTTATAACTTGAGAACTAATTATACAATTTAGAAGATAACACAGAGAAAATCAAAGGAACTATGACTGCTGGCCTGGAATTATAATTAGTTTTCATCTGAGTAAAAAATATATATACACATACACACACACACACACACACCTAGCACGCAATTTATTATGAATGTTATTATTATTATAATATGGAGTACATCTCCTGTGGAGTCACATATATGTAAATAATAATGTGCCTTCTGTGTGTTTATCTAAATTGTCGGGTTATAGCTTTAGATGCACAGTGAATTCTAAATAGCTTCTCTGCAGTCACTTTGCTGATAACCTTAAGCCTACAACACACAAGCTATTGCTAAACATTACTGTATTAGCAACTGATACAATAAGATGACTACTGGGCCCACTTTTTTTTCATTAGCTGCATTTGAACTAGTTATTCCTCCAGTTGCTTTTAGACTATCAATCCTTTATATAGCAGCAAAACAAGATCTCCTATGCTGTCACCATAATACACTCAAATACTGATACATGTACCAGTTCTCTTTCTAGATGCTTTAGTGATTTGACATTTAGTGTTCCTGTTTCAGGGATCCTGCTGTAATGCTGGTCTGCAGGTAGCAGTGGCTTGTGTTAAGGTACAAGGATTCCATCTTGTGCTCCTATCTGGAAGCCTGACTCTGAGCACAAATACAGGGAGGATATAGCTTGCTAGAATACCTAAAGGAGTCAGAAGCAGCTAAGGCTCCGTTCCATTAGTGAACCTCAGTCAATCTAGAGAAGTCTCCTGTCTCTTCTTAAAGGGTATAGCAGTGGCTGCCACTGAATCCATTCCCAGAGTCTGTATGCTGCCACAGGCTCTGCCAAAGTTATTCAGGGACGTATACTTGCAGATCTCCACTAATGTAGGCTTTAAAGTGCTATGCATAATGGCTAGCCTTTGTGATGTATGCTATGCTTTCTCTCTCCTATGCTGTGTGTGCTCGAAGAAGAGGGATGGCCTTGTAGTAAAGGAATTGGATGAGGATTCAGGAGATCTGGTGTCCGTTCTGGCTATATCACAGTTTTCCTGTGTGACCTTGGGCAAGTTACGTAATCTCTCTGTGCCTCTAGCCCATATCTGTAAAATGTGGGAAATAATCCTTTCCTTCTCCCACCATTTGTCTCTCTCATCCAGATAGATTACAAGCTCAGTGGGTTGGTTTTTCATCCTTACTATGAGTTTGTATAATGTAGAGCAGTGGTTCTCAACCTTGTTTGTACCAGGACCCATTTGTAAACATCAGTGGCCAGTCCTGACCCAGTGCCCCTCACTCCAGACCTGCAGCCCCCTGGTGTGTGGGATGGGAGAGAGGGGTGTGAGGCATGGGGGGGCCCCAAGCAGCCCCTTATAGGCTGGAACTCTGCCAGCCTGCAAGGGAAAAGCCACAGTTTCCCACATTTTTCTCCTTTAGAGGAAAATCCATTTTTAAAGTTTGTTTATCCATTTTTAAAGTTTCTCCACGACCCTTTCAGATAGTCTTGTGACCCACTTTTGAGAAAGGCTGATGTAAAGCACAATGGGTCTCTGATCTCACTAGGGGCCAGTGTTAATAGAGCTGTAGGATGATGGTTTCAAGGAGGACCCATGATCTGATCAGCTTTACCTAGAAAGCCAGCAAATCTATATTCTGAGTTTTGAAGAGGCTTTCCTTTTGGGGTAGCCTGAATAATATAAATGACAGTGAGAGGGACTATTACACTTAGCTTCCAAAAGCAACATGTGACAATAATAGCTGAAAGCCAAGCCATAATAACAGTCTTACTTTGTTCTTGTCAAGGCACAGTCCTTTAAGAAGATATTGCTGGAAGATAGATGCAGAGAAACTTCCAGCAGGGAAAAGCTCAGGGCAGATCCAGCTGGATCAACCAAGGCATTTGTGGAGAGAGGCTCCCTTTTGATTCTTCTGAAATTGCTTCCTTATACATACCACAGGGATCTCCGTTTGAGCCTTTGCTGTGTTAATACACACACACACACACACACACACACACACACGTCTGCTGAATGGCATTCATCAACACTTCCTGAGTGACCCTGAGCTTTCAAGAAAGTCCTCTTCCACTTCATGGATGGGATTCTCCTAATTACAGAAATGGCAATGATGGCATGCTCAACTACAACTAACAAAACTATCAAAATTAAAAGGTGGGATATAGCCAGAACTAACATGTCTCTTACAAAACCCAGGCTTTCCTAAAAGCAAGCTCTTAGAAAACTGCATTCTATTATTCCAGCCACTGAAGGCTCACGTTACCTCTAAACAAACTCAGACAGGCACTGTCATCTATCAGTCACTTTTACAGCACCATAATGCTCTGAAAAGTTGGGAACTATTTAAACACGTTTAACAGAATTTTATAAGTCAGTTCTCAGAATATGGGTTAGGTGTTCATTGCCCCTCAAGCGGAATGAGATGGGGCCCCCCACAAGGCAATAAGAGAAATTTCACAAAGGAAATTAAAACACAATTCCTATCAAGTAACCTCACATGAGCCATCAGTGCTTTTTACATCGGCACTTGAGACTATGTGACACTTGGAAGAATTCAAATGCTAGCTCTGGCTATAGATTTTTTTTTCCTAACTACAGTTCAGTTCAGTGGTCCAGAGAGTAAATCTTTTGGGAAGTATCCAAGGCCTTAAGATCTAAGAAACTCTTTCTGGAAACTAAATATAACAGCAGGGCCAATTTAGCTGACAGATGTGGTTATCTCAGTGATGAAGTGCGCTAGAGTCTCATAATCCCCCCTTCTCCAAAAAATCCCCAGCTATTGCTTTATTCATCTCCCAAAAACATCTTGGAATATGAACTTAAGAAAAATGGCTCATTTAATATCATTTTATAAATCTTTTTTTAATGCATCATGTTCCATAGACTATTCTTTTCACCAAGACATAACCCACTGTCAAGTCTGACTAATAACAGTTTATAGACCAGCAGTGAACATAAACCGTCTCAGTGACACGAATACAAACTCGGCAGCTCAGTTTACTGCAGCTTAGAATGGATTAATTTCCCATGTCAGACTCCAGGCTCATGCCAAGAAGACTAACCCAGTCTTCATGATTTTCTGTTCCTAGCTATAGTCAAACTCAGTCGATATAGAAATATCTAGAAATAGACCCAGCCTTTGCAAAGTGTGGATCTTGACTTCCCCAAAGCTTGATATTCTGCTTAAGCCTAGGTCTAGTATTAACCAGCCCCTTCTAAAGAATTCAGGAGAGATGACATTCTGTTCCTTGTAGGTTTTTATACCATCTTCATTACCACAGTATTTGGGCTTCTTCCAGAAATACATTAAGTAACACGACTAAATTTTAGGGGTGTTGGTTGTAACCATGTTGATCTAAGGACATAGGCAGACAAGGTTCTTTGGGTAAATCTGATATTTTTTATTAGACCAACTAAAATTGCTGGAGAAATTCTTCTTTGTACCTGAAAGCGTGCAAAAACAGTTTTTTTACAACTATTTTAGTTGCTCTAATAAAAGATCTCAGATTTACCCAGAGAACCATGTCTGCCTATGACTAAATGTTGCAATTCATGTTCCATTTTCTTCTCTCATTCTTTCCACCTGAGGAAAAATTAAGTATGCAGTAGAGTAGTGTCATTCAGTCATTTATTATTCCTTATACTCTTCTCTGTGCCTGTAATATGAGAAACAAGTCAAGGAAGCTCCTTTTACAGGTAGGGCAGAAAGTGATGAAGGTCCTCAGATTTTGCAGCTCCCAAGAAAGCTCTCTCTCTAGCACAGGGGAGCTTCACCTTATAGTAGAAAGTTCCAAGGTGGCTGAGGAATAGAGTTGTTGACTGTGGCATTCATTCTGGAGATTTAGCCTGTAATATAGATATGCTGAGGCCAGGTCTTTGAGCATCTTGAAAATAAAGATCAAGACCCTGATCTTTCATAGTTTCTAGGGTCAGAAGGGACCTGAGTAGATCATTTAGTCTGACCCCCTGCCATGGCAGGAAAGAGTACTGGGGTCAAACGATGTGATGATCTCAATATGATGTGGTATTACAGTACATTGGAAACCAGTGTAGAGTGAAGGACAGTTTTGATGTGTAGCTGCAGTATTCTGTACTAGCTGATTTGTCTGAACTTAGAAATTCAAAGGTTGAGTGAAACAGGGGGAAAAAGAGTTGGAGCAGCAATAGGTAGGAGGTGACATGGGGTGAGAGCCATTGATGCAGGAGGGATTGGCCAAGTAGATGGGGAAAAGTATTCCTCAAGGTCTAGCAACTGCATTTCTGAGCTGAAAATGATAAGCTTATAAGTAGGGATTTAAACCCTGAGGAAAATTTGTAAAAAATCCTATGTCTCTCTTTCTCTCCCATGGTTCTTTCAGGTACACTTGTATAAAATGTTTCTAACAACGCATTGGTGAATATGTTTTGTAACTAATGTAGACAACATAAATTGTGTTGTAACATGTGACAAGGTAGCATCTTGGACCCTGAAGGGCCAGCATCACTGGGCTGTAGAGGGAGCCCCACCTATTTTAGCTCAGGCAGAAAGAGAATAACTATCATGCTTGGGCTCTGGGGATAAAATAGAAAGAAAAGGGAGCAAGGTGTTACTCTCAGAAAATCTTCAGTTTGCCTCTCTCTGCTCTCACATACCTTAATCCACAGAACTGGAATTTGCTTTGCTTAAAACTCATTTTATACTACAATTTTCATCCTGGCCCAATGTGGAGCTCCCAAGATAAATTCCATATATAATTGGCCCCAATGTGTGGGTTGAATTTCTGATATGCTAGAACTGTTTCATCTAAGAAGCTGCATAAGAGCTTTATTGCTTTAATTTTAACTGATCTATTGACTGCCAGAAAATCTCTCAATCACTTTTGTGAAAACAGCAGTCAGCTTGTGGTAATGCTTGCAGAGGGAAAGCAAACATGAATGACAGCTCCTTAACTAATGTGGCACTGGAATTGGGTTTGGTGGTTGTAATTGTGCCTGGAACCATTTTTTAATCTTTTGTTTTAGCTAGGGTAGAGCTGTGTATGCTGGTGTCACAGGAATTGCAGCTAGGACCATATGCTAAAGCTATGAGCTGTATCAAGGGATGCTGATAGACATGGTGTTGTACCTGGGATGTTTGTGCACCAAAAATGCTAGGTAGCTGAAAGCAGTAAAGACAGACAATTTCCCCTTGCAAAAATAAAGATGCAAAAAGGAATCTGAAAAGGAATGTACTATATTCCTTGTTCAGTAGCTTTTTATGGAAACTGTCACCATACTCATACTACAATGGCTTGATATAACTTATTCTGCACTGTAGGTTCTAGTACTTTACTAAAATTTACTTCAGCTGTTGTTAAACATAGAGGTGTTTTACATTATTGTCTTGGAAAAAAAACTGATTATACTTAGTGCTGATGTGTTTATTAATTATTTTAAGACTTATAATCAAATATTAGAGAAAGATCCTCATTGGTAAGGGATATATTTTAATCATGAGGAGTTCATGTTTTCTTGGTAACTACAGAGTAAGTGTACACCACCTGTAGGGTCCAATTCAATAGCAGCTAGGGATGACACAAGATCTTATATATAAGTCAAAGCAACTTTTGAACAGAGGACTATCGTTGGGTTCCAGGTCAATGATGCCCACAAAGCAACTGTCTAAGTCCAAACGGGGAATAGCTCTGGGTTTCTGTCGTCTTATTTACACACTTGCAAAAGGTTGATTGCATTGAGGACTGTATTGTCTGCTATAAAGCTTCAATATCAAGAAAGTTAAACTGATCCAGATCCAGCCTCCATTTGAAAAAGGTCTCCAATTGTCTCAAGCAGTCAGATTCTTTCAGGGAATCCAGTTGCTGATGTTCTCCAGAAATGTGAATTCTAACCACCGATTAAATCTTGGTCAGGGTGTCCTGGCAACCAAAGCGAGTGCTCAATATGCTTTTGACAAATTATCCTTAGCAGTTCTGATCCAGCTTGAGAGCTCTATAGCAATTACATTTGCTCATGGAAAAACTCATAATGGGGGGCACTTTTTGATAAGCACAAATGGCAGTGAATGCATACCCTCTGTTGCTTTTCAGTGAAATTTAGGCATCTAACTGCTGTTTGTACCTTTTAAAAACCTTCCTTGAAAATGTGCAAGTTATTTGCATTCTTCTGCTTTGAAAATATTCCTGTTAAATCCGCTTCTTACCAGCAAAATTCCTGTTTGGAACAATCCATCACCTTCTTCTGATCTGTATCCAGAAACAGAATTACAGGCTGGAAAAAATCAATCAATCCAGGATTCCCAGTATGTATTGCAAATAAATGAAATTAGCCAGTTGGAGAGTTTATTCATTCAAAACACAGTAACTTGAACTGGGTTTTTCTTTTAAACTGAAATTGGTTGTTCTGACCCAGAAAAAAAAAGGTATAAAGCTCATTACTAGGTAGTGCTGGAAATCCTTACTTCCTATGAATTCGAATTCAACTAGTATTAAATCAGTGAAAGTTGTAGGTCAAGCTTGTCCAACTTCTAAGTGATTTGAGGCCACACACAATGTGGGCCACACCCACAAGGGCAGCACTAGTGCAGGCCACAGGCCTATGGGTTGAATCCTATCCCCTGCTGCACTGCATGCACAGGTGGCACCTCCTGCTGCGACCTGCATGCTGACGCCCTTCCCACCCCACTGCACTGCATGCAAGGTAGCACCCCCCCCCGGCGCACAGTGCATGGGTGGACCTCACCTCATTTCCCTCACTGCACTGCACCTACTGACTCCCCCTGCACTATGGGCTGCATCATCCCACCCCTTGGGATAGAAGGAGGTAGCAAAAGCTGAGGGAGGAAGGGGGAACCTAGAAACTCCAGCTATAGCAGCAGCCAGAGCAACAGGGGGCAGTGGCCAGGTAGGGCCCCAAGGGCGACACATTAACCACTCCTAGGCTGTATGTTGACCATGGGCCACTAGCTGGATAGTCCTGTTGTAGGTGATCAGTATCTTTTATGTTTAGATCCTATCTGTGATCAGGTGCTATTTGAAGATTTGATGTTCAGGTTTTTGAAAAGATCTTCCAGACTGAAATAAAAACCACCTTTCTCTAAAAGAGAGAGAATACCAGGATTATGTGAGCTTGAGACCTTGCTTTGTCTTTAGAAAATTTCTGAAGTGCTTCTGGAGAATGAGCACACGGGATCTAGTGCCACTGACAGGAGAAAAATGCCATTTTTTTATCCTTCTGTAATTTGGCTTTATACATCCTAGTTAAGAATACACAGAGTCTTAAGGAAACTGTTATCTGCTAATTATTGGCCAGATCCTAGAATGGGCAAATGTACAATGAGGATATGGATCTTAAGCCATATTCTACTTTAATTTCACAAATAAAAATGCCATCAGTACAACATCTCTCCTCAACCATTGTACTCAATCTGACTTTTTAAACTGCAAACAGTAAGTCTGGATAATTCTTTTCCTGATAACTCCATTTGTCTCCCCTCATGTTGATCAGTTAGTAGACCCTACTATGTTTCACCTGTGACCACTGTAAGCAATTTCTGTGTGACCACAGCTAAGGCACAAACTGGGACTCTTATGGCCCAGAGGCTTTGAGAAGTTTTATTTTCCAGACAATCTGAAAGGGTAAATACTCCTAGCTAATGTAGTAATAGCTGTGCTAAGTGTTTCTCAACTTTGAATAATTTCTCAGCAATTATCAATTTTAAGGAATATCTGAAATAGGTGAAAAATCTTAAAATAGTTCAAGGAGGAACCTACTTTTAATTATTAAAGGTAGCAGTTGGAGATGAAGTATGTCCACAGGAATCCACCAGTCAGTTCTCATTGTCATCCTCATTGTACTCATGTACCTTTCTTGACAGCTGGGAAAATTAGGGTTCTTTTTTAATTTTTGAAATTAATATAGGACCCAGTTTGGAAGCCTCTGTGAAGAGTTCTAGTGCTATACCATGAGTTAAATTGAAAATACTACTTTCCCAGTGGAAATCAGAGTACATCAAAGTTTGTCTTGAGGTCACCGGGTTTCTTTATAAATAATGAGTGAAGTCTTCTAAGGAAATTAGGATCAGAGAATCAATTACAAGATTACTGAGACTAAGATTAGCCCCCACTTGAAATGCTGATGGTAGTTGGCCCCAAATGAAATATGAACTGTCACAGAGCTTGAAGATTTTACAAAAGATAACCCTTTTGCTAGAAACAAACCAGGGATGAAGAAAAAGATTATGACAAGGATTTTTTTAGCCCATCTCATTGAAGTGTGTCATTACAATTATAGCCTTTCTCCTCACCAAAGCTCTTGTAAATGCCACAACCTGAATTCTAGTCAGCCAGACAAAAGTGTTCTCTTATCTACTTGGCTGAACTGTAGATCACATGCTCTGTTTTGTGGCACAGTCTCTCCATGCCTCTTCCAATATAACAGTTATAGAAGGAACGCTTTGAGTAAAGGCAAAACCATGCCAAATTATAATGTCCCTTCATTTAACTAGGTTATGCCCTCTAGTAGCTGGGGAGCGGTGTTGGTGACCAGCTGATTTTGAAATTGTGCTTAATCACATGCAGCCGACAAGAAGCTGTACGATCTGTTTATCAGTATATATGAGGCACAGAGCCTAATCCCAATGCCAATTAAATGAATTTCAAAACACCCCGTAATTTAAATTAAACCAGAAATAATTTGAATAATTGTTTTATCTAAATACCAAATCAATACAAAATTATTTTGCTAGATGTCAAGAAGCTGTAGTCAAGTTTACACATGCACATCCCTAGATAGGATTAGCTGTAAATCCTGAATATGCACACTGCTTATTTCCAATGTGCTTTCTGGCATCTTTTGAATTTTAATAATTAGGCATGCATTAATTTAACTTTTTCCTTTGAATTTACCCTCATGTAACCAAAGTGAGAAAAAGAATAAACTCTTCAGAACTTAACTTCTAAACTTTAAACCAAGTTGCTATTTCTATCTTTAAGATGCTGCCATCTCCAAATGGAATCAGATCAATTAATCTTTAACACTTTGAACTGTGAGCGGCTTTGTATACACTTCCTTATGTTTTACTCAGTGGGAAGGCTGCTGCTTCCCATTTAAGCAGTAATTAACTCTGCTCAATTAGCACAGCAAGTTTTTGATCATTGCATGTAATTAGTTCCAAGGCCTCAGCACTCTGAGCACTCCCTTATTGAGTCAATATTATTTTATATACCTGGTGTGCAATAATTCAAACACAGGTAAACAATCAAGTGGCGATAGAGCTTAAGCTACATATATAATTTTGTTATCTCAGGTACCCTATTTTTGAGAAGCAATTTAGATTTAATTTTCACAGAGCATTACATGGATAGTTACACACACGCAATGTGGTGGGTGGGTATATACAGTTTTTCATACTTAACAATGTAAAAGCGATATGTCAGTGGGTGTGATGGTCCCCGTAGCTCTTTCTCAAAGTTGGTGCCTGCTTCCTTATGCTCTCCTGCCATGTCTTGATGTGATACAAATAAAGGGAAGCTAACTGTTAGAACAAAAAGGGAAACAGCATTCTATCAATGGAGAGTATGTCCTTTTCACATGGCTCCACCTCCCCTACACCCTGTCCTCACCACATCTGCCAGGCCAATACCACGGTCCTTCCAGTATAGTCAAGTTTCTAGACTGGTAGCTCACTTGGTCACTGCTACTTATCACCCCTTTTCTGAATGTGGTAGTTGGGGTCCACTCAATCCTTATGTATACCTCTTTTATTGGTGCACATGCTCCATGAGTCCAGCACCCATTATGGGGTCCTCATACCCTCAGTTGAGGGGTTCTCTTCCTCACTCAATTATTCCCTTGCGCAGGCCTCGTGGATCCAGACTCCATCCTTGTTGGCCTTTCTTTCAGTGGTGCCCTTCAGCTGGCTTGTGGGTTCCACCAACTGAGGCCCCAGTGGGACTTCCTAGCTGCTCCCCATACTTCATGGCTTACCCATATTCCGGTCTTGGTGCCAGAGGGTGGAGTGGCCTGCTCTTTCCAGCCAACACTTACTCATTAGCTGTTGCTCTGGGTGTCCAATGCTCATCTCAGCTGGAGCTCTGGTTTGTCACTCTCCCAGGCTCTTTCTCTGTGCCTCTGCACAGAACCACACTGATCTCCCCTAGGAGACTGTGCTTTTTCCCCCTCTCGGAGTCTTGGGCCTCAGCCCGATGACTTTTGGGCCTCCTGGGCCTCTCAGGCCAATCATATCGAGCTCCCAACCATGTAATTGCCAGCAGCTGAGGATTTCCAGAAGCTGGGGCTCGCTGGCACTTCTGGGTTCACTCCTGACTGGTGGCAGTGGACACTCAGTATAACCTCTTGGTTAGGTCAGGTGGGGACCCAGGCACACTTGGGGTCTTATTCATTACGGTTGGGTGCCGGCTGTCAGCTGTACTTGGATGAGATGACTGGTGGCAGCAAAACCGTGGTGCAGCTCCTGGGTAAGTGGAGTGGCAAATCTGGTTGTACTCAGGGTCCCTCTCATAACAGGGGCCAGGGAGCAGCTTACTGTTAGTGTATTTTCAACTTTTTGATTGCTCTTGCTTTGCTGACAGTTCACTGACTGGCATTTGGGATTTTAAGAAATAGAGTCTCCAGCTCAGTTCATGATGCCATGATAACTGTAGAATTTTAATTGGGTAAGTCATTTCTTCTCTTCGTGGATGGAGAGAGAGCATTATAGGAGTGCTGGTTTTTCAACAGGTCTTGTTGTTACCGACACATAGACTTTCTTATACTCTCAATCTCTCCAGCACTCTTTTTGTTTGAGGAAAGAAACTGAAGAACTTTAGACTAGATAAGTCCAAGATAAGGACTTATCCAGGCCTGAGGAGTCCTGCTTCTTGTAGTTTCTCCTTTGATGGAACCTTGACAAGTCAATGGACAGGCCACATTGTATTTCAAGAATCTAATGAGAAACAAAGCAGAGGTGTTATTTCTCTTAGGCACCTCCAGTTTTCATGTCATTTGCAAGTTGTGGGTGTTTTCAAATTCCAGAACTCATACCATATTTATCTAAATCCAAGATGAGGGTTTCTGCCCCATTCAACATGGGGATAAAGAAACTTTATCTTGGGTTTGAGCATGAGCCAGGGTTACGTGATTGCTGAGGCTCCAGCTCTGGCTCTAGCTTCGGGCCCCAGTTCCGGCCCCAACCCCAACCTGGGGGAGATTAGGGAGTGCAGGGGGGAGCACTGGGGAGACAGCATTATGTGGGGAATGCGTGGAAGACTGTGCAGTGTGCAGCCTGGGGGAGGGAGGGGAGACTGTTCAGTGGCATGGGAGCTGCTGCAGCTCTGCCGCCTCCAGCTCTGGCTCCAGTTGTGGCTGGGGCCAGGGTGGGAGCTGCTGCCGTTGCTGCTGCTTCACTGGGGCTGGAGCTACAGTGTTCACCATGCTCTGGGCTGGAGCTGCATAGGTTAAATGGTGGGGGGGAATCAAATGGCCAGGGTCGGGGAGCCTCAGGCACTGAAGAGGGCTAGTGGCAGTGGGGAAAGGTGGCAGAGGGGCAGATGCTAGGGGGTGCAGTCACTGGGGGGAAAGTGGCATGGGGCTAAGTTTTTTTTTTTTGCGGGGGGGGGCAAGGAGCCTGCTCCCTGCTCCCCCTGCTGCTGCCTTCCTTGCTACTTTGCCCTCTGCTGCTGCCTTCTCCTCTGCAGCAGCTGGTGGGGGGG
>NW_017729022.1:82037488-82037775 GCF_001723915.1 Gavialis gangeticus
CGCCGCCGCCGCCGCTGCTGCTGCTGGCGCTGCCGGCCGGGCTGGGCGCGCTCTGCTTCGGCAACTCGC
Organism: Gavialis gangeticus; assembly: GCF_001723915.1. NCBI lineage: Eukaryota > Metazoa > Chordata > Crocodylia > Gavialidae > Gavialis > Gavialis gangeticus. Next base: position 82,037,558 of record NW_017729022.1, read on the forward strand.
TGCGGGGCGAGTTCGTGCACGACGACGTGTGGGCGATCGTCAACAACCCGGACATGCGCCCGGCCGCGCCACTGCCCGCCCTCTTCGCCGACGACTTCTGGGGCAAGCGCATGGCCGACAACACCAGCCACAAGTCCTACCGCCCGCTCTGCGCCCTCACCTTCAAGTGAGTGCCGGCCGGGGCAGCGGGCCAGCACCCCCCGGTTACAGCACGGTGG
>NW_017729022.1:82038056-82040470 GCF_001723915.1 Gavialis gangeticus
GGGGGGGGGGGGGGGGGGGGGGGTCAGATCCTGCCGCTGCATGCACCCTGGGAGGGAATGGTGGGGGGTGCGTGTGCCCCTGCATCTGCGTGGGGTGAGGCAGAGAAGGCTACAGGCTGGGGTAGTGTTGGGTTCTTCCCAATGCATGGGGGGTGGTGTTGGGCCAGGGTTGCACTTGGGACAGGCAGCAGCGCTGGGAGGGAGTGGGGGGAGAATGAATTTAAGATGACCCTCTAATAATTTGATTCCATACATGGAAAATTATAACAACTTTAAAATTTTCCACATATAGAATCTACTGGGGATCATCTTAAATTGAAGTAGTTTTGGGTTTGGGTAAACATGGTAATACATATTCTGGAAATATCTTTTATTGGACCAACTACATAGTTGGGAAAGATGTTAGACATACTTTCAGAAATTAAATAGGTATACCACTGCCTGGGAAGTATTTTGATACGGAACCTTAAAATATTGGTAAACATATCCCTTATCTGAGATAGCTAAAAGAGTGCATGTTGGAGAAGATGAAGTGCAACATAGGGTGGCTATTAAAATAATACTTCTGAAAGGAGCATTTTCAGATTATTCTTAAAAGCAGGAAAGATGGGCTGAAGCAGACGTTTAGGGGAAGCAAGTTCCATGTGCTGGAAGCAGCCACAGCTTTTACCTGCCAGCAACAAACCATGGTGGGATTTCGTTAAATGACAGATAGTGTCACAGTGCAGGTATCTGTCCGGGAAGAACTCTTTCAGTGTCCCCCACTTACAATCTCTAGTCAGCGGGAAGTAGACATCAAAGAAGAAGAGGCTGACAGCATACTGGGCTGTAGGAGTGTTGCCATCAGATAGGGGGAAGTGATTATTCCCCTCTGTTTGGTGCTAGTGAGGTCACATCTGGAGAACTATGTCCCGTTTTGTGCTCCCCCCCAATACAGAAAGGATGTGGACAACCGAGAGTCCAAAAGAGAGCAATGAAAATGGTTAGAGGGCACATGATTTCTGAGGAGAGGCTGAGGGAACTGGGCTAATTTAATCTGGAGAAGAGAAGACTCAGGGGGGATTTAATAGCAGGCTTCAACTACCTGAAGGGGGTTTGAAAGAGGATGCAGCTAGACTGTTCTCAGTGGTGGCAGATGACAGAACAAGGAGCAATTGTCTTAAGTTGCAGCAAGGGGAGTAAATATCAGGAAAAATTTTCTCAGGAGGATAGTGAAGCACTGGAACAGGTAACCCAGAGAGGTGGTGGGATCTCCATCCGTGGAGGTTTTTAAGACCCAGGTAGACAAAGCCCTGGCTGGGATGATCTACAGGTTTCCCTCGCCAACCACGGGGGTTAGGTTGCTGAATGTTGCCGTGGTTGGCAAAATTGTGGTTGGCAAAACTGGCAGGATTGGGGGAGCAGGGGCTGTGGGTGGGGGGTAAAGGGCACCAGCAAGGCTGTGGCAGGGACCAGGGGGACTGTGGGGGGTATTTTCAGACTGTACCTCCCTTCTCTGAAGTGCGGGTACTCAGAAACATAGTTGGCAAAACCGTGGTTGCCAAGGGAAACCTGTAGTTGGGGATGGCCCTGCTTTGACTAGATGACCTCCTGGGGGTCCCTTCCCACCCTCATTTTCTATGAGTCTAAATCTACATTGGGAAGGTTTAGTTGCAGCAGAGGCTGCTGCCAGGCCACCTTTCCCCTCCCGGCGGAGAAGAACAACCTTTTGCAGCTGAGGAGAAGCAGGCCTGGGGCGTCCTAGCACCAGGGCTGGCAGGGCCCTCCGGAGCTCCTCTAGTCTAGTCCAACCCCCTGCCCCAGGCAGCAGCAGTGCTCTCCAGGATGCTGCCAGGGAAAACACCATGTATCTGGGTCCAGAAAGCAGTTTTCCTTAAGCCTTCCTGGGATAACTGTTCTTCTGGCGTGGTTTAGTACCCACTGAGGGGTTGGGGCATAAAGCCCACTTTACGGAAATGGGAGGCTCCTCCCTGGCTTGCTCCTGCTGCCATACGGCTGAGGGTGAGGGAATAGGACACCCTCCAAAAGACTTTTTGGAAACATCTGAAGCCCCTGGTGGGGGTGGAGGATGTTTGCCGGTTGTAGGGCCACGCCTGATTCTGGACTGACTCACGGATTTGGGCTATGATTTGGCTGGGAATACGAAAACCTTATTAAAAAAAAAATGCATAGCTACTTTACCAGGGGCCCTACCGGGCTGGCAGCCTCCCCTTCCCCCTGCTGGGACAGAGCCGCCCCCTCTCTCGGCCTCGAGGCTCGCCCGCAGCCGCCGCACCGCTCCGTGCCTCAGTTTCCCCCCGCGCGGGCGAGGCGAGGGCGGCCCCCTGCAGCCGGCGCAAGGAGCATGCGTGCGGCGGCGGGGCGGGGAGGAGGCATGGCTGAGGGAGGCGGCGGCGGCTGCTTATGTGCAGCCG
>NW_017729022.1:82040817-82043359 GCF_001723915.1 Gavialis gangeticus
GGTGGCCGCCGAGCGCCCCCTCCGCTGCCAAATCCTGGGGGGCAGCCACAGCTCCCCCCCCCCCGGTCCGCCTCGGGGCAGCAACAAGGAGCCCCTGAGGGAGGTGCTGGGGGAAGAGAGCAGGTTGCCTGCGCTGGAGGAGTCAGAGCAGCAGCAAGGATGCCCGGAGGGAGGTGCTGGGGCGGGGGAGGGTGGGTTGGTCCCACAGGAGGAGTTCCCCTCAGAGCAGCAGCAGCAGCAGCAGCAGCAGCAAGGGGCCCGAGGGAGGTGTTGGGCGAAGAGGGTAGGTTGCTCCTACAGGACTTCTCCATCGGAGCAGCAGCAAAGATCCCTTGAGAGAGGCTGGGCGGTGAGGGCAGGTTGCCTCCACAAGGGAGTTCCTCTTCATGCAGCATCAGGGATGCTCCGAGGGAGGTGCTGGGGACAAGAGGGCAGGTGGCTCCTACAGGACTTCCCCATCAGAGCAGCAAAGATCACTTGAGAGAGGCTGTCGGGGTGGGAGGAGTTCCCCCACCAGTGCAGCAGCAGCAGGAAGGATGCCCCGAGGGGGGGCGGGGGAAGAAGAGGACAGGTTGCTCCCATGTTTCCTTGTAAGTGTAACTTGTTTGGACGAATTTTTGGAGGAAAGGGGCATGATATTGGTGCATTCAATCTGGTCCCGTTACAGGTTAAAAAACCCACAAGCAGCACTCAAGGGCTGCTCTGACTGCCTTGGGTGAAGGGTCTCACACTGGGCACAATGGACCTATGGTCTGACCCAGTCAGTGGCAGTTTTATTTTGCTTTGTGAATGCAGAAGCATGGGAGCTCCTTTGGGTTAGGATTTGGGGGGAGGGGGAAAGCAAAGCTCTTATTTTTTTTCTCTCTCTCCTGTGCTGTACGGGTCCTAGGTCCTGGACAGCCAGCGAGCGAGTGAGCAGCAGGATCTTTTATTTCTTTTTTTTCCTTGGCTGTTCCCTGCAGCGCTCAGACCTGCCAAAAAACAAGCGTGTGACTTAAAAAAAAACAAAACAACCCACCGGGCACAAAATGAGGTGGGGCTGTTCTGGTAAAACAGGCTGAAACCCTGGTGCCACACCATTGTATTCTGTCCTCTTAGCTTCATGATTCAGCATTTTGCATGTAAACAATTTGAAATGTGAAAACCACAGTGGATATTTGCATGAGACTGTGAGGTAACCTTGGCTGCAAGTGTGGGAGGCTGCTGCTTCTGAGAGGGGCACTGCTAATTTGAGCTGTATAATCTTTAGTAGGGAACTTTCATTCCCAGGGCTCGATTTTTTTTCTCCAAACATGCTGCTGGAAAGCTCCGAGGAGGGAAAATTGGCTTGGCATAATAATCAGGAGGGTGCTTTCATCATGGGATGTAAGGACATCTGCTTTTGGGGGAGCTAATTGTTACCTCTAAGAGGCAGCTTTGAAGAAACAGCTTTTGTTGGGACTTCAAGGCCTTTTGACAGTTTGCCCTATCCTTGAGTGGTATGGGGGGTCATGCAGCACTCTGCATACCCCCACAGTTTATTCCTTGGCTGCATTTGCCCATTATGTAAGAATAAAATCAAATGTTTTAGAAACTTCTTTCTCTCTGAATAAATCAGTTGCATTTAATTCCCTAATTGCTCTCTTCCTCCTCTCTCCTTTTAAAATCCTCAGTCCCTTTTCTTGAAGTTAGCCAAAAGGATGCATTTGATTAATTTCTTCTTTTTGAGGGGAACATATAAGAACAGGTGGCGTTCGCTTGTTTTGTTTTAATAACTAATTAAAGGGCCTGGCCCAAATACACTGTCTTGTTGCTCACTGTCTTCCTGATGGCTGCAAGTCTCATGTCAGTCACTGAATTCCAACGTGGCCTCTTCTGCATTAGGTGTCCCTGGTGTATCATTACACAGAATAGGCAGGGAAAAAATAACGAGAACTGGGCGGCCATGAAGTAATAGATAGTTATTTCTTACCATCTTGGAAGGGAAAGCTGAGACTTGCTTGGGAGAAAAAAAAAAAGAGTGGCAGGCTAAATTACTTTCAGTTCATGTAATTAATCTGAGTCCTATTCCTTTTTTATCAAATTTTAATAAAACCATTACAATATAAAGCATTTATCATGTTTAAATATTTTAAAAGCGTTTTTAAATTGGGAGGGTTATAAAGGATTCTTGTTATGGCTAGGTGCCAATGTACAGGTCACGCTTTACATTAAGATTCCAGTTGTAAATGATGAATAGATTTTTATAAGCCTGTTGGATATAAGTAGTATGTTTTTATAAATAATTATAATCATATGAGTAGAAGGTTTTACTGATGGTTTTAAGCAACTTGTTAGACTTTAACATAAGAGCATACATAAGAACTGCCATGTAGTGGGCTTGATGAACTGACTCAGTCTCCCTTCTCACACAGCAGCAGAGGGTGGATGTTAGGAGAATGAACATAAACAGTGCATGTTCAGAAGTTTCCACCCCTGCTTTTCTCCCACCACAGCATTCCAGCATTTGGGGGGCTATTGCTGTCCTCACAAACCCTCTCATTTCCCTTCTCCCCCCCCCCCC
>NW_017729022.1:82043461-82049915 GCF_001723915.1 Gavialis gangeticus
CCCTCCCCCCCCCCCCCCCTTCCTGTTTCTCCCAACAAACACATTTTTTTTCTTGAATTCAAAAGAATTATAGATCAGAAATACCAGAAACCCCTCTGCCCCCTGTTGGGACACTGTTGAAAAGCAACACCAAAGGGTGACCTTCAGTGCACCAAGGCAGAACCTGTTTCAGGGAGGGTTGCAAGCTCTGTATGGGCTGCAAGCTGGCTGGGCCCTTCTATTCAGGCTCATGCAGCTATGGTGGTGCCTGACTTGGGCCCCTGCCCTTGCTGTCTCTGGGCTGCCACTCATTAACCATTTATTAAAACTTCTAATATTTATAAACTCTTTAAATGTAGAACCTTTATATAATGTAAGGCCAGCTCATGAATATGAAAGACCCTATTATTTATTGGAGTAGAGAAGTGGCACTCAACCTTTTGCCCCTGTAGGCCAGATGAGTGGTGTGGGGCCAGTCTGTGGGCTGGATCAGACCCAACATGCCAAGATTGGGCCCCTTAAACCTGTGGATGGTGTCAGGCCCTGTGCTACCCCTTCATGTCTAGATTAAGCCCCAAGGCCCTTTGTTGCCCCTGTCCCGACCCTCGTGCCGAGATGAGGCTCTGAGGCCCTGTGTTGCTTCCTCCCAGCCCCGTGTACTGGGACTGGACCTTGCATGCCTAAACTAGTGCATAGGGCTATGGCCCATGGATCTCCCCAGGGGCCAGATGGCATGACAGCAGGGGCTAGATCTGGCCTGCGGACCAGTGGTTGAGTACCCCTGTTGTACAGCCAACCAGCATGCCACGTTTTCTACAGGCAGATCGAAAGGCATGTGCCTTCATGGAGCCCAGTTGACATCAAGGAGTCCTAGCGAAGCTGGAATTTACATTCACAGGTTAGATTGATGGATTGAGTGTAAATGATAGAAATTAGTGAAATGAGAAAAATGAACTGGAACTTTACCATACATTTTAGATATTTGAGTCCTGAAGCAAAAAAACATGTTTTTATCGTTTTAAACCCCAATAAGGATGAATTCAGGTTAGACTCTGCCCTCAGCCCTTGTCAAAGTCAATGAGGAGCTAGTTTGTGAGCAGGATCGGATCCAGAAGTGTCTGTGCTATATTTACTGGAATACAAGACAAGATTTTTTTCCCCATTCAGCATGGGGGGAGCGGAAGGCCCTTGTCTTATATTTGTATACAAGGAAACCTCATGAAATACATTGTTTATCGTTAAACTGCTGCCAAAAGTAGCATGTGCTTACTAATGGAAAGCAACTATGAAGCTGATTAAATGTAGCCATCATTGAGCATGACTTTAAAACACATGGCCCATATTGGGCAAGCATAGTTATGGGAACCTACCACAAGGGTAGGTTGTTGCAGCCCATCTGAATAAGATGAATGGGTTGGAAGAATGGACTGTAAAAAAACTGGCTGGGTCATTGGGCTCAAAGGGTAATAATGGCACAATGTCTAGTTGGCAGCTGGTATCAAGTGGAGTGCCCTAGATGTTGGTTTTGGGGCATTTCGTTCAATATCTTCATCAATGACCTGGCAGATGGCATAGAGTACACCCTCAGCAAGTTTGCAGATGACATCAAGCTGGTGGGAGTAGTAGATACATTGGAGGAGGGTAGGGCTAAGATTCAGAGTGACCTAGACAGATTGGAGGATTGCACCAAAAGAAATCTCATGAGGTTCAACAAGGACAAGTGCAGAGTCTTGCACTTGGAATGGAATAGTCCCATGCACCGGGGACCAACTGGCTAAGCAGCAGCTCTGCAGAAAAGGACCTGGGGATTACAGTAGACAACAAGCTGAATATGAGTCAACAATATGCCCTTGTTGCCAGGGAGGCTAATAGCATACTTGGCTGCATTGGTAGGAATGTTACCAGCAGATAAAGGGAAGTGATTATTCTCCTTTATTTGGCACTTGTGAGGCCACATCTGGGGTACTGTGTCCAGTTTTGGGTCCCACACTACTGAAAGAATGTAGACAAATTGGAGAGAGTCCAGTGGTGAACAGTGAAAATGGTGAGGTGGCTGGGGGACATTACTTCTAAGAAGAAGCTGAGGGAACTGTGCTTATTTCACCTGGAGAAGAGAAGACTGAGGTGGGATTTAATAGCAGGCCTCAGCTACTTCAGGGGTGGTTCCAAAGAGGATGGAGCTAGACTGTGCTTAGTGGTGGCAGGTGACAGAATAAGGAGTAATGGTTTCAAGTTGCAGCAGAAGACGTAGGTAGGAAAAGCTTTCTCACTAGGAGGGTGGTAAAACACTAGAACAGGTTCCTTCGAGAGGTTATGGAATCTCTGTACTTGGAAGGTTTTATGACCTGGCTAGACAAAGCCTCAACGGGGATGATCTAGCTGTGGATGATCCTGCTTTGAGCAGGGAGTTGGATCTCCTGAGGATCCCTTCTAATCTTAGTTTTGTACCATTTTCTGTGTGGTAGTGCCTATTGTGTGTAGTCTCCCTCAGTGCCCAACTCTTTCTAAAGTCATGGTAAGCTACTACTTTGAATACACTTTTGCTACTTTTTAACTCCCACAGCTGAGCTGCGCCTTTCTTTCCCATTTCCAGTGATTCCTGTTTCTTTACCAGCCTTAAATGTCTGGCAGGTATCACCAAACAAGGCCCCAAACAGTTCACTCAGCATCCCTCTGTCACCCCCTCTTTCAGCTTATTGCATATTATTAATGTGGCTCTTCCTGTAAAGAGAAAAATACAGGCACGTTGCAGCTACTTTACATGAGTAGCCAGAACTCCCAGAATCCTCTGGATGAACCCTAGATTGGCTCAAATAGCTGATGTTCAGTTTTGCACTTAGCCTGGAGACTTAGCAGAGCAAACAAGCAGCAGATAGGGAAAAAGTCAGGTCAAGAAGTCCCAGTAGAGAATAACAACAAGAAACCAACCTTAGGGAATTAAGAGCAACAGGTTTGTGGTGTCTAAGCTGGAGACTGTAATTGTAAATATTGTTTAGAAAGATAGAACTGCTTAGAAAAATAAGATAGGGTAGCAACGGTGCCTAGCAACCACCTAGCAACAATGATATTGCACCAAGTCATGAAAGATACAGCAAAGGACAACAAAGTGTCTCTCTGTTGGACTGCATCCCAAGAAACATCAGGTGATCAAAGCAGACATGGGAACCTGGGAGCCTCACCTCAATGTGGCCAGCTGATTGACAACTCTTGTTAAACCCATCCCAGATTGTTGCAGCACAGTGAGATTCACTTTAACGCGTGTGTAGCATTGCTGCATGTGTGTAGCCAATAAAGCTTTGCTTGATCTTTAATTGGACAGGTGTGCCATGGTGCAATTTGTATAACCTCCCTGGCTCACTGCCACCTCTGAGAGGCAGTAAGTTCTACTCCAACACTGCCCTTCATGAGGTGGAGCTGAACCAGGTTGCCCTGTGCCTCATCTCATATAAATTTTTGGAGGATCCCAGGACTCATAGCAAGAACACCTGGTTCCATTCATGAGTGGAGGGTAATTAGCACATGGATCCTTTGTGGAGGGGTATCAGGAATACACACACATGCTAAGCTGTTGGGTTACCATTCCTTGAAATGCTGTGGATGCTCCTGGGGCCCAGCCCAATGAATGATATGGTAAATTATGAGCCTTTTGGCTTTGGACTAATATCATGCATAATTTGTAGTACAAAATCATTGCTTAAAATAGTATTATGGAGTAAATACTTTGCATAAAGGCAAATTACTACAGGTATATTTATTTCAAGGTCTTCATTTTTAAATTTGCTCCTCACCATCCACGTACTGAGGGAGAGCAGGATCTGACAGTAAGGAGAAGGGAAAAAGTTGGAGAGAGGCAGAGGGCAAGGGGGCTACCTGCCTTCTGTTTGACCCTCCAGATTTATTTTCCCTGCTATAGCAGTTTGAAGGGGACAAATTCATGGCAAAACTTCAATAATTACATTCTATACCTGGAAAATTAGAACAAATTTATACATTTTCCATATATGGAATCTAATTGTTGGAGGTTGTCTTGTATTCGAGTAATCATGATTTTTCAAAATGATCACTATTCCATGTGAATTCAGAGCCAAAGAGTAAGCCTGTTTCTCAGTGGCTAGACTGGGCTTAGGAGAATATCTGGCTCTAGAATGAAATGTATGTCAGCTATATGGCCTCAGTAGCTTGGTTAGATTGGGTGTGTACATTTTTTTCACTCCCCCTTGCCCCTTGCTGTTGCCCTTCCTCTCCCCTTAGCAGTAGAGCCAAGTGGGAAATGAAAAGATCTGTGCAGCAAAAGATCCTCTGGCTGCAAACAGTGGAAAGGAAACTCTTGCCAAGCAGCGCTCCGCTGCAGGTGGACAAAACCAAATGCCATGATAATGACTATTGTGATCTGAAAATGGTCTCAATTGTGGATTTTTTTTTTTGTGAGGGAGGGAGCTGATCTGTCAGTTTCCATCTTGCTCAGCAGAACATCGCTGTTTCCATTCCTTCCTTCTGCAAGAGCAGGGACAGTTTATCTCATCAGCAGTCTAATACTTAATAGAACTGGACTGTTTTAGCAAAATTGAAATGGAAAACAAAAGCTTCCTAATACTCCCTCTAGAGATTAGTGCCCTGCAATAATACTCTAAAGATGGAATGTGGGGACTAAACTACCCATTCAGCCACAAAACTTTGTCTAAGTGAAAAACATGGTATTTTCGGTGGCTAGGCCCTATGTCCCAGTTATCGTTTGTTATTCCCCCTCTGGTATAATGTAATTCCATTTATATCCCTTATATCCAGTTTATATCCCTTATATCCAGTATTCCATTTATATCCCTTATTTTCATTTGTTCTGTGCATGCAGTTTGCATTTTGGATCATGGTATAGCAAGATGCAAAACAAATCTCTTGGGATTAAATATGCAGCCTGTATCCTAATATAAAAAAGACATGTTATTGTATCCCTTCTTTATCTTTCACTGGCCCTGCCCTTTTTGTAGCTGTGAAATCAAAAGGAAAGATTCGAGATTCTTATGGACTTTTGAACTGTGATTGAAACAAATGCCATGGTAATGATTACTGTAAGCTAAAAATGATCTTTTTTTTGGTTTTTTTGTGAGGGGGGAGCAGACCTCCACACACCCTCTACCACTTAGAAGCATTTTAGGTTTACACTGCTGGACCTCTACAAGACATGATTCAATACATCTCAAATTCAGAAATCTTAAATGATACTCCTTGATGCAAGCTATTAGTGTTACGCCCAAACAGTTAAACTCAAGAGTAAAAGTTTCTGCTGCATTTCACATCTAATATTAGACAGTTTTTAAAACAATTAAAAAAATCCAGCCTATAGTTAATGTACACACTAATATAGCACACAGTAGGTATAATTTGTTCAGGTTATATAAATTGTATGACTATTAAGATGAAACTTGTGTGGCTGGTATCACTAGTAACGTGAGCTTAAAGTAATGTAAGAACAGGCAGTGTGCATTTTTTTATTGTTTCTGGACATCAAGAAAAAGCCCTATAGTGAATGTAAATTCTTGGATTTTAATAAAAGTTTACATAGCGTATTTCATCTGCTGCTGTCCCTCTCCTCCCCAACTTATATTTCATGACTTTAATAAACCAAATACAATGGTACAACTGGCTTCTTCACAACACATTTTTCTGTACTTTGGTAATCACTTTAAAAAAAAGCAGAATATTTGATCTGTTAAGAGGCAACCCTTTAATTCAGTGTTTAGAAAGGGAGTATTTTGCTATGTCTAATGCTGATGCATGTGGCTACTTAAAATATAGCCTCTGAAAACTGCATTTGTGTGTTTACTATGTTTTCACTCTTTAAAAAGAAAGGAAGAAAAAAGTGCTTCAGGGTCCAATGTATATGTTTAGTTTTTGGTAATTTTCCCATATAGTATGTTCAAGTAAATATATATATGAATAGAGATATGGAGATATAATATATAAATGGAGATTATATATATTATATATGTGAAAATTAGCAAGAGCTAACACATATGTAGTAACTTCTTAAAAAGAAAAGTCAGAGTGGAATGTTCTTGCTCATGATGTGGAAGAAGTGGAAGCAGGACGGGGCAACAGGGGAGGCATTCTCATTCTTCCTGAGAAATCAGTACAATTGGCTAGTTACCTTAGGTGTCTGTACATGAATGCACAGAGGCTGGGAAAGAATCAGGAAGAATTGGAAATCCTTGCAGAGTTACAGAACTATGAAGTGACTGGAATAACAGAGACTTGGTGGGATAGTTCACATGATGAGCACTGTCATGGATGGGTATAAAATGTTCAGAAAAGATGGGCAGGGGAGAAGAGGAGAAAGAGTTGCATTTCATGTACAAAGCTATATGATTGCTCAGAGCTCCAGTATGAAACTGGAGATGGATCTGTTGAAAGTCTCTGGATTAGGGTCAGAGGGGACAGCAACCAGGGTGATGTCAGGGTGGGGGTCTGCTGTTGACCG
>NW_017729022.1:82054915-82067534 GCF_001723915.1 Gavialis gangeticus
TCTGTTGAAAGTCTCTGGATTAGGGTCAGAGGGGACAGCAACCAGGGTGATGTCAGGGTGGGGGTCTGCAGTTGACCGCCAGATCAGGAGGAAGTGGTGGATGAGGCTTTCTTCAAACAGCTAGTGGAAGTTTTCTGATTGCAGGCCCTGGTTCTCAAGGAGGACTCCAATCACCCAAACGTCTGCTGGGAGGACAATACAGTAATGAGCAGGCAATCCAGGAAGTTTTTGGAGAGCGTTGGGGACTTCCTGGTACAAGTTCTGGAGTGGCCAACTGGGGCTTTGCTCTTCTTGACCTGCTGCTCACAAGCATGCAAGAATTGGTGAGGAATGTAATAGTACACAGCGACTTGGATAGCAGCGACCACAAGATGGTTTAGTTCAGGATCCTGAGGAGAGGAAGGATGGAGAGCAGCAGGGTAAAGACCTGGACTTCAGAAAAGCAGACTTTGACTTTCTCAGGGAACTCATGGGCAGGATCCCCTGGGAAGCTAGTCTGAGGGGGAGAGGAGTCCAGGAGAGTTGGCTGCACTTTTTGCAAGTACAGTAAGCTAGCCTTACTGAGAGTGCAGGAATAAACCATACCAATGCACAGGAAGACTTAGCAAGTACAGCAGAAGATCAGCCTGGCTTAGGAGGGAACTCTTTAGTAAGCTAAATCACAAAATGGAAGCTTATAAGAAGTGGAAACTTAGATAAACAACTAGGGAGCAGTATAAGAGTATTGTTCGGGCATGCAGGGATGGAGTTGGGAAGGCCAAAGTGCAATTGGAGTTGCAGCTAGTAAGCGATGTGGAGGGTTACAAGAAGGATTTCGACAAGTATGTCAGTAGCAAGAGGAGAATCAGGGAAAGTGAGGGGCCCTCATTGAATGGGGGGAGGCAACCTAGTGACAGAGGATGCAGAAAAGGCTGAAGTACTCAATACCTTTTTTACCTCAGTCCTGACAGGCAAGGTCAGTTCCCAGACTACTGCACCTGGCAGCACAGTTTGGGGAGGAGGTGAGCAGCCAACTGTGGCAAAAGAACAGGTTATGGACTATTTAGAAAATCTGGACATATTCAAGTCTATATGGCCAGCCGGGATGCACCCAAGGATGCTGAGGAGGCTGGCTGATGTGATTGCAGAGCCACTGGCCATCATCTTTGAAAACTCATGGAAATCAGGAGAGGTCCTGGATGATTGGAAAAGTGCAAATATAGTGCTCATATTTAAGAAAGGGAAAAAGGAGGATGCAGGGAACTACAGACCAGTCCATCTCACTTCAGTCACTGGAAAAAATCATGGAGCGGGTCCTCAAGGAATCCGTTTCTAAGCACTTGGAGGAGAAGAAAGTGATTAGGAATAGTCGGCATGGATTCACCAAGGGCAAGTCATGTCTGACCAACCTGATTGCCTTCTATAATGAGATGACTGGCTCTGTAGATGTGGGAAGACCAGTGGATGTGGTGTACCTTGACTTTAGCAAGGCTTTTTGATATGGTCTCCCACAACGTTCTCTCAGGCAAGTTAAGGAAGTATGGATTTGATGAATAGACTGTAAGGTGGATATAAAACTGGCTTGATCATTGGGCTCAGCGGATAGTAGTCAATGACTCAGTGTCTAGTTTGCAGTCTGTATGAAATGGAGTGCTCCAGGGGCTGGTCCTGGTGGCCAGTTAGGTTCAATATCTTCATCAATGACCTGGAAGATGGCTTAGAGTGCCCCCTCAGCAAAATTGCAGATGACACCAAGCTGGGGGAGTAGTAGATATACTGGAGGGTAGGGTTAGGATTCAGAGAGATCTAGACAAATTGGAGGATTGGGCCAAAAGAAATCTTGTGAGATTCAACAGGGCCAAGTGCAAAGTCTTGCACTTGTGATGGAACAATCCCATGCACTGGTACAGGCTGGGGACCCACTGGCTAAGCAGCAGCTCTGCAGAAAAGGACCTGGTGGTTACAGGGGACAGACAGTGAGCTAAATATGAACCAGCACTGTGCCCTTGTTGCCAAGAAGAGTAATGGCATATTGGGCTGCATTGATAGGAATGTTGCGAGCAGGTCAAAGGAAGTGATTATTCCCCTCTACTCAGCACTGGTGAGGCCACGTCTGGAGTATTGTGTTCCGTTTTGGGCCCCTGACTACAGAAAGGATGTGGACAAATTGGAGAGAGCCCAGTGGAGGGCAACAGAAATGGTTATGAGGAGAGGCTGAGGGAACTGGGCTTATTTAGTTTAGAGAAGAGGAGCCTTAATAGCAGTCTTTAACTACCTGAAGGCGGGTTCCGAAGGGGATGGAGCTAGATTGTTCTCAGTGATGGCAGGTGACAGGACAAGTAGCAATGGTCTCAAGTGAAGTTTAGGTTAGATATTATGAAAAACTTGCTCACTAGGAGGATAGTAAAGTACTGAAACAGGTTACCCAGAAGGGGTGTGGAACCTCCATCCTTGGAGGTTTTTAAGACCCGGCTGAACAAAGCTTTGGCTGGAATGATCTAGCTGGGGATATTCCTGCTTTGAGCAGGGGGTTGACCTAGATGACCTCCTGAGGTCCTTTCCAACCCTAATTTTCTATGATTCTATAAGCTATATTTGGTCCTGTTTTTAATATCTTGTCTATGTAGTCCTTGCTTTATTTTGTGAAGTGTTTTTGACTGACTTTATTTTTCTTTCATTCATTTCACCATAGATTTCTTCTTCCATCCTTTCCTTAAAAGGCTTTGTTTTTGACAATCTCATCCTACCAAGTGAAGAATGTGTAGTACTGTTGCTGCTGATGTTGTTTTAAGGCATTACAATGCATTTGATTTGGACTTCTGTGCCTGAGTTTCTGGTGTGTCTAATATATCTTTCTTACCATGCCTGCCTTTCACTTGTTATACTTGGCTTCAATATACATTTAAGTGCCACTCTCACCACCAGTCTGATATTGGTAGGCTCAGAATTGAAAGAATTATAATTTTTTTCCACTTCTTTTGAAACTTCTAAGGTAATTCTGATCATACAGAATAATTGCAATGTAGTCCTCTGCTACAGGTGTCTTCCATTCCTGATGAGTCATTACTCTTTTTTCCTTGAACATGTTTTGTTTCTGGTCCCCTTTCTAATGAGTACAGAACAGCTGGTTGCAACTATATTTCATCTATATTTGGGCTATTCACTTGTATCTCTGTTTGGGAATATGCTTTGTTCTCCTATTGTTTATTGTGGAAAACCCTCTATCACTGCAGTATTGCAAGATACTATGAGCTGTATTTCTGTGAATTATAATGTATTCTGAGAGTTGGAGAGTGCAGTGATTAGCGGTTTAGTTTAACTTAAATGTTCGCTATCATTTGTTGTGTGAGAGGTTAGTTGACCATGTTAGTCTGAAGTCAGACAGAAGACAAAGCAGAGTGGTACTTAGGGCTGCCTATACACATGCTCATTGGCATTTTAATTAGAATGCATCAGAGCAGACTTGATTAATCAAGTCTTCTCTGCACTCCAATTAAAGCACTCCAGCATCACTGCATCTTCACATGTATTAAACCCCTGCACATTTTAGAAGTCATGGGGCACTTTATCTAAAACCTCGTTGAATGAGGTTTAGATAAAGTATCCTGTGGCTATTTTTAAATGTGGGGGCTTAATATATATGACGGTGGGGCATTTTAATTAGAGCAACTGATCAGGAACTGCTCTAATTAAAATGCTCTTCCCCCCCCCCCCCCCGAATATGTATGTAGGCAGCCTTGGGGTGTTTTTACACGTGGTCTGGGGTGGGGCGAAGGGATGGGGCTTTAGAGCGGCTCTTAGGAGCCTCTCTAATTAAAGTGCCTGCAGTGTTTCGTGTATTCAGTGGTCTGCACTTCAAAATGGTGGTGGGGAATGCTTTAACTAAAGCTCTTTCAATGAGCTTCAGTTAAAGAGCACCCACTGCCATTTTGAAGCACAGGGATGCTGAATATGTGACACTAAGGCTGCTGGAGCATGCTAATTAGCATGCTTTAGTAGACTCAGTTAATCAAGTCTGCTCCAACACATTCTAATTTGAATGTATCAGAGCAGGCATTAGGCACGTGTATAGGTGCCGTTAGTGACTAACTTGTTTAGAGAGGCAAAAGCTTTTGTAGGTGACAGCCTACTTTGTCTAATAATGTGACTGGGTTTGCAGATGGCAGGAGTACTAAATAAAAAGGAATAAAGTAATTTAAATGTAATGGATAGAGAGATGAGGAGGAAAGGATAAGGGGAGTTGGCACTGCTGGGAGAGGTGAAGGTGGGTTGAAGAGATGAAAAGGGGTAAACAAAGCAGTTAACCTACTGGGGGATGTAGGGGGTATAAAAGCTAGTCCAGGTAATGGTATAAGAATCCAGAATCTCTATTAAGACCATACTTAACATAATCTAGTCTGTGGATTTCTTGTTCTGCAATTTTGCATTCAAGTTGTTTTTTAAAGTGTTGTTTAAGAACAGCTACTTTGGTGATGGAAAGCCGAGGGAGGCTGAAGTGTTGTGCCATGGGTTCTTACTCTAAAAGGATTAGTATAGCTACTTTGTAGTTATAGAAGAACAATGGTCTAGTGACAAAGAAATCATTTGTTTGGTTTATACTGCCTAAATTCTGCTAGACAGAATTGTACTACACTAGAAAATTATGAGTACAGGGTCCTTCTAAACTAGGAAAGAAAATTGTTGCTTTATCTTAGCAATAGTGCAACTGTGCCAGTGCTAGCCATGGTGTAAATACTAGAGGAGGTGTTTTCACTACTAAAGGTCTTAATAGCATGTTGGTGACTATAATTGAGTTCTCTCTGGGTTTAGTATTTTAACCATTCTTAGCAGTTGTACCAGTGTTAACAGTTGCTGGAGTACAGGCTCACGTTATTGTAAACTCTCTGGGAGCTTTTACTGTAGACAACTTCTACTATGTGCAATAATGAAATCTTGCTTTGGATTACCTGATTGACCTTTTTCAGATACAGTTTAATGTATAGCATGACATTTGATTAAGGCAGTGGGTAGCCCAGAAGAAATTAACTGATCAGTGGCATCACCCACTAAATTAATATATACAAATGTAAAAATCTGCATGTAAATCTTCATCTATATAATTTTTTTTCATGAGGTCTAGGGTGATATAACAGAATTTTCATTAAGTGTTATTTGCTGAAATAAATTATCATTAATGTGTTGTGCATTTGTACTTCATACCATGTTGTATTTTTGTTAGTCTGTTGAATATAATAAAACAGATTACACTAAACCAGAGCTGCCCAGGGATAATAACAAGGTCTATAAAACCAGAAACTCTCCAATTATGGTTTACAATATTGTTAAATCATAAGAGTTTAAAAAAACGCTTGAATGGGTTTTGTGTCTAAGTGGATGAAGAACACTGAGGACCAAGGGGTGTCAGTGGGTATGTATAACATAATCAGTTTTGAGTTTAAAAACCGGAATTTGTGAGATGTCACCATTTGTGTCACTGTCCCTATTTAATTTATGTCATAATTCAGCAAATGAGTTTTTTCTGTTTAATTTGCTACATGCCTTCAGCATGCAGTATGGGAAAGAAGGACATTTTTGTAAATACTGGACTGAGCTGTTGGCTAGACACGGAAGTAGAGTGCATCGAGCCTCCTGATTGATGCTATGTCTGGGTTAGCTGTGGTGTGTAGTCCTTGTTCCCTAGCTATTGCCCTATCAAGCAAGCAGGCAGGGTGTGGATGAAGAAAGGTGGGGAGTAATGACAGAGGCAAAGTAGCTGGCCAGGCATGAGAGGCGAAAGTAGGCTGCATCTGTACAAGTGCTGTAGACATTTTCTCCTGAGAAAAAGTCTTTCTCAGTGCCAGTACAGCAGTCATACACTGCCTCTTACTCAGGGGCTTGGCCTTTAGGCAATTTATAATAATAATAAAACTCTGATAATTTCACCTGTAAAACTATAAGGAATCAAGACAACCAATCCTATAGCTCTTTCTTTGCCTATCAAAAGTAAAAAAGCAGTTGAAACACAGTTTTCTAACTTCTTGGGAGCAGAGAGCTGGGAATCATAGAGCCAGTCAGTGCACAGGCACATTCAAGCAGCTGCATCTTTGTAGGAGAAAAAGAGTACTGTTGGGGATGAAGATGTCACCCCTCAATGGCCAATGGATTTGTAAAAGATGCAGATTTACTGAACCACAATTTTGCAATGGAACTGAAGGGATAAGTAATTCACAGCCAAAAGTCTGTAGTAGGAGCCCATATCTAGAAGGCCAACACCCTGTTTTTGAGCTTGGGATGGAGAATAGTAGGGGGAATCTATTTCATCTTGTGGTGATCCCTTGTGTTGCATCCCTCCTATAAGCCATTGCATAAGTGACCAGTATTTGGTTTCCAAGTGTATTCAGAAAGTTCTCTCTCTACTGTATACATTTAGAACTGGTTTACATGCTACTGTGATCAGCTTTCATTATAGATGTAAAAATAGCTAAAATGAACTAATATTTACATAGTAAATATTACACAGAGGGTTTGATAGAACCCTCAACATTTGGGTATGGGAATGTTTTTGGAAGCCCCCAGTGACAAATTTTCTCAGTACAACTTTAAAGTCTGTTCCTGAGAATGTACTTACTACAATCAAAAATCATTATGTAGAATTGTGTGTTTGCACCTTGGACAAGGGAAATAAATGTCCAAATTAAAGGGATACAAACACATACTGTTAACAATATTTGTTGCAGAATAACATGAAACAAAACCAAGGAATTTCAAAGTTAGGGCAGGAACCTTTTTTGTTTTAATTTTCTTTGCACAGATTTGGCATTGGTCTCTGAGCAGTGTGTGACACAACATACAGATGTTCCAGTACTTGAGCACAAAGTGAGGAGCTGAGGCCAGAGTCTCTGAGCAGTCAGTTAACTTGCAGTCTATTTTTCCTGAAGAGGGGAGCGATGCATGCCGGAGAATTCATTGGAAACTTCTTAACCAAGGAATTCTTTCATTAGGGGTGGCACAGGTGACATTGGCTGCCTCATCATAGAAAATATCAGTATTTTCACCTCATTATAATAGCAGATTACGTTCTCCCCCAAATCTGTTCTGAGGCTGTTTGCTTTTGAACTGTGGTTCAGCACATCAGTAGCTTAGGAATTTTTCTCATGGGGAGAGAGAGGGGCATGGCATAGGTGTGTTTCCAAACCACAGGAGGCAGCAGTATGGATACTGGCAGGCTGGAGGTGTGATTCTGTTTCCATTTAACTGAATTGCAGAACACCCACTGATTTTAATCAGTTAAGTGCTGTAGGTCTCCAGTAATTTCTGTTCTTTTCTGAATGTTTGATCAAGAAGGGAGAAGGATTCCTCAGCTCTTTAAGGATGGGGCCCCACTCCAACTACATGGGGACAGATCATCATAGGCATAGATATTGTGTGGGGTATAGGGGACATGTGCCCCCCCCCACCCATTTCTGTGCTGATGGCAGGGCCAGGGCTGCAGCCTGGTCAGATCCAGTGCCTGGCATTGGCGGAGGTGGTGGCAGTGGCATGGAGTTGTGCCACCTCCCACCCCCCACTGTTGATAGTTACGCATCATCTATGATCACAAACATCCTGAAAGATGTCTTCTGCAGGGTAGGAGAAAGCATGCCTGAGAGCTGACTCTGCATGTGTCTTTGTGGCTTCATTTCCTTTTCTGTCCCCAGACATGTTCATGGGGTCACAGCTTGAGGAGGTGGAGGGGCTGTTGTTACCACGTACACATTTATGTGGAGGTTCTCTCCAATTCAGCTCTACTCCAAGGTGGGGCTTTTTTGCATTACTACAGTCCAGTCCCAGGAGTGAAATCATTTGCTTTATCTTGGGGATGCAGGTACAGGACACTTTTCTTGACTGATAAAGGGGCTTGGCCAAAAGGCCCTGCATCTTTATCTAATTACAGGGCTGAGGATGGCTTACTCTAAACGAGGTGTGTCAACCACATGAAATTGCTCTTGAACCAGGGAATTGGAGGACTGGGTTAGTGGGGAAGGACCTGATGCAGAATCTGGGGCTGTGAGGCGCCATTGGACATGACCAGGGGCAGCAGGAGGGGTAAATGAGGGCTGTGTTCACATAGTGCCATGGCCGTTCACCCTGCTGCCTCCATCATTGTCCCTGTTGCTTGCACTTCCTCTGATGCTACTTGCTATACTTCTGGCCCCTACATCACTGCTGCCACTTGCCCCATCACTGCCAAGTACAGATCCAGCCTGTGAGGAGCCATGCAGTCTGGAGCCAGGGGGTGAGTTTTACAACCTGGCTCTAAAAGAGGTGTATTAGTTTGACTAGAAGCAGTGTACATGATGCAAGACTGGTATTGGCTGAGGTTTTGTGCATGGCTTGGCTCTGACTAGTGGCACAGGGCTTAGGGTTTGGGAATATGGTGGGGCGGAGGGTGGCATATTAATGGCCACTACTCCCCCACTGCCAAATCTCTGGGGGAATCCCGTGGGCTGGATGCAATGGCTCTGTAGTCTGCATTTGGCCTGTGGCCTGTAGGTTGAGCACCTCTGGACCAGATGTTCATAATGGTTCCTCTGGCTTTAAAATCTGAGACATTAAACAAAATTCCCAAGGTTGGGCCAGTCGACAGTTTGGGAAAGTGAGAGGGAGGCCTTACTTCCCTATGTTAGAGGTATTGAGCTTCCAGCCAAATTTTCCCATTCATCTGTGTTAGGAAAGTCCTTACTTCTCATGGCAAAATAATTCTGATGATGAATTTTTGCCTTTATTTTTCTTTTTCCTTCTCTTGAGCCACACACAGTGGATACTTCACACTAACACTGTACATTACTACAGTCATGCCCATTGACACAAGGAGGGGGCTAGGCCCAGCTGAGATATGACAGCTTAGGAGGCATGGGGGGGAAGGGGCCAATTTATCTCTTCCTCCCCACCATTCTTTGTCCCCACTCTCCCAGGTGCTATGCAGTTCCCTGCCACGGGCTTTACGTATCAGGCTCTTTTCGACAGATAGCTTGGTAAAGCTCATGTGACTTGGAGGACCGCAGGTGGAGTTTTAATTGGGTGCAGTCCTATTGCTGCATGCAAGCTCACACACACTCACACATGCACACATACATATCTGATAGTACAACCACTGTTTACATCTCCCAAGATTTCTGGTGCAATTATTTTAGGACAAAAGAATGTCTCCTTTGCCATCACTTGCCCTAATTTGTTATGACAAATAATAGCCTTGGCAGAAAAGAAACAACACTGAGTAAAGCACCTGCACACTTTACATTTAATGGACCACCAATGATGCTATGTAATGCATACACATGCTTGCTTGTGCTCAGATTTTGCTGTTTAAGGAAAGGGTTATCTTAATAGTGTTTCAAAAGAGGGAGAGAGAAACATAGGGGAGTAGTCAGACCATTAAGTGAACAATTTTTTCATATTTAGCAGCTATTCTAATTGAACAGCCTTAGCTGATCTCCTTCATTATAAGACTTTCACACTTGGCCCTTCACCAGGTATTCAGTGAGGTGGGCAGGAGAAGTGTGTAGCTTGCTAAAAGGTTAGGCCCTGTTGCAGTTACTACACTCAAGGGAGCACAAAGATTTTCATGCCCTGCACCCCTGGGACTTTTGGGTCCCAGCACCAGAACTGTCTTTCAGAATTGCAATGACATAGAGAGAGGGATGAAATGTATCTCATGACAGCTGGGTAGTAGTAGGCATGAGGATTTCAAGGAGGCTGTACCTTGCGAACAGAAAGGCCTCCTTTTCCCTAGTCATGCAACTTTCCACCATCCCTTCCCTGGTCTGTGCCTCACAGACATGATGGCGTAATTTAGCCTTGGGTCAGCATGGTGGGGGTGCTGTAATTTGATTTGGGTGTACTGTTTGCTTTTGTTTATTCTGTGAAAAGTATGTTTCTTTTTCTATCATTTTGTGATAGCAAGAGTAAGGGAGGGAGGACAGCTCATACCACAAGCCCCGGTGAGTCTTGTAAGGAAAACAGAAATGTCCCTTTTTAAAAGAGTTTTTTATTCATATAAACTGCAGTATTGTCCAAATAGTTACATCATACAATACTTCAGAAGCGAAGGACCAAGTTATACCAAAATTGGTATATCTCCCAAACTCCTCAACCTCGGTGATTGCCCCTCCCCTGACAAAAAAAATAATTCTGCAGGAACAACAAAGTGAATATACAAGTAAGACTCCCTCTTTGTTGAAGTTAGATTCAGCTGGAAAAAGCATCCTAGGGTAGATAACATTTTGTCAGCTGTAGGTTGTGCACTCAGAAATTATTTATAAAGAACATAAGATGTTCTGGGCTTCACAGACACACCAATTGTCAGTTGATATAGGAAAACTGATATGTTTATATAGTAGTAACAAGTCAAGGGCATTGCCATGTTAGTCCATGTATCCATCATAGGATACTGCAGTTTGAATGTTAGTGAAATCAGATACGGGGATCTTTTAAGACATGATTTGGTCTACATGCAGAGTATCTGGGCTGGCTTTTATTTGGTGTCCTTTCTTGTCTTTTAAAAGTCTGTTTAATGTTCTAATACAGGCGACCCTTGCCATTCGTGGGGGATACGTTCTCATCTCCCCCGCAAATGGTGAAATCCACAAATAAGGCACTGTGTTCATAAACACAGTGCCCCCGGTGGCTGGTGGGGTGGGGGATGTACGGCTCTGGTGGCAGGGACAGGAGCCTGGTGGCAGTGATGGGAGCCTGGCGGCAGCAAGCACAGAGCTCCTGATGAGCTACTGTAAAAGTACAAAATGTATTTAAAGTGCGGGTTTGGCATTTGCGAATATTTGGAACTGCGAATGCTGAACCCATGAATAGCGAGGGTTTCCTGTACTGTTTTTGTGGAGGTCTTGAGGTTCTTCCATGACCGGTTGACTGTAACCATTTTATGTAGTGGATTGGAGACAGATCCGTTTGTCATCCAAACTGGGTTCAAGCAATGGTGTGTCATTGCCCCAACACTGTTGTCCATTTTTCTGACAGTCATCCTGGTTCTCATTAAGAACTGCCTTCCCTCTGGAATTGATACTGAATACCAAATGAATGGAGGGCTTTTCAATCTGGGTTATTTTCATTTGAAGAACAAATTACTCAAAACAACAATCCTTGACTGTCAGTATGCCAATGACTGTGCCATTCTTGTGCATGCTGTGGAAAACTTCCAATCTAGCCTATATCTTTTTGGAGAAACCTACTGAACTTTAGGTCTCTCTTTCAACACTAAGAAGACTAAAGTACTCTATCAGCCTGCTCTTGTCCATGAATGTGACCCCCCTCCCTAAATTAGCATCAAGGGAAAGACTCTGGAGGTAGTTGAGCACTTTCCCTGCCTCAGTAGCCACCTCTCTCAGAGAGAGAACATTGATGAGGAGATCCAGTGCACAAGTGCCTCTTTTGGGAAAGTGCTTTGGTGCATCTGTATTCATTGCAGTCTCCAGAAAGACACCAAGATCCAGGTCTACAAAGGAGTCATCATCCCTACTTTCCTTTATGGATGTGAAATGTGGGTGACCTACCATTATCATCTCAAGAGCCTGGAGAGGTATCTCTAACCATACCTCCGGAAAATCCTCCACATCAAATGGAAAGATTGTTGCACAAATGGTAGAGAAACCAGTGTTAACAGCATTGAGGTGGTGATCTTCAAGCACCAACTTCATAGGGCTGGACAATGTATGTGGATGCCTGACTCTTTGACTCTGAAAACAAGTGCTCTGCTCCCAGCTTTGTAATATTTTCTCTGGGCATCATGAGATCTCAGGCCATTACTAAGACACAAGACATACCTAAGAAAATTGATGCTGACATAAAGAGTTGTGAGGAGCTGGCTGTTGACCAACTCCTGTGGTACCACAACCTTAACCAAGTAGCCGCCTGTTTTGAGGTAAAGTATCTTAGTCTCAATGCAGAGAAGAGAGAGCAGAGGAAGGAAAAGAGGAAGATACCAATTCCATCTTACAGTTTTAATTATCCATGCCATAAAACCACTGTATAGCGTAGAGCAGGGGTGGGCAAAATATGGCCCGCAGGACCCCTAAAAAAATTAGAAAATGTATATTTATCTGCTCCTGGCTGCCTGTCAAAGATAGCAGGAGCTGGAGGCAATAGGACCCAGGGGGTGCTGGCAGGATCCAGCAACAAGGCCAGCCCAGCCCTTCCCCCCACCAGTCCCCTCCTATCCCTGCCCGCCCCCCCACCGGAAGTCTCTGCCTGCCACAGGTTTTGGCCTGCTCCAGTGCCATGTGGCTGCATCGCCGGACCATGGGAGCATGGGGCCCACACTGGTGCCCCAGGGCCAGGAGCAGGAGGGAGGGTGTGTGTCCGTCCGTCCGTCTTTGCAAGGAGGGGGGGAGAGGGAGAGAGACAGAGAAAAATGAGGGAGGGAGAGAGAGAGTGTGTGTGCACGCATACAGTGATGGGGGGAGAGGGACAGAGTGTGTGTATGTTCATAAGGCGAGTCCTGCATGCATACCACACCATACACAAGCACCCACACCCCCTTGCACTGCCATATATGCAGACCCCCACACCCCTTCACACATCCCAGCCCCTCTCCCCCCATGCATGGCCCCCCAAAAACCCAATACCCACCCACACCCCACATATCCACACCCACATGCTCTTTCACCCC
>NW_017729022.1:82067544-82067849 GCF_001723915.1 Gavialis gangeticus
CTCCCCCACACCCCACATACCCACACACTAACAGCCCCCCACAAACCTATCCCCATGCCTTCCCCCACAATATACAAGCATAAGACTTCTGTTTAAGCTATTTTTCAATCACCTCTGTGTATACTATGCAAACACATGTAAATCAGGATAAAAATAGTTTTTGAAATCAAATTAATGAATGTTGTAGATTTTCAATTCTTTAGAATATAATTTGGTATTTTTCTGGTTCTGAGATGGCAAAACCCCTTGCTGAAAGAAGTACTTCTTGGGGCAAGGGGAGGGACTTCTGGTGGCAAAGGTCAGGG
>NW_017729022.1:82068006-82068419 GCF_001723915.1 Gavialis gangeticus
TCTCTGCCTGCCACAGGTTTTGGCCTGCTCCAGTGCCATGTGGCTGCATCGCCGGACCATGGGAGCATGGGGCCCACACTGGTGCCCCAGGGCCAGGAGCAGGAGGGAGGGTGTGTGTCCGTCCGTCCGTCTTTGCAAGGAGGGGGGGAGAGGGAGAGAGACAGAGAAAAATGAGGGAGGGAGAGAGAGAGTGTGTGTGCACGCATACAGTGATGGGGGGAGAGGGACAGAGTGTGTGTATGTTCATAAGGCGAGTCCTGCATGCATACCACACCATACACAAGCACCCACACCCCCTTGCACTGCCATATATGCAGACCCCCACACCCCTTCACACATCCCAGCCCCTCTCCCCCCATGCATGGCCCCCCAAAAACCCAATACCCACCCACACCCCACATATCCACACCCAC
>NW_017729022.1:82068685-82113639 GCF_001723915.1 Gavialis gangeticus
CTCCCCCACACCCCACATACCCACACACTAACAGCCCCCCACAAACCTATCCCCATGCCTTCCCCCACAATATACAAGCATAAGACTTCTGTTTAAGCTATTTTTCAATCACCTCTGTGTATACTATGCAAACACATGTAAATCAGGATAAAAATAGTTTTTGAAATCAAATTAATGAATGTTGTAGATTTTCAATTCTTTAGAATATAATTTGGTATTTTTCTGGTTCTGAGATGGCAAAACCCCTTGCTGAAAGAAGTACTTCTTGGGGCAAGGGGAGGGACTTCTGGTGGCAAAGGTCAGGGGTTAAGGGGCAGGACTTCCAGTCACAAGATGGTGACCAGGGGTTGGGCCACCTGTCAAGGGTCATGGCTACCAATGTGGCCCTCGACAGCTTGCCAAAACTCAGTAAGTGGCCCTTCATCCGAAAAAATTACCCGCCCCTGGCTTAGACTGTTGTGGAGGTGCCAGCACTGAAAGAGCAGAGTTGTTGCATATCTCATGTTGAACTACTCTTGTTGTGGTAGGACCAGGGTGGGAAAAATACAGCCCACGGGCTGGATCTGGCCCGCCAAGGGATTTTGTCTGGCCTGTAGCAGGTCCCTTGACCCTGCCCGGCTCAGGCATGGAGGGTAGCTCAGGCCATGGCATGTGCAGCTGGTCCCGCTGCCCCCACGCATGCAGTGGGGCCGGGGCAGGGCAGCAGCTGGACTCTGCTTCTTGGCAGCCCTGATGGGAGTAGCTTCTTCCAGTTTTCACTGCTGCCGGACCTGGCCCAACTGCCTGGGCACTCTGGTCCATCTGCTCCGCACCTGTCAGGGCTGGACCTACGCAGGCGGGGTATGCAGGCAGCCGGATGGGATGGGGTTGTGAGTGGGCAAGGAGCTGCATCCAGGGGCAGGTGGGTCTGGGTCCTGGATTGCAGGGTCTTGACAGTGCAGATCTGGGGTCCGAGGTGGAGTTGTGATCCAGTCCCTGCATGCCCCGGTGACAGGCACCAGTTCTATGGGCAAGGGTTGCACAGGGAGCAGATCACAGCTCTGTCTTGGGTCTTGGCCCCAATCACTGTCCCCCAATTCTGGCCCTGGCCCTGGCCCTGGCTCTGGCCCTGCCCCTGCTGCTGCCCACCTGTCCCTTTCCTGGATGCAGCTTCCTGCTTATCCACAACCCCATCTTGTCTGTGTGCCTGCCCCATGCAGGTCATGGCTGGTCTCCTTGCTGGGTAGTGATAGTGTGGGGTTGGGGCCTGGCATGAAGCCTCAGTCTGCCCTTGCCCATGGAACTGGTGTCTGTTTCAGGGTCATGCAGGGAGCAGATCATGGCAATGCCCTGGCCCCTGCACTGTCAGGGCCCCACAATCCCAGCCCTGGCCCTGTCTGCCCATCCTGCTCCCAGATGCTGCTCTCTGCCCGTCCACAGCCCCATCCTGGCTGCCCAGCCCAACGCATAGGGAGTTTTAGTGAGCTGTTGGGGTGGTGGGAGGGTTGCTGACCTGGTCCATGACAGCTCACCAAAACTCTCTAAGTGGCTTTTGGGCCCAAATAATTGCCCACTCCTGCTGTAGGGGGAAGTGAAACATCACATAACTACAAGAGGCTTGGCTTGCATCTGTGATGTTAGTCTCTCACTTCTGTGTGGATGAAACTTAACAAATTCAGCCACAAATTTTAAAAGCAAAGTAGGGAAATTAGTTTCTTTTTATTCAGATTTAACCAGATGTTCTGAGCAATTTCCCCTAATTAATCTAACAGCTCTTCATCTAAACTGCTTTTTGTCTGGTTGCAGTCTTCTAATGTGTCTAAATGATGTTCTTCCATTACAAGGATTCCATGGTCCGGTTATATTCATTAAGGTTTTGTTTGTTTCCTTACAGGCTAAACATATTATTGGCTGGTATGAACCCATTCTATTTCCATGCAGTGAATGTAATTTTACACTGTCTAGTGACTGTTGTGCTGATGTATACTTGTGACAAAGCTGTATTCAAGGACTGTCGACTTGCCTTTGTCACAGCTCTGTTCTTTGCTGTGCATCCCATTCACACAGAAGCTGTAAGTATATGATCCATAAAACAGAGAGAGAGAAGCTAAAAAGAAATGCATGTTACGCTTAAAAATAAAACTTTTAAAGAAATATAGGATGTACTATTTGCCATGACTTAATGCGATGCACGCTTTGAATGGTTAACAGCAGAACGACTATCATGTTCATTTATTCTTAACATGTCCTATCAATTATTTTGGAGTTCATACCTGCCATCTTTCTACTGTAGCACTAACTGTGATTCTCATTAACAACCTAAGCAGAGAGGCTAGAAATACAAACATAGTCCTTCAGTTGGAGGGGAAAAAACGTAAAGCCCCAGTGTCTCAAAACCAGAATGCTTGGTGAGACATCCGTCCTGCTGAGACATTGGTTCTCCCCATTTTTTTCTATAGTTTTTAATTTCTGAACAAAAAAGGGTCCCAAGTTATGACTAATGTTTAGAATGTATGCAAAGTTACAAGATAGTAAAAACATTGTCATGAGTGTCATGGGTGTTAAATGGCTCATGAATTTATTCTCATTGCCTTTTTAATTTAAAAGATTAGAATAGATTTAGGGAAAGTCTTCCATTTAATAAGCTTCAAAATAAAATTAGGGTGTGTTAGCTCCTGTTGCTGCTTTGTTATGTTTTTTCTGCTGTTGGTTATAAGAAAAGGCAAAGTATCAAAATCTTACATGCTTTAAAATAATTGTTCTAGTAACAGATTTATTTTCATTCTCATGAAGATAAAACAGGTGCTTTTCTCTTTTCAAATGAGAACAGAATTATGTTTCTGCATAGACAATTATATGTCTAGTTAAGATACCACCAACATTATACTTCATTGTTTTGAGCTGTCGTAAATGGGTGAGATTGAAATGACTGAAAAGGCTCAGAATTTTTTAGAAGAGATTACTTTAGCAACAAAGAGCCATGAGATTTACAGTTACCTCCTGTGTTGTCTCATGTGAGCTAATCAGCCAAGCTCCCTTAGACAGTACTGTTTTATAAGAGATGTTTTAGAGTAGGCAAGCTTTGCATTTATTTTTGTCTAGCTCAGAACTTGAGTTTGAAGAAAATGCTGGAGCATTGAAGATTACATAATTAAGTTATCTTAAAAAAGCAAAAACTTCAAAGCGGTTTAATTTCCTGTATGTGCAGTTTCTAGATCTTTCTGAAGTGGAATG
Organism: Gavialis gangeticus; assembly: GCF_001723915.1. Classification (NCBI taxonomy): domain Eukaryota; kingdom Metazoa; phylum Chordata; order Crocodylia; family Gavialidae; genus Gavialis; species Gavialis gangeticus. The sequence goes on from NW_017729022.1 coordinate 82,071,899, forward strand.
CCAAAAATTTTGTAATATGACTAGTTATAGTGAAAGTTGCCAACAAGGCTTGGAAAAAACACTCATACTCATTAAATTAGTGATTGCAGTTTTTGTCCGTCTCTGAATTGATTATTATGTGACCTTTGGGTAATAAACTTTATCTTGTTTGTTTTTCCCCCCTTAGGTAACCGGTATTGTAGGCAGAGCAGATGTCTTAGCCTGTCTACTATTTCTGTTGGCTTTTCTCTCCTATAATAGGTATGGAACTTTGATATTAAATGTTATGAGACATTGCGGGCAGGGTGAAATATGCTCAAAATCTTGACAAGCGTATTTCATTTAAAGCTGACAAAACTCCTCCATTCTGCCACTGTACTCCACCACTGTAGTGTGCTCAGTTCATTTAAAGCTGACAAAACCCCTGCACTCTACCACTGTGTGCCTAAAAGAGCTTTTAGTCCTGGCAGTGATTTTTAAAAGAAGGAGCCTGACATTGCAAACTTTAGATGAATAAACCCATTGAAGCTTACAGCAGTACTCATACCAGTATGGGTTTGCAGCACTGGTCCATAGTTGTTGAGAATATTTTAAACTTTGGTAAAATCTTTGTACACCAAGTGAACAGCAGTAACTTGCATCCTTTTGAAACAAGTAATGCAATTACGTAGCTCACTGAGAACCTAGGATTTTTTCCCCTCCTAACAAAATTAATTTCCTTTGGAGTTGCAGGAATTCTCTGCCTGAACTGCATGGAAAACATAGAATGATAGAAAATTAGGGGTGGAAGGGACCTCAGGAGGTCATGTAGTCCAACCCCCTGCTCAAAGCAGGACTGTCCCCAACTAGATCATTTCAGCTAGGGCTTTGTCAAGCTGGGCCTTAAAAAACCTCCAAGGATGAAGATTCCATCACCTTTTTAGGTAAACTGTTCCAGTGCCTTACCACCCTCCTACTGAGAGAGTTTTTCCTAAAATCCAACCTAAACCTCTCTTGCTGCACCTTCAGACCATTGTTCCTTATTTTGTCATCTGTCACCACTGAGAACAGTCTAAAGCCATCCTCTTTGTAACCACCCTTCAGGTAGTTAAAGACTGCTATTAAGTCCCCTGTCAGCCTTCTCTTCTGCAGACTAAATAAACCTAGTTCCCTCAGCCTCTCCTCAGAAGTCATGCGTCCCAGCCCCCTAAGCATAGTTTTTAGCATAGTGCTTAATCTCGGAGCTGTTGGCAACAGCAGGGCTTAAATTTGTAATTGTCCCAATATATATAGAACCTGGCTTAAAGTGCTGGAGGGATGTCTCTTCTGAAATTTCTGTTCCATTTAGGAACATGCTAGGTGATGCCATTCTTTATTATGTAATAGAATAATGCCCTCTTCCCTCCCTTGAGTTGTTTGCTATAAAACCTTAGTGCCGTTTTGCCAGGAAGTTTCAGAGACTGGTGGTGGCCTATGTATGGCCTTCCTTCGCCCCCATGAGTCAAATGTCTTGCACTTTGTAACAGTTAGGATTTGTCTCTGACTTAGGAAGGTGTAGATGGGTGAATGTTTCACCCCTAGACTGAGCATTCTGTCACTTCCTAGAGAAAATCAACATGAGCCCAAACTAGTGGAAAGCAATCATCTTTAATTTTCCTGGTGGCATACTTTCCACTTGTTCTGCTTTCCTCATTTTTCCTTTTTAGTACTTCTTCTTTCATGACTCTTCTGCTTCCCACATTTTTTATGTTCTTTCTTTTAGTTTAATTAATATCCTGTTTTCTAAACCATTCGTAATTTATCAGAAGACGTTTGAAAAGCAGTTTCAATACATGTAGGTAATTCCTTAATATATATATGATCTTCTAAAAAATATTTACATGCACTTGAAAAATGTGTGAGCACTTTTAATAAATATGAAAATAACTTTTAAAAAAGGAACTAAAATCTGTACATCATATTTGTCTGCAGGAGTGTGGATCAGCTTTATGTTGGGGAACATTTCCCTCCCACTGCCTCTCCCTTCTTCCTGCTGCTTAGTTTGTTTCTTGGGACCTGTGCAATGCTGGTAAAAGAAACTGGAATCACTGTGTTTGGTGTGTGCTTAGTCTATGACTTCTTTTCCCTCTCCTGCAGTGGTCTCAAACTGTAAGTAACAGTTTCTCAAATATTAACACCTATATATATTGAATATATATTAACATGTCTATAACACTATGAATGGAGTTCTGGTCCTGTTGAAGTTAGTGGCACAACTCCCTTTGACTTCAACAAAGCTAGTGTTTCTGTCTGTACTTTATTTTTGTTATGTTTTTGCCTGGTACTTTTCCTCTATAGGTTGAATAGACAAGGCTAACTTTAGGTGGGGAACTGATTTTCTAAAAACAGCTAATGTTGAAAGGGTTTTATATTTTATTTTTTGTTTGAATTTTGCCTAGGAATATCAAAATCTTTTTAAAACTTATTTGTTAAACTTTCTGCACTCACAGGAAAAAAACTAAAAAACTGAAAAAAAACCCCCTTTTAAAAAAGCTAAACCCTCCCAAAACCCCCGAACAAACTCAAAACAAACCCTCCTCCTCATTGTTAACCAGTGTGTCACAACGTCGTAATTACAGAAGTGTAGTTTGATATAGGTTTTGGTGTTACAGTCAAATTTGATTATTTTTTTTTTTACTATTTTTAAGTATTGTAATTGCTACTTTGGAACTCTTTTGATCCTTCAAGCAGTGCCATTTTTACTTTTCTCCTTTTCTGTACATTTCCATTTATTAAATAGGTAATCTTTATTAGTTTTTACGTAATTGGAGAAATTAGCAGCTATCTGCACTTACTGAAGAAAAATCAGAATTTTTCGGGCCCCCTTACAGAATCCTCCTAATTATGTCAATAATTTGGTGCCTCCTTACCTATCAAAGAGAAGGCAGTAATAAAAGAAGCCGTTGTGTCCAGCTTGCCTGCAAACTCTGAGTGTGGTATATATGTGTGTTATGACTTGTGTGTATGTGTAATGCTTTATGCATTCCTGTACTGCATCTCATATTTCATCTCTTTCCACTCACTTCAATGGGGTTGGATAAAACTTTGCAGGAAGCCCTCTGGCTTCTTCCTGGACTGCTAGTAGTTTTAGGGAATGATGCACTAGTAGGGTATTTCTTCTTTTGTCTTACCTGCATTAATTCATGGTTGGTCAGTGGCACACTATTTTGTGCAGTTACAGGTTCACAGGGAATGGCATAAACCATGCTTCCAGACATGGGCAGATCTAGAATTTTGAAAAGGGGTGGTTCAGATGGTGTAGTGCATCATTACATGTAACACAACACCTATTTTTCACTGGGTAAAAAGAAATTAGAATCTTTGCTAGTATGCTAGGGGGCTAGCACTATATTATCCAGTTTAAAATCAAACTGTATTGGAATGTTCACTAATTTACTATATCATATATTATGTATAAAAACCACAACAAACTTGGGAAAAAATAATTAAAATATGTTGTTTCATTAGTTCCGTAGCCATTGGAATTAAATGTATATCTCTCTAAGATTTATAAAACTAAATCTAGCAGTCTTGAACTTCACTGAAAGTTATTTCCACATCTGAGTTAATATGTTTAGCTAGAGTTAAAAACACTCTACACATTCATGGAAATGGCAGCTACATCAGAAGCATCTAACAGACAGCAGAATTTCAAAAGAAAGACAAGTTTGATTAGTTGAACAGCAAGACTATTAAAAAAGAGAAAGGGTCTTTAACACCCATGGCATGAAGAGTTTAGAATGAATCAAGTCAATTATAATGAACCATGAAGTCAAGTGACTCCCTCACTGCTCTCTTAATAGAAATGCTGCTGCCACTTTTAGGCAGTTGGTTTTAACTTTGGGTGGACCAGGAATCCAAGGGGAGTATGACTGCACCCTCCCTGGATCGGCTCCTGCTTGCAGTGATAATATTTCTCATGTATTATGTGAATTTTCAGGAGCTGAGTGGCTAAAAATGATGTGATGGTTTTCTGTGCCTCTTTTCCTTTCCTTCTCCTCACATCCAGTAGTCCCTAAATATTATCATACTTCAGTGATATTAAAGAATTGTCATATCTAGGCCACTAACTTGATGAGAATGAGGCTTCATGGCCCAGATGTGCTATACTTAGTAGGACTGTGAGAAGCTTCGGTCTCTGATTTGATTCGGCAGAAATTCAGCCTGATTCAGTGGCAGAATCTCCAAATCCGACTTGAATCAGGAGACCCTTTAATCTCTCTGAATTGAATTGGAACCCTCCAAATCAATTTGGAGAGATTTAGGAAGATTCGATGATTCCGACATAGACATAGCTTTAAATGTTTTTTCTATGTACCTCAAGGTACCAAGCAGCTCGTGAATACTGAGATGCTGGGACAGATGGAGTGTTTTATGGGAGTGGGGGGGGTTCCCCCATATGCTTTGTGGTGGACCTGGAAGTGGAGCAGAAGCAGTTCCAGTCCACTTCTGGGTCTATCGAGGAGTGTGCATGGGACCCTGCCGCCTGGGTTGGTGACTGGTGCCTCCTGGGTCTGGGGGGTCACCTGGGGTCTCCCTGAGGCCAATCACCGAGCTGGGGGTGTGTGTGTGTGAGGGGGTCCCCCATGCACTTGGAGGCAGACCTGGAAGTGGACCAGAACTACTTCTGGTCCATTACTGGGTTCACCGCTGAGCATGCAGGGGGCCCCCCACAGTCCTGTGGGATGCTCCATCGGCCCCAGCATCACAACATTCACAAGCCACACCTGGTACCTTGAGGTATGTCGAAAAAACATTTAAAGCTGTATCTATGTCCGAATCACTGATTCTCTTTATCAGCATTGAATCTTCAGATTTGGATTCAGCCGAATCGAATTGGGAAAGTGATCTGAATCAACAAATTGAATCACTGTCCTCCAGTTTAGGCTGAATTCGAATTGAATATGGCCTGTTTCACATACCCGTAATACTTAGATGTTGTATTGTGCTCTAGCATAGCAGTGTATGACTGTCTATTAGGGCTGTGTGAGGCTTCGGACAGAGCTTCGGATCTGGAGAAGGTTCAGACACTTTAGGGATCGAAGCAGCACATCTGGGTGGAAGCGTGGCCTTGTTCAGCTTCCCGAAGCGGTTCGGAGCTTCCAAAGCGCTTTGGAGCTGCCTCGGAGATACGGCCATAGGGTATAATGGGGAAACAATAAAATATCTATAACTTTGTTGTTTTTTGTCCATTTTGGATTAAATTTTCTGAGGTGGTAGATTTTGCAGAGATAAGGAGGTCTGCCAAGTGTCAAGAGGATTGGTGCAGGGGTTTAGGGGGAACGGCACCCCAAATTTTTTAAAGCAAAACCCATGTCACGTCTAGGCATTACAACATAGCAGGGTGAAAACTGCAGGGCCAGTAGTTCTTACTAACGCCACAAAGCCTGCCAAGTTTCAAGAAGATCGATGCAGGGGTTTGTGGGGAACTACCCCTCAAGCTGGGGACAAGCAAAACTCGTGCCATGGGTGCTGTGCGACTGACTGTGTCTGTCTTGGGGTGGGGAAGCCTGGCTGCTAAGCTGCTGTGTTCCCAGTTACCAATCAATGGATCATGATTCACTCAGGGACCAGCTCAACACACAGGACCTAGCTACTACATAACGACTTAATGAGCATGGATTAACACCTGCAAAACCAAGCTAAGGAGAGGAAAGAATCAATACAGACAATCAACTGCCCCAAGACAGGGACAGTTGTGGCACAAGTTTTGCCCATCAGCAGCTAGGGTTGCACGGCCCCAGAACCCCCCTGCACCGATCTCCTCCACAGCTGGCAGGCGTCATGGACTCAGCAGGGGCCACCACCCCTGCAGGTGTCATCCCACTGCGCCTTAACACGCAGTGTCACCCATGGCACGAGTTTTGTTTGTCCACAGCTTGAGGTGCAGTTCCCCCCAAACCCCTGCACTGATATTCTTGAAACTTGGCAGGCTTTGTGGCCTCAGTAAGAGCTACCAGCCCTGCAGTTTTCACCCCCCTGTGTTGTAACACACAGCCGTGACAAGGGTTTGGCTTTCAAGAATTTGTGGTACAGTTCCCCCCAAACCCCTGCACCAATCTTCATGAAACTTGTCAGGTTTCATGCGCTCAACAGAGGCTACCATCCCTTCAGGTTTCATCCAAATCAGACAAAAAACAACAAAGTTATAGATATTTAATTGATTCCCCATTATACCGTATGGTCAGATCTCTGAGGAGGCTCCGAAGCTTTGGAGCCGCTTCAGCCGGATTGAGGCAGAAATGCGGTCCCAAGCTCCAGATCGGATCATGGCCATCTGAAGCAGCCAGATCCAAAGCTGGATTGGACTGCTGCCAACCCGCACAGGCCTACTGTCTATGTGTGACTTTTAAGGGGCAAAAGAGAGGCTGCAGGTTCTCAAGTACTGCCAAGACTTGCTCTCCTATCCCTAAGCCTATGCTTGTTTGAATTGGTTTATTCAGCAAGGCAGCTGCCACAAAATATAACTGTTGTGAAATACACTGCATAATTTCTCCTGCTCTCATGGTCCGGAGGAAATATTCTGTTATCTGAGGTGCTCTTGCTCTTTCATTAGTTACAAATTGCTATTAATTATTTACCTGTTATGCCCAGTATTTGGTCACACCTTGGCACATTGTATTAAATGAGATTTCATTTTGCATTAAGACATTAATATGTCTTGAATTTCCAAGATGCTGCCTTATGATGGAGTAGACATGAAACTTCTTACAAGGTTTTCCTTCCCCTCTCTTTTTTTTTTTTGCTTCTCAATTTGTTGAGTAATCAGGAGGAATGGAAGGGCCCATCAGAGATTCGCATGGCAGCCTGTGGCTTCTTCATCAGCTTCGCTGCAGATTCCTCCGTCCAGCAGGGAAAATGGAAAGCACCGCTTTGCTCAGAAAGGGACCTGGAATTCATGCCACCCCACATCACCTGAAGAGCAACGGAGTAGCAGCCTTTCAGTCTCAAACAAAGCCATGCAGGCTATTCTTAGGTACTGCATGCCAGCAGCAGTTCCCATTTTCTTTAAACTGGGCATTTAATATCTGTGTTTGTTTTACTCATGCTAAGAAGCACTTTACTTATTTTAGGGAAGAGAAGAATAATATCCAAGATGTGTGAGGAGCCCAGGTGTATGATAAGGTGCTTCTACCCTGACAGCTTGTGGGATGAGTACTTAGTTGTATTTCTAATCCTTCCTTTGCAGCTCTTTTGAGAAGAAATTTATGGGGCTGTGCTCTTGGTCTGAAATTGGAGAACACTGGCATGCATATTTCCCTCTTAAATTCTAAAATTGGGTGGTGAGTACAGGAACATGGTTCTCCACAGCACTACATTATAAAACACTTCAAATACTAACTGCCACATTCTGCCTTGCTCAAGAATTATGGAAAAGCTGGGGCAGTGGAATAATTAAACTATGTTATATCTGACAGTTAGTGAAGCTGTCAGTACAGTCACTGTGCCTCTTCTCTTCAAACCAAGCCCTTGCCTTTAACAATGAGCCACACTTTGATACAGGGCAAGAATGCTGTATTCCCAATTTTAAGAAAAATGCAGATGAGTTTTTGCGGTAATGCTTAGTTTTGAAATGTTATGCACCTACAGATAAACATCTCAATTACTGAGAGATATAATTGATGCTGTCTTATTTAAAGAAACTTCCATCTTAATACCATTATTTTAAAATGTTTCGTGTGTGGTGGGGGTAGAATTTCCTTTTCTCAAATTGACAAGATGATGATTCTCCAGTACCTTTTAATTTGTAGGCTAAGACAAAATGGTTTTAAAAGTCTGCTTTCAAAATGTAGCTGTCTCAAGCGTGTCAGTATAAGATGAAAATTAATGAGCAATTTATTTTCTTTAAATAAAGAGTAATTTTGTTTTCTCTAAAAGTGCCCTCAAAAATTGGTGATAAGACTTAGATGGCTCCACAATGCAATGCTGCGTGGATCTTTGGTACATGTAACTACTGGCTTTATAGAATTTTACCCTAAGATATGAGACATAGGTGTAGAGATCTGGGGGAGGACTTAGACCATGCATATCAAGCCAGATGCTTCCAGCAGGTAGTCCCTACACGAGATCATATGTACGTTCCTTTCAGCAGCCCATGTACAAAGAATATAATTATGGAAGGGCTTTAAAAAGGGGAAAACTGAGGCTGTCTCATTGAGGTAGCACCTGCATTATCAGTGCCCATTAACTGTATAGTGCAAGCCTATAGTATGTTTTAGAAATTAAGTTTCTTAATAATTATATAGGAGTAATAACTCTAACTTTAGGGAAAGTGACCCTCAGTGAGGGGGAGGGTATTTTCTTGTTGAATGATGAAAAACTCTTCCCATTAGATCTTGTGTTTTACAGTATGATTTATGGTCCACTACAGTTACCCAGAAGTGGAGTGCTGAAGTCTTCTGTTGTCTGAAGATAATCTGAAAATGTGTTTTCATCTGTGGGTGTGTTTTATGATGCATACCTTTACATACATGGGCTCCTAAAGAACCGCGATAAGCAAACGCCTAGTAAGATGCAACTCTTCTGATGCCAGTCTTCAAATACCTGGAGTATGATTATAACGAGGATGGAGAGACACTAGTGTCTGTGGTCACAGGGGGTCGGACTAGGAATAACAGTCTTAATTTACAGCCAGGGAAACTTAGGTTGGACATTAAGAAAACCTTTTTTCAGTACGAGGGAGATTAAACACTGGAAAAGGTTACTCAGAGAGGCTGTGAAATCTCTATCTCTGGAAGTTTTTAAGAACAGGTTAGACAGACATTTGCCTGGGCTTGTTTAGACAGGGATGATCCTACTGTGACTAGGGAGCTGGACTAGATGACCTCCTGAGGTCCCTTCCAGCCACAGGCGACTGGTAGGGAGGGCACGTGCCCCCTTGAGATTGGTCCCTGACTTGGCACTGCTCAGGACAGAGTAGTTTTTTTGCTGCACGGACTGGTGGTGTGTTGGGCAGTGGGGGGCACTAAGCTGTGGCACAGAAGTATAGGAGTGGATATGGGGGTTTTGGTCTGGGCCTGCCCACAAATTGTGCCCCTCCAGACTCAGGAGGCACCAGTCACCTCTGCTTCCAGCTCTGCATTTCTGTGATTCTGTTCTCTAAAGCTGTATTAAATATATTAATTAAGTAAATATATTTTTCCATGTGGTAAATGGTGTGAATGGAACAGACTATTGGTATGTTATTTCGCAGTGTATCTTTCCTTGCCTCCCATCAGATTGTCAAGGCTTCTTTGTTTATATTCTGAGGTGTTTGTACAGACCAGCAACTAGTCTGCTTGGACTTCAGGTGCGAAGTCCATGTAAAAATATTTTATTGAATGCACCTCTAACGATTTCCTTTTGAGGAATTCACTCTGTCATTGTTACTGGTCACATCTGAGTTTTGGGTCAGATCGTCCGTTGGTATATGCTGATTTGGCTCTATTGTGTGCAAGTCCTAGCAGCAATGATGATGCTTCAAAACAGACTAAAAGTCACCTGATTGATTTATTTGAAGGACAAAGCTTATGCACCAGACACTAAATGAATGATAGCTTTGAGTCAAAGAAAATAGCAGAATGTATGTGAATTATTAAAGCAGGCTTGTAGCAGTATCCTGGTGTGAGACACTGGGAAAGAGAGCTCCTGTTCACTTGGAGACTCAAGATAATGGTTTTATAGAGGAGATGCTATGCTGTCCATGCTTTATAGAGTGTATCTTGTTTCCCTAAGCAGCCTGGAAACAAGCTGTCTCCACTGTTCAGTCACTAAAAAATGTGGTGCCACAGACAGCTGAACTGTCCTCATGTAGAATTTCTGAAGCCTAGAAGAATGGTTGATGGGTACCTCTCATATAGCAGCCCTCATTAGCCTGCCCAGTCCTCCTGTCCAGTCAGTATCCATTACATGTAGTGGGTGGTTTTATGCAAATCATTAACATGGCAAACTATGGAATCTGTTTCCCTAATGTGGGGGCAAAATAACCCCATATGCAAGTTAAATTCTATCCTGCAGGTTAATGAGTCTTTATCATTTGCTTTGCCATTCACCTTTGGCTGTCAAGGATGTATTCACCCTTGGTTGTCTTTTGTTTTGGAGGAGATGAGGAGGATTGGTAAACTTTTATAAAGGCCCATTCAGTTCCTTTCTGGTCATAGGTGGAGCTTGTGCTGAATCTTGGTCATAGTAGGTCAATGAGCTGTCCAAATCTCTTCCAGATACACTTTCTCTAAAGCCTGATGCCCAATTAATTGTAATTGGGTAAGAATAGTTAGGGCACTAACGTTGGGATCCACTGCTGTTTTTGCCTTCTGTTTTATTCCTGCTATTTCTTTCTTTGCCTCTCTTCATTCTGTGTTTTGTTTGTTCATGATTGTTCTTTTAGGTACTGTGATGCAGGGTATCAACATAGGAAAACAGATAGATTTGTTTCCCCAGTTCTCCTCTCGCCTCATCTCTCTTGCTCACTCTTTCTTATTTCTTTATCCTCTTTTCTCTTTCACTCTTCCTTCAACCTTTCTTACCACTCCCTTTTTATCTCTTTCTGTCTCTTATCTTTCTCATACTCATTTCTGGGGGATTCTCCCCTGCCATGTGTGGGAAAGCCTCCTCACTCCATTCCATTTCCATATTTGCAAGGAAAGTGGCAGAAGCAAAGCTGTGGTGCTCCATACATGATGGAACTGCTTCAGAGAGAATCTGTCAAGTATGTTTTCCTCAGCTGCTTTCTGAGTGTCTGCACATGGTGAATTAAGCTTGGTATGTACTTAGCTCTTTTTAAAAGGGAAAACAGCTCTGATTATGTGATCATTTTCATCTGGTTGTATGTAAAGCACTTTGGAGCTGAAGCACAGTTTTGGTGGCTGTGGTTGGTCAGTTGTCTACTTGATAGCTAACAGCCAACTGGGAAGTTGGCTGGCCTGCTTTGGTGCGGCAGATCTATTATGCTAAGAGGTGTGGTAGAAAGCTCTGGAGGGAGTTACTAGATGCAGCTGTAACTCAGTACCTCTCTACATTGTATAATGAATTCCCCTAATGATCATGTATACAGTTAACTGTGAATTTTCTTCTTCCCCATCACTCTTAACTTTACCTGCCTACCAAGCTGGTTGGCATCAGTGGTATAGCTCAACTTCATAAATGAGGAATTTTCTATACCAATGGCCTGATTCTTTCTGTCTTTTTAGCCACTTACAGTAATAGAAACCAAGGGTAAAATGTTTATAAATCAGAACACTAGTGTTTTACATCCACATTACAGTAACTCTGCCCTGCTGTAAAATGTCTGCACCAGATAAGGGGTAAAAAGGAATTAGTGCTTTTATGGTCATGGGCAGATGTGCTGTTTGAAGCATTCCAGGTGCCTCTGAAGCACCCCAGACAGTGAAGGTACAGATGTCCACACCCAAAGAAGCACTTAAAAAATGGCTGAATTGCTTCGGAAGTGACCCTCAAAAAAGGAGGAACACCTTTTCAAGCACTTTATGAAACATCTTCACCCTTCAGTAGAGCAGAATGGGGATTGCTCTGACCTCCCATATCCCACTGTGCTCTGCACCCCACTGCAGCCCATTCCACGCCTCTCTGGGGGTCAGAGAGCAGGGTGGACAACCAGTGAGTGCTCAGTTGACTTCAGGAACCTCCAGAGGTGAAACATTGAGTAACACCCTGGGATTTCTGCTCTGAGCCCTCCAGCTGGGGAGTGCTATCACTGCATGTCCATGCAGCCATTTTGAAGCACTCTGGTTGGGGCTTCACGTCTGCGTGGCACTGAAGCTTGGTGCTGATACACATTTGAAAAGCATGATTTGGAGCACTCTAAATGCATATCTGTCCATATCCTATGGATGCAGACAGAACTGCAGCTCCCAGCTGTAACTTAGAACAATTTTCACAAAGCCTTCTGAGTTACAGCATTACTCCAGACCAAACAGAAGTTCACTGTCAGTTCCAGGGGGGAGGGAAATCTAGTTGCCTGCTGGGAGCCTGTAGCCAGGTTCCCATATCAGTGGTCAGGACCCTGCCAGCACTCGCTGTTTTCAGAGCGGGGGGGGAGAAGGTAGCAGGGGGAGCTCATTCTTGGGGCTCCCCAGCTGGTGCTGAAAGATGGGGTGGGTGAATTGGACCCTGTCCTGTGCCCCCTTTGAGGAGGCTTCAGTACACCTGCCCCACCCTCTGGGGGAGCTGAAACCCCCCCAGATTAAACTCCCTCTGATCCCTTTCCCCACCCTTCCATCCTGAAAACAGTGACAGGCTGGGAGCTCCACAGACACAAGTAACAAAAGACTCTGCATTTTGTAACATCTACATTTTGTGAGGGGTCAGATTGTCACCTGATATGCCAGTTTTTAAGGTATTTGCAGCCATGCGCTTGTGTTTGGTCACAGCTATAAACTGCTTTTTGTGGTCAGATCAGGCAAAAATTGTCTCTTCTGTCTGCACCTTATGTTTACTGTCTCTGGAGATGTTTGTGTCTAGAATTTGCTGATTTCTTGAGATCCAAAAGCTGAAAATCCTATCAATGTTTCTTATTCACTAGTTTCTATTGTTGCTGCTGTGCCTGAGTCAGTTTTCCTGGCACATTTATTATAAAGCTTATTGGAAATATCTCTGGTGCTATATGTGACTGTGTAAACTGAACAGTTGGTGAACAAAGAAAAGAATGATCCTTTTCAGTCTAACACTTTTGCACTTTCCTCTAAAATGAGCAATACTGTGCCTTTCTCTAAAGTAAGAACATTTTTGAAAGAAATGTTCCTGGTAGATACTTGGCAGTCTTTGCTGGTTTTGTTTGTGTTCCAGATTCAGGGTTCATCTGGGGCAACATAAAGGTATATAGGCTGTTATGAGCATGCCTATATTTAATGAGAATATGTGAATTTGGGACTTGAGCAATTTGTCCAGTGCCTGCTTGTCTGAGGCCTAGTTGAGGTGAAAAATAAATGTGCATCTATAATTTTTGCAATTTGAAAAGGCATTGCCAATCCTTAAACACATGAAAAAGTATTTGTTGCCCTTACATATAACAGCTAAGATGACCCTGGTTCTCAAACTATGGATCATACACTTCTAGCATATGAAGACCTCGCCAGTCAGATAATAGTGGCCTTCTTCATGTTTCCATGTGCTAATCCCATTAAAAGAGAAATAAAATACATTAAACACTTTTCCATCTAAGCAATTTTACTTTCTTTTCTGTTGATGTATTATGTGACCATGAATGGGGAGGTATACTTGAGAGAGAATCCTTCTTTTCAAATGTGCTCTACAGTGAAGAAGTTCAAATATCCCTATTGAAAAAATGTTTGTAGGTGGCAGCTTTTTGCAATAATGCAGTTCCATTGTTTCCCATGTATAGTAAGTGTCTCCTCTGTGTCTCCTCTTGAGTAACTCCTGATTGTGACGACTGAAATGTCTGAAAGGGTACTTAATTTTTAAAGTTGCTTGTGGAAATGGGATTTGAACTCCTAAGTATGTTAAGCGTATTTGAAAAATGTTACTTGTTACTTCATGTTTGGGGTTTGTAACAGGGTGGTCTGGCCCTTTACAAGGGAGCAGATAGGCCTGTTGTAGAAGCCCAGCTGTAGGTTTTTAACTAATGAGAGACCACAAGCAATTAAAAACCCACAGAAGAAAGCAGTGAGCTAGGGGAAGGAGCAGTTTGTGGGCAGGAGGTGGCCTAGAATCCAGATAAGCTTGCTACTGGAAGAAGGCAGGCTACAGTCGTGGATCAGAGCTAAAGGGCCTTTCCAGAGATGGTCTAAAAGCTTTGTTTACTGTTTGTTAGTTTGATCTGAAGGCTATGTTTTGTAGTTAAAGGACTGGCTGAGGAGTTCCCAAGGGAGCAAAGCCAGCCTGCAAGGCAGCAGGCTTACCAACTTGTTTAGATGGTTGTTTTAAGAAACCCTTAAATTCTATTTCAGCTATTTTTGGTGATTCAGGAGGTGAAGCTCTTTCCTTAAACTCTGTCCTGCACCATTGTCCAATGTGATATTAGGGAGCAATATACAGTACTGCCATTTCCCTGTTAACATATGCAAAAGATCACATTGACTTTTGCAAACAAAGAATGAGATGGCTGGTTGATCTTGGGCTCCAGCCAGACAGTGGTCCTTTAAATCTACTCAGTGTATACACTAGCTACACTAGCACCCTCTGTGTTAGAGAAACCCAAAGCAAAAGAGTGGTCAAAATTCATATTGTGTATCCCAGAGAGAGTTGGTGAGTTGTGGATTGGTGTGCTATCCAGAAATGTACAGTGAGATCAAAATGTATCTTCCTTATAGCTCATTGTCAGTCATCCATCCTGCATTTGAATTGAAACAGATGCACATCTCCAACATGGAGCAGGAAGGGGATGGGTTGCGGGGGCACAAATGCCAATGTACATGATACTGTGACAGTCTTCCAGTTGATAGGATTGTTCTGGCCTTTTCTAAGTCAGTGCTAAAGAGATTTGCAGTCCATATGTAGAAATGGCTTCCTTCAAATACGGCATGAAAAAGCATGAAACTCTTGCATAAACTTCTGAAAAAGAGAAAACTCGCTTACTTCTCAGTGTCTGCTTTTGCACAAAAAAGTCACCTTTAAAGAGGCCAAAAGTTATTTCAGCTGTTAAAATAAAGCCTTCCCTTGTGAGCAGAATTAAGGTTTAAGGCCTTAAACCAGTAAAATAAAAATGTAGATAGCATCTTCCAGTGTGATATGTGCCAAATATGGATTCACTTGGTTCTAAGAAGCAGAACACTGCACCATGCCAGAAATGCCTGGGGTACCTTTGTTTGGGGCTAACAGAGTTTTTTAGAGGGAGGGCTGCTCTTAGAAATGATGGCAGAATTGAAAATGTTCTTTTAGGAAACCACAGGACTGTTCATTCCATGGGCATCCAAAGAAATGGATTTGTAATGACGATGTATTGCACTCAGATGTAAACATATCTCACCCATTCTTAAAATTAGCCCAGAGACTGTGTTTTACACCACTAATTCCAAACACTAACTTTCCTCTGAAATATATGAGGCCTAGATATGTTTTTCTATGCAGAAAAAAACTCATCCAACAAAGCTTTGGGCCAATGGATGAATCAACCTTTATTTTAAAAGATACTTGATTCATGATTGCTAAATTTTATCTGGAGATCATGGCTACATTGTATCACTGAGTAAATTTGTTTTGGTTTGCTTAGGATCGGTTCCTAATTTTGTTTTTCTGTTTAAATGCACATACATATAAATGTTTTGCCTTTTAAGTTTTGGGATTTCTAAAGTTTGTTACAAACAATGTTTTCAATGTCTATAAACTTTGGTGAATAACCAGAGTCAGGTACCTGTTTATGCGATTTCTTTACATTTCCAGTTTCAGATCCCAGTCCTGTAACTGAATCCAAGCAGGGGGTTGGCTCTTATGGACCCATTTGTGGGAATGAGTCCTAATTGTCAATAACCAGTGTGCCCTGACACTTCTCTGTAAAGAAGTACATTTCAGAGAGCAGCAGAGATGCTGACCCTGCCAAACACTTAAGAATATGCATAACTTTGCATATCTGCCTAGTCCCAGTGAAGTCCATTGGATTATTCATGTGAGCAGAATTTTGCAAGTATTTTTTGCTGGAACTGGACCATTGTGTACAATGGCTGTTGTTCATTTTAGTTTGCTGCCCATTTTTAAAACTTGGGGGTAGCCCTTTGTGGAGAGAATGCTGTGCTTCTGCTCTGTACTTGGTTTCAACAGGTCATTGCATTACAGTTGATGAGAACCTGCTATGCAACAATGTATGAATGATGCACGTGAAGGTACTCTCACGTGCTGTGAAGTTATGGTCAGTTGGGCCATAAGACTTCCTTGTATTGATCTAGCTTATTAAGCAGCTCTGGAAGATGAGAAAGCAGGTGGCACAATGAATGTGATCTAGTATACTCTAAATAAACTTTTAGAGATATTCCAGGCTCCAGTATGAAATGTAAAATCTCTCTTGCCAGGCTTGGAACCTGGAGAATAACAAGATGTTACTGTAATAAAGTAGCCACTGAAATTACTGTGGTACCTAGAGCAGTGATTCTCAACCTTTTTTGTACCAGGACCCATTTGTAAACATTGATGGCCAGTCCCGACCCAGTGCCCCTCACTCCCGATCCACTGCCTCCAACCCCCAGGCCCTAGTACTCCAGTGTATGGGGTGGGGGGTGGATGTGTGGGACAGGGTGGGGTGTGTGTGGGGGCAGGAGGAGGCTCCAAGCAGCCCTGTGCAGACTGGAACCCTGCCAGCCTGCAAGGGGAAAGCCACAGTTTCATACATTTTTCTCCTTTAAAGAATAATCCATTTTTCAAGTTTGTGTGCAACCCTTTCACATACTCTTGCAACCCACTTTTGAGTTGCAACCCACAGGTTGAGAAATGCTGACCTAGAGCATCATGGAGTGTAGTCATGTTACACCCCTTTCTTAGTTCCTGTCTAGCCAATGAGAATTTCCTCCTACTATATTTGCAAAGCAGCTAACATGAAGTAGCAAGTTTCAAAACCTGCAGAAATGTGGATAGAGTTTGTTTTGGAGTGGTTCAGGAGAGGAAAGGTAGGAGATCAATTATGAATAGGTGTTGAAAGGGAGATACTGACCTAGAGGCCCTGGTGAGGAAATTTGGGAGTTGGGACTTCCTTCAATCCAGAGAATGGTGAGCCTTATGGAAAGACAGGCATGTATGCAGAGTGGCCTATTGTATTAATAATTTAAGTGCTCTGGTTCTAAGCAGGCAATAGTTTGCTCTAAGAACTCTTTAAGCACAACTTTGGGGTCTGAGCCCAGGTCAGATCACCTGAAGTAATAGCTGCTAATCACAGTGTAGACTGCAATACAGGGCTGGGTCAAGAAGTGGGAGAACTGTATAACTCCATGCCAAAAGACAGATAACAGCCCATAACTGAGGGAGGCATGGGTGCCTTCAAAAAGGGCAGGCTGGGTCTGAGGTGTAGTTTTCCTGGTGACAGAGGCATGTTCCCACCATGGTGGGAAACCTTTTTTCAGCTCCCTTCCCAATGGAAGCAAAGCACTGCTCTACTTTGAGCCTGACTTAGCAATCACTAAGGCTGCACATAGGCATTTGGGGAGGTCAGGGGGAGGTTGATCAGGTTAAAAATAGCCACCTGATCTAACTTAGTTCGCCCAGGTGTGGGCCTTACACTAGTTAGGTGGAACTAAGTAGGAACTGTACACAAGTTCAGGACAGTTAGATAGGTTTAAAAATGGCCGACCCAATCTAAGTTAACCCTACCTCTGAGGTACACTCAACTTAAATTGGGTTGGCCATTTTTAGGCCTCTCTGTTCTGACCTTTTGTACAGTTCCAAGCACAGCCTCAGGGCTGGGAAAGTTCAGCTGCTGACCCCAGCCCCAGGGCTGCGCTTTTTCTACCCGCTTCTTGGCACTGGGCTATTTTTAGCCCTCCTGACCCTTTGCCCCCACCCCCTGATGAACAAGCCCCTCCTCCTTCCCCCCAGCCCACCAAATCTGTCATCCCACAAGCTATTCCCAGTGCTGGTTTTACCAGCATTCACCGGTGTTGGGAGTAAAAAAATGTAAGTCAGGGTAGGGGGGAGGGGTAGATGGGATGGCAGGGTTGGTTCATGGGTGGGGGAGAAGTATTTATGGGTGGCGTGGGGAAGAGAGCCTCACCATCTCCCGCTGCAGACCCCATGAGCTTCCCTGATCCCACCAAATCCTCTTGGAACCCCTGTACTCCCCTGTGGACCCCACTGTCACCCTGATCCCTTTCACAGACCGCTTGCCTCCCTAATCCCCCATGGACACTCCCTGCCCCCCTGACTCCCACACAGTTCCTGCTTGCCTCCCACAGACCCTACTTCCCCTCCCCTGATTCACTGAGGCCCCCTGTCAACCCCACCCAGCGGACTCCCCCCCCACCAATGCCTCCCCAGGGCCTGCCTGGCTCCCCTGATTCCCCAACCCTCCCACTAGTTCCCCTATCCTGAGTTACCTTATGTCAGGTGGCCGTTTTTAACTCATTCTAAGTTCTCTCTAACCTCCTCGAATGTCTGTATGCAGTCTAATATCCCTCAGTGAGATATATCTTAAAAGCAGTAAGTCACACGTCTAATCCAATCTCTGAATACAGTTCTTTAGACTAGCTTTTCACTACGAATCCCTGCAACAAGACTAGCCATTATCACACAGATCTGATTTGTCTTTGTATAGCCACTATTCAGGAAGCAATGATATACTTAGATTACCCTCTGAATCTAGTTGTTCTTTTTCAGCTTCAGAAAATGGTGCATCTTTTTATCATCAGGGTAAAACAACAGGCAGGAATGACTATTAGCATACTCCAGGAAGATGTGAGAAGCAGGATGTTCTTAATTTAAACAAGACTGGGAATCTGGAATGTGTGTGTGTATGTTAAGAGTTTTCACGGCAGAAACTGTCTATTACTTTGCTATCCCTGTGTACAGCATAATGGTCTCTCCGAGGTACTTTAATACAAATATTTAATAATAGTTGGTTACTAACTGACGTTTGGCAAAAAACCCCCTGAAATCTGGAACCCTTGAAAAGCTGATTTTTGTCATGATAGTATTATTTTGATACAATGATATATTAATATTTGACACACACACACACACACACACACACACACACACACACACACACACACACGCTCATGACATTGAAGGCTGCCAAATAATATACTCAAAAGTTAGGATATGCCTGAATTAAGGTCACACAGGACTTATGTAGCTGCATTATGATACAGCCTGCAATTATATGATTACACTCTGTTTTTTCCACATGCCCTCCATTTCACACAGCAATAGAATGAATGGATGATGCTCCTCTAATGAGCAGCTATTCGTTATTTTATGCCTTCCTTATTTTACAAGTCTGTGGCTCCATGCCTTATATAAGGTGTAGTTTTGAAGACTGAAGTCATGATTTCCTCCTCGACTCTTCTGTGCACAAGGAACCTTAATGCTAATATTCCTTAACTTGTTTACTTTTGCAGTCTACAAGTTTGGGTTTAGCTTTGTTCTTGTATATATATTCTTTTAGGCTTCTTAAAGAGGAAAGGGAAAAAGCATATCCCATATTCATCAATGACCGGAGTGTACCCTGAATAAGTTTGTAGATGACACCAAGTTGAGGGGAGTAGTAGATATGCTGGAGGGTAGGGCTAGGATTTGGAGAGACCTTGACAAATTGGGGAATTGGACTAAAAGAAATCTCATGAGGTTCAATAAGGAGAAGCGCAAAGGCCTGCACTTAGGATGGATCGGTCCCATGCACCAGTACAGGGTGGGGATTGACTGGCTAAGCAATAGCTCTGCAGAAGAGGACCTGGGGGTTACAGTAGACAGTAAGATGAATATGAGCCAACAAGTGTGGCCTTGGTGCAAAGAAGGCTAATAGCATATTAGATTGCATTAGTAGGAGTGTTGCCAGCAGATCGAGGGAAGTGATTATTTCCCTCTGTTCTGCACTAGTGCGGCCACATCTGGAGTACTGTGTCCAGTTTTGGGCCTCCCACTACAGAAAGGATGTGGACAAATTGGAGAGAGCCCAGCAGAGGGCAATGGAAATGGTTGGGAGAGGTTGAGGGAACTGGGCTTATTTAGTTTAGAGAACACAAGATTGAGAAGGGATTTGATAGCAGCTTTCAGCTACCTGAATGGTGGTTCTAAAGAGGCTAGAGCTAGATTGTTCTTAGTGGTGGTAGATAACAGAACAAGGACCAATGGTCTCAACTTGCAGCAAGGGAAGTTTAGGTTAGATATTAGAAAACTTTCTTACTAGGAGGGTAGTAAAACACTGGTACAGGTTAGCCAGAGAGGTTGTGGAATCTCCATCCTCGGAGGATTTTACTACCTAGCTAGACAAAGCCTTGGCTGGTATGATCTAGTAGGGGATGGTCCTGCTTTGAACAGGAGGTTGGACTAGACAACCTCCTGAGGTCTCTTCCAACCCTCATTTTCTATGATTCTGTGATCCTGTGGCATCACTTCATTAGCTGCATCACCTGCATACTTCATCAGCAGGGTGGGAACCTTTCAGATCCACCATCTAAACCTTTGCCACTTACATTAATGAAGTAATTAACAGCAGTATTGGATCATTATCTTCTGTATGGAATAGCACTAGAGAGGGATGAGATACACAATTTGCAGTGGCTTTCACAGGAGTGGAGTGATGAGACTTGAGAATCTTGCATTCCATTCAGGCTTTGGAAATGAATGTGCTGTAGTAGACATGCACTCTTTGGCTAGTCCCCCAGTACTACAACTTGAACCAGTCTGTTCCAGTACTCTCTCATCTTCAGTCCTTGCTCAGTGAGTTTCATTCTCTACCTTGTGGTTTTCTCCTCCCAGTCACAGTCACTTTGCACAGCAAGTCTTAGTTTCATCCATCAGGACTTTCATTCCTTGTACTCTCTTCACACTGCCAGACACAGATCACATTTATTTTCTCCATTCTTACTAGCACTTAGGCCTAGTCTTCCTCCCAAGGGATCCTTAGCCAATCAGTGTGCTCTTTCTGGCTTCTTGTCTGGGTCTCTGCCAGATCCAGGTGATCTTGCAGCTAAGTTTTCCAACTTCCTTTCCTCCTCATTGCTGGTTTCCAGGACCCCTCTCTGTCCCACCCCCACTCATTCCCTGATCTGAGTTCTAGTATCTGGCTATATATGGGACCTAGAAGAGATGAGAGCAGCAACCAAAGTTATTTAATTGCTTTATTTGCTTCTTTTAATATTGGTAAGTTATTTTAATTATAAACAAAGCAAGTGAATATGCCCCTAAGCAGAAAGGGGACAGTATGAAAATCAACATCCTTAATTTGATGTTGATGAATATAAGATTCAATAGAATTTGACCCTCCATAGCTTGGTTATTTGAGTTAGCTTTTTGGGTAACCAGTTTATGTCTCTTTAGAGAGGAAACCACCTTCTTCTTTTTTTTTTTTTTAAAAAAAAGAAGAGGTGGTATGTAAGTAACATACCTATTAGTATGAGGTGTGCAGGATCCCAATTTTTCCAAAGCAGCAAATGAACTAGATATTTAGGTCTCTTATAGGCTTACAGGAGTTACAAGGCAGGGCAGGAATTGTTAGTTACATACATAAAGATGGCTTCATATTAGCCTTCATATTTCTCAGCTAACTTTTTAAAAGTATCTATAGACCTATAGATGGAAACTAAGCTTGAGGAAAAGTCTCACACTGAAAAAGAGTATCAGGAGCCAATGTCAGGTATAGAGGATTTTTTTTTTCTGTTTTCCCTTCCTGAGTGATACTGATCACTCAGGGTGAAATTCATCCATATTCATCTGGAATGCACAAGAACTTTATTCCATTCAAGTCCCACATAAAACCTCCAGTTGTAGGCACTTACAGTATACACATCCATCCTATTCCTTATTTACTAATAGAAAATCTCTGTTCCGTCTTTGTTCCAGAGTTGATTTGTGGGAAATTCCATGCATTTCCAACCTTTTCACAGCATTTACTTTCTTTCCAGGATATATATATATATATATATATATATATATATATAAGTGATTTTTGAAAAAGACCTTGTATTTGTTTTCATTAATCTTTCCTAAAGTAATGAAATCCAAGTGTTGAGGAAATGACAGTTGAGAAATGGGGGGGAGGAAGGGGGGGGGTAGAAATCATAGCAGGACCAGGTGAATTATTTTGGAGTGAATTGGATCAATTTTGTATTGGGGTTAGGTAAAAGTATCTCCAACCACCCAAAAACTAAAGATTAATCAATGGTAAATGGCATCTCTGGGCCACATCTCTGTCCAGTTGTGCATCTTTGCACGCCTGTGTTTGTCTATAAGTAGGGACCTATGCAAATTGAGGCGGCAGATGGGTGATTTTGTAGGCCAATCATGGTGACAGCTGCCATTTTTAGATTTATCGCAGCAGAGCCCCCCCCCCACACGCACAGCCTTTACACACTCTCACTCTCACTCTTTCTCTCTCTCTCTCCCCTGATTGGCCAAGGGGCCCTCAGTGGTCCCGCCCCTTGCCGCAGATTGGCAGATGGCCTGAAATTGCAACATAATCTTCCTCAGGTTGCAGCAGCATACCTCTCTCTGCCTGCTTAAAAGATGGTGCCAAAACCCTGTTGCTTCTCTGACTGGCCTCTGATTTGCTCCCTTCCCTCAATCCCCATGCTCCAAGGCTGCAGGGCTTCCCATCCTTTCCTTCCATTTTTTGGTGGAAAAAGCCTGATTTCACATTTTCTGTAAAAAACAGAAGATTGCAATTTCAGTAGGTCCCTATATCTAAGCCACCTTTTTATTAAATCTTTTTGGATGCCTAACACAGTATTGCACTATTTTGACTCATAGAAGAATCCAGATGTAGCTTTCCATTGTGCTAATGTCCGTTACTCTGTAACCTACTTCATAACTTCTTTGTCTGATACTCTGTGTAGGTATTGCAGGTGGAGTGTGATGGACTCAGAGGGCTAAACAACATATAGTTTTGGATTTCCACTGGATGATTTAAACCAGGAGCCAGCAACCTTTTACAAGTCATGGGCTGGAACAGCCCAGCTCCATTCCAGTGTGGTCTGGGTGGCTTTGGTGGCACATCAGTGACTGGGGGCTTTTCTTGTGCCCATGCTGGGGCCAGGTAGCTGAAAGCTGTACCTGTACAGCAGCAGCTTCCCTCAAACGGCCACTCCCTGACTGGTATGGGTGGAGCTTCCAGCTGGTGGGGAACTGCACTGGGACCAGGTGTGGCTCCTAGGTGTCTGGGCCCAGTCCAGGCACAGTTACAGCTTCTTTGCCACTAACATTTTGCTGAAACCATCTGACCTGTGTTGACTGGAGCTGGGAGGGTGGGGAGAATGGCAGCAGCCTGGGTGCAGCCAGAACCTCTAACGCTGCTCAGCCCCAGCCTGGGCAGTGGCAAAGCCAGCTCTGCAGGCCAGATCCAGTGGCTCTGCAGGTGGGATCCAGTCCATGGGCCATATGTTGCTGACTCCTGATCCAACCTTTCGAAAACAAGAAGTGCATTCATCTCATCCACCATAGTTTTAGCCAGACTCAATGGACATGGCATACTTTGAGTTTGACTGCAAAGCAGTAGTTGAGACTTGATATTTATTTAAAAAAAGATAAAATCAACCAATGTTCTTAATGCCTCTTGCGTCAATTTCTGTTTTTATTAGGTACATAGAGCCTCCTTTGACTATCCATTTAATCTGCATCTTGATTCAAGGAGGAAGAACAATAAATCCACGTTTTAGGCCTCTAATTCCATTGCCCCAATGCCTTCTTTTAACTAAATACATCAGAAACCCTTAATCCTACTCTAGTTTTGAAAGTGTTGGAACACAGATTTTGCTTGTAATAGCAGATACTTGAAATGTAGCCTTTGCTATCCTTCAAGCAGTTTCCAGATTGTGAATGTCCAGGAAGCTTTTAGTGCAAAAGGGACTCTGGTAAATGCATTCCACATTCCCAAACATCCGCATCGAAATTCAGATAATGACCCAAGTGAGCCTTGAAAGACGACGTTTGTGCTCATGCTCTTGGAACACTGCTATCAATTGTTTGCTTTCCAAGTCTGACAGGTCTCTTAGCATCTGGCAGCACTCTGCTTTGCCTTATGAATTCTCATTGCCTGTCACAACTTATCTTAAGACAGCTTTAAAAAAAGTCTTTTATTGAAATATGCTGCAATTAATTTTTAAGCTCATTTGAAGCTAAATTTGACTGTTTTAAGAGAGCAGTATTGCCTATTATCTGAATAACCCCATAACCCCTTGTCCTTCCATTCTAAGGTTACTCTTTGCATAACATAAGGCCTCCATTCTGTGACTCTGCTAGTCTGCTAAAATCCTTTTTTATGACCTACTAATTCCTTGTCTTTGCAAACCAATTGTAGAGCAAGGTAATATTGAACCTAGAGAGCATACTCGGTAATGAATTGAATTTGCCTGTTAGTTGCCATGGTCCAGAAACTGAAAAAAAACCCTTATATTTTTTTAAAGATTCCAACAGACTTTTTTGGCAGTACTGTGGAAAAAGGCATCTAAGAAGATCTTTTCCACCTCTCCCCCAATCTTTTCATTTGTTTTTCTTTACTAATAGCATACTAATACTCAACACAGACGGTAGAGAGAGAATAATTATCAGTCTAGGGAAACAAAATGATGGCAGTTTTGTTTTCTTTCACTTGTTGTGTTTTCATTAGGCAATGCCATTACATATGCCATATTCACTAAGCACGCAAGTAATTTTTGCAGAGATAATTTCACAGCCTCTCTATCTCTGCAAAGCTTCCTTATCATATTTTGACACTTGATTTAATTTCACTTAACAATAATCTCTGCTTAATCTGTGTATGGTGGCAGTTTGTTTCCCTGCTGTGCCTAGTGATACATCAGGAATTCTGTGAAATGGAGTTTTTCCTTTTTTATTTTGTTAACGATTTCAATTCATTATTGTTGTCTCTTTCTCCCAACCCTTTACTTTCTCTCAGTGCTAATTAAAAGGCATACATATTCTTCCACAAGCTCTCTCAGGTAAATTGCAAACTTTATTTGATATGAGAATGGTGGATTTTCATCTTTAAAAGGCTTTTTATCTGGCTGATGATGGCTTCCAATGCTAGTCTTTCAAGTCTCTCTTAATAGATTAGCAATGTATCTGTTGTCTTTTCCTGATGATGACCTGTGGATTCTTGACCATTATCCTATTAAGAAATACAAGTTGTCTTTCCTGGTCTAGTGGTCAGCACTGCCAGGACTCCCTCCTTTGTCTTAAATTGTTCACACAAACCCTTGCATTTGTTCAGACTACCATATTGTTCCAATTATAAGTCAACTCCACATTTTCAGGTTCAATTTCAGGGAAAAATGGCTTATTCTCTGAGTATAAATCAATAATTACAAATAAAGACCTTGAACTGTTATTGCTCTTACAAAATCCTGCGGGAGAACCAAATAATCAGGGATAGGACCCAAAGGATTAAATGCACTAAAATAAAAACTGTAGTGAAAAATTGATTTGGTCTTTTTATTGTGTTCACAAAAGTACTGCACATACAATAATCAGGATTGTTGAGGGCTAGATTATAGGTTGACCCTGAAATGTAAGTAGAGTGTAATTTTTATGGGTTTTTTTGGAAGGACTGAGAGCAGTGCTCCCCCTGATATTTCTATTCTCCTTTCCCCACCCCTCCCCCTTCCCCTGTCTTAACCCAGTTGATTGATCTAATTACTAAGCCAGGGTTTCTTTTGCTTCCTGTCCTCTTGGTCCCATGACTCCTGCATCCTTATTTGCAGCCCATCTTAAACAGGAGCAACAGAGGCTGTCTTTGCCCGGGCTGTTCTCTGGCCTGATGGTTAGGCTGCTGTTCTGGGAAGTAGGAGCTGTGGGTTTGAATCCATTGGGTCTCAAAACATGCTTCCCAGTTGGTGCTCTTACCATAAGGCTGTGATGTAAAACGTAAGTGGTGATGTGCTAAGCAGTACTTGAGGCAGGAATACCTACCCTCAGGAGAAGACTTGGTGTTCTGGGGTGCTTGTACATATGATGGTGATTTAGTCTTCAGGGTTTTATTCTATACCCCCTAAATTGAAATGGTGGATTTTTAACTGGAACCCACCATTTCAATCTTTCCATTACATTACAGCAATTTTTCCATCACATTTTCATCACATTACAGCTCAAGGCAGAGGTGGTGAGGGGCCCAGTCCTTTTTTTCTGTGGAGTCTGCCCACCTCTCCCACAGCCAGGGGGGCGAGCTGGCAGCTGCCTCATTGCAGTTTGTGGTAGCCCTCACGTCTATACATCTTAAGCTACAATAATTTCTTGCTCCTTCCTTATCCCGGGTCTTTCATGTGACAGCCTGTTGCATTTCTTTGAATTGACTGCAGGAAAAGACAGCTTTTCAATGTGAATTAGTTAAATGAACAGTATTTCTCCTTTAGCCTGCATATCAAGATAACATAAAAAGGTTCCCATATGACACCCTGACATTAGGAAATAGGGGAGATGTTTTTCTCTCTATGAAAATTGTACCTTTAAAATAGAAGGCACTCTGTATCTTGCTTTCCCCTGTGGAAATCCATTTCCTTATTCTGATGGCTTTAAGTCACTATATTCTGAGAGCCTAGAGATGCAGAATTTAATAAGAACCTTTGATGATATCCCAGACCAAATGAACAATTTTCTAACAACAAAATTGTAATATTGCAGCATCCTCTGTTTATAGGGTAGTCAGTCAATTATTAGGTGTGAATAAAGAAATGTGTTTCACAATGCCTCCACAATTTTCTGAGCTCACTGATTCATAAACAAGATTATTCCCTAACAGACCTTCAACTCTGCCATTGTCACAGAGTGATGTTCAACTTTGAATTAAATGAAAAATAACAACATTTAAAATTTGCTCCTGGCACAGCTGAAGTTTATAGAAACTGGTAGTACTCTTAACTGTTTTTAAATGATACTCTCCCTGTTATTTTGGGAGGAAATCTTATAAAGCTCCCATCATAATCATTATTGTCCTTGTCTCTTGGGTAATAATGACTAGACCTGGCTTTTTCAGAGAACACATCGATAGAATTCTTTGAAGAAATTCATGGTGCAATACAGTAGTCTTACTCCTTAAAACAGCGGCAGCTGAAAGGATTGTGAAGGACTAAATTTGGAACCTGAACTCCAATTCCCAATATTGCCTTGTCACTAGACAGCTAGCAATCTGGCTTTTTCTTTATTAAATGAAAGAGACCTGGACCGTTGGTATAAATATGTCGTGCTTTGGAATATATGAAGGTTGTGAAGAGCTGAAAATGGATTGGAACCGTTTTCAGTACTGGTGGAACTGTCTCTGATGCCACAGATTTTTTGTTTTCTAGCATGTTTTGTCAAGTCTAGGTTTAAAGCCAGCAAAAGATATGGCTTGTTAGCTTGTATTTCACAGCTGAATAAGTCTCTGTCAGGAAGTACCATCTTAGAGGGAAGAATGTCACCTACTGAATTGCCAGCAGCCTTATCTGCAACACCTAGGCAGTCATTGGAAGTCTTCCATGAAAGCACTGACCTAACTTGATATTTGGTTTTTGAAATCTGACTGGATCATAGCACAAAGCAGTATGTCTGTCTGTAGTTTGTGGGCTTGTGTTCAAACTCAAGCTCTTGCGCTCTGCTCTCTCTCTCTCTCTCCTGTCTCTCTCTCTGTATGTATATATACATGCATGCATGCATATGTTTATAACATATAGGGTTTTTTTTTCTTTTGAGACGCTGGGACAGTTTTTTAGGTGGTGCAGATAACCATAACACCATTGACTGCAGGTTGATTTATACCACTCAAAGATTTGGAAACAAAAAAAGTTTTATTTTTTTGAATTTTATTTTTTGTACGCTTCTGTCATTATCTCCTTTGTAAGCCTCCCACAAACTAAAGGTGCAGCTTGCATAACTGAGAAGAACAATTATTGTTTCATTACCCAGTAATGAAGCACATATTTGTGTGGAAGAATATAAATCCAAATATGATAAAGTTCAGTAACAATCCCAAAATAATTGCCAAAGAATAAGTTCTAGCTACGTGCAAATCATAAATTGATATTTAATGGGTAGCAAATTTTATTTCTAATACCGTGTTTAAAATGTAGGTCAAGAAGGTACATCTGTGAAAGTTAACTGTATTCTTGTTAAAGTCAAGGGAGATATTCAGTGCAATAAATCACAAACACCTTCCTTCCCTATCACGAGTTGGGTATCCATCCATCCAATCCTGTGTTGGCTATGATGTTTCAGCACATACCAGGTTAAGGCATAGCTACCCAGATGATCCTGCTGGAGCCAGGTGAGTCCAGGGCTTTTAACATGCCTTGTTTATCTACCCAGCTCCTCAATTACTTTATAATAAGGCTTTGCTCTTCAAAAGTGTTCAGTAACTGTGTATAACCCAGCTTTTTTTTGTGTGTTCAACTTAACACTCCTGTGGCCCAGTTCTTAGCAGCTCTCAAAGCCACATGGCATTGTAGGCAAGGTTCTTTGAGTAGATGTGATATCTTTTATTAGATCAACTGAGTAGACGGAAAAGTTCTTAGCAAGCTTTTGGGTGCAATCACTCTTCTTCAGGTATAGGAAGCCTCTGCTGTTCTGAGACTCCAAAGAATGAGAGAAGCTGGTGACTGATTATGGCATTGTAGATGCTCAGCACCTGCAAAATTCGAGTCATACAGGTTTTGTGTGTGGAATGCAAAGCTGTGGATGTTTTTGAACACTTAACCTTAATATTTAATGCCCTTTGGAAGAGAACTTTTCTGATGATCACGTCCCACCTCTGGCAGATTTCCACAGTTACCTTGGGAGATGTCATCATCATGATTGCTGAGTCACTGCAACAGAGCAGCTGTTTTCAACTGCTATAGCTCCACTGAAGTCGATACAACTGGGAATCTGCCCCTTTCCTCTCATCCAGTGTCTGCTCCTTTCCTCTCATTCATACAAAATTTTATGCAGAAAAGGGGAGGGTAAAGTAAGGATTTAGTTGTCCATGGTTTTGATGCCTTTCTTCTCTCTTCCTTTGGTTGGAGGCTTTTGGCATGTACAAGCTGTGATATCAATGTACTTATTATTTTGATTAGTTACTTTTATATTTAAACATTTATTTTTTTAAAGGTTGCGTTAAGTCTACTTACAGCCTGGTCTGGTCACTAGCCTTCATAATACAGATGTGTGCATTCATCAAGAGGAGACTTTTTTTTAACAAACCAGTATATAAACAATTTGAAAATAGTCTTCCAGCAGTGACTTTTATAAGTAGTATTTCTATTATATGTAGACAGAACTTCCTGGGTCCTTGACTTCAGTTTCCTTCTATTGCAGACAGCATGCCATACAACCTTTTTAAACAGACCCAGGTCTACGTTAAAAGCAGCAAGGGGCGATGGGGGCAGAATCCCAGATGGAAATCTGCTTGAACTGCTCTAATGGTTGGGATCCTTCCAGTTTCCAACCTAGTTTATTCACGGTTAGTTTGTGCATTGTTTTTTGGTTAAACATTGTCCCTTTAAGCATGTGTCTCCCTCATGTGCAAACAGTAAGAAAATCAAGCCAGGTACCAAATAAGTTATAACATTGGAATCCAGCAGCAAGCCTTTAAGTGATATGTTCTCATTATATAGTATTGGAAAAAATAGATTATTTCAGTAACTGGGCACAGTACTACTTTAACAATTTTCTCCGTTAGTGTTTTATGGCCAGACTGCATTGCATTTACATATGGCTGAGTTTCTCAAAAGAATTTTCTTTGCAGTTGTCAGTACATTAAGAGGAAGAGTAATGTTTGAAGATTGTTTGCTTTTTCTTTGGTCATGTGCCATGAGAATTTCAGCAGATCCAGTAATTTTAAGCTTTGCCTTTTGACCTAGCACCTTTATAGAAAGCAGCAGAGACTGGAAACTAAAATATCAACAACCTGGATTATATAGAGTGAGAAATGTAGTACTAACAGCTTAGAGTATTGAAAAGCTGGCAGAGTGAGAAATGTATTTAAGTTCTATCAATAAAGTGTGTCAAAGGAGTGAAGCAATATAACACCTATTTTTAAAAATCTATATTCTAGATTTTTGGGGGAGAGAGGAAAAGCTCAACTGTTATTTCTCTGGTGAAGCAGGGTAATTTAGATTTGTTGGTCCTGATTATACAGTCTTACACTAGTGCAAAATCAGTGTAAGTGAGCCCATAATCAGGCATCCATTCCAAAATACCAAGAGATTTCTCAGCTGCTTTAAATCAAGATACAGATTTTCTTTTGCTCTTCTGAAATTCCTGAAGACATTTATTCATCCCAATGTCAGCACCTTAGGGCACTATAATTCTCTCTTTATGAATATGACCTGCATTTGGTTTATCCATTTGAGGAATCGCTTTATCTGTTTCTTTGAAAATATTATATTGGTATAAAAATGACTTAGCCGGCAGGTAAATATTGCAGTTAGAAATGACCTGTTACATTATCTTCTTCTTTTCTCATTGGTATACTTTCTGGCAGAAAGAAGTGCTTGAAGAAGTCTGCTAAAAGAGCAGAGCAAAGACAGACCAGTCTTGAATTGAATAAAAAATGGTGCCTTTGTCAATATGACTCATCTTTTTTGGCAAAGTGAGGTAGATGGCTATCACCTTGTTCCCCTGCTCAGCCCCTGGGGAAGGGTAGAGGTTCCTTTACATGCCTTGTTGAACTGAATGTCTTTTCTCTACCTGCCATACTATACCATCCAAAGGATTCTCCCTGTCAATTTTTAGGGTTCCATCAAAGCTGATTCTTAACTGGCTTAGCCTAAACTTTATGGCATTTCTGCTGCTCTGTGGCTGAAATATTGCCTTGCTAAGGAGGTTCCTCATCTCCCGCACCCTTCATTCTTGGCAAATTTGGGAAATATTTCCTGCTTTAGGGCACAAGAATCTCTAGGAAAGCACAAAAAGCACATCTTATCAAGGTGACATTTTGAAATAAATTAAGCAACAAGGCTAGAGGGTAAAAGGCAAAGGTGTAAAAAGATGCTTTGGGCAAAAGGTTCCAAAAGCAGCTCCCCCACCCTTTATTTAAACAAATATGGATCCTAAAAATGACTGTTACCTGTTCTTTTCCATAGTAAATACAGGCAATATGGTGGAGCCCTTGTAACTTAACAGCTTGCACACAGCTGTAATGGAGTGTGCCTATGGAATTAGCAGGTAAGTGGCTCCGTGTGTGTTGGCATCCATTTTTCTCCTGAGTAGCCATTACTGGTATAACACCCTTCCAGCTCCTGAACTGGAAATGTATGACTGACTAGTTTCAGCTTGTATTCTCTTGCTTTCCATCTTCCCCAGTTCCATAAAAAAATTACACAGTTCCTGTATGTTAAGAAACAGGGGCCAGACAAGGGGTTAACTCTTTTAGGGAAAGATAGGAGGATAAATCCATGTATCACTTTCTCTGTTAAAAAGCAGTTATAACTCCAGATTACTCAGATCAGACTGAAAGATCTTTACTTCAAATATTTGTCACCCCTTTAAAGAAAGCTTCTTGTCAAGTTTAGCACCTCTTTTGCCTGGTGAATTTTAATATGCCAGAGACATCCCCATTGGATAGGATGAAACAGTCACTTTGTCTTTCTGCTTCAAAACACTGAGCTCTTCAGGTTATTTTTTCCATCTGTGAAATGCTGATCAATTGACATTTAATTGACATTTTTTCCCTGTTTTTTTGGGGGGGTGGGGGGGAGTATTTTAATGGCTATAAATGTTTGTTTCCTTTTTTAAAGAGTAAATAGGTTCTTACTGTATTTTAGACCTTTGTCTTTTACATTCTAGCCTTGCTGCTTGATTTGTCTCAGAATTTCACCTTGACAGAATGTAATTTCTTAAGCTGTTGCTCAAAACAAGTTAAATTGTCAGTGTAGGTCCCCTGGTTTTCTAGAGGCTCTTTGTGTCCCAAAGTAAAGAAATGTTTCCAAAGGATTGGAATAAATTAATATATGCTAGGCCATATTGCAAATAAGATTTAAATAGCTATTTTTTCACATTTCCATATTTTAGTGGGCAAGCAGGCTGCAGATGGAAATAATTATGCCACGATAATCAAAGTAGTACAGATGAAATGCCCTGATAATGAGGTACAGTAGTTACTAACCACTTTGTTTAATACAGTGCTGGTGGTATACTTTGATATGGTAATGTAGGTGTTCTGGGAAGGAGCAGGAGGCCCAGGATTGGGAGATCCAGATTCCAAGTCCTTTCTCCAAGGAATTGACAGGCCAACCCTGAAGAGTATTATGGAGCAAAATTGTCTTCTAGTTAGAGCACTCTGTGGGATTGTTCAGTTCTGTTTCCGACTCTATCATTGACTTGCTGTGTGGGTGTGAGTAAGTTCCAGAAACTTTTTAGTGCTCTTTCTTTTTCTAGCCTGCTAACTGGGGACAAATACTTGCCCACCTCTTATTGGTGTTGTGAAGTTCAGTTAATATTCTATAGTGTGTTGAGATCCTTGGATAGCAGTACAAATTTTGACAGTGATCCAGTTTTCCTAGAGAAAGGGCATACACCTCAGCTCTAGAAAGGTCAGAATGGACTCTTGGCTTACAAATATGTAATGGAAAGCAAATTTTTTCTTTCTTTCTATACATATTGGTTTTTCCTAAACTCTGTTGTCAGAGCCCCTAAGTACATAACTGTGCCACTTGAATAAATGGGGTGTGATGTGTTCTCAGAGTTGGGCATATTCCATGTCCACAGGGAAGCCTGGAGTCTTTTCTCAATACAGGGCACTGTTTACACACTCCAACCACCCCTTACATATTCCATGCCTCACAGATGTCTCTGCCAGTGGTTTGCACTGGGTCTTTCTTTATACCGGGGTGAGCAATTATTTTGGGCAGAGGGTCGCTTACCCAGTTTTGGCAAGCTGTTGAGAGCCGCATGGGTAGCTCCACCCCTTGACAGGTGCCCCACCCCTTGACAGGTGCCCCAGCCCCTGGTCACCATCTTGGGACCAATGTCCCAATATCTTGGGACCAATGTCTCAGTGCCAGCACTGGTCCAGAGCGGGGCATGGGCTGGCAGGGGTCTGTGGAGCTGGGCTGGGCTGCACCAGCAGGGAGAGGGGGGAGCTGGCCTGGCTCCATAGAGCCCCCGCTGGCCAGGACCCTGTACCCCTGCTGCCCTGCTCTGGGCTCCACTGGTGCTGGCCCCAGAACACTGGTGTGGGTCCTGTGCTCCCGCTCACTCCCAGTGCCCCCCAGCCCTGCAGTATTGGCGGGGGGCAGTGTGCAGCTCCGACTCCTTGCTCTCCAGCAGGGAACAAGCTGGTGTAGAGCTTGGGGAAAAGTGGCCCCTTGCCTGCCCCATGGCCCGCGCTCCCCGCTGCAGCCACTCGCAGACTGTGTGGGGCTGTCCTGAGCAGACACAGGCAGCCCCATGTGGGCTGTGAGCAGCTGCAGCATGGGGTGCCAGGCATGGGGTGGGTGAGGGGCTGCTTTTCCTTGTGCTCAGCACCAGCTTGTAGCCTGCCCCACTGCCAGCCTGGGTACTGGGCGGGGTCCGGGCTCACCCATTGGGGCTGCGCACTGTGGCAGCAGCTGCGGCCCCCCCGCTTTCCGTGCTGACTAGTGTTTGCCACCGCTGCCTCTGGGCTGCCCAGCATGTAGGCTCTGGGCAGGCAGCAGCAGCAAACACTGCCTGGCAAAGTGCAGGGGCTGCAGCTGCTGCCTCCATGGAGCAGCCCTGATGGGCGAGCCTGGAGTCAGCACAGGGCCCAGGCTGGCAGCAAGGGCAGGTTACAAGCTGGTGCTGAGCGTGGGGGGGAAAAGCGGCCCCTCTCCTGCCCCATGGCTGGCATCCTGCACTGCAGCCACTCACAGCTTGCCTGGGGGTGCCTGTGCCTGCTCAGGACAGCCGAGCATGGGCTGTGAGTGGCTGCAGCAGGGAGCACCGACCATGGGGTGGGGGAGGGACTGCTTTTACCTGTGCTCAACTTTTCCCCAGGGTCCTCCCCCCCCCCCCCCTTACCTGAGTTTCCAGCGTGGGGCAGCCACATGGTCCCAGGCCAGAAGCCCCTCCTGGGGTTTCCAGTTGGGGGGTGGGGCTGGGCGGGCCCTGCTCTTGCAGGGCTGCACTGGGCTTCCCCTGGGTCCTACTGCCCCTGTTTCCTGTCATTTTTGACAGGAACCAAAGACAGATAAATATTATTTTTTTTTTAATTTTGTAGGGGCCCTGTGGGCCAGTTAGAATGGCCTCATGGGCCAGATCCAGCCTGGAGGCCATATTTTGCCCACCCCTGCTTTATATGCACACAAACACATACATACAAACAAATGCATACTGAGCTCCAAGCCCTCTACCCTCTCACTGGGGCTCTACTGGGCCATACATCCATTGGGGCTCAGGTGGCCGCAGCCATGCCTGGCCCTAGGGTCTTGCACCCCCACCTCACTCCCTCACTGGGCTTTACTGGGGTCATCCAGCCCTTGGGACTTAGATGGCCATAGTCATGCCTGGCCCTAAGGTCATACACCTCCACACTGCCCCTCACTGGGGCTCCACTGGGGTCTGCCACGCTGTCCAGCTCAGGTGGCCAAAGCCCTGCCTGGCCCTCTACCCTGGGGCATTGCAGCCTGTGAGGCTCAGGTGGCCACAGCCATGCCTGGCCCCCTCTCAGGGCCTCTGCAACCACAGGACTAACAAAAACTTGGGCACTGCTCCAGCTCCCTCCTCTGACCTGCGCCCTGCCTCAGGACTCCTGTGAGCCTGGGATCCCCCTGTGCAGATTGAACCCTCTAGGGATGCACTATACCAGATATAACAAAAATAATTGTTTGAGGGAGTTTGCATCATAAATTCTCCTTCCTGACTCCCAACATTAATGGCATTATGAAATTGTTATTTTGTATTGGATAAATAAATATATTGCTATGAATTCATTGGAGTAAATCATTACAAAGGCGCATGCTTGGTGTGATTTTTGCAAGGCTATTTCCAATGTCATAATTGCTATCTAGTGCAGGGCATGAGCCTCAGTTTGCATGTAAAGGGACATAGATACATGACTGGCTTAACATCCTTTTTTTATTTTGAAGGAAACAGTGGAGTAGAACAGCTTCTATTTGACGGTGATTATCTGTAGATGAATCTCCTGATGGAATTGATCTATAAATGAGCCTCTTGATGGAATTCCTTAGCCATAGATGATCAGGCTTTCTCTTATCATACCTTAGCTGCTCAGTACAGTAATACCTCATGAGTTTTAATCTGTTAAATTTCACATCATAATAATTTTGGACTCTGAGTTCTTGCTAGAATAGATGGCTGAAGCTCCTTTAGACTGGCGGTCATAAAGCAAGGGACTCCACCTTATTCAGACTGCAGATTAGCTCTGTCATGGCTGACTCCCTAGGAGGCTTTAGGAATCATAGGAACAGAAGGGACCTGTAAGATCATGAAGTCCGGTCCCTTGCTGTGGGCAGAAAGTTATTGGGCTCAGATGAGCTCAACAAGGTGCCTGTCCAGCCTCAGCTTGAACACCTCCAAGGAGGTGATTGTACCACCTCTGCTGGGAGTGTGTTCCAGATTCTGGTGACCCTTACAGAGAATAAGTTTTTCCTTATGTCCATCTTGAATTTACCCTCTATTCATTTATGCCCATTGGTCCTCATCCTCCCTTGAGGTGCCCTCCTGAATAGTTGCTCTCCTAGTTCTTGATGCTCCCCCCCACCGTACTTATAGGCAGCTATCAAGTCACCTGTCGCCCTTCTCTTCCTCAGGCCGAACAAGCCTAGTTCCCAGAGTCTCTCCTCATACAGCCTACCCTCCATGCCCTTAACCAAATGGGTTGCCCTTCTTTGTACCCTCTAAAACTTATCCACATCTTTCTTGAAGTGCAGCGCCCAGAACTGGACACAGTACTCCAGCTGAGGCTTCACCTTGGATCTATTGGCCTTCTGGCAGCCTCGTTGCACTGTTGGCTCATATTCATCTTCCAGTTGATTGTGACCCCCAGGTCTCATTCAGATGCTGTGTCAGCTAGTGGACCACCACCCACCACCCATTGTATAGTTGTGGTGAGTGTTCTTCCTACTCAGGTGAATGACCTTGCACTTCTCTTTGTTAAACCTCATCTGGTTTCATTCCTCCTGTAGATCCAGTCTGACAAAGGTCATCCTGGATCGTTGCTCTATCCCCTGGTTTGCCCACATTTCCCCACAGCTTGGTATTGTCCATGGACTTAATCACTGAGTTTTTCAACCCCTCATCCAAGTCATTAATGAATATATTGAATAGCATGGATCTAAGAACCGATCCCTGGGGGACACCACTGGAGACAGCCCTCCAGAATGAGGCCATCCCATCAATCACCACTCTCTGGGAGCGGCCTCTAAGCCAGATGTCCAACTGCCTCATTGTAGCCTGATCCAGCCCAGTACTCTCCAGTTTGTTAGAAGGGATCTCATGGAAGACGGCATCAAAGGCTTCACTGAAGCCTAAGTAGATGATGTCAACCTCGTGCCCTCATCCAGATGGTCAGTGCCCTGGTTGTAGAAGGACACAAGGTTCATCAGGCATAGTCTACCCTCAGCAAAGCTGTGCTGGTTGCTTTTTAGCACCCCATCCATTACAAGCTTGTAGTTGATGGTCTCCTTAACCAACTTTTCAAAGATTTTACCTAGGACCCAGGTCAGACTGACTGTTCTGTAGTTTGTGGGGTCATACCTCTTCCCTTTCTGAAAGATGAGCACCACATTGACGCTTTTCCAGTCATCTGGGACTACTCCTGAGTTCCATGATTCTTCGAACAGCTTGGCCAGTGGTGCTGCTATAAGTTCGGCCAGTTCTGTCAGGACTCTCAGGTGCAGGTCGTCTGGCCCAGCAGACTTGAAAATATCCAAGCATTGTAGAAGATTCTGGGCCAATTCTGGGCTGATTTCACCCACCTATTCTGGGCTGATTTCATGTAGGCTGTTAACTTCCCTCTGTTCCCTGGGCCTCTGGTCAGGTGAGCAGCCCCTATTGGATTTCAGGAATACTGACACACAGTATGTATTTACAAGTTCTGCCTTTTCGCAGGCATCAACTGTGGGCTGCCCCTGAGTATTCAGTAGGGGTCCCAATTTTTTTCTTGCCCTTATATATCTGTAGAAGGACTTTTTGTTGTCTTTTATACCAGTTGCCAGTTTGATCTCCATTTCTCCCTTAGCTTTCCATATTTTGTATCTGCAGGGCCTCGTGATGCAGGTGTTGCTGAGCCATTCCTCCATTGCATATATGCTTATTTTTTCTTTTTCAATAGCTCCCTAATATCCATGGTGAGCCAAGCAGGTCTCCTGGCTCCTTTCCTGCTTTTTGCTCACGTGGGGATGGCTTGTTTTTGAGCCATGAGAATTGTCTCCTTAAGGAAGCACACCCAAATCATCCAATTGCCAATGGCAGAGTGCCTCTCCAATGAGTCTCTTGAGTTTGCCAAAATCTGCCTTTTTGAAATTTAGGACTTTTGTTCTGGTGACTAACTGCCCAGTCTTATGGTGGATGGTTAACCTTATCAGATGGATGGTGACCCTTATCAGAACCTTACTTTAAACGTGTATTACTGTCTCAGCACTATGTATAGTGCCTTTTTCTTCTGACAAGAGACTAGCTGTCCATACACCTCAGTAATGAGACTACAGAATCTGTTACATTTAAGAGTTTGGATGTACACTGACCTGTAGTGCCTCAAATGAAAGGCTCTGGTTTCAGAGCCAATCCTACATGCCTTTCAATCAGCCAACATTAGTTTCTTTATAATAGAGAGCAGGATAACTTTGGGATGACAGTATACCATATGTACTGTACTTCCCTACCCAATAAATACCAGATGCAGAGGTGGTTTTCTTTGTTCCAATAGCACTGATTTTTTTTTTTGTTTCATTTTTATTTTAATAATTTGGGAAGCTTATTCTCTGTAGTTGTCATTAAATAGCACTATGGAACTGCTCTGCTTGTGCTTATTCGAAGTAGCTTTTCATTATGGTTTTAGTATATTAAGTTCTTTATTTTAATGTGGTGGAAAGAATCTATTGAATTTACAGCCAATCATTTGTGTATATGATAAGTTTACTGGTAAGGGCAAGGGATGTTCTTTTAAGGGTCTGAGGATAATGATGTATTCACACAGGAGCTATAAATATTGGGTGTTCTAGTGAATACCAGG
Organism: Gavialis gangeticus; assembly: GCF_001723915.1. Lineage (NCBI taxonomy): Eukaryota > Metazoa > Chordata > Crocodylia > Gavialidae > Gavialis > Gavialis gangeticus. The sequence goes on from NW_017729022.1 coordinate 82,109,586, forward strand.
AATTAGTGGTAGGACAGGGACAGCATCCAGCAGGATTTTCCCATTCTTTGTTAAGTGATGGCAGGGAGTGCTATTAAAAAAAGACATGGAAGAAGATATACTCCCTGCTATCAAAATCAATACAAGACCTGATTAAGAATGTCTTGCAATTGAAAGCTTGTCTAAATTTATCCCTACTACATAGTTGGTCCAATAAAAGATATCACCCTAAGAAATCCTTGCCTCTCACATTGAAATCAATGCAATTTTTGCCACTGACATCAATGAAAGCATGACTGAGCCTGTAGTGTTTAGCTTTCCTGTTGTTATGTAGGAGATAGCTGATACTGTCTTTTATGGATGTGTGCTTAAAGAACCAGAGAGTTTCAGGAGGTGAGCTGAAATGAAGAGAGAGAGAATTTGATATGCTATGCTTTTATGGTATCAACAGTTTGCCCCTTTCCTTTTCAAAGCTGTGATTGTAGACATTAAGATTATTCTGAGGCTGTACAGGCTGCTTACTGGTTCCTGTTACATATGTGTACATGAACACAGACTTCTTATTAGATGGAAATAGTGGGTGCAGTCATGAGCCTGGCCGCCTGCCCAGGCAGAAGAGTAAGGAACCCTAAAGAGCCCTCTTTCCCACCAGCATTGCTTTAATTGCCTTGGAAAATACCAGGTTCTGCCAAGCTACCAGTCGTCTTCCTGCACAGATAAGCAGGCAGTGGGCAGAGCCTTAATTCTGTGTGCTAACCACCACACAAGATCGGGTGGAGACTGGGAAAGTATTTTGTTCCAGCAAAAGACCCAGTGTAGACCACTCGCCCCAGAGCAAGTCCTCATCTGTTACCTGTTTTGCTTCTGAGTATGGTTGTGTGAGTAATAATTTCTTTTTGTCTGCCCCGACTTAAAATAAAATTAGCTTGGATTTAAACCCAAGTTGAAAATTATTTTCTTGCTGAGTTGAAATGGGAGGGATGGGAGAGTGGGAAGGTTAGTTTGAAACAAATCAAAATGTTTTCATTCTATTTGGACAGCTTCAGCGAAAGAATATACAAATAAAGGATGAGACTTAGGCACCATTCACAAAATTGGGAGTAGCATGTAATTTCCCCTGTTGTCCCATAGCTCAATGGTTAGGACACTCACCTAGGATGTGGGACATCAGTGGTAAGTTTTCATTTTTGTCTGAGGGTTTCTGAATTCCCACTCCAAAAGGAGATACAATAGCTACTGTGCTGTCTAGTAATCAGATGAGTTGTTCTCACTGTTTCCTGTTGGAACTGCTTCGCTTTATATAAATATTCAAATACTCACGGAGTTAGAAAGAATAGCTCTTGAAGGCAGTGGTTAGAGTACAGGCCTGGGAGGTGGTGACAGATTGGTTTAAATCCCTGTTGCAGTTTAATTTTATTTATGCTATACAAAATTAAATTGTCAACAGGTGAGACTGAGAGTAGTCTACCTCTGAGGAGTCTGTAGCCTGGTGATCAGTGATCTTCTGGGATGCAGGAGATATGGCTTCAGATCCCTCAGGCTGGGGAGGGAATTGAACCTGGCTGTCCCACATGTAAGACAAGTAAACAATTTCTGGGGCTGTTGGGGTAAGGGGAGTATGCCCACCACCTTCCCAGCAGAATCTAGCCCTGAAATATTATTCAGCCAAAACTATTTGGGAAATTTCCCCCAAATTCACAGATCGTTTCAAGTTGATTGAAGCTATTTGGTAGGGGGGGAGAGTGGGAGAAGCTTTCTCCAGCTTTACTCCGGAGGCAGCTAAGCCATGCTGGATTGTATTCTCCAGATCTACTTGATGAAATAGAAAAATGCATTTGGTGTTGACTAGTATTTTTTCTTTTTTTTAATTTTTGACACTTCCCCAAAACAAACAACACCTCCCAAACAAGCAAAAATTCCCCAGAACTCTTTTTTCCTCTTAGAGGAATTGGGGCATATGCAGAGTGAGAACCGTGACAAATGAAACCAGGCATCATATTCTGATACCACAAAGCTTCCTAGATCTGAGGGCCCTGATTCCATAAGCTACTGGAATATATGCTGATGCAGCATAGTGAGTAAGAATGCTCCTTTGAACTGGGACCTTGAGCAATTTATGCCGTCATACTGTAGAATTTGTGTGCCACCTTTAAATGAAGAACAGAAAAGGAGGTTGTGTCTACATTGGTGATTCTCAGCTGGGGTGCTGTGTACCTTGGGGTGCCTTGAGATCCTTTTGAGGGTACTGCAGAGTGCCACACAATGGTAGCACTCAGGTGAGCAAACATGATTTGCAAAATAAACCTGGAGATTTCAAATAGGAATTAATAGTGCTAAAAAACATTCTGATCTGTCATGGTGTTTTCTGAATTCTTTGCACTGGAAGAATTTCTCTATTCTTTTTCTGTAGTCAAAAAAAGAGCTGGCATTTCCTGAGGGGTACCCTGAGCCTAATGAGGGGTATCTTTTGAGTTTTAAAAGGTTGAAAACCACAGGTCTACATCCTTAGTCTATTTTTACATATAGCAGCAACCAGACCCCCACATTTGATGCATTTGGGAGTAAACGAATAATTTAGTTTTATGCTGTGTCTGTAGCTTTCACAGCTTCATCTTCAAATGAAATTTTCCTTGAGCACTGTTCATAAGAAAGTGAAAGCATTTGAAATAGCTGGAAGATCTTTTAACTCAGGGGTTGGCAACCCCCAGCACGCATGCCAGAGCAGTGCATATGAAACCATTTTTCTTTATACGCCACCACCAGCCGAGCTGCTGTCAGCCATAGAGCCCGGGCTGCTCCCAGCAGGTGGCTGGGAGGCTGCAAGCCTTGCTGCAGTAGCTACCCAGAGCCTGGGCTGGCTGCAGCCAGGAGGCTGCAAACAGTTGTGCTGGGCTCCGGAGCCCCAGCATCGGCTCTGTACCGCTGGCGGGGGCACTCTGAGCTGCACATGCATCCGCCAGCACAGAGTCAATGCCGGGGCTGTAGAGGGGGCGGCGTCAGTCTCTTTTGGGTGGGGGGTGCTGGGTTCAGCCAGGTTGGGAGGCTCCATCCCTCCCAGTGCTGCCACTGCCGCTCACCTGCCCCACGCAGCTCAGCCCGCTCTGCTCCTGCCCGCTCTGAGCCCAGCCCTGGCCCAGGCCCTCCACTGGCAAGAGGCGGGTGCTGCCCCTACCAGGAGCACTGCACCTTTGTGGGCTCCGCTGTGCAGGGTGGGCGGCAGCGGTGGCACTGGGAGTGGTGGCTATGGGAGGGCCAAGGTGAATAGATCCTCCAACCACCCCCACCCCTAGCGCCTCCCCTGAGCAGGGAGCAGCAGCAGCAGCATTGCCCTGGCTCCTTCTAGCTATTGTAGCTGTATCAGAGTCACTTGGCTGAGGGGAGAGCCGAAGGTGAGAGCAGCGGGACCAGGATTGCACTGCCCCCACTCCCTTTCCCTCCCAGCCTGTTGCGTTGCTTCCTTCATGGCCCCAGGGCAGAGGGCCCCACGCAGCCCAGAATGGCATCCCCCCACTGGGTAGGAGGCAGCTGGCTGTTGGGTGGGCTCAAGGCCGGGGTCTCCATGGGCCGCACTGCAGCTTGGGTGGACGTTTCTCTGGGGAAGCACAGGGGCTGCGGCAGGCCTTGGGCATCATCAGGTTGGTCTTTGCTCTGTGGCCCAGAATCCTGCTGCGTGCGTGGATGTGTGTGTTTGTCTGGTTCTGTGTGTGTCTGTCTGTGCATGCACATGTGGTATGTATGGGTGTGTGTGTGTGTGTACATGTGCACGTGTGTGCCTGGTTGTCTGGGCTTGTGTGCGTGTCTGGTTTTCTCTCTCTCTTCTCTCCTTTTTTCTCTCTTTCCTCTCCTGTTTTTCTCTTTTTTCTTTCTCTTCTCTCTTTTTATTTTTCTTTGTCTTTCCCTCTGCTTTTTCTCTTCTTTATCCCTTTCTCTCTCTTTTTCATCTCTCAGCACAACATGCTTAACAAAAAAAAGAATATGCAACAACAAAGGTAGTATATGAAGTTTTATTTATTGTCACTAGGTTTAGAATTTTTAGAAAACCCAGTATTTACTGTAAAAAAAAAAAAAAAAAAAA
>NW_017729022.1:82113725-82114000 GCF_001723915.1 Gavialis gangeticus
GCAACATTTATGATTATTAACTATATTAATATGCAGTGTGTCCTCCCATGTACCCTGCACCTTGGTTTTGTTTTTCTGGCTTGCTGGCACTCCAGTACCTTACAAGTTAGACATTGCAGTTTTTTTGGCACTCCAGCCAAAAATGTTACCTACCCTTGTTTTAACTGCTACAATTCTATAATCATTTCCCTCCCAGCTTGTAAAACTGGCTCTTTCCAGTTTATTACCAGCCCCTTTCATTGGAGATTGAAAAAATAAGGGTCTCCAAGGACCAT
>NW_017729022.1:82119000-82124980 GCF_001723915.1 Gavialis gangeticus
TTTAACTGCTACAATTCTATAATCATTTCCCTCCCAGCTTGTAAAACTGGCTCTTTCCAGTTTATTACCAGCCCCTTTCATTGGAGATTGAAAAAATAAGGGTCTGCAAGGACCATGTGCTTCCCAACTTGTCTACAGATCGATTGGATCAATTTGCCTCTGTGCATTTCAGCATCTCCATCCTAATTCTGGAGACAGTCACTCTGGCGTGCTGTCAGGTGATTATTTTTAAAGGGCACACAATAAGTGGTGACTTCTGGGTCTGATCAGGTTATTAAAATAAGCCCATTAGAGGTAAAAAAAATAAAATAAAAAAGGCATTGGATTATTGGACTGTAAAAGTACCATTGAATTTGGCAGGTTCTTTTTACCTGAGGTAACCAGCCAGTAGGGTAAAGCACTATGCATGCTTTATTCAAGAGTTTATGCTTGTGCAGATGATTTGCAGTTTCTTAATGTAAGTTTTATTAAGTTCCTAAGGCATTCCATGTTCATCATTATTGGCTTTCTTTTTTTTTCACCCTGTGTTTACTTTTAAAACACCTATTTTCTGGGTTTGTGAGATGTGTGCTAACGTTATACTTTTACTGAACTGCCAGTTTAAAAACAAAATCAAAAGCAATGTGAATTGAGCGTGCCAGGGGGAGAGAAAATTGCTCGGTACTGTGCACTTACTGCAGGTCAGTCTCTGTAAAGGGAAGTTGCAGTCCAAGCATCAGCCACTTTTGTAGTTTCCATTTCACCATCTACTCAACATTTTGTGAAAATTATAAGAGCCAATGCACTGAAGACACTATTGGCAAACAAAATACCTGGTTGGGGGAAGGGAAAATAAGAGGGGATGGGATATATTTTAGGCAAAAAAATTTTTTTCAAAAATCCTTTTTATGGTAAGGTTTTTTTTCTTTTTTCTTTTTTTAAAAAAAATCAGCAGTTTTAAAAATGAACAGTCGTATTTACAGTTGCATGTTTGAATTATATCTTTAAAAATATTGCCTCTACTTAAATGCCACAACTTGAGTTTCTGTGAGGTTTATTTTTGTTCAGCTGATGAGTATATTAGCTCTTTTTCTTCTAAATTTGCATTCAGAACTAACAGAAAATGCATGATTGGCATTTAGAACAAGTCTTTATTTCTCCAAGAATGTTTGTAAAATAGCATCTCAGATAACAACTACTTCAGAAATGAAACATTTCATCAATAACTCAAATAGGCAAATAATGACAGCTGTCTGTTTCCAGTCTGGGTTGAAAATATAACCTGCAGTGTTTTGACTTTTGTATTCAGCCTGCAACAGCCCATTTATTGTATTTAATAATAAGTTCAAATTGCACATATTTTTAACCAAAATACTTTTTTTTTCTTATAAAAAGAAAATTGGTCCATTTCCCATGTGTAAAATCAGACAGAGATTTATGCAATGCCTTTTGGATATGAATTTTTAATCTCTTACACTATAAGTGAAATGCAGGGCTCATGTCCTGGAATCAAATGCAATTTTGTGGAATCAAATGCAGTTTATTTTTTAAATTTGAATTGAATTGCCATAACACTGAGATGCAAAGAATACTGGCTAGTGCGGTGAATTAAACAAACTTCACCATTTATTTTTGCTAGTCTGCTGCAAACCAAACAGGCTATACTCTTTCTAATACTTGGTCCCTGCCGAATGGGATATAAATAATAAAAATAGAATAATAGAAAATAGGGCTGGAAGGGCCATCAGGAGGTTACATCTAGTCCAATCCCCTGCTCAAGGCAGAATTATCCCTGTCTAAACCATCTCATCCAAGTGTTTGCCTAACCTGCTCTTAAAAACTTTCAAGAAGGAAGACTCCATAGCCTTATTTGTTCCAGTGCTTAACTACCCTCATGAGACAGTTCTTCCTAATATCCCTCCTAAATTACTTTTGTTGCTATTTAAGACTTGCATCTTGTCTCATGTGGCCATACAGAATAGTCTATCACCATCCTCTTTTTAAACACCCTTTATATATTTGAAGACTGTTATCACGTCCCCTAGGTACAGACATTTGGGGAAGTTAGATCATGATAAAAATGGTCATCCAATCTAACTTAGTTTGCCCAGATGTGGACCTTACACTTAGATGAATCTAACTAGGGATCTAAGTATGAATTGTACAGAAGTTCAGGAAGTTTAGATCAGTCTAAAAATGGCTGACCTAATCTAAGTTAACCTTACCTCCAAGGCAGTGTAACTTGGATTGGGTCTGGTGAGACTGATCTAACTGAACTTCTATACAGTTCCCAGTACATCCTTGGGGCTGGGAAAGTCCAGCTGCTAGTCCCAGTCTCAGGTCTGCACTTTTTCTACCTCCCACTCTTGGCACTGGCTTATTTTTAACTCCCTGCACCCCCAGATGGACAACATCCCTCCCTCATGAACCAGCCAAACACATACAGCCTGGAAAACTTCCATCCCATAAGCCACTCCTGGTGCTGGTTGTACTGGTGTTTGCCAGTGCTGGGAGCCAAGGAGCTGGGGACTACTCATTAAGAGCTTGTTGATGAAGGAGCTTAGTTTTCTGAATGTTAAGTGTCACTCCCATTTTCTTGTCTGCCTCAGTAAAGACATTGACAACTACCTGAAGATATGCTCCCAAGTGAGCACAGACTACAACATCATGAGTGTACTGGAGCTCAATGATTGAGGTTGGGGTGGTCTTGGTTTTGGCTCAGTGATGGCTGAAATTAAACAGCTTACTATCCATTTGGTATTATAGCTCCAGTCTGACTGGAAGCTTGTTGGTGGTCAGATGAAGAATAACAAGGCATCTGGAGCAGATGGACTCCCTGCTGAGATCTTTAAGAAGGGGGCTGATGAGCTTACCTCATAACTCCATACCCTCATTTTAAGGATCTGGAATTTCTCATCATTGTGCTCTTCTATCCACAAAGCCTGTCTTCTTGTCACAGAAGAAAATTTTAAGTATTCAGTTTAAGTATGACTTGCTCCTTAAAAATCTATGTTGGCTGTTTCTATCACTTCTGTTATCTTTTAGGTGCATGGAAATATACTCCTTGATGATTTCCTCCAGTATATTGCTAGGTGTCAAGGTTAGACTGATTGGTCTGTAATTCCTGGGGTCCTCCTTTTTTCTAGCCTTTTAGGACCTTACCTTATTTTCCATGAGTTTTCAAAAATAATAGCCGATGGCTCTGCAATTATTTCAGTCAACTTCTCAAGTACTTTAGGATGAATCTCATGAGGCCTTATTGTTTCGAAAAATAGCCAGCCTATTTAAATAACCTCTAACCTTTTCTTTCCTTACTCTAGGCTGATAATCTACTCTTTTATCTTTACTCTTTTGACAAGCGACCCTTCTTGTTAAAAACTGAAACAAGAAAGATTTATATGCTTCACCCATTTTCTGACTGGTCATCATTAGCTTCTCCTTCCTGTTCAGTAAGGGAGCTACACTTTCCTTTGTCTTCCCTGTACTTCAAACCTATTTATAGACTGCTTTTTTTGTTGCCTTTTATATTCCTTGCTAGCTGCATCTCTGTTTGTGCCTTGGCTTTCCCACTTTTGTTCCTACATGTCTGTATACATGCTTAGATATTTGGTTATGCCATCTTTTGAATTCATGTAGGATTTTTAAATTTTAAGTCTTTGGAGAGTGCTTTTTGGCCAAGCCAGTCTATTGCTATTCTCCCTAGCCTTCCTTTAGCAAGGATAACTAAACATTTTTGCAAAGTGGGTTTGCAAATCTCTTGGCTGAGACTCTCAGGCCTATCCTATAAATAGTTTGTTTTTATGTGTGGGTTGTACTATAGCCAGTTGCTTACAGTGTCAGGCAACATTCTTTTGGATTCGGATGACTGCAAGATTTTAGAAAGCTTTAGAATTTGTGACCAGCTGTATAGGATCTTTCATGTAGAAATGTCAAAACTTGAACCCAGTCTGGCCAGAACGGAAGTCTACAAAATTATGATCCCCTTACTTCCCTCTTCCTGGTATAATCATAGGATCTAGCTAAGATGATGAACATTTTTTTAAATTGCATACTGGTGAAATACTATCTAGATATCATATGCATTAAATAAACATATAAAAAATCTTATTTTGATAAGATTGGAACATTTGTGTTTTTGATTTCTGGTAATAAATGAGAGTGAATTGTGATTAAAATAAAATAAAGCATAATTCATATTTTTAATTCAGCCAAGTTCTTACAATTACTTTTTTACTGATATGATTTTGACCATCACTATCTGTGTAGGGCTTATGTAGAAAATGCCTCTAATGAAATCCCATTTCAGAAGCTAGTAATCTTGTTGCAGATTCTAATTTGTAATTTTTAAAAATATGCCTTTCATTATAACATGATGAAAGAACCAGAGTGCTTTTAAATTGAAGAACTTGGGAATTATTGGGTGTGCGAGTGAGAGAGTGAAAGAGAAAAAAAGATGTTGGGAGTGTATTGTTTGGTTCTTTATGCCAAAAGTAATAACACAAGTAGAGCTGCTTTACAGGTTTAATGATAAAATTTGGGAATTGCTTGTCAGTTTCTAGTTTGTTTGTAGACAAGAAAATGAACATGAAACACCAATGCGATGCTGTAGCTTGCACAGCTAATCAAGCAAGGCTAAGGATGTCATCCTCCCTCTCTACTTGGCCTTGGTGTATTGCATCCAGCTTGTGTACTGCAGCTTGTGTATTGCATCCAGTTCTGGGTGCTGCACTTCAGGAAGGATGCGGAGAAGCTTGAGAGAGTCCAAATGGGGGCCATGTGCGTGATTAGAGGCCTAGAGACCAGGTCATATGGGGAGAGGCCGAAAGGCTTGGGACTGTTCAGCCTGGAGAAGAGAAGACTCAGATGGGACTTGGTGGCAGCCTATAAGTATATCAAGGGCATACATCAGGACCTGGGAAAACATCTATTCACCAATGCCCCCCAGGGGAGGACAAGAAATAGTGGGCAGAAGCTGATTGAGGATTGCTTCAGGCTAGACCAGGGGTTGGCAACCTCTGGCACGCGTGCCGAGTATGGCATGCGAGGCCATTTTTCTTGGCATGCCATGGACAGCCCCAGCTCTGGGTAGCTGCTCCCAGCAGGGCTTGCAGCATCCCAGCTGCCTGCTGGGAGCAGCCCGGGCTCCCAGCTGGCAGCAGCTCCCCAGAGCCAGGGCCAGCTGCAGCCGGGAGGCTCCAAACAGCTGTCCCAGCCTCTGGACTCTGGGCTCCGGCATCAGCTCTGCACCAGTGCGTGCACCCGCATGTCGGAGCAGGTGGTGAGGAAGGGGCCTGAGGCAGTACAGCCCCGCTCTCTCCCCTGCTTCTGGCACAGAGGTGATGGCAGGCTTCTGGAGCCCAGCGCAGCTGTTTGTAGCCAGCCCAGGCTCTGGGCAGCTGCAGCAAACAAGCAGGGGGCAGGCTGCAAACAGTTGCACCGGGCTTCACAGCTCCGGCATCAGCTCCATGCTGGCGGTGACTGTACGGGCACTTTGGGGTGGACAGCAGGGCAGCTCAGCCTGCCTAGAGGTGCCCGTGCAGTCACTGCCAGCACGGAGTTAATGCTGGAGCTGTGGAGCCCAGAGCAGCTGTTTGCAGCTTGTCCCCTGCTTGCTTGCTGCAGCTGCCCAGAGCCCGGGCTGGCTACAAACAACTGCGCTGGGCTCCAGAAGCCTGCCATCACCTCTGTGCCAGGAGCAGGGGAGAAAGCAGGGCTGCACTGCCTCAGGCCCCTCCCTCACCGCCCGCTCTGATTTGTGGGTGCATGCACTGGTGCGGAGCTGATGCTGGAGCCCAGAGCCCAGCACAGCTGGCTGCAGCCAGCCCTGGCTCTGGGGAGGTGCTGCCAGCTGGGAGCCCAGGCTGCTCCGAGCAGGCAACTGGGATACTGCAAGCCCTGCTGGGAGCAGCCTGGGCTCCAGCAGCTACCCCGAGCCAAAGTAGCTGCCAACAGCCACAGAGCCCGGGCTGGGGGGCAGGTGCTTTGGGTGGTGGGCACAGGG
>NW_017729022.1:82129980-82133116 GCF_001723915.1 Gavialis gangeticus
GGGGCAAGGGGCAATAGGGGTGGGGGGCAGGGGCTTTGGGTGGGGGGCAAGGTGCACAAGCAGGGCATCCTGCCATGTACCCTTTGCCCTCGTTTTGTTTTTCTGCCATGCCAGCACTCTGGCACTTTCCAAGGTAGGCATTGTGGTGTTTTTCAACACTCTGGCCAAAAAATGTTGCCTACCCCGGGCTAGACATGAGGAACCATTTCTTTACAAGTTGAGTGCTGAGGGTTTGGAACGGGCTGCCCCCAGAGGTGGTACAATCATCTACCCTGGGGATCTTCAAAAAGCATCTTGATGCCCATCTTGCTGAGGTCATCTGATCCCAGCAGTCTTTCTTGCCCAAGTGCAGTGGGGCTGGACCCGATGATCTGTAAGGTCCCTTCCTAACAACTATGAAACAATTAAACTAATTAAATCCATTTACCATGTCTCAGTGAAACTTTGGTAAAGAGTTATGTTTGACTTTAAAGATTGAAAAATTTCATTGTAATGATACAATCTTTTTTTCCTAAGAATGAATATCTTTTTTTCACTTCCCAGATTAGTAAAAGAGTTGTATCTGTCATTTAAAAAGAATAAGCCATTACTGAAGCTCTGTTAAAAGAGCATAATACTTCTAAACAAGAAACAAGAGGAAATCTGTTTTCATTTATTTTCATGTTTTGGATATTAAAGAGTATTCACAGGCTGCTTTATTTAATCTGACAGAAGCAAGGGAGCATGCTAGATCAGAATGTCAGATTAAATATTTTTTCCCTGCTTAGGATTGGTATTCACTTAATTGCTTTTGAAATAACTTGTAGGTGGGCATTACTTTGATGGAGGAAATGCTTGTGGAAAATGGGCAGGGCCTTGTTTCTAACAATGCAACTGGATGTAATGTCACTATTCCTCTTGTTGGTAACCTTCATTGGGCATGTCTGGAGCCAAACAATGATTTCCACTCTTATCCCCACCCTATGCTAAATCTGATAAACTGTTCAGGAAAAGTCACACAGGCCTTTCTGCTTCTCATATATGACACTGACATTCTATTTAAAATGATATTACTGTTGTAGAAATGCCCAAAATATGCTACCTACTGTACAGACAAGTCTGCACTGTGCCAAACACAAAGGGTTCTCTACCTAAGTACTGCAATACAATAATAACATAGAAAGATGCAGTTCATAGCCCACAGAGTTTATAATCTATACAGAGTCTGTCAGAGGAGGAGGAAGGGGAGTGCACTAAAATGAATGCACAGCTACTTCTATGCTGAGCCACTAGGTTGTTTTACAGTCCCCATCTTCATACTCATTTTCAATTCTGTCCCCCCCCCCTTTTTTTTTTTTTTTTTAAGTATAACTGTTGTCTATTTTCTTTCAAGGTTTACTAATTATTAACTCTTGCCTATTACATTTGTGCATTGTCTTTACACAGAACCTTCCTTTTTACACTAGTCTTAGAGGCCCTGTCTATTTGCTCCTCATTGTTACCCTGTGGGCACATCTATACAAAATGCTTACTGAGCATTAGCCTAATAATACTGTGCAGTAGTGTGTCACAGCAAAAGCCATGCTAAGAGCCTACTGTGCAGTGTTACCAGGCTAATGCACAGTAAGCATCATGAACCGTGTGCTGGCACTACTGCGCAGTAACTTTAGGTACTGCACATTTAGTATTTTTATTAAGGAAGTACTAAACTAAATGCCCAGTATCTAAGGTACGTTAAGGAACATGTAGATGCACCAGTGATTAGTAATAATCACAATAGTACATTTGACATGTTTGGAATAAAATGCTTGGATTCTATAGCACATATTCACAAGGAGATCTTAGGTAGTATTTTCTGCTGTTGCTGCTGTTGGTTCCCTTTAGATTGAATAAATCAGTGGTTAGGATATTCATGTAAGGTAGTGATTCTCAGTCAGAGAGTCTTGGCACCCTGGGGTGCCATTAGATCATTTTAAAGCTGCCATGGTGTCCCACTCAGTGTTAGCATTGTTAGGTGTGCAATACACACCATTCAGAAAATAACCCCAGAGATAACCCTGAAACCCCCAAAGCAAGTGAAAGCTAAGAGCTGGCATTTCCAATGGTTGCCTTGTACCTAATGAAGGGTGCCTTGAATAGAACAGTTTCAGCTGGATAGACTGAGAAACAGCCACCCAGGAATAGATTTCATAGACATTAGGGCTGGAAGGGATCTTGGAAGATCATTGAGTCCAGCTCCGTGCCCCTGGGCAGGAAGTCAGCTGGGGTCATAGGATCCCAGCAAGATAAGCATCCAAATTTCTCTTGAAGGTGTTCAATGTAGGTGCATGAACTACTTCTGATGGCAGGCTGTTCCAGACCTTGGTTGTAAAAGGAGTTAAGATTGATCAAGCAAGACCTACCTGCAACAAACCTATGCTGGCTATCCCTCAGGATGTTGCTGTCGGCCAGTCTGTTGAGAATGGCCTCTTTAATAATCTTTTCTAAGACCTTCCCTGGGATAGAGGTCAGGCTGATGGGCCTGTAGTTAGCCAGGTCCACTCTCCTTCCTTTCTTGAAGATAGGCACCACATTGGCCTTCTTCCAGTCTTCGGGCACTACATCAGAGCGCCAGGAGTTTTCAAAGATCCGTGCCAGGCGCTGGGCTATGATGCTAGCCAGCACTTTGAGTACCCTGGGGTATGGATTTTCATGGCTGGCTGATTTGAAGGTGTTGAGCCTCTCAAGGCATTCCTTCATGAGGTCAGCATTGATGGAGGGTGGGGAATCTCCCTCACCCAGGCCCCCCTGTCCCGCAGTGGGCAGGGGCGTTCCGTGGGACTGATGAAAGACCGACCCAAAGCATCCATTTAATAGGTTGCCTTTTTCCTAGGCTTTGGTTGTCAATTGTCCCATCTTGTTTAGCAGGGGTCCAAAGTTGCCCTTGCTTTTTCTTCGGCTCCCCACATATCTGAAAAAGGACTTTTTATTGTCCTTGATATTTGTAGCCAGTTGGAGTTCAGTCGCAGTCTTGGCTTTCCTGGTTTGCTCCCTGCAGGTCTGGACCAGTGCAGAATATTCCTCCTTGGAGGTGGATCCAGTCCTCCATCCTTTGTAGGCCTTTCTTTTCAGATGCAGGAGGTCTGCTAGTTCCCTGAAAAGCCAAGGGGGCCCCTGT
>NW_017729022.1:82138116-82140382 GCF_001723915.1 Gavialis gangeticus
CCTTGGAGGTGGATCCCATCCTCTATCCTTTGTAGGCCTTTGTTTTTAGCCGCAGGAGGTCCGCTAGCCCCCTGGAGAGCCAAGGGGGCTGCTGTACCCTTTTGCTGCCTTTCCTCTGAGACGGAACAGCATTAGCTTGTGCATTGAGGATCACTCCCTTCAGGAGCAACCACTCTTCCTGAGCTCCCCTCCCTTTGGGGTCATGGTCCCTTAGGGCCTCACCGACAAGTCTCCTGAGCTTGTCAAAGTCAGCTTTCCTGAAGTTGAGGACTTCTGTATTGCTGACTGACTTGCCAGCTTTACGGCAGATGGTGAAGGTGATCAGCTCATGGTCACTGTCACCCAGCTTCCCTTCGAAAGGTCGTCCCTGGTTGCCAGTAGCAGGTCGAGCAGCGCTTTACCTCTCGTTGGCCTGTAGATCTCTGGTGTCAGATAGAGGTCATCCATGCAGGAGAGGAAGCTTTGCGACCACTCCGATTTAGCCAAGTGCTCTTCCCATGAGATGTCTGGGTAGCTGAAGTCTCCCATGACAACTATGGATCTGGAGCATGTGGCCTCAGCCAATTCCCTGGTGAACTCCTGGTCAAGTGCTTGACTTTGGGTGGAAGGTCTGTAGTAGACTCCCACCATTGTGTCCCCTGTGCCGTGTTCCCCACGGGTTTTAACTCAGAGGGTCTCCAGCCATCCACCCTGGTTGCCAGTGTTGGCTTGCAGGGATGCATAGCTCTCCTTGATATAGAGAGCTATGCCCCCGCCCCTTTTGTCTACTTGATCTCTCCTGTACAGGGTATAGCCATTTATACCCATGGTCCAGTCATGGGTGGAGTCCTACCAGGTCTCCGTTATCCCTATGACATCATAATTTTTTGCTTAAGCAAGAGGACAAGTTCCTCCTGTTTATTCCCCAAGCTTCTGGCATTTGTGTACATGCAGGCAAGTGTCCCCTTGGGGGCCCTTGCCTTGCCTACTGGTTGTTCCAGGGCTGGGGAGGGGTGGGTTCCCTTAAGTGCTTTAGCCTGCTGGCTTTGCAAGGATTGCTCAGCAGGCCAGCAGTGGCAGTAGTCCCCCCATCCCCCAGCGGGCTTAGTTTAAAGCCTAGTGGAACAGGTCAGCCAGTCTGGCTGAGAAGAGCCTCCTCCCCAGTGGAGAGAGGTGGAGGCCGTCCCTTCCCAGCAGCTCACTGCCTTTCTTGCCAAAGAGCGGATTGTGGTCACGGAAGCCAAAGCCTTCCCGATGACACCAGCGCTGCAGTCTTTGGTTAACTACCTGGATCCTCTTTTCCCTCCTCAGCCCGTAACCCGAGACTGGGAGGATCAAAGAAAACACCACCTGTGCCCCCAGACCCTTTAGCCCCATTCCCAAATCCCTGTAGCACCTCATGACATGGCTGGGAGCGCTCCAAGCCATGACATTGATGCCCACATGAATAAGGAGCTTGGGATAGTGGTCAGTGGGCTGGAGGAATTTAGGGATCTTCTCCGCAATGTCTCGGATGCAGGCTCCTGGGAAGCAGCAGACTTCCTGGGCTAAGGGGTCGGAGTGGCAGATTGCCCCCTCAGTCCCCCTCAGGATGGAGTCTCCCATGACAAACACTTTGCATTTTGTCTTGAGGAGAGCAGGGGTGGTAGCTACAGTAATGCCCGTGTTGCCTGAGGGAGCTGGCAACTCAGCAGGCTCTGCTGGGGCTGCAAGAGGTTCGTACCTGTTGCATAGCTCTGGGGGGGTGGGAGGCCTTGGGGCCCTTGACCACCTTGGTCCAACTCCTGGGATGGACAGAATGGGAGGTCCCTGAGTCCTCCCTTGTCCTGGAGGGAGACCATGGTCTACCCTTCACCTTCTGGGGGAGAAGGGCCTGGCAGTAGGAGTCGATCTCCTGCTCACAGTCCCTGATGGCACGCAGTCTCTGGACTGTGGCCTGGAGCTCCTCCAGCTGGCACACCAGAAACCCCAGTAGGGAGCAGACCCCACAAGGGGAGGTGGCCATGCTCCCAGAGCCTGAAAAAGCGACAGGCAGCCCCTACAGCCGAGAGCCAGAGGCTCCATCTATGTGGAGCCTGGAACCATGGGCTCCGTCTGGGTGGAGGCCTCTGAGGTGCTGGGGTGCGGGGGGAGCTGCAGGCCTGAGGGGACCCTCAGGTTGTAGCGCATGCCCATCCATGTTATGCCACTGGTGGGATGGCTACAGCTGGGACTGGCTTCCCTAGGGTGGGGGTGCACAGGCAGGGCCTTGGGCCCTCCTGCTCACCCTCCTGCGCGAACTCCATGC
>NW_017729022.1:82145382-82156614 GCF_001723915.1 Gavialis gangeticus
CCTCCTGCGCAAACTCTGTGCTAACTCATGTGCCAGGCAGACAAACACGCCTGTTTGCATGGCCTGTTCACAAGGCTCTGGTTGCTTGGCTTCCTGGGGGGCTGGGCAAAGTAGGGGCTGGGGCGGGGTGAGACCCACCTCTGTTCTGGCTTAGCCACCTCCCTGTGGCTAGGCTGGGGCTAGTCCCTCCCACCAGGGGCCCTGCTTACCTCCGGCTACTGCTGGGGGTCAGCAGGGGTTCTCTGCGGCAGGTGGGGGTCGCTGAGGCCTTTGGGGAGCAGGGGTGCAGTGGGCTAGCACCCACGCATCTTGCACCACTCCTGGAGCCTGTCTGTCTTATGGAATGCCTTATGCCTTATGGTTAGGGTACTCTTCTGAACTTGGGTCTCCCATCTTTCAAATCCCTGCTGTGTACCAGGTAGAGGCAGTTTTAAGCCCAAATTCACCACATCCAAAGTAAGTAAGCTGGGATGCAGCAGCACACTGTGATAGAAGCCGCATGGATACCTGACAGCTGGGGCTGAGCTGCGCTGCCCCCTGCCATGCATGGGGGCTGTGCCACAAGGTCAAGAGTGTGGCTGCTGTTGCTGGTAAGCTATGGCGGCAGGGAGGGGCTGGTGCCAGGCGGGGGGCATGCAGTGGGGGGAGCATCTCCAGGAGGAGTCATGCACAGCCCTGCAGCCCTCCCGGTGGTGTGGGCAGGCCCCCGATCTGCGTGTCAGATGACAGGACCAGCCTTGGGTTCAGCCTGTGCCAAGTGTCGGGAAGATTGGTGCTGCTGCTGGCCCCAGCTGGCAACAACAGCATGCTGTCATCCCTTGCACAGATCTGGGGGCCCACACCCCTGGGAGGGCTGCGAAGCTGTTTCAGACTCCTCCCAGAGGGCGCAGGCCCCCAGATCTGCAAGCTGGATGACAGGAGGCTGCCACTGCTGCCTCAAGCCAGTGGCAGCACCAATCTTCCCAGCACTGGGTGTGTGCTGTGCTCAGCACCAGTCCTCAGGACACAGATCGGGGACCTGCCCCCCCCCCCCAGGATGAGTCTGGAACAGTTCCACAGCCCTCCTGGGGATGCAGAAAGGCACCCAACCTGTGCCAGATGACCGGAGGCTGCTGCTGCCAGCTGGGACCTGCACTGGGTGCAGCCCGAGCCGAGTGCTGGGAATATTTGTGCTGCTGCTGGCCTCAGCCAGCAGCGACAACGTGCTGTCATCCCGCATGTAGATCTGGGGGCCTGCACGTCTGGGAGGGCTGCAGGCTGTGCCAGACTCCTTCCCGGGGGGCACAGACCCCTGGAACTGTGTGCTGAATGAGGCTGCTGCTGCTGCTGCCTGGGACCAGTGCTGAAGCCAAGTAAGCCCGGCTTTGAAACTCAAAATATTTCAAAACTTTCAAAACATTTCAAGTGCCCTTGTTTTATTTCAAAGTGGTTTTGAAGGCTTTTGTTTCATTTTGATTTCACTGTTTCAAGCTTGAAATGCATCAAAACAACTTTGAAATGAAACACCCAGCAAAATTTCGCACTGCTCTACTGGCATACCCTCCCCTATCCCATATGTGCATTTGCAGCTCCTGTTGCTTGCTTCCTTTTCTTACAGTCAACATATGGAGGATGGTGAAGGTTCTGTTGCCTAATGGAGTTCCCTGTGGGTGGTGAAGCCAGGCCTCATCTGTCCCTGGTAGTTTTAAGCAGCTTCCAATGGGTGGGGGTGGAGGGCATGGTCCTCTTCCTTGCATCTCTTTAATAAAATACTTCTGTCCTTGCAGCAGCAGGCTATTGACAGTGCCCTTGTCCCCTTGCTTTACCTGCAGCAAGTAATGGATGATCCTGCCTGGAGCAGAGGGTTGGACTAGATGACCTCCTGAGGTCCCTTCCAGCCCAGTTTTTCTATAATTCTCTGATTCTTTGCATGCCTATTGTACCCATGGGCTGGGTGGCTGAGGAATCTTCCTTTACTAGACTTATTTACTGTTGACATTTTTTCCTTAATCATTCATTTGTTACCAAATGTGCCCCCTCCTTGTGGAGAAGTGATGCCTGCAAAGTGCCACGTGCTTGTTTCAGGCTGCTGAAATACTGAAATATGGATCTGGTTTTGTTTATGGGTGGCATTTTTTTTGTATAAAACTTGATTTATATCCTGGAATGTTTCAGTGGTGGTGTAAGTTTAATGCATTAATTCCTGTATATATAAATATATCTTTCCTCTCATGCTGAGCACATGGGGCTTAGTCTAAACAGTTGAGGCATTTCACAGTTATGGCTTTTGAAACTTTCAACAAAATAATAAGTGTATCCCCTTATCGCATAGTGTTTTTTTATATTAAGGAGGAACATACTCCCCTGTCCGCCCCATTTTTGTTGAAAGCTTCACAAGTCCCCTTTTACAAAGCTTGCTTATTTGTTTCTCAAAAAGGAATGGAGAGATACCCAATTCAGGATTTATCAGATGCCAAATAACTTGCTTTAAAGCCACTGAGACTGAAGTTGCACAGATATAGAGGCAAACTTTGGTTCAGTGGTTTATCTGAGTAACAGTAACCCACGTCATAAAGTTCTGTGATAAACAGCCAAAGAATGTAGTGAACTTGGCTGTCTTTGGTACCATTTACCTTGTTTGTAAATATTTAGGGAGTTGTTGCTTCACAGTGAGCAACTACACTGAGCCCTTCCTCCCACACCAGTCTCAGAATGCTGTATCTGAGGACTGTCAGTTCAGCTTTGTAGGTTTAAAACACAAAGAGAAAGAAGGTTTCTAAGACTTCTGTGTCTCCTTTGGAGGTATTAGGCCCATCTGCTCATCCTCAGTGGGTTAGATGTAGTAGCACAGTTTCTTTATTTAACCTCAGACAAGCTGGGAAGGCTGAACTCTCTTCTGCCCTATCCAAGTAGTTCTTCCAGGAACTGTTGAAACTGAATTAGGATTTAGATGGTGTTGAATATCAACACCCAAGGGCCTCTGGACTCAACAGGGCTGGCTGCTTTGTTAAACTATGATCTGAACACCTCTCTGCTCCATCCCTCCACAATGCCTGATCTTTTTCCTAGCTCCTGTATCAGTGGTTTTCAACCTTTTTACATTTGTACACTCCTAAAAAGTTTTGAATGGAAGTGCAGACCCCTTCGAATTGTAAGTGGGGATATTCACATACTTTTGATTGATCATAGTCATCTTTCATGGAGCCCTTAAATATAGTCTGTGGACCCCCAGGGGTCCATGGACCACAGGTTGAAAACCAATGGCCTATATACTTGCCCATCCTGGTTCTTTATTGTTCCAGCCCTTCTCCTTGGATACTCCTGCACTATTTGTTGTGTTCTTCTGTACTCTAATTTCTGTAATCTATTCTGTAGTCTTCCCCACTAGTATAATTTCCTTTGCTTTCCAGTTAGGCAGCTTCCTGCTTTCTGCATACTGCCTTTTTGCAGACTTCCTATATTGAGAACACAGAAGAAACAGATGCTTTGCTTGTACTACAATAACCTGTAGTGGCCAGGAGGAACAGTTGTTAAGGCAAAAAAAAGTCCCGCTCAGCCTCTGAGACCCAGATTGGAGCATAATCAGTACAGATGGGATCTTCAGAGCATTAAGATGGGAATGGAATGAAGGCCTCTGAGCATGTGCCAACTGATATTTTTCAAAGGCTTGTGACTTGTTCAGTTTTTTTTAGTCATTGTAACAGCAGCAGGTATATCCCTGGCACCAGAGAAGTCCCCTAGCTATGTTTCAGTTTCCTGCTGCAAAGTTTGTCAGTGCTAAAGTTACCCAGTAAAACGGTTCTAAGAATTTATTAAGGGTAAAATGGGGAATTTCTCTCTAAGCTTATTTGCAGAAATGACTTAATTGTCTTGCCAGACATTTAAAGGAATTCAGACTCTGACGTGGAAAGTTCTTGGACTGATTAAGTAATACTGATATTTCAAATTAATTTAAACGAGATCTTAATTGTCCTGTTACAAAGGCTCTGCTGTCTATAATGGCTGCTGCTAGATTTCCCCCTTTCATGTGTGTGCAGCGAAGGAATATGATGAACATTTTAAAATGTAGTTGTTGCACCTGGTGTTCAGTGATTTGGTGTAAAAACTGGGCATGCTTGGATGAGACCTTCTTTTCCCTCATAACCCTGCTCCCCTGTGTCTGTTCATCATGTCCTAGGAATGTCTGGTATGAAGGGAACCTTATATTCATCTTTTCACCCACATCTCTGATCTGTTAGTGTTGTTTCTTCTCTCTCTCTGTCTCTGCTTCTGGTTTTCTTCCCCTCTCCTATCTCCCACTTGTGCTCATTGACAGGCTTTTAAAAAAAAAGAAACTTATACAAAATGTATGGTGAGAGGGGAAGCCATTGTATTATTTGTGGTAATCCATTAGTCGTAATTTAGGCCTTTCATGAGAAGGCTGTTTGGATTATGTCTTGTTTTCCATTGGCTGCTGAAATTCTCATTTGATCTTGTGCTAGGAGAGTATCTGGAGGGAACTAGTGTGCACAGTGCCTAAGAACAGTCTATTATAGGGTACTTAGGGGTTGTTTAGGGATGAGTGGCCTAATTTCCAGGGGTTTTAGTAACCAGAAGGGCCTCTGAAGCCATTGAGAGTTAGAGGGACCCAGCATCTTTGAATATGAAACACACATTTGGACTTCTTGGTTAAAACTAGTATGCAGGTCTTATAGAATCTAATATTGAAATGTTTTTCAGGAATTGAAAACTGAGCAATAATAATAATAAAAAAGCCAAAGCGTTCTTTTTTAATATGTGCATTCCAGATACAATAAATTTACCTGTTAAAGCTGTAATTGGGTGATATAAATGATCAGTTTAATTTTCCCAGCTGGATTACTATGCAATTCCTGTATGATCCTGTTTTTTCAGAAAGCTCTGAAAAATTTGCCCTTTGAAAATCCAGCCCCTCAAACTCCCAACATTCAAAATCACTAATTACTCCTGAAAGTGTAACCTTTGCTGTAACAGAACTGAGTTAAAATAGTTCTGAATGGCATAAAATCTGGATGTATTTCTTTAAATTATCTTTCTGTTTATCTGCCTATTTTATGTGCATTTCTGGTGGTTTATATCTAAGTGTCTCCAGAAAGATCAGAAGGATGGATACAACACATGTTCTAAAGAAGGTGAAGACTAGTCCTAAAGAGGAAATCAAGATGTCTTTTCCTTTTAATTCCTTCTCGATAGTTGCAACTGTGATTGATATTTTATTTCCTAGCATATACAGGTATTTTAACCAAGCTGAGAAGCCCAGATATGTCTGGAATATATTTGCTTATTTTTCTAACTTTTTTTTTGTGGGTTAATCCCTACTTTCTCCCTTGAGGATCTTTTAGAGCTACTCCATGATATCCTCTTCATAGTAAAAAAAAAAAAAAAAAAGTAGGCCTGTTTAAAATACTTCTTTGTGCAAAATTTACTTGGCTTGACATTTTAAGCAAACATTTGTAGGTAGAAAAGTACTACTGAAAAAATCTCTATCTTCCTTTCCAAAAAAAATCTGCATTTTGAAAGGAGGAGTCTAATGGGTTTGGATTTAGACTTGACTCTACCAATGAACTGATACTTTTACATCCACCTGAATCAGTCCTTTCTCACTTTAAAAAGAGTCCTCAGAGGTGTGTGGTGTCTAAACATTATCAAACTTTAGGTATAAACTCCCAATCCCCATCTGTATATGAATACACTAAGGAGTAGATGGATGGTCCAAGACAGCCTCTGTCGTCTAGTATATGGCCTCATGTCATCCAGCCCATGGGGCTCCCTATAGGTCTGGAAATTTGGTGGCGGGAGGGTGGTGGCACTTCCCCCCACTGCTAAATTTCCAGACCCATGGGGAGCCCTAGGCCCTGCACACTGGATTTGGGCCCCCAATCCCAGCATGCAGGGCTATGCAGGGTCAGCATCAAGCCCCAGGGCCCAATCCTGGGGCAGGAGGGGGCAGTGACAGGCCCCTGGAGCCAATCCCAGTTGGAAGGGATGGTGTCAGGTATCTGGGATCTAATCCCAGAATTCAGGGGCAGAAGGGGGCAGCAACATGCCCCCAGGACCCAGTCCCAGCATGCAGGTGCAGGAGGGGGTGCTGCTGGGCCCCAGGACCCACTCATGATGCTTGGGGCAGGGAGGGCATGGTGCCTGATCCTGGTGTGCAGGACTTGATCTGGCCTGCAGAGTGGCCTGTCCCCACTCATCTGGCTTTTGGGGCCAAAATATTGAGCACCTCTGGCCTAGGAACATCTTAAGATGGGGTAGGCAACCCCCAGCATGGGCGCCAGAGCATGGCACATGAAGGCATTTTGGTTGGGACACATGTCTTGGGGCAGAGAGCAGGGAAGGGGCCAGGGCTGTGTTGCCATAACAAGGACTGGGCACCTTGTGGCTCCCCTGCTGTCCACTCTTGGCACACCAACGTCTTTCCCACTCTGCCCAAAAATGTTGCTGACCTCTGTTTTAAGATATTTATATTTACACTATATTCTCACATTACATATCCTTTTAAAACTTGCATAGTGTATATCTATAAAGAGGGTTTATAGAGTTTATAATTTTGCTTTATGTTGTTTTAAAGACTGACTGTGTCTATCTTGGGGCAGTTGATTGTCTGTATTGATTCTTTCCTCTCCTTAGCCTGGTTTTGTAGGTGCTAATTGATGGCAATTAACTGGCTACATTAGCTAGCAACTGTGTATTGAGCTGGTCCCTGAGTGAATCATGATTTATTGGTAACTGGTAACACAGTAGCTTAGCAGCCAGGCCTGCAGTAGTGTCTCCCAAGCCCCAAGACAGACAGAGTCAGTCCCACAAGCACCCATGGCACGAGTTTTGTCTGTTAGCAGCTAGGGGTGCAGGGCCCCAGGACCCCCCTGCACCAATCTCCTTGACAGCTGGCAGGCTTCATGGCTGCAGCAGGGGCCACCACCCCTGCAGCTATCACCCCGCTGTGCCTTAAGACACACGCAGTGTCACCCATGGCGTGAGTTTTGTTTGTCCACAGCTTGAGATGCAGTTCCCCCCAAGCCCCTGCACCGATCTTCTTGAAACTTGGCAGGCTTTGTGGCCTCAGCATAGGCTACCACCCCTGCAGTTTTGACCCCCCTGTGTTGTAACACATAGACGTGACAGGAGTTTTGCTTTCAAGAATTTGGGGTGCAGTTCCCCCCAAACCCCTGCACTGATCTTGAAACTTGGCAGGCTTCATGCTCTCTGCAGTCTACCACCCCTGAAAATTTCATACAAATCGGACAAAACCCAACGAAGTTATAGATATTTTATTGTTTCCCCATTATACCCTATGGCCAGATCTCCGAGGCAGCTCCAAAGCTCTTTGGAAGCTCCGAACTGCTTTGGGAAGCCAAACAAGGCCAGTGCTTTGACCCAGATGTGCTGCTTTGGACCCTGAAGTGTCCGAAGCTTCTCTGGATCTGAAGCTCTGTCTGAAGCCTCGCACAGCCCTAGACAGATCGGTGTAATATGTTCATCATTACAATACTCTGAAAATCCAAATGCAAAAGAACATAATAGAAAAAAATTCTTCAGATGCGACTGGGTACCCAGCAAATTTTCACTAAAAATGTTTATTGTGGTTGCACGTTTACATCATACCAAAGATTCTCTTTCAAATATTTCTTCACACTAAATTTTTGGTAATTGCAAGTTCTCTGAAGGCATAAAGCTAAAAATGCTTCAGGTTGTAACATGTGATCAAATACAGGGTTTCTCAACCAGTGGGACCTCTAGGTGGGACTTGGGTCACAGCAGCAAGACCAGAAGTGCCATGGTGGGACTTCTGGTTTCACTTTTGCGCACTTTGATTGCCACCCATCCCTGCTCTTTGGCTGACTTCTGGGGGACCCCCCACCCCCGGTGGACTGGTGGGACCAGGATTTTTTTACCTTATGTAGGTGGGACGTAAGTTGTAATGGCTTATAAGTTCGTGTTTTTTGCAAAAGATATTAAGGTATGAAAATTGAAAAAAAAAATGTTCATTTGGGGCTGGCATCACCTATCACCAGCTTTAGGGGAGCTAGGTGCTCCCCTAAATGTTTATAGATTTTTGTTTGTTTGTTTGTTTGAATGTGTTCTTGCCTCATTCTGCCTGACACATGATGTTAAAGCATTTTTTTTCTGCTGTTGTGTTTGTATTTCTTCAGTGTCTGAATAAACTTGTTGGGGGGCCTTGTATAAATAAGAGCTTTCATGGCTTATCTGGAAAATGATCACTGCAAATTGTGGCAGATCTGCAACTGGTATAGATTATTGTAGTTGACAGAACCCTGGTAGTTCTGAGATTCTGGCCCATTATTGTTAAACTCTTGTTGCCTCAAAAGTTAAAGGGAAAAGAAAAGCTGTCTGTTCCTCAGAGAAGTTTGTTTTGATTAACACAAAGTCCATCTGGTACCAGCAAAGTTTACATTTCTGTAAACTGCATGGTATTGAATTTTACTAGGCCACCTACCCTGCTGTCTTCAATTATAAAATCTCAGAATGCTCTGATGATGTAATTGATTTCAGGATGAGTTGTACTTTTCAGGAAGCCAAACCTGCCAAATATCTGTCTTGGCCTCTGTTTGGAATGGGTGCAAGAAATCCTTGAATTATTAAGCATTTATGAATTTATTGTTTATTATGATTAAGGTTACTTCAGGGAGCATTCCCCTAAGGCTTTTATAAGAGAGCAAGTGGCCAATTACATGCTATATTCTGCTTAGGGGGAAAATTGGCATGAAGATGAGGTGAAACCTCTGTGCAAATGTACTTTTTTCACACTTGTTTAGTTGACCTGGGAATCTGCATTTTCTGCTCTAATTTTATCTGTTCACCATAAAAATCAGAGAGATCTGTATATTGAAATGTTTAGCTTATACTTATGCTGAGGTGGAATATTTCTTGCATAGAGTTATTTGCAATATATGGTTTTCTTACCTATCTCCTACTCTGACTCCCATCTGCACATGTCAGGGAGTACTGGGGATTTTATATTAGATACAAGGAGCAGATGTCAGGGAGCACATTTCTTCTGAATAGTGGGATGTCTTTGGCAGGGCTGTGTGGTTTGCAGATGAACAGAATCCTGACCTGTCACTTGTGACTTGGATTGAAAGACAGCTGCTTTTTACACTACAATACAGTGAAATCTTCTGACAATAGAAAATGGTTGCATTTATTATGGTGAATATCCTGGTTAACTTGCAAAATACAAGGCATCATCAGCTTGCTTTTTTAAAGCTGCTATGAGAGAATTAAGCCTGATCTCAAATGTGTCTGCAAGCTAGAATTTTGCATATGATGTAAGTTCTGATATGTTTTCTTCAAACATCTATCTGCAGCTCAGTGGAATTTGAGACAGGATCACTGTATTATTCCTTGTCCATTTAAGCAATAAGAAAATCATCTTCCTACTTAGCTTTCCTGAAACAAGGATTACCATCCATGAGGCATCTAGCTATCACACCATTCCTGTAAAACAACCCATGGGCACGACCCCATGAGTGGGAACGTGTGTTTCCTGGGGACAACTAGTTGCAGCCCATATTTGGGCTGGCCCCAGAAACCTTACCTGGGGGTTTGGGGGCCTCCCAGGGCCCCAGCAGCAGTGATCTGGGTATGTGGAACAAGGGCGGCAGCCAGAGGGTGGCTCTGGCCAGCCAGGCTCTTGTTTTAGGCATCGCACGCTGCCGCCACATATGCCACACTGCTTTTTTCTGGTGTTAGTTTTTTGGTACTGGGATCTTCTAGTGTCAAAAAACCCTGCTGCACTGCAAATCAGCAGCGCAGTGAATGCCTGCATGTGCAGCTTGCAGCACTGCAGACAGGTCAGTAGTGCCGCAAACTACATGTGTGCTCTCGTCTGGATGTGCCCATCATGTTTATACTGTTTATGTGCCATCTTTTTAATTCCAATTGATAGGAAGGGCTGGACAGCTGGATTAAGAATGCAGCAGATTTTCTTTAATAGTTTTCTTTATAGATTCTATAATGAAAGTCTCTTTTAAGGTTGAAAAAAATGTATTTCCTAATTGAGTTCTCATGGAAAGAATTTCTCAGCCTCAGTTGTGAAAAGGCAGAAACATAGAAAAAAATTAGAAAGTCCACAAATTGGTGAACTCCTCTCATTTAGTCCATCCTGAGGTGCTGTTTTCTCTTTTGCTTGATGCTGAATCTTCTTGGCTGCAACTACAGAGATTTCCTTCTTTTCTATGTCAGTTTCTACTGAGAAGTAAGATTCTGAATGACAGCCAACATGGCTTTGTCAGAGGCAGGTCTTGCCTTACCAACCTCATCTCCTTCTATGACCAGGTAACTCGCAACCTGGACATGAGAGAGCAGGTTGACATTGTATACCTAGACTTCCAAAAGGCCTTTGATCTATTACCCCATGATGTCCTTGCGAGAAAAGTGGAAGATTGTGGGCTTAACTCTGAGACTGTCAGGTGAGTGAGAAACTGGCTGCAGGATAGGACCCAGAGGGTCATTGTGAATGGATCTGTGACATTCTGGTGAGAAATGGGCAGCAGTGTCCTGCAGGGGTCAGTGCTTGATCCAGTACTTTTCAATATTTTTAATGATGTGGATGTGGGGATGAAGAGCTCACTGGACAAGTTTGCGGATGACATCAATTTACGGGGAAGTGTGGTCATGCTTGAAGATAGGCTACAGATACAGACAGGTTAGCAAGCTGGGCGGATCGGAATCTGATGAAGTTCCACGTTGAGAAATGTAAAGTGCTCCACCTTGGGACGAGCAACCCCCAACACACCTACAGGCTTGGTGGCACCAAACTGACTAGCTCCATGAATGAAAGGGACTTGGGGGTAATAATAGACCACAGTATGAATATGAGCCGGCAGTGCAATGCTGTAACCAGTAGGGCAAATAATACTCTGGTATGCGTCAATTGATGCATCTCCAGCAAAACCAAGGAGGTGATTCTTCCGCTGTACTCGGCACTGGTGAGACCACAGCTGGAGTACTGTGTCTAGTTCTGGGCTCCACACCTTAACAAGGACATGGACAAGCTTGAGAGTAGGGGTGCACCAATAGAGATTTGGGGGGGCCAATACCGATAGCTGATATTTAAGGAGGCATATTGGCCAATACTGATCCGATATCCAATACAGCTGCCATGTGGGGTAGGAAGGGGTGTGGGTGGGTGCAGATCAATGCCCCCCCCCATGGTGAGGGCGGGGGCAGGGGCAGGCACTGCCCAGCTGGTGGGGGGGGGGGGGGGCC
>NW_017729022.1:82156774-82157283 GCF_001723915.1 Gavialis gangeticus
CCACCTGCAGCTCGGTGCAGCCCTGGCTTTTCCCAACGCTTCAGGGGAGGCAGGGCATTCAGCCATGCCTCTGCTGGTCAGTGGCGTGGGGCTGGGAGTAGAGCAGAGCCAGCCCCGGCTCCACCCCGCAGCTGCAGCCTGCCCTGTGCCATGCAGATCTGGGGGCACAACCCCCCCTGCGCTCTTGGGGTGCAAGCAGCAGCAGGAGCCACTCCAACCCCACGAGCTATGTCTCCATCCCTCACACCTCCCACCCCAGCTGAACAGCACCTGCCCTTGCCCCTTCGCTCACCATGGGGATGTTTATTCTGCCCCCCCACACAACCCTTCCCTTTCCCCTCCCCTTCTGATTTACCAGCTGGAGGCAGCTCTCCATGCTGCCAGCTCTGCTCTGTGCTGTGGCTACATGCAGCACAAGCATTTATCGGCCAAATTATCAACCCCATCGGGCTGATATCCGATATAGACAATTTTCTACATATAGACAATGTATCAGTGCACCTCTATTT
>NW_017729022.1:82162283-82162752 GCF_001723915.1 Gavialis gangeticus
ACTCGCAACCTGGACATGAGAGAGCAGGTTGACATTGTATACCTAGACTTCCAAAAGGCCTTTGATCTATTACCCCATGATGTCCTTGCGAGAAAAGTGGAAGATTGTGGGCTTAACTCTGAGACTGTCAGGTGAGTGAGAAACTGGCTGCAGGATAGGACCCAGAGGGTCATTGTGAATGGATCTGTGACATTCTGGTGAGAAATGGGCAGCAGTGTCCTGCAGGGGTCAGTGCTTGATCCAGTACTTTTCAATATTTTTAATGATGTGGATGTGGGGATGAAGAGCTCACTGGACAAGTTTGCGGATGACATCAATTTACGGGGAAGTGTGGTCATGCTTGAAGATAGGCTACAGATACAGACAGGTTAGCAAGCTGGGCGGATCGGAATCTGATGAAGTTCCACGTTGAGAAATGTAAAGTGCTCCACCTTGGGACGAGCAACCCCCAACACACCTACAGGCTTGG
>NW_017729022.1:82163955-82164751 GCF_001723915.1 Gavialis gangeticus
ACTCCCCTTCTGATTTACCAGCTGGAGGCAGCTCTCCATGCTGCCAGCTCTGCTCTGTGCTGTGGCTACATGCAGCACAAGCATTTATCGGCCAAATTATCAACCCCATCGGGCTGATATCCGATATAGACAATTTTCTACATATAGACAATGTATCAGTGCACCTCTATTTGAGAGTCCAAAGAAGAGCCACCCATATGATCAGAGTCTTACATGGCAAGCCATATGAGGAAAGGCTGAGGGATCTGGGACTTTTCAGCCTGAAGAAAAGATGACTGAGAGGGGACCTGGTAGCAGGTTACTGCTACACTAGGAGAGTACATCATGGGCTTGGTAAGCAACTGTTCACCAGGGCACCCGAGGGGAAAACTAGAAGTAATGGCCACAAACTTCTGGAAGACCGATTCAAGCTGAACATTAGGAAAAATGTCTTCACAGTCATGGTATCCAGACTGTGGAATAAGCTCCCCCCAGGTGTTGCTATCACCTACCCTGGAAATCTTCAAGAAGAGACTGGCCAGTTACCTTGCTGGGGTCACCTGACCCCCAGTTATCTTTCCTGCTTGGTGCAGGGGGCTGTACCCAATGATCTCCCAAGGTCCCTTCCAGCCTTAAAGTCTATGAATCTATAAGTCCAAATGCTGTGTGATTTTTCAGACCAGGTTTGGTAAAATACTATCTTAAGGCCTGTTCTGTAGTGGGCCTTTGTGGTCTGCAGTCCTCATGACCTTGTGGGGCACTCATCATTTGCTCCAGGTTTGTGGTGAATCAGTACATTGATGACCTATTAACATGT
>NW_017729022.1:82169751-82170035 GCF_001723915.1 Gavialis gangeticus
ACTGGTGAGACCACAGCTGGAGTACTGTGTCTAGTTCTGGGCTCCACACCTTAACAAGGACATGGACAAGCTTGAGAGTAGGGGTGCACCAATAGAGATTTGGGGGGGCCAATACCGATAGCTGATATTTAAGGAGGCATATTGGCCAATACTGATCCGATATCCAATACAGCTGCCATGTGGGGTAGGAAGGGGTGTGGGTGGGTGCAGATCAATGCCCCCCCCCATGGTGAGGGCGGGGGCAGGGGCAGGCACTGCCCAGCTGGTGGGGGGGGGGGGGGGCC
>NW_017729022.1:82171015-82181575 GCF_001723915.1 Gavialis gangeticus
AGGTGTTGCAATCACCTACCCTGGAAATCTTCAAGAAGAGACTGGCCAGTTACCTTGCTGGGGTCACCTGACCCCCAGTTATCTTTCCTGCTTGGTGCAGGGGGCTGTACCCAATGATCTCCCAAGGTCCCTTCCAGCCTTAAAGTCTATGAATCTATAAGTCCAAATGCTGTGTGATTTTTCAGACCAGGTTTGGTAAAATACTATCTTAAGGCCTGTTCTGTAGTGGGCCTTTGTGGTCTGCAGTCCTCATGACCTTGTGGGGCACTCATCATTTGCTCCAGGTTTGTGGTGAATCAGTACATTGATGACCTATTAACATGTGCTATTACATTAGACAGGATGAGGGTGTGGCAGTTGAGTGCATTTTAATTATACACAATACAGACCAAAA
The DNA here is from genome assembly GCF_001723915.1 of Gavialis gangeticus. Lineage (NCBI taxonomy): Eukaryota > Metazoa > Chordata > Crocodylia > Gavialidae > Gavialis > Gavialis gangeticus. The sequence goes on from NW_017729022.1 coordinate 82,171,410, forward strand.
TGTCAAAGTCAATAAACTTCAAGAGTATGTGGGAGGATTTGAAAGGAAAAGAAAGAAAAGACTTAAACCACTAATACTAAATAGGAGGATTTGGGCCTTCCAGTACAGAGCAGATTGGGCAGTTTGCATTTATATCCATTTTCTTCTGATCATCTTAAAAACATCTGAAATATACCAAAGTAGTATAAACTTACTCCTTTTAAATATAAAAGGAGTAGTGTTCTGTGCTATGAAGATTCCATTTTATGCTGCATGCTTCGAGCACAGGTCACCAAAAGGGGACCTCAGTGGTCACCAGGGATCCTGGTTTTCCCTGATAAATAATAATAATAATAATAATAATAAAAAAATCACAAATTCTCTGATAATAACCTCAAAATCCATTGTTAAAATGAAAGGTCCCTCATTCCCCACCCCCTCCCCAGCCCTCTTGGCCCTGCTCATGCTTCTTACTACCCTCACAGACCCCCAGCCCTGCTGGTGCCCCTCACTCCCCACCCACAGCCCCTTGCCCTCTCAGCCCTGCTGGAGGGACCACCAGCTGTCAGAGCTACAGGGCCAGAGACCCAGGTCCACAGCCCCCTGTTGTCTCAGCAGCTACTGCAGCAGAACAGAGCGTGGAGCTGGACTCCCCCCTTACTGCCTGCCCACTGTGGGATCAGGTGTGGGGAGGCAGCTCCCCACCACTGCATGCACTCCTAGGGGGGCAGAGGGAACTCGCACCCCACAGCTCTGTGTACAGGGTGGGCATAGGCTGCCCACTTTGGGCTTGGGCTCCTATTGTCCTCCCCTGGGGCCTCCACAGCTCAGCAGGTGCAAGCCAGTACTGCAGGGAACAGTGGGGCCGTGCAGGAAACTCCGTACTGCTGCAAGCTCCACACTGCCCTAGTGAGATGTTCCCTATGTGTGTGGCAGCACTGGGGTGGTGGCATGGGGTTGTGCCCCTCACTGCTGTTGCATGGGCAGGGGACATGTCGCCAGGGCAGTGCAAAGATTACAGCAGCAACAAGATCCCTGTGTGGCCTTGCTGTTCCCTGCAGCACCAGCTCGCACCCACTGGGCTGAGGAAGCCCTGGGGGAGGACAGCAGGGCAGGAGCCCGAGCCTGCAGCAGGTAGCTCACCCTGCCCCCACCCTGCACACAGATCTGGGGGGTACAGGTTCCCCTTACCCACCTGAGAGTGCACAGAGTGGCAGGGAGCCAGTTCCAGTGCACCTGCCCCTTGGATGAGCCTCCCGTGGCTCCATCCCACTCGCCACTGGGGCCCTGCAACCACGGATTGCGGCCTCAAGCCCCATGCACCGTCTGGCTGGGCAGCAGCCCCAGCCCTGCCCAACTCCCTCTCTCCCTCCCTACGGAGGCCTCAATCTTCTCCCACCCCACTTGCTTGTGGGAGCTGCTCTCCAGGCTGCCTGGAGAGCATATGTGCAAATATATACGTGTGGTGTCCCCTGCCTGTCTGCCCTCCTCCTGCACCCTCCCAGCCCCTTGCAGGCTGGAACTCTTCCAGTCTGCAAAGAGCTCTTTGCAAAACTGCAAAATCTGAGGGTTTCCTCTGGTCAAATGAGTGTAGGAGGGCATCTGCTATCCACCCCCTCTTTACCTCAGGAGTCGCCTGCCACAACTGAGGAGATGGAAAAAGATATGATGTTAATCCCTGAGGGGAGGGGTGGGAAGCATCAGACCACCCAGGTGGTTGTTTCCAACAAGTGCCTATTTTATTGAACTGGTTACAGTGTGGAAGCCCACGCTAATTGCCTCATTAACACGGGAGTGGTTGGATCACCACTTAGTTGATCACAGCTTCTCTGCTGCTCTGGTGCCAGTCACAGGGGTCTCTCCACTGCTCCAGCCATGAGCTGGTTGTCCCTGGGACCTGTTCTCTAGGGTGGTGCCTCTCAGTCCCCCCCAGGATCTTGTCAGTCGGCTTGCTGGTCCCTGCTTTCAGAGGGGAGCCCCTTGGCTGCTTCTTCCCCGACTGTGGCTGTCTCCACGCTGCTTCGGTCCCATGCTGAGCATCCCTGGGGATTGTCATCCAGGGGATTGTGTTCCCCACCTCCCTGGAATCCTGCCGGCTGGCCGCTGACCACCATCCCTTCAGTAGGTATCCCCTCGTCTCGCCAGTCTGGGGTCTGCCTTGCGCGTTCCCGTTTGTACAATCCTCTGTGCTTTACCAGATCCGCGGTAGCTGCTGTCCTCTCCAGTGCCCCAAGGGCAACTGTTTGATCCCTAGCCCCACCTTTTATGTATGACACTGGCCATTATCACCCTCATCTTCTCCTGGTGTGTCAATCTCCCCCTTGCTGGGTCCCCACTTCCCTATTCACTCCTGCCTAGGATTTCCCTCATAACAGGGGTTCTGCCTGAGCCCCCTGTTACAATGAGAAATCTGCATTTTTTCTCTGGTAAAGGGGGCAATCCATGGTTTTCTCCATTTTTTTCCATGAGAAATGGGAAACCCAGCTCCATGATGGGCACAGATGACTGTGGCCTTGCTAGTCATTTCATATTGTGCTTCCACTTCTGAATATTCACTTTCAGACAATTGCTGAGAGGGAATATGTGGATGTTTGTAGTTATTGCTGTTTTGTTGTGCCTAAAGAACTTGATCCTTTTGTACGAGGGTGGATTCAGGGGTTTTTGGGGGTTCACTCGTACCTCCCTTCAGGCCCATGCCTGACGTGTTCTCCAAGCACACCCGCACGTCAGTGTGACTCCCGGCTGGAGCCATACCAACATGACAACTCTAGCCAGAGGGTTCACTACATATGCACCCCATGGCTCAAGGGGTGGTCCAGTTTACACTCCCCCACTCCCTCCTGGTTCTCCCCATGCTTTTGTACTATGCACTCAAAAAATCCCCACCAAAAGATTCTGCCACAGGAGACTAGCCATCTAAAATGAAGCTGTGCTTTCTCCGCTTAATTTGACTTTTTAAACGTTTCGTAAAAGATGGAAAAATTCATTTCAGACTGGAGGATATCCAGTCCAGCTGTGAAGACTTCATCTGTTACATGCTAAGAAGTCTCTGCTGAAAGTGTGTGATCTGTCTCTTTCCCCATGCCACCTAGCTCACATGAGTTTTGGTGGGTTTTCACACGTTCAGGAGAAGACGCTTCCCTGACATACAGACCAACCCACATATTTCAAGCCCTTGGCTCAAAGCATAGGGGTGCAGGAAAAAGGAAAGGTTTCTGCAATGTTTAACACAGGCAAAGTGAAATATCTTTCTCTAAGTTTGTTCTCAGATACGGCAAAGCAAGTGAAAATGGATTCGTCTACTGGAAAGTATTGAGCAACTTCGAATAATTGGTGATGTTATCTGCTCTGCTTTTAATAATATAAACAGAATTAAATCCTTCATTTTTGCTGATTAATAAAAATACCTAAAAAGTTCAGATTTCATGAAATAGTCCAATAGGCAGGAGAGGACCAGACCCTGATCCAAGTCCCTTTAAAGTCCTAGGCGGCTGTTTGTTCTGATTTAGGGCCATCCTGGGTATGTTTACACACAGTCCAGGTGTCTACACATATGGGGATTAGGTAGCAGATTTGCACCCAGGTCCCAGCAGCCCTGCAATGGGCCTCTGCTGCCACCAAGGGAAGTTCCCTTGCCCAGGGGCTGGCAGGGAGCACTGGGCCAGGAGACAGCTGTCTCCTGGCCCTGTGGGGTTGCCTGCTACTGGGCTCCCTGATCAGCAGCATGGGGCTTGGAAAGAGCTGCAGGGAAGGAGCAGGTCCCAGACCCTGGCCCAATCCATCAGTGGGACAGCTAGCAGCTAGCTAGATAAAGGTCTCCCAGCCCGAACCCTGTGAACATGGAGCTTGGGCTAGGAGATAAGGGTCTCCTAGTAGCAGCCCCATGACTGCAGAGCTCAGGTTGGTAGATAAAGGTCTCTCAGCCTGAGTTCCATGACTGCAAACCTCAAACTGGGATATAAGGGTCTCTAAGAGGCAGCCCCATGACTGCAGAGCTCAGGCTGGTTGATAAGGGTGTCCCACTCCCCTGCTTCTGGATCGTGATGGCAGAGTAGGGACTAGGACATAAGGATCTCCCAGCCCCTGCTCCCTGATCACAATCTAGGCACAGGGGGCTTGCAGCTCCCTGATGCCAGGATAGGGGAACATAGTCCCTACCCGGGCTTCTGCAGCAGATCCTGCCCCAGCAGCAGGCAGCTCCCAGGCGGAGGGTGCTATCTCTTGCCCCCTGGTGGATGGCTAATCAGGAACAGATTTTGCTCCAGTCAGGTGTCTACATGAGTGCTGTGGTGCCATTGCTAATGCTGAGATTAGGGAGGTTTACTATGAAGTAAGCATGTGCACATGTAGACGCACATGCTTACTTTACAGTAAGGTATGCTAATGTGAAGTTAAGCATCTCGTGTAGACACACCCACTGAAACCTTTCATGCCAGTCTAATCTTTCATGGATGGTGAGCTTTGAGATTCCTTGCAGTGGGAAGTTGCAGCCTGATTAAAATTATCAGGAGTCCAGGGAAATTTGCACCTTGCTGCAATTGCTCCTTGAAGACAGGTCTGACATTTAAGTAGATTTTTCACTTACGTCAACATTTGTAAATAAGTCAGCATCAAGAGCCTAAGGTTATTTGGCATTCTATACTTTATATAGCTTACTTATTATGTTTAAGGCACGGCACTTATAAGAAATTGTCTAAAAGGAATATATTTTCTAGGATGCATCCTCATGTTTTCTGCTGTAGTTAAGCAGCAGAGTCTTTCATGTAGGCTCTGCTGCTACTGCTTTTTTCAATAGTGTGATCTTTTCTTGTTATTTCAGAGGTGACAAGGATCACTAACTTTCTGCTGCAGAAATTTTAAACAAAGAGCCAGAAAGTAAAAATGTTTCTTACATGATGTGACCTCATTTTTTGGTGCGACTCAAAGGATAAAGTAATTAGAGGGTTTTGTGCATTGTGGGACTTGAAGAAAAATAAAGATTCAGTACACTAACTATATTAGATACTCAGAAAAGGTGACTCTTCCAGCATATTGAGTGTTAAGTTATATTTAGGTATCACTACCTGTTTTGTAGTCTTCCTAGATGGTAGATGGTATATGTTGTGTATCTCAGTACAAGTAGATTTTGCTGATTACAAATAGCAAGAGAGAAACCTACAAATGTTTGTGTTCTTTTGTTATTAATTTTTACTTATTAATTGCAATACTTTCTTGAAAGCATGAAGTTAGGAACAGAAAGACTGGGTACAGACATTACACTTTTATTGGTATAAATGATTAGAAACCAGTTTATACCTGTAACAGAACAGAAGTCTGGCACACAAAAGTGATCTAATCTTGTATCAGAAAAGAAGTTCAGCACACACAGACTGCTTTAAAAATGGAAGAACTCAGTCTAAGATTTGCCCTCCCCCCACAGACAAAGGTGAATGTGTGTTCTGTTCTTTACTGATCTAAACTATGCTGCTTATAGAAAACTGCGTAACTTAGATCAATTCCACCTCGAGCTTTTTGAATTTCTGTGCCTAGCCAAGAAGTGTTACCAATTTTCTCTGGCCTCCAGGTTTGGCAAACTTCATGGTCACCTCCGCTGTATTTACTTTCTTATTTTTCTTTCTTAGTAGCAGTATTTCAGTATCAACAATATTAGCAGTAGGGCCATGCATTTGTGTGTAGTTACTGTCATAGTGACAGTCAGAAATCCTTATAGATCAGCAAGCTAAAAGCCTGATTTAAATAATAGATTTTTATCAACTTTCCCACTGTCTATATTTTTTGTTGTTTTTTAAAGAAAGGTGTATCCAGAAGCCTTCCAGCAATATCTGTTCTGTTGGGTGAAGTGTAACCTGGTAATAATGACTGAACCATGTCAGTGAAATCTTTGTTCTGAACAAGCTGAAAAGGATAATTTGTTGCATGAATGAACCGAGCCATCTTTTCATCTATGTTGTCCTGCTGGACTTTGCTGGTCCTGATTATGAACTAATCTACAGTTTTACATGATAATGAGAAAAGTCTCTTTTTGGATACAGGTAATTTACCATCTGAAGTATGTTTAGTTGCAGTACTACTGGTGGTACCAGTAGATGATTCTGGAGTTGCGGACATTGCGGATGATGGATGTTCGTACTTCCTTATGTCTAAGGTGGATCCTGAAACAAAATGGTTAAAGAATCCCTGAGTGTTATTCAGTGTACTAAAAGAGAGAGAGAGAGATTGTAAATGAAAGATCCCTCTAATAGCAGATGTTTTTAAACCAGTGTTTAAATGACATATTTTTTCCAAACTTAGTTCAGTAGGGAAAATATTCAATAAATCATAAAAAGTTATCTTCTATTTAAACCCTTTTCTTACCAATATAAAACAGCGTGAAAATTTACATTTTTATTTTAAAATACATAGATTCATATTAAACTTTAATTTCTCACAGGATCTCTTTAAGGCTCATATATTTACTTACACTGAGGAATAAAACTCATTTCAGAAGTGCACAGGTAATGTAAAAATGTATAATTGACAAACACTCCCACAAACTAGCACATCCATTAGAATTTGTACACAAACATTTTGAAATTCATCAGTAATGCACCCAAAATAACTTCCATTATTTTCATAAATATATCATTTACTAGCATTGCAATCTATGGCAGGTAATCCATACAAATGGTTCAAAAATAGTAAGTGTACCAATCAATTGATCCCGATGTCTCAGACTTATCCGCATCACCATCTTCAAGCTCATTACCTTCTGAGGAGCATTTTACATAATGTTGCTTCATTTGGACAACCAGGGCTTGCATCTCTGTTGCACTGTTTACATTTGGCATGTGTTCCTCTTTTTCCCAATGGCACAGAATTTCTTGAAAATATTCCCAAATAGGGTCTTTTTCTTGTAACCTGCACCCATGGCATTTTTTTTTCTCCAGTTTCAAGGTGCGGAAATCAAGCCTAGTCTATGCTTCACAGAATGTTGTTCCTTTTCCTACACTGTCTTGAGCCTGATGTTGGTCCTTTCTGTTGGTATTGTAACCTCTGGCCTAGTGTACTGCAGTATTTTAGTTTAGAGATGTGGTGGAACACTTGGGCTAAGTATAGACATTCATAAAAACTGAGCCTGCTAGTCTAACCTGTGTAGATTGAACCGATTTGCAAGTGTATAGACATTCACTTTTTGACTGGAAATGCAGCCATGTGCCTGCAGCAGCTCAGGCTAGAAGCCAGAGGGTGCTAGAGCGAGCCCTCCCTTCCCTTTGGCAGTAGCTGCAAGGCTGGAGGGAAGCTGAGTTTGTGTAAGGGCAGGGGTGCATGGCCAGGCCCTGGCAGGCCACTGAGTATGTTTGGGGAGGGATTTAAACCCCCACACTGGCCTGCAGGGACTTCAGGCAGGGCAGACGTGCGCTGTGGTCCCATGTGGGTGGGAGAAGGGAGGCGGTGGGGTTTAATTTCCCTCCCTCCCCCTGAGCCTGCTGGCGCACCCTCCTCTCCCTCTGCCCTGCCATCTCTACTCCAGTGGGGAAAAGTCTGGCAGGAGTTGCTCTGCCCCTGCCAGGCAGACAGGGCTGTGCCAGCCAGGTTTCCCACCCCCACCCCCTTGTCAGCCAGCTGTCACTGCTCAGGCTAGGGAGTAGAGGGGTGGGACCAACCCTGTTCTGCTGGAGCAGACAGCACAGCCCAGTCCAGTCCAGGGCTGAAAAGCATGCTGGGTTGCTGGGGGACTCTGATTTAATTGGAACCAGGAAGGGGTCTGGGACAGAAGTTTCATAAACCAGTTTGACCTAAATCTGTTAAGTCTGATACTACATTCAACCAGGTTTATCTTAAACCAGGTTTGGCCATTTTGAAACTGGTTTATGTGCACTGAATTTCTGTTCTGTTACAGGTTTAAACCAGTTTCTGATCACTTAAATCTGTTTGTGTGTAACTTCTATCTCTAGCCTTGAGAAGTTACATGTTTACCTCTCTGTATATATGCAAGGGAACTCAAAGAAGGCCATTTAACTGAAATACCCAGAACCATTCCGAAACAAGGGGTTGGTAGTTACTGAGCAGATGGTTGTTTTTCCATGAACTAGAGAGTAAGCCTTCATTATGGATGCAGAATCATAAATATTTATAATTTTGAAAGCTGAGTTAATCAGGGCTCAGGTAGAGAGAAGAAAACAGGAATCTGATACCATCCAGATGGGCTAGTGGATATGCTTGATTAAGGAGTACCCATAGTGGTGTCTCCTGAAGTCAGAGGCCAAGTTTCAACACCAGGGATGACTTTGTTGATCCTTGAATCCAGTGTTATAGACCCTGCATCTCTTGCATGGTCAAGCCCCTAATACATGTAATATTGTGCCATATTTTTAAAGCTTGACCTCAAAAGTTAAATTCCTCCCCCCATTCTTATATAGAGAAAATCAACCTTTAACTCTAGAGTTTTTAGAAGAGGCTCATTGACTCAACATATTATTTTATTTAAATTATTTTACCAGATTATACTAAGTTTATACTGTAGCCTATGCTGTATTAAATTTAGATTGCATTTTAAGATGGTTTATTTTTTAAAAGGAAAAATTAATTATGATTTAAATAAAACCAAAAACCCTCAATTTAAATTAATCTATTTTTAAAATTTTTTTATCCACCTTGTTTTGAAATAATTATTAGAACTCAGAAAACTCTTCTTTGCTATATTAGAATAATTCTGATGGATCAAGTTTGAGCCAATATATGCTGCCTTTAATTTTACTTCCTTGGGGACCAGGGAGACTTGAATGGACCATTTTAGACAAAAGAGAAACTTGTGTTTTTCGTTCCTTGCAATTATGGAGTCCAGTGTGAGTTTGGATACCTTTTTCTGTTAGATATTAAAAACTCTCTGCTGAGCATGTTTAATTCGGGGTAAATTATGGTGGTTTAGCTTCACTTCCACAGATTAGGAGTGGACAGGTTAAAACATTACATTGGAATGGCTGACATGTGCCAATTGGTAGGGCCTCCTGCAATAATTATCATAACAACCAAATGCCTTTTAATGGAAGGGGAGCATGTAAAATCTACAGAAAAGAAATGCTTTAAAGATGCTTACCTTTGCTACATCATATTTCCCTGTCTAGTGTTTTAAGCAAAGAGACAGAAGCAAGGAACATTACATTTGAGTTGTAGTTTAGTACAGTTTCTCTGCTTTGGGCAAACCATTCAGTCTTTTTCTTGGTTTCCTTTCAAGGGAGAGGGCATAGCAACTAAGCTGTATATAGGTTTTGTGAGGGTTGAGGAGTGGATTGTTATAAAAAGACCTGGTTGGAGAAAAAAACTGCATTGTTTGAAGGGATTTTTTTATTTGATTTTTTTCCAATTTAAAGAAAAATGGCATTCTAATTGGAAAATGCTTTGAAAATGACAGATGATAGCAATGCTTACTGTTGCAACTTGTTTTAATATTAAATATATTCATTTCAGTAAGGCTGTTACAGCAATGTACCAACAAGTCTTTTTTTCCTTTTAGTGCAAAAATGGAGCAACCTTCCAGTAAGTACTTAAGTAAATGTTTGTCCTCTTACATTTCAGCTACCTGACTGCAAATCACAACCAGAATTTCTTGTATACTGCACGACCCTTTTTAAAGAGAGCTGCTTTGGTTATAAGCTATGTAAGTATTCTTCTCCCCCCATCCCTTTTTTTTCAAAAGTTGTTTTTAGGTATAAATTATAACAAGTATTATTCCAAGCAGTAGTATCCCTAAAAAAATATTTTCCCTCCTCAAGTCCTTTTTCAGTTTACAAATGTTGTAATAGCAATGTCTTTGTAAGTATTTCACCTCTTTCCTATTCTAAACATAGGGAAATGTACAGTATACCAGGGTAGCTGGCAAATATTGACTTTTCAATGCTAATTTGTAAGTTCATGGGCAAAATGAGAAGTGTAACAAAACTCCAGTTCAGAGAACAGTTGATCAGCGCACTGTATCCAGAAGATTTCATAGACATTAGGGCTGGAAGGGACCTCGGAAGATCATTGAATCCAGCCCCCCGCCCAAAGGGCAGGAAGTCAGCTGGGGTCATAGGATCCCAGCAAGATAAGCATCCAATTTGCTCTTGAAGGTGTTCAATGTAGGTGCTTGAACCACCTCCGATGGCAGGCTGTTCCAGACCTTGGGGGCTCGGACAGTAAAGAAATTTTTCCTTATGTCCAGCCTGAAA
>NW_017729022.1:82182254-82197538 GCF_001723915.1 Gavialis gangeticus
ATCTTGTGATCAATGACGACCCCCAAGTCTCTTTCTTCCGTAGTGCTAGCCAGCGTAGCGCTGCCAAGCCTATAAGGATGCTGCAGGGATTTTTTCCCAAGGTGGAGAACCTTGCATTTTTCAGTGTTAAATACCATCAGGTTCTCATCTGCCTATTTGCTTGCTGAGCCTGTCCAGGTCAGCCTGGATCACTCACCTGTCTTCTGGCATGGATGCTTTGCCCCAAAGTTTGGTGTCATTGGTGAACTTGGCCAGTCTGCTCCTGACTCCAATGTCCACATCATTAATAAAGATGTTGAACAACATGAGTCCAAGGTTTCAATGGTAATTTGTAAGTTCACGGGCAAAATAAGAAGTGTAACAAAACTCCAGTTCAGAGAACAGTTGATCAGTGCACTGTATCCAGAAGATTAGGTAGCATGGCCTGGTTTGTGTATCATAGAGCATAATGACCTTGTCAACAACTCTGGGTCAGGTATTCTTTTATGAGTGCTGTCCTTGAAACTAGCTGTAAATCAGACTAGCAGTAGTCCTAAATTTGCACAAACAGCATGTGAATAACTAGCTGTAAGATGCTTGCCTATGCATATATCAAACCAGTATTTATAGCCAGGTACAGACATTACACTTTGACTGGTATAAGTCATTGGAAACCAATCTATACCTGTAACAGAACAGAAGTTTGGCACACACAGACTGGTTTAAAGATGGTGGAACCCAGTCTAAGATTTGTTTCCCCCTCACCTCCCCACCCCCAATGGCTAATGCGTATTCTGTTTGCTACCTATCTAAACTATGACATTTATAGAAAGCTGTGTAACTTAGATAGATTCCACCTTGGGCTTTCTGAATGTCTGTACCTAGCCTATCTGTAAGTGTTATGTATCAGTATATCTGTATGAAATGAGGTTCAAACTGAAGAAACATATCTAAAGCCGCAGTATTCTCAAAGTAATGGAACTCATTAAGTGCATACTGGGAGAGGGTCTTTTTTAGCAGCTTGATATTCTGTACAAATTCTCAACACCTTCACTTAAAGATTCTGGATTTTCAAATGCAGCATGATACTGTTAAAATTAAAAGCAAACTATTCAGTAAATTTTGTTCTTCTCTGTAGGTGCTTCTTGTTTTGTATTTCCGTCTCTGGATAATGGGAGGGTCCATGCCGATGTTCTCAGAACAGGACAATCCAGCTTCATTTTCACCTTACTTACTAACAAGGTATAGGACCAATAACTGTACAACGTATTGCATTTGTATTTTGGAAATGATTTTTCAGTCAAAGCATTTCACAGACAGTAAATTAACAGAATTTTTTCCTTAAGTTGGACAGATAACTACATTTTTTCCTTGCTTTTTGTGGGGGAGAAAAAAATTGACATTTGTTGAACATTGGAGCCTATTATAGTTTTTATAGGGTTGTTCTGTCTTATATTATACCCTCTTGTTGAAACCAGTAGATTTATCTTCATACAGAGGGTAAGGTTTACAGCTTAGTGGAAAGGTAAGGGAGGATACAAGTGCCAAGTATTATTTTTTTACTACAACAAAGATTTAACTCAGGGTGGTTCTGGCTGCTAGGGAATGATGATTAATAATGAACTAAACTTGTAGTTTATTTTAGTGGAGTGCGGTGGTGTTGTTTTTCATTGCTGGAATAGCACAGAGAAACAAAAATATGCAACTGTGATTGTTTGTAGTCCTAGAATCAAACCTGGTCTGTGATGCTGTTGTTATTTCATTGCACAAATTAAGTTGGGCCAGGTCAATATTTTGGGCTACAGGGGAGCATTTGTAGTAATGTAGTAAGCAACATTCTTCCTTTTGAGTTGGACTGTATTAGTTCCCTAGAATAATAGTAGATGATGATTAGCATATAAAATGGAGCAGTGTACATAATTCTTTTTTTTTCTTGCTTGGCTACTGAATGGGAAACAAAGAACTCAGGAGGAACTGGCCTGAAATAAACATTTTTTTTGTTTCGGTTTGAACAAAAATTTTCTCCCTTGAGGGGTAGAGTTCCCTGTTTAAATCTCTATTTTTACTCAAGAAGGTCAATCAGATTTGAACTTGGGTCTTCTAGGTTTAAGGAAAGTGCCATAACAACCTGGGGATAAAGTCTCTCTGCTTTTGTCTTTAAATGGATATTTAAAAAACCCATGCAAAGTGAAATAGCAGGAGAGGATGAAAAGTAACCCACTCCAGAACACTATGTTGCTCGATAGTTAGGATGCTCAGGTGGGAAGTAAGGCTTCTGACAGATGTTCACTGTAAGGCCTCTTTCATGCCACACATGCATGGCAGAAGGCATGATTCTGGGATGGAGGATTAGATCCCAATTGTAGCATACTTGCCAGTGTAGGGGTAGCCCAGGGTCATGATCCTGGGCTCCTGCACCAGCAAGTTGGAAGCTAGGTGCCCACAGTCACCTGATTGTCAAATCCCCAGCTGGGCAGACTGATAATACATGGTTTTTATTGGTCCTGGTGCACAGGGACTCTGGGATTGGGCTGCCACAGCCTGGTCTTTGAGCCCCTGTGTGCTGGGATGAGTGAAAACAGCATGCGTCCAACCTCCATCCTTGGAGGTTTTTAAAACAGAGCCTTGCTGGGATGATATAGTTGGGAATGGTCCTGCTTTGAGCAGGGGGTTGGATTAGATGACCTCATTTCAATCATGATTTAAATCACTGGTCAGGAAGCCTCGAATTAATCATTGTTTTCTACAAAGAGTGTAGTCTTGTTATTTGATATAACTTTAATTCATTTTATTCACAACCCAGAGAGAGATGTAGGTTTCATTTTTAGAAGGTACACACTATATATTTTAAAGCAGTGATTTATTTTGATTTTTTCAGGTTAATTTTGCAGCTACATCAGAAAACTGAATTATGATTTGGTTATTTTATTTACTAAAGCTCATTGAAGCAGATGTTTGTGAAGTCCCTGGGAAGTGTATCTCCAGTTCATTAGATTAATCATGGATATTTAGGGGATATTTTTACCATGCTGTATTAGGAGGACATCAAATAAGTAGTTCAGCCATACCTTATTAGCTTGAGGTGTTATTCTCTTTCTTCTAGATTTCTTCTCATCTTTTACAACCTGGCAAGCCTGCTGCCATGGTAGGTTTTCCCTTCTACCATACCATTCCCTCACTAGATCTCAAATCAATGGAGAGGTTATACGCAGCAACTTATCCTTCAAGACTTCTGGAATATTCTGCTCAAATTCTCTTTTGTTTTTCTTCCCCTCCCTCCGTGCATGCATCTCCAGACTCCTCCTCCTTGCCCAGATCTACTCCACCCCCAACAGTCCTCTATTTATTTAACTTCTTGAAACTTTGCACTTTTAGAGAGAGGTAAGGGCTTGATGGTATGTACACAAACTTTCAGAGGGATGATAGGGATGACGGGTAGCTGTTGTAGTTCGTTATCTCTGTAGATATAAATGCACAGCTTGAGAACTGAAACTAAGGATCAGAGAGATACTCAGTGGGATCTTCTGAGCACCGAGTCCCATTGGGTAGAGTGGTTTTCTTTACTCTTTACTAATCTATTGAGGAGCCTCTGGGAATACTATAAGATTGGGCCCCTAATATAGTCCATGGCCTATTGTGACCTATTTATAAAACTTTCTGAAAAGGTTACATAAATATATTGTCCCACATAGTATATAATTAGAAGTTATAATCCCTATTCCATGATGATATCTTTGAGATTTAACATATCTTAAATTAAAACTATCTTTACATAGGTTTATTTTTTTAAAAGCATCTTAACAAAAATAATAAAAAAATACGATTAAATAAAAAAAATCTGATTTAAATAAATCTGATTTAAAAATTTTTTTTTTATTTAAAAAAAAATGTTGATTTTTATCTACCCTGACCTGTGACCCTGTCTCTCTGGTTCCTTTAAACATCATGGACACCTATACACATGCAGCAAGGCTTCTCTGACGCACTGTAATTACAGTGTGTTGGGAGTGTGGTAATTATCATGCTCCAGCAGACTTCAGTGTCCTGTACTGAAAAAATGGTGGTGGGAGTGCTTTAACTTAAGATCATATGAGCTTTAGTTAAAGAGCCCCCACTGCCATTTTTCAGCTGATATATGTGATGCTCTGTGCTCCTGGAGCACATGTATAAACACACCCCTTGTGTGCAGTTGGGCTGCATATACAGCTTTCTGACATCCCTGGTGCTCAGACCTCTGAATCAGGGGCTGGCCCTTGATCCAAGGATACCCAGGTACCAGAGATGTCCAAAAACCACATGTGCAGCCCAGATGCACACATGGTTTTTAAAGGTTTGGGGTGCAGCGAGTCCAGCATCATGGAGACTGTCTTTGATGCTGGGCTCACTGCACCACCCATCTTTCTCCAGGAGTTGGCTGGGGATCTGAGATCCTGGGACTGGTTCTCTGCCAGCCTGATTGGGTAGGGGACAGCAGTGTTCTGGACCCTGTGGCTGCCCCATTCTGGATCCTGACTCTCAGTTGAGTGTGAAGATCTGTCATGGGCCAGCCCTAACCAACCACATGTTCAATTTAAGGTGTGATACAAACAAGCCACAAAAATCTTACACCTTGTATATGGAATAACTTTGTGACTTGTTTACTATATTATCATGCCTTAAATTGACACTAACCTGTGGCCAGGTTATTATTTAAGATATTAACTTGTTAATCATGTCTTAAATGTATTGTGTGTCAGGGTCTTAATAAGGTGAATTTAAATCCTCTTAGGAAGAATTTGGACTGAGGTCTCCCTTTCCCCAGTAAGTGCTCTCACCAGAGATTTCTTAGTTACAACAGGAACCATCAGTGCTTAAGGAAGAGGAGAATCTAGCTCTTCAGTTCTTTTCTTAAATCAACACCCCAAGAAAGAAAATTTTCCAACCTTTCCAGTGTTAGCACTTTCTGAAACATTGTTTCTTTTGTTTTGGCTAAAGCTTTTCTGTGAATTCAACCTGAATTTGGGAAGTAAAGGATCACCAAAAATCCATTTGGCCATCCATAATCTGGAGGAGGAGCTAAGGGATCTCTCTGTAAATCCAGAAGTGTGAGTTAGAGCCCCTGGTTGACTTAGCAGAATGTGACTTAATGGTCTCTGGCCTGGTGGGGGATTGAAGGTGGCTGGAAGTGATCTCAGTTATATTGCTCCTTTGTGTGCTATTGGTTACTGAAATTTGCATGTCTCACCGTAGTGAAATGTCCCCTAGGATCAGGTGGACCTTCGGAATGTTTGACCTAATCAAGAAGCTTTGTTTTAATTGATAAAATAATTTAATGCAAAAAGAAAAATAGGCATGGGGGGGTGTTTTGTTTTTCAGGAGAGAATATGGCAGTGGTTGAGAGATGTTTTGGCTTGAATAGTCCCGAAGTAAAAGGGTAGTAGTCTTGTGTAATACCAGTTTTCCACGACTAGTCTGTTGTTCTTAGTTCCTGATGTTAAAACACAGCTGAGACTAGCAGGTTGAGATAAACCTCTTAATTCAACATCTGGAGGAAAACTGAACTAGATCTCATTTGAGAAGCTGCTGTAATAATGTGTCAACAG
The DNA here is from genome assembly GCF_001723915.1 of Gavialis gangeticus. Lineage (NCBI taxonomy): Eukaryota > Metazoa > Chordata > Crocodylia > Gavialidae > Gavialis > Gavialis gangeticus. Next base: position 82,187,816 of record NW_017729022.1, read on the forward strand.
CTTCCTATTACCACCAGCACTAAAATTACTTCCAGGATGCATGTTGGCTAGTTTGGAAAGTTTTAAATTGTTGCATATGATATGCATGTGCCATTTTTGTTAAAGTAGCTAATAACAGATTCCTTATGTCACTATATAAGACTGTTGCTGGTTGTCCCTTTTTTATGTTAATGCTAATTATAGGGTCATCCTAACATAAACCAAGCAGGCATGTTTATTCTGTAACTGCAAATATTCTGTTGTGTTTCCAGTTAGCATCAAAAGCCTCTCAGTCTTTGTATAAAATATTAACATTTACTTATTGATACTAAAGGAACTTCTTGTTTTGTTTTGTATGACATGGCAGTGAAAGAGGGCTAAGCTACAATACTCAACACTGAGCTTTTCTTTTTATCTGCAAACATGTGCAAAACATATAACAGTGGGTTGAGCTTCAGTGCTTTTATGCTGGTGTGCCTCTAGCCTGAGATCCAGTACCCATTCTGTTTTTAGCTTATGCTGTGGCTGTCAGCAAGGGTACCTGTTAGAATCATGTGTTTGTAGGGTATGTGGTTTAAAGCTGTTCTGGGAGCTGGAACCATCACCCAGAAATTATTGGAACAAAAATATTTTGGAAATGCAAATCAGAAATGGGGAATCTGAAATTGGAAAAAAAAATCTGAAATGTTTTTGAATATTTGGGAGGCTGGCAAGTCAATTGCCCAGCTTAGGAGCCAGGGGAACTTGGCAGTCTGCCTGCTGGGCAGATGGGCACCAGTGCCAGCTGGAAGCCCAATGATTTTGACAGCTGGGAAGCCTGGGACCTTGTGGAGCCAGCTGGCTTGCCTGGTTTCCATCAAAAGCTTTGATAATCAACCCATTGTGCAGAATGTGTTGATTCTGTCAAATTAGCATTTTCCAATGGGACACAGTTTCATCAGAAAAATTTTAATCAGTAAGTGTTTTGGACCATTAGGAACTAGACATGGATCATAATTAATTTCACAGTAGCTTACTGTCTATCGTATAGAAGGTATAACTTTTCCAGTCTTGAGCAGTGCAAGCATATGCCTTAGCTTAAGTTAAAAGTATATTTCCACTTTTCTAAAGCATGTGAAGCAGATGCATTTGGTAATAATGATCTTTTGAAATGTTGTAAAAAAATGGAATCAAATGTATTCAATCGCCTGATTTAAGTTACTGCAATTGGTGGCATGTGTAGGGTATAAGGTCAGAGTCTGAATGCCTTCATGGGCACCTTCCTGGATATTACCATGATAAGCAAAAGAATTTGAAACTTACAGTGAGGTCTGCAAGCTACTCCATTATGAGGGACTGTGGCAGATGTAATCCTAGAATGAGAGAACAGACCTTTTATCTCATTTGCTAAAGCAAAAAATAAAATTCTGGGAATCCAGCTCTTCTTGAAAACTGACTAGAGAATGGAGATTAGACCTTTTGGATCCTAAGCACAGGGTGTACTATCTCTTTTCTATGAATCACCCTTTATAAGCTTAACGACCAGGTTCTGTTCTTTGCAAGTTGCTGTAACAAGATTTGTTACAGATAAGCAACTGTAGAACAAGAACATCTCCCAGATCTCTGATACAGTTTCTTAATTGAGATTAGGATGAAAGTGGAGAAAAAATGTGATTATGAAGGGTTTAAGAGCTGCATGGGGGTTTTTTTGTAAACGGTTTATTGAAGTGCAGTTAGAGTATTAGCAGGCGTTCAGCTGTGAGTTTCATGCTTCAGACATTCAGCACAATGTTTCTTTTAGATGCTATTCTGGTGAGGGAAAAGAATTAGTGTTCTGAATAAAAATGAATATATATCATCTTAGTAATGCTATGTTAAGACTGATCAGAGACATCCAACATTGTGTCTCATAGGATCATAGAAAAGTAGGGCTGGAAGGGACCTTGGGAAGTTATCTAGTCCAACCCTTCACTGGAGGCAGGATCATCTCTTTCTAATCTAAGCCAGCCTATACGGTGTTTGTCTAACCTATTTTTAAAACTGCACAACCTTCTTGCACAGCTACCAAGCACAATTTCCCAAAACACTAAGAATAACTGAAGGTACCACTGGCAAAGCAGGGGGACAGTGGTACTATTAATGTCCTGTCACTGCAAGGACAGGAAGTAGCTTGTTAAAATACACCCAAGAAACCCAACACAAAGGACCATGCCCACCCCATACCCGTCACTGCCCCTGCAAGAGAAAGCAGTAACCCTGCCCCCTATTGCCCCCAACCATCCATATCAGTCTGACCATGCTGTAAAATTCCTTCCTACTCCTAAATGTGGTGATTGGTCTGATCTTGAGCAGAGGAACAAAGCCGTCTAACTAAGAACCTCCAGGTTTTAGTCCTAGCAGGAGCATTGGCACACCCCAATCTAAATCCCCAGGTAAGCACCCAATGTTCCTGGGTAAAGTGAAAGAAAAATTATGATATCTGTAGGAACAAAAGGGGAAAACATTCCTTTCTGGCCCTTGTGGCAACCACCAAAGCCCAGAAACATAGACAAAACCAAACCCCCTCCATTCTGCTCTGCAACCTGGAGATAGCAAGCATAATTCCACATGACACACCGTAACTGAAGAATTGGAATTCCCCATTCGGTCATCTTTTTCTCTCCATAAACTTATTCTAACTCCTTTAATCTTCTTTCCTAACCAAGCCTGTTGTAGAGTTCTGCCTCGGTTTCCTGGCGCTAAGCATGTTTCTATCTGCTCTGGGTTGTGGGACTCTACTTATGATCTCTAAGTGATGTCTGTGTGGGGGGCTCCTGGGCTTGCAATGGTTTCTTTTCATAGCACACTCCAGGCATCCCTGACCAGTGCTTGTCCATCCTCTCCTTGAAAACCTCTACTGAAACAGATTCCACAACTTTCCTATGCAGTCTGTTCCACTGCCTCACTGTTCTAACAATGACGTTTTTCCTATTATCCAGTTTAAATTTACTTTGCTGCAATTGGAAGTCATTGCTATGCATCCTACTCTCTGCAGCAATTAAGAAAATACCTCTTCTTTCAGACAGCCCTTCTTTCAGACAGATCATGCCTCTTCTTTCAGACAGCCCTTCAGATATTTAAAGACAGCTATCCTGCCCCTCTCTTAATTCCCTTTTCTGCAAGCTCTACATGCCTGTTTCTTACAACCTCTTCTCATATGACTTACCTTTCAAGTGCTTTTATCATTTTCCAAGACCTTTATCATTTTTGTTGCCTGCCTTTGAACCCTTTGTAACATCTCCACATCTTTTAAAAAATGTGGCGCCCAAAACGGTATGCAGTACTCTAGCTGAGGCCTAATCAGTGCAGAGTAAAGTGGCACTATCACCTCCCATGTCTTACCCCTAATGCTCCTATTGATGCAGCACAAAACTTCATCAGCCTTTTCTGCAGCTGCATCATATTCCAGATGCATGTTGAATCTCTGATTCTCCAAAATCCCAAAGTGTCAAAGAAGTTGAAGAGATATCAATTATATTGGTAAGTTCAAAAGAAAAATAAATAAGTGTCCTTTCAAGTGTAATGTGGTATTAGTCATTGCAGGCATCTGCTGCGTGACATCCCAAAACCCTTGTCTTGGGGCTTTGAATTAGCCCTTACTATATTTTTTCTTAACCTGGGCATTTAAACCACTACTCCTTTTCTAATATGACTGCTTTGATAGATAGCACTTATATATGGCTGAACTGTGCTCTTTGTAAGCTGGCTTTCTTCATGTGTTAGATAAATTAAAGTTTAACACAGTAGGAAATTCAGAATTGTGAAGAAAAAAGTATCAAAAATGATTGACTTTGCTTTTCATTTGGATTTAAGATTTTTTTATGTAAGTAATGTTGTACTTCATCTCTTTTGCAGGTTCAAAAGGAATAGGCTGTTGAGTTGAATGTGGCAGATCTATGCTGAGAAAATATCTTTGAGGATAGGGATAAAAATTAAATATAAACCAGTATAAGTGATCGGAAAATGGTTCAAGCCTGTAATGCAATAGAAGTTCAGTGCACATAAACCGCTTTCAAAATGGCTGAAACTGGTTTAAGACAAACCTGGATGGGTAGTATCAGACAACTGGTTTAGATTGAATCGGTTTATTAAACTTCTGTCCCTTCCAGATCCCTTCCAGATTCAAGTTAACTCACAGTCTCCCAGCATCACAGGATGCTCTGCACCTCCCCTCCCTCACAGGTTGGGTGGGATGGCCTTGGTCCAAGCTGTCTGTCCCAGTAGAACAGGGAGGTGTGCTCTAGCGCTTCCTGGCATTTGTTCTGGGTCATTGCAGGCATATGGTTGCATTTCCAGAATCAAAAGTAAATGTCTGTTCACTTGCTTATCAGTTCAAGCTTAGACTAACCTGCAAAGATTGAATTGATTCAACCTCAGGCTTTTTTATTTTCTGTACTTAGCCAAGTCTGGCCAGACAAGGGAAGTCAGTGCAGCAATCCCTATGGGATTTGTACTAGACCTTGTGCTAGTACCCTTGCAGTATACCAACACTTAATTAAACATCCATAGTGTTCTGTATCTTTTGTTCACTTTCTGATTTGAAAAACTCTTGCTCCATGCTCTTAGACATAGTTTTTAAGTTCATCTTCACTTAAGTACAGTGCATACAATGGACTTTCAAATACCTTTGGGTTAAGAGAGGAAGAAGCTGTGACATCAAGGACTTCTGACTTACCCACAGAGGGACCATCCATTGCACATATTAAAATTTAAAAATACAATTTCTGTTCCAAAAGGACAGGGAGGAGGGATGCCCAAAAGATTCAAAATACATTCAGTCTAAGATGAACCTGTCTACAGCAGGCTAAATTACCAAGCATTTCATTTTAATTAAGCTTGTATGGTTTCATGAACAAACACTGGTTGATGTTGCTATTCTGACATAATGGCTGTTAATGGGTATTTATAATGAGGCCATGGTGGCAACTGAAAAAAACTGCTGGTTTAACAATCTTGTCTGTGAATGCAAATATCTGGCTACCCAGGGACATCTTTGGATAGAGTGCCATAGCTTAAACATAAACATAAATTTGTTCCCAGCAGATAAGTGTTTCTTTTTTTAATGTTTTGCTAATAAGGCATTAGAGAAAACATCCTGCTCCCTGGAGGCAATTGTTTTGAATGAATTAATCTAGGTGTTGCTTAGAATTAATTTAGCTTCTATTGGCGTGGGGTGGATAAAATAATAGCAGTTTTTCTGTTGGTCCAGAAAACAGTTTCTGGGAACGGGCAATCCATATTTTAGTTTTTGCTCAGAGGAACCATCCATTTTTATTCCCCTTTGGTAAACCTAGACAGTGCTTTGGATTGCAGCAACCAAGCTGTAGCTTGGGAAGCTCAGATGCCTTTTGAAGAGAGAAGTAGTTAGCTTGGTTAGTTTGAGGTCAGGCAGAAAGCAGAGTAGATTTGCACATTTCTAGATTAACAAATTTAGAGCTTTCCTTCAGCATCTGATGAAGCAAGCCCTCTACTTACAAAAGCTTTGATTTTAGGTAGTCTAGAAAATTCCAAATCTGCTTTGCCTTCTGCCATTTAGAATCCATTCTTGTCATGCTCTAGATGGGGAAAATGGATGGGGAGAGCAAATAAATCACAGGTTTTCTCATATTGAACTGTTGTCATCAGACTCAGTTTTTATTGGGAGTTCAACTATTAGAATGTCTCATTTTTCAAGAATCTGCTATTTTCACCTATATAACAGGTAAGTTTAGAAAGAAACTCAAATACTGACAGTTGACAGGTAAACATGTACACATGTAATTTTCCTTATTGCGAAGAACAGAAGGGTCACTGTTGTTCACATGTACCTTCTGGAAGCCAGAGGTTGCCATCTTGCAATGCAGTGAGCTACTTTTGCTTGTATAGCTGTAGGTTTCTGCATCCAGTGGGTTTACTACTATGCTGAGAGGCTGTTTTTTTCTTATGTACCAAAGCTCAGGTGATGAAAGGGACAAGACAGAACCACTTCTCCCTTCTCTCTCCCAATTTTGGGGGCATTTTGCTCTCCTTCAATGTTTTTGTTCAATTTTGGACCTTGTCTCATACTGACGATGTAAAATGGGACCTGAGGAAATGGGTATATCATAGAGAAGCAGGGCTGTAAGGGACTTCTAGGCCAGGAACAGAAGTTACACATAAACTGGTGTAAGTGATCAGAAACTGGTTTAAACCTGTAACAGAACATAAGTTCAGTGCACATAAACCAGTTTCAAAATGGCTGAAACTGGTTTAAGATAAACCTGGTTGAATGTAGTATAGCAGACTTAACTGACTGAGGTCAAACTGGTTTATGGAACTTCTGTCCCAGACCCTTTCCTGGTTTAAGTCAAATCAGAGTCCCCCAGCATCCCAGCATGCTCTGCTGGGCTGTGCTGCCTGCTTCAGAGAGCAGGTCTGGCTCCACCCCTCTGCTCTCCAGCTGGAGCAGGAGCAGGGCAGGGGCAGGGGCATGGCCAGATGCTGGCCTAACATGGCACACTCTGGCTGGGGTCTCTGCAGGCTAGGGTGGGTGTTTAAACCCTTCTGCAATCATACCCAGGCCTGCTGGGGCCTGGCCATGCCCCACCCCTCATCTCAGCTTCCTTTCAGCCTTCTGGTCACTGTGGAAAGGAAGAAAGGGTTTGGTCTACTGCCCCCCGGTTTCTGGCCTGAGTCACTGCAGGCATGTGGCTGTATTTCAAAACTAACCTACATAGACTGAATCAATTCAGGATCAGGCTTTTTGAATGTCTGTACTTAGTCCTAGAGGTCATCTGGTCCAACCGGCTACCTGAGGCAGGATCATCGTTTTTTAAAATTTGAACAAATGGGACCCTACGCTATATGCACAGAATATACTGGGTACACCGAAAACATATTATTTTGCAGTTATCAAGAACAGTATTCAGGCTGACAGCAAGTGAGAGTAAACCAGTGTACAGTATATGAATGGACTGATAGTGCCCCCAAGAAAGCTCAAGTAAATATACCAGAAATTCAAATACAGTACCCTTAAATAACATCACCTGGTAATAATTGGAGCAGCATGTGTTTTACAACATTAGCATGAAGTGGCTCATCAAACGCACTTGATTTAGGGCTTTGCACAAGATGGAAATGAGCCCAGAGCTAAAATCAGTTCAGTTTTTAACACATAAGTGAGAAACCCTTGCTCCTATTAAAGAAATTCTTGTCACCATTAGAATGAGCTGAAACCATCTTTAGAACCTGGCAATGCACATGAGTTGTTTAAATAAGGAAATTAACAAACTGCAGGGTTTCTTGAAATGGCAACAACTTTCTCTATGTTTCTGTTTCTGCTACATCCCTTATGTATTTCCTTCCCTGAGAACCTCTTTTCTTTCCCAGCTTCAGTTAATATAAGTGTTATATAATCATTATTTATTGTCCATCTCCCAGTTATCTTCCTTTTTAGTGCTCTCTCTGAGACTATTTCTCCTCCCATTCTTCTGATGAAAACTTGTGCATAAAACATCCTCCTTGTTAAATGTTTTGAAAACTCTAGCTTCTGGAGACAGAATAATGAGTGGCTGAGTTTAGCTATTTTAAAATGGTAATAATCCCACTCCCTCAAGGATATGTAGACAATCTTGAATGGCTCAAAATACAAAAGAAAAATTTAAAAAGTGTAAATTATTTCCCTAAATCTCATAATTTTAGCCAATCTCATAATTTTCATGAGTTTTGACTTTTTGGATTTAGCTATACTGAGACTGGGGCCTTCCCATTTTTGTCAGTCTTCATTGCTGGAGTTGGAAAGAGATAATCCCTCAAGTATTTTTATATCCTCTCCTGTTTATGGGTTTAAATAGTGATCTTAGATTAGATTTCTTGCACTAAAGGATACAAGACAGGGCAGTAAAAGATACCAGTTCAGATAACCAAAAAATACACTGATCTTTTCTTCAACAGAGTCATTAAATAAGTCACCTTTTTAAAAATTCGGTTTGTCTTTTCTTTTTAAAGTGTGATCCCAAATAAAGTACATGTTAGTAAATCTAAGTTAAAGAATCCAGAAACCTGGCTCCATATGACATCAACAGCCTAAATGAAAGGTTGTGGCTCAGTATTTCAGGGCCCCCCTACACTTACAAGTAAAGGCACGACGGGATCTAATACACAATCCACACAATCGTGCCTCCTGTCATGCAACACATGCAGGATGGGAGGTGTGATTTCATAGATTTCATAGACATTATGGGATTGTGAATCAGATCTCATCATACCTTATTGTCTGTGCAGGAGAAGCCCAATCCCAGACTCTCCCTGCATCAGCAAGAAGTAAACTCCCATGGCTGTGGGTCCCCTCAGCTGATGGAGACCACCTGCTGGGATTTCCCACCTGAAGAGGCATACCGCCCCCCATGGCTGGGAGACCACAGCTTCTGTGATCTTTCAGCCCCATGGGGTGTTTCTGTGTTTGGGAGATCACAGCAACTGCAGTCTCTCCGCCATGGTGGGGTGTAGGGTCTCCTTTGCTGCTGTGAGACTTGTCAGCTGGGAGCTCCTAGGTTTGGGTTTACACATTGGCCCTCCCAGCTGGGAGCTCTGATCACGTATTTTGTGGAGTAACTTTGTAGCTTATTCCTTTTTTTTTAAAATGCCATTTTATTGATTGAATATGTGGCCAGGTGACCCTAAGATGCAATTGATTGGTTAAGTGTAATGTGTAGATGGGGCCTCAGAGATTATGGGGCTGGAAAAGCCATATTTGACAAGTCCTGAAACAAACCATGGTAATTTCCATGGATTTCCATGCTGAGTGTTCAATTTAAAAACTGCAAATGGTGTTAACCAGTGTGAGAAAAAGACCTGTCAACTTGTGAGTGCCAATTAGGAAGCAAATTTCTCCAGGTTATCTTCTCAGCATCACAAGTAACACTCCATCTTGTGTGGGATTAACTGCTGAAGAGAGAGAGAGAGAGTTGTAGAGAGTGATGTTTGAAGTAGGTATTTTTTTCTCCCTTGAAATTCCAGCAGACATAAGTAGTTATACAAAGAAGGTGATCAATTTAACATGTATTTCATTGTCAACTAATTAAAAGAAAATAGTTACGATTACAGGGAGGTCCCTAAAATGTAATTCAGTTTTAGAATGATTCCATGAGATTTCACCTCTTTTAAAAATGTACAAGTTTATTTGTACCTTGTGTCAGCTTCTGAAATATTGTTTTTTTTTAAATTTATGTTGACATTGAAACCTTCTTGCATTGAGACCTGCTGTACAAAAGACTTTGCTGGATTTACAGATCATCATGCATACATAGTTAATCTCACAACCTCATTTAAAGTTCAAAAGCAAAAAATAAGAACATTTCAAAATAAATTTTAGAGATTTTGTGTTTTATTAAAATCTTGTAGTCTTCCTTCTTTATGAATCTCAGATCTTGAATATTTTATTTTATTTTTTTTCTATATAAAGTTCTCTGGGAGATCTTTTGCCTTACTTATCTACCTGTTACATCAGAAAACAATTTTGAATGCTACAAAGATTTACAAAAAGCCATTTGCTTTTTGTTATAGTAACTCTGCCTGAGATAGCACATCTGTAGTAAAGACTAAAGAAACAGCTTTTGTCATTCCTGGAAATTTTAGAGCCAGATACTGCAGTAAGCAGCAGGTAGCTTTTTCTGTCGAGATGGAACCACCTTGGTTATGCGTGGGTGCAGAAATCGGTCTGTAGTTACGTCTTTTGTGGGATCTGTGCCTTTTGTTGTTAGATCAGAG
>NW_017729022.1:82202538-82207815 GCF_001723915.1 Gavialis gangeticus
AGATAGCACATCTGTAGTAAAGACTAAAGAAACAGCTTTTGTCATTCCTGGAAATTTTAGAGCCAGATACTGCAGTAAGCAGCAGGTAGCTTTTTCTGTCGAGATGGAACCACCTTGGTTATGCGTGGGTGCAGAAATCGGTCTGTAGTTACGTCTTTTGTGGGATCTGTGCCTTTTGTTGTTAGATCAGAGAGCTGGGATATACAGGACCTTAGTGCTATTCTTGCAAGTGTCACTTTTTATGGAAGTTACTTCAGCCCTTTTGAAGTGTAGGATCTGCCTACCACAAAGGGATGATTTTAAGTTTAATCAGCGTTCACAAGTCCTTTGGAGATCCTCAAGGAAAAGCCACAGTTTCAGGGTCTTGTTACACCTTATGCTGAGCCACACAATTGTTGATCAGTGTTAGTGCTAGCTTGGAGTTTGGAGCAGTCACACACTCAGTCTAGACAGAAAATCCTTCTCTGACTGTCCCCCAGTTGCACACCTGTGACTTGCCACTGGAGGACTGGTAAGCAGGGGCAGGACTAGGAGCTGGAGCTGTGTGTTGCCAGTGGAGGGCTGATGAGCCAGGACAGACTTCTATTATGAGCAGGGATGTGAGAAATCCTGGGATACTGGAGGATTTCAACCTGTGTGGCACATCTGTGGGGAGTGGCCACACCTTGATGGAACAGGAGATGGGTAGTGGAGTTCAGAGATAATCGTGCCCTGGAGTAGTGTAACTTTGAGCCACATAATGAGTGCTTAAAACCACTTTAAGGTATTGTGTGGGCAATTCAGGAGTTAAGAGCTCCAGGAGCTGCCCAAAAGTACTGTGTAACAAGGCCCTGTCATTATTACCACTATCATACTCTCACTATCAGACTATTATTTTTTAGTCTTTATTTTTATCCTTTATCGCTGTAGTAATGATTTCTAGTGCTATATTTTATGCAACTGATAGAGGAACATTTAAGACTAGACTCCCAAAATTGAAAGATCATCCAGATTTTGCAGGTCAGAAGCATCACAGATGGAATTCTTGCAACTTAGAAAGGCCTGCTGAAAATCAGAGCCCCATGTATTTTTCTGAGATCCTTGGTTTGTGTTTAAAGGCATGCAATTTTAATGAAGGTTTTCAGGATTGACAACAGGAGAAATAGCCAAAGGTTCTCTAAGTTGGTATCTAGAGATGTAGACCAGCCAACCATTCTTGGTATGTAATGTCTGTAATAGGGTTTAAAATAGCTCATTGCTGTTGAAACAGTGTATTTAAGAAACACAGTGGTATCATAACTGAACAGAATGGTTGTCCTTTGGTAACCTGCCTCTGGCAATGGACTATGCAGAAAGTTCATGTGAAAGGTGAAAATCTTCCAAGCCAAGGGAAAATAGATTCATTTACAAGACCCTCCTGATCTGCACATGTCCTGAAGGCTATGTTCTTTTTCCATCATTGATCTGAACTAAGTTTTCCAGTAGAGTGAAGTGCTTTAAATTATATTTGGTCATATATCTATTCAGAATTCCTTTTGATTCTCATTAAACTGCCTCAATTTGCTATAATAGCAAATCCCATATATTTGCTACTTGCTGCATAAAGTTTTATCAACTCTGATATTACGAGAGTGGATGCAGAAGGGCAACTTATCTGTTTTAACTATATACTTTTGGTATTTTGCCCATCTGTCTGAAGTGTTTTCTCCCTCTGTCTTGAAAGGCTGCAGACACACATGGTGTGACACATGTCTTCCTCATGGGCTGGATACTGAGCAGATTGATACGCACACAGCCCAAAGGGCTTTTTAACTAATATGCATCACTTTTTTCTGAAAAATGGTCCCCCTTAAGGTTTTGAGCACACAAAACTACCAAATCTAGTCACTAGTACAGTATTGAAATATGGCATTATTCATTGATTGATATGAATGGCTTTCATTTAGAAATAAAGCCTTGCTTAAAAATGAAGAGTAGAAGGACTTCTAAGCTGGCATTAAGTCAAGTAAAAGGTCATGAGCAAATTTTGGAAGCCTTTTCTAAACTTTTGTGGCAGTGATCTCAACCTTTTCAGACTCCAGGCAGCCCTCAGAAAATGCCAGCTTTTACCTTTCACTTGTTTTTTGACTATGGAAAAAACTAGAGCAATTTTTCTGTTGCAAAGAACTTATCTGTGGATTCCCATTTGAAAACTCTAGGTTTGCCTTGTAAATCATGTGTAGGTGTTTGCACACCTAAGGCCCTCTCTACACATTATACTTAGGGTGTGATTAACCTAGCCACAGGGGTTCACCACCTGCTGCCAGCCTCTATCTGACAAGGCTTGTGGTGGTGGCAGTGTTTCAGTGCTGCTCTCGCTGTGAGCCTCATCAGCTGCAGGGCTTGCAGCAGGGAGAATGGTGTGGCTGCTGTAATCTTCATTGGCTACGGGGCTCACAGCAGGGTCAGTGTCAGCAGCTGTGGGACTTTCAGCAGGGGCAGCGAGTCTTGTGAGGTGCAAGGCAGGTAGCAGGGAGACTGCTACTGCAGCTGTGAGCCTACACTGCTGAGGCTTGCAGCAGTGGCAGCATTCTTCCCACTGTGAGCTGTGCCCCGATAAAACTTGCAGTGGTGGCAGCATTCTCCCCACTGTCCTCACTGCGAGCCCTGCAGCCCCTGCTGGGAGCCCCACAACTGATGAGGTTCCTAACAGGGCAGCACTCCTGGCACTGCTCCCGCTGTAAGCCCCACAGCCCATGTTGTCTGCAGGGCTTGCTTCAGAGGCACGGCAGGGAATGCTGCTCCCTTTCAGCTGTGTGGCTCACAGCCGTGGGGGCCCATGCAGGGAGAGCCCAGGATCATGCATTACTCACCTGCAGTAAGAGGCAATGGGATCTAACGCACAATCCCACAATTGCACCTCCTGCACATGTGGCATCCCTTCAAAGGATCTCATGGCAACCAAGAGTGCTGTGGCACCCTGGCCGAGTACTGTAGTATAAAGACTACTAACATGCTTCAGTTCCTTACACTAAATTAGCACTGTTGCAGCCATACCATGTGTTGTAGTAATATATAATCTCAGCAGTTCCCAGGTACCCTGCTTGCCTAAAATCACTGTTAATTTTGTACAGTATCTTTTGCCTCCTTTCCTAAAATATTGGATGGTGTTCTGCTTTGTTTTCGCAGCAGCGGTGCCTGTATGTAAGGTGTAGATGAAATGAACCTTTCTGTATGTCTTTGTACCTCTTAGGGATCATTTTAATAAACCTGTAAGGTACCATAATAATTGGGTGTTATACATAACAGCTAGGCAGACACAGGTCAAAAAGTAATACACTTACATAAACTCATGTTTTGTGTATATGCATGAGTCATCACTTTTTGCTTCTGCATAGGGTTTGCCCTACTCTAAAACCAATTAAAGGTTCATAATCCTGAGAATATCACAGTTCTGTTCCATGTCTTTTATCTTGTAAATGTGATTTGAAAGAGCAAAATCTTGCAGGTAAGCAGGTGCGAAGAACCAGTTCTTTACTTGGATGCACATGCAGTGTTCCTGTTTAAGTTCATGGAAAGCTTGCCCATGTCCCAGATAGCTATAGCCCCAGTCTCTTCTCTATTGGGATTTTCAAAGTAATAAACATGGGAATCTTTAAAACAGATATATAGAGAGATTTTTTAGCTCTCTTTTGCCATCTGTCTGGTGGCCCCAAAGGTCACAATTGTAGCCAGATATCACTATAGCTATTTTAGGCTCTGTGTGCTTGTGCACGTGATGGTCATCATGATGTACATATGATGAAAATGTAATATGTGTGCCATAATGGCATCACACATTACATGTGTGTCAGTTTTGGGAGTTTTAAATATCTTTGCATTGTTGCAGACTAAACTATCTTTGCAATGTTGCAAAATGCAATGATGCAGCTGTCAGTTTGCCTCCCCAGCTGCAGCAGAGGTGGGCAAGCTCCACAGAAAAAAAGGATTGGGCCCCTTGCCACTTCTGCCTTCAGCAGGCACCTGCCTGAAGGCAGAAGCAGTGAGGGATCTGATCGTTGTTTTTTTTTGGCAGAGCTTGCCCACCTCTCCTGTGGCCAGGGGGCAAGCTGCCAGCAGGCCCAGCAGCCCATTAGCTCTGAGGGGCACCAGTCCCCTTTGTGCCTGTGGTGCCCCCTGGGGCCGCCCAAGTGGGCTGCTAGCAGGCTGAGGGCTGCCCCAGTTTACAGGTAACACCTGGCCAGATCCAACTCTTCCCCAAGCCTGCCAGGGCTTCCAGCACCCTGTGCACTGTTCCCACTGCCTAGGACCACCTAGGACCAGGGCAGCACAGAGAAGCAGCAGGAGGGTGGCTTGGTATGCTGGTGGCTGGAGAAGGTGGCAGGGATGGTGCATGGGACACTGGAAGCCTGCCAATCACAAGCTTCCCCAAACCTGTCCAGACTTCCAGCAACCTGCGCACTACCCCCACCTCCTTTTTTGGCTGCCATCACACCCAGCTGCCCTCCTGCCACTTCTCTGCATTGTCCCAGGGGCAAGTCAGCCCATTCCCAAGCTATCCCAGATAGCAGGAAGGTGCTGGGGACAGTGCACTGGGTACTGGAAGCTCTGGTGGGCTTGGGGAACAGTTGGATCTGGCTGGGTACCGCCTGTGAGCTGGGGCAGCCCGCAGCCCGCTTGCAACCTGCCTGGACAGCCCAGGGCAGTGCTGCCATAAAAGGAAGGACTGGGGTCCCCTGCAGCTCAGGGGCCACTCAGCCCACTGGCAGCTCATCCGCAACCCTTGCCCCATCCACAGGAGAGGTGGGCAGGCTCCATGAAAAAAAAAGAAAGGATCAGCCCCTTGCTGCTTCTGCCTTCAGCCAGGTGAGGAGCCCAATCCTTTTTGGTTTTTTTGGCAAAGCCTGCCTGTGGTCAGGGGGCAAGCTTCTGGTGGGCTGAGCAGCCCCTTAGCTGTGGGAGCCCCTGGTGCTTCCCTCTCTGGCAGTGGGCACCCCCTTGGGCCACCTGGGCGGGCTGCTAGTGGGCTGGGGGCTGCTCCAGCTCAGAGGCAGCACCTGGCCTGATCCAACTCTTCCCCAAGCCTGCCTGCTGGAAGCCATCTGGGTGCTGCTCCTTGGGTGGGTTTAGGAAACAGTTGGATCGAGCTGGGTGCTGCCTCTGAGCCAGGGCAGCATCTGGCCTGCCCAGGCGGCCCTGTGGGGCACTGCAGCTACAGAGGAAAGGACTGGGGCCACCAACAGCTCAGGGGTTACTCAGCCTGCTGGCAGCTCACTCCCTGGCCACGGGGAGGCTCCGGCTCTGACAAAAAAAAAAAAA
>NW_017729022.1:82207896-82212201 GCF_001723915.1 Gavialis gangeticus
AAAAAAAAAAAAAAAAGATTGGGCCCTGTGATATAACGTGATGAAATAATTGAAATGGTGGGTTTCAATTAAAAACCCAGTGTTTCAATTTAGAGGGCATAAAATAAACCTTGGGGATTAAACCCCTGTCATGTTTACAAGTGCCCTATGCTACCCAGGGATTTCTCTGTACAGGGATAATCCCCAAATAGTCGGTTAAACTAAGTCTAAGGCTTCTTTGCATTGTAGGAGCCATGCAACAAACAGCCTTAAAAGACTAATGGGTAATGGGTGTTATTCTTAAATTAGCATTTAATTCTTTTTATATTAAAAAGATGCATAGAATTAAGGCAGGCCAAGGTTAATAAATCATTTCACAACATAGCTGTTGAATGAAATACAGGTAGTCCTAAGTCTCAAGTTGACACACAAGTCTTATACATGGATAATTGGTATATGGGACATGTACATAATAAATATTGAAGTTAACCAATGCATCACAGCATGTCTTATGTTTGCCAGGTGATGTGTTGCTGTGTCTAGATTTCTTTTCTTATGTATAATAGACAATAGATGACCATGCCTTGATCCATGTGAAGTCATTCTGCTCACAACAGACAGAAAAGCTAACCTGGAACTGAGAAACATTCTAAATGTTGTATTTCCATTTCACTTTGCAGATTTCTAACTTATTCCTACCTTCTGGCCTTCAATGCTTGGCTTCTGCTGGCACCAATTACTTTGTGCTACGATTGGCAGGTCGGGAGTATTCCTTTGATTGAGTCAATATGGGATGCAAGGAATTTAGCCACAATTCTCCTGGTGGTGGTTATGATGTTACTTAGTCTACATTGCATAACAGCATTCAAGGTAATTAAAAAGTATGCTAAAATCATATCAATTAAATATTGTCTTTATTTCCTAGTCTTTGGAAGAAATGACCAATAAGTACAGAGAGAAATTTCTTTTTTTGCCAAAAAAGAATGGAGAGGGTTTTCCCCTCTCTCATTTTCTATAACTTTCACGACCAAACCCAAAAGATTAAATTCTACTATTAGTTGAATGCATCCAGTTCTCAGCGAATTTTATCCATACCTCTAAGGGTACTGAAACCTAAGAATGGGACACAAAATAAGAAAAAGGTCCTAAATGATATGAAATGATAGTGCAGGGCATTTTAAAATGACCTGGCAATCATTATTTAATATAAGCTGTACATCCTTTCTACTTGGCTTCACAATTCAGCAATTACACGACAAAAGAAAAATGATTTCACATTGGATTTGTATGGGACAGAGGGGTGGCATAGGTTTAAAAAAAATAGAAATCTTTGGTGATTATGGACAGCTGCATGGTAGAAAGCAGGGTAGACTAAATAAGATGCATATAGAGCACAAGCTTTCGTGAACTCAAGTTCACTTAATCAGGTGCTCTGAAAGGATAGCACAGAGCAGTGTATAAAGTGGGGTGAAATATCTGAATACAAAAGGTGGCAAAACAGGGCACAGAAGGAGGGAGTGGGGCAGTTCTGGGTGAGGCATACAAGCAAAGAACCCATAGGAACACAGAGGTCACACAAGCTTAATCCAGTTAATAAAATAAGGATGTGTAGTCCCTATTTAAACTATACTTAACACAGTCCAGTTTGTGCATGATTTCTTGTTCTGCTATTTCCTGTTCAAACTGTTTTTTAAAATGTTGTTGCCTGAGAACAGAAATCCTGAGGCTGGCAATGGAGTGTCCAGGGAGACATAGGCCTTTGTGCCTTTTTCAGCTACAAGGTATAACTCTGAGTAGAAAAACATAGTTATCTTAGGGGTGGTTCTTTTTTTTTTTTTTTTTTTGAAGGAATAGAATGTTCCTTTTCCTTAAGTGTACAGGCCAAAACCACAATATGGTAGTAGACAGTTCTCTTGAATTCTTTTGAAATGTGCAGGTCATGCATAGGCTGTTTCCATCACCAGAGTTTTCTCTGTGCTCTTGGAAAGAGGATTGAACTGATTAAAACACTGTTGGATAGTTAGGCAATTCATCTGGACTCTTTTAACACCAGTGAATGCCTGATAGAAAAGGTGTGAAAACAGCTTGTTTATAGGACAGTGTCTCCTTGTTTATAGAAGAACGTCTCCTGCAATTCTCTTGTTTTTATTGTTAATAGCAGAACAGATTGATTTGGAATCAAAATCTTTGGGTAGGATTTTCAGAAGTGCTCAGCTTTGACATAAGACTGTTCCCAGGCAAGTCACAGAATCATATAATAGTAACTAAGAATTGGTTGAGAGTGTGAAGGTACAGTAGAAGGCAACTTGCATGTCCGTTACTGCAGAATGGTAGAGTTCAAGATACTAAGGAAGGAGAGCAGCAGAATAAAGACACTGGACATAAGAAAAGCAGGCTTGAACTCAAAGAACTTGTAAGCAGGATCCCCTGAGAGGTAAGTCTAAAGGTAGAAGGAGTCTAGAAGAGCTGGTCGTACTTTAAGAAGGCCTTATTATGGGCACAGGAGTAAACTATCCTGATGTGAAGAAAAAATAGTAAGTGCAACAAGGGGCCAGTCTGGCTAAACAGTGAGCCATTTAGTGAGTTGAAATTAAAAAAGGAATCTTACAAAAATTGAAACTTGGCCATATTACTAGGGAAGAGTATAAGAGTATCACATGGACATGCGCAGAGAAAATCAGGAAGGCCAATACATGATTTGAGATTCAACTCAAGGGATGCTAAGGGATGAAAAGGGCAATAAAGGATTCTACAAGTTGGTCTAATAAAAGATATTGGATTTACCTAAAGAACCTTGTCTGCCTATGTCCTTAGACGAGGGGCAGGTAATTATTTTGGGCGGGGGGCAGCTTACTGAGTTTTGGCAAGCTATAAAGGGCCGCATGACAGGTAACTGGGGGCAAATAAATATTAATTTTCTAAATGTTTTAGGGGCCCCGCAGGCCAGATAGAATGGCCTGGTGAGCTGCATCCGGCCCGCAGGATGCATTTTGCCCACCCCTGCCTTAGACCAACATGGCTACAACCTACACCCCTGAAAAATAAGAGGAAGACTAAGGAAAGGGTAGGTCTCTTACTGAATGCAGAAGGCAATCTAGTAACAGATGATGTTGAGAAAGATAAAATACCACTTTTACTCACATACCACATGCACTCTTTCTGTGCTGGAATCAAAGCTTATGGATGCAGTGGCGGCTGCATAGGAGCTATAATGGTTGCTGGGGCTCTGTTTCTTTCCCAGCCACAGAAAGGGAGGGGTAGAGTGCAGTCATCTGCTTGCAGCTAATTTTAACTTTTTCACAGCTGCTTCTGTAATATTTGGTTATATTGTCATTGTCGCCTGTTAGGGTGTCCCAAGGAGGATGAGTTCTGGTGTGAAACAAATAACAGTAGCAGATAAACTTCCTAGAACTAAAATGTCCCATTTTTATTTGTATGTTTCTATCATTTCTTTAAAAGTGAGGAGTGGGAAGGAGCACAGAAAATATAAATTGAATTGTGGGCATAATTTTTTATGATTAGACTCAAAACACATTTTGAATGGGAGAGCAGTGGCTGTTTACTGTGACATGGCTCATTTGTAAGAATACAGATGATTCTCCTACCAGGCAAGTGGCAGGCTGTTGCTGCCTAGTTGCAATCTGTATCTAGCATAAGGCACATCAGGTTATTTCATATTTTTTGTTGCATCAAATGTTCTCTATTAAAAAAAAAAAAAATGTAAATTCACAGAACTGTTGATTGCTATTTTTCTCCTTACATAATATGTTGGAATCAGGAAATGAGGTTACAGTTTGTTTAAGGAATTATTTTAATATTAATAAGGCAAGAGTTACAGTATGTGTGCATGCACTCATGTGCATGTGTGCGCATGCGCGCACACACACACACTCTTAGTTTTCGTTAATATATACTTAATTTTCCATTAATGCAGCATGGATGTGGGTATACCCACACCCATATACACACTGGATGTCCATAATATTTTTTTTTTCTTTAGTGCAAGGCATAGGAATATTGCAAAAGACTGGCAACAACAAAGAACTTCAGGCAGGAAATGTTATATTTTGTTTTGATGCAAGGAGGTAGATGGGTATGTGTGCATTCACACAGTGAGTTATGGATTATATTACATCAAATGCATTTACAGAGTGCATGAATTATTGGACTGATGCCTTTGTTATCATCGAATTTTAAATGGGACTAATTTGTTGGTGACATGTGATGAGGATAATAACCCTGTTGGAATGTACATGTGTTGCTGATAAAAGATGCTTAAGTCATGCAAGTTTCATAGTTAGTAGGGTCGGAAGGGACCTGAGCAGA
>NW_017729022.1:82212568-82224300 GCF_001723915.1 Gavialis gangeticus
TGTAGAGCGCCACACCCCTGCCTTTCCTCCCTGTCCTGTCTTTCCTGTACAGCTTATAGCTCTTGATATTCACTGCCCAGTCGTGCCTTGGGTCCCACCACGTTTCAGTGAGCCCCACTATGTCTAGGCTGGTGTCAGCTAGCAGGAGGGTGAGTTCCTCCTGCTTGTTTCCCATACTACGAGCGTTTGTGTAGAGGCATTTGAGGCCTCCTGTGGATGTGTGCACTGGCCCCCTAATCACAGCATTGCCCTGGCCCCTGTTGCTTACCTGTGTATATGTTCTGCTCGTTGGTCTAGGATGGGTTGTACTTGTGGGTGCTGCTTGGTTTAGCAGTCCAAGGCTTCCTCCTCCCTCGGCTTTCCCTTCCCCCGATGAGCCTAGTTTAAAGCCCGCCAAACAAGTTGATTGTTTTAATTTCATTTTATGAATACTTTATTTTTAAACTCCAGCAGGAACATGAACTGATCATGCCAAGGTTTCTTTTCCCCAGTTTGACATATGCCATGCTTGGAATGCAGTCATGTATTTTATTAGAATGAGTTTTTACACTGAAAACAGCACAAGTCAAAGAGGCAATTGTCCAGTTTTTGATCATTTAGAGCAGTGGTGGCCAACCTTGTTGGCTGGCATGCCACTAGTTAATAGGTCTGTGAGAAGTGACTAGTATTTGCTTTGGATTCGGATTCAGCTGATTCAGGGAACAGTGATTAGATCTGGTGATTCGAATCACTGTCCCAAGTTGAGTCGGCCTAATCCGATTCAGAGATTCAGCTGCTGCCAAATAAGCCAAATCTCTGAATCACGTAGCCCCCATCCCCTGCCCACTCTCCCAGCCCCTCCCGACCCCAGCTCCTGGCTCTTTGAAAAAAAAGCCCCCACTCACTGGCTCCTGCCCAGTGGTGGAGGGCGTGATCTCCACTGCCCCGCACTGTGTGAGGGGCTCTGCACGAGCCTCCAGAAGTCCTGAGGCCACTGCAGCAGCTGGTGAGCCTGGGGCTGGGGGAGTGGTGGGGGTCAGAGGACTCATGACAGAACCCCCACACAGTGTGGAGCACTGGGGGTAGTGGGGATCATCCCCCTGCTGGGCAGCATCCAGTGAGTAGGGGCATTTTTTTAAGCAACTGAGAGCTGGGGCTGGGCGGGGCAGCAATGGGAGGCGGAGAGTTTGGGGATGCTTGGGGGGACTGGGGGAGCAGGCAGGGAATGGGGCCTGGCTGGGAACCCCCATGGTCCCCTCCCTCCTCCACCAGCCTCTCCTCCCCTGCCCCCTACTTACCAGCATGGAGTCTGTGTCCAGCTCTCTGCTGCAGCCACTGGGGACTGCCTGAATTGCTGAAGCTCTCTGATTGTTTTTCCGAATCGATTCAGAGAGCTTCAAATCAATTTGGACCTTTTAATTTTTCTCCTAATTCAATTCAGATTCAGAGATTTGGCCACTGAATCAGGCCGAATTTCCCAATTTGAATCAGCACCCGAAGCTTCGCACAGCCCAGCTAGCTAAGTCCTGAGCCTCCCCAAGTGCCGCTTTGATCCTCTGAGGCTACCTGATAGAGTTCGTTTCCTGGGGAGCTGGAATGGAGGTAGGGTGCAGGTTCTGGCCAAGCAATGCAGAGTTGGGGAAGGACACTGCTGTGAGAGAGGTATCACCAGAGCCAGGATAACCCTTCTTTGGCTCTGCAGCTGCCACAGTTTTTATATGGCAAGTGGGATCCAAAGCCCTGAATTCGGTGGCAGCCTCAGGGCCAGGGAAAGGTTAACCAGGCTTGTGGCAGTGATACCTGACAACACCTCTCACAGAAGCACCATATCCTTTCTGCTTCACTTGAGGCTGGACCGCCGCTTCTTCCATTCCCGTGTTTTCTTTTATTGAACACCCCGGGCATTCATGCTACACACAGCTGCCTGTGCCACCATGCCTCAGGTTGGCCAGCCCTGGTTCAGAGGAATGAGAATCACTGCTTCTCTTTCCCTTTTCCTCTGTTTCTGTCCATTGCAACTTTGTTTCCCTGTCTGCATCAGCAAATTCTGGCTTAATACCCTCTTTAGTAGCCTTTATTAAGTGGGTCTCCTGTACATGGAAGGTTCCTGCCAGAGAACCTACTTTATAAGCCTAAAGGGGCACAAAGAGCTATGCAACCAGCAGCCAGCTGAGTAAGACTTGCTACTCCATCTCAGATTTTAGATCTGCTGGCACTTTTGTTGTTGTTGTTGCAATAAACCTGCCTTACTGCGCTTGACAGCAAATGACAAGTAACACATTGTTCCTGAGAGGGCTTGGGAAGGGGCTTGTTTTCTGCAGCACTTTCACTGCTCTCTGTTCTCTGACTGAGATTTTTGCTGTGGAACTCTTAGGCCAAGATTTCCAGTAATGACTAGATTTTGGATGTCCAGTTTGGAACTACTTTAATGGAGCCTGATATCCAGCAGATAGGTGCCCTGACTTTTCTGAAAATCAGACCTCTCTTAAATTGTCTCAGCCTGAGAAGTTGGAATCAGCAGTCACTACTGAAACTCTTTACCTCACATTCCCTTCTCCTGTGTAGTGATAGAAACACTATTGGAGTGAAAAACTTTCCAGACAGAGCTACTATGAGTATTTAAGTAACTAAATGAATTATATAAAGCTGTTTGCAATCTGTGTCTGTAGAGAAAAGAAGGATAGGTTAAAGAGGCCATAAAATATCATTGTCAATACTTACTTATCCATATCTAAAAAAATATATATCTATTTCAGCTGCTATTTCCTTGGTCTGCCGCTGTTTCTGAAAGTTTCTCTTTGTTCCACAGGTCTGCTGTCCTTTCCCTCTCCATGGGCATTTATACATGTCCTCTGGAACTGTGTGTGTGTGTTGGGGGAGTGCTTTAATTAGAGCAGCTCTGAGAGCCGCTCTAATGAACGTACCCAGAATTTGACATGCGTCAGTGTCCCTGTGCTAACAAAATGGCTGTAGGGGCGCTTTAAAGCTTGTTGAACAAGCTTCAGTTAAAGTGCCGCTGCCGCCATTTTTCAGTGTGGAGATGCTAATACACGTGACACTGGAGTCTGCTGGAGCACTGGAGATTAATGAAATCTACTCTGATATGCTGTAATTACAGCTTGTCAGAGAAGCCTCACTGTATGTGTATAAGCCCCCTAATTGACTATTTTCATGTACATAATGGAGCTGGACAAATGTTACGTTTTTATCTGATATTTGGTATAGGCTGTATCTGATTCTTTCTCAGGGCATTTTGTGCCCAAAGCCTATCTAACTTCTCTCCCAATTTGATATTTGCTGCTGCTGTTGTTGATATTTGAGATCTGATATTACCAAACAAATCTGTCTTTTTCCAATGAAAAAGAACAGAAGCAGGAATAAATGTTGTAAGCCCAATGTTAACAACAAGGAAAAGAACTGTTATGCCTTCCAGTTTCAGGGTTAGGTCACTTAGGCTAGGGACAGACAGTCTAACCTGGCTAGGCTGAACTGATTTCCAACCATACAGACAGTCCATCTGGACTGAGGAAACTCGGGCACATGTCCGTAGTGGCTCAGGCTGGAAGCCAGGGCAGTGCTAGAGCAGCCCTCCCTGCTCTTCCACAATGCTGAGCTGAGGGGGGCACGACCAGGCCCCAGCAGGGCTCTGATTAGGCAGGGGTATGAACCCTCACTCTGCCTGCAGTCCCAGGCTTTTCCCCACTCACTGCTCAAGGGGCAGGAGTGTTGCCAGCCTGTAGCCCTCAGCCAGCACTCTGAGGCAAGGTGGGGTGTGCAGAGCTTTTCACTCTCCCTCCCTGCTTCTGTATACAGTACTGTCTGCACCAAACTGACAGGCAAGCAAGCCAGGGGAAGAGGGGAGTGGGGAGCTGATAACAGTGTTTATCATCCTTATCTCACTGTTTATTGCCCTATTAAGAAAACAGAGAGACATTACCAGCTATCTGTTGATTCAGCACGGACCCAGCATGTAGTCTGCTAGCTAATACACAGATACTTTCTCCGCAGGGCAGAGGGGAGGGGGGAATTCCTGCTTAGCGGGGAGTGGTGAGGAGAAGGTGGGGAGCAAATGGCTCTTAAACAGCTTTTCCAAGGAAGGACATTAAGCTACCTGTTGAATAGCTCCAAAAAGCCTGTCTGCCTTGGTCATCTCCCACAGCATGGACTGTAGCCAGCATGTGGCCTGCTAGCTAATACTGAGGTATCTGTGAGGGATGGGGAATGCCTGCTTAGCACAGAGTGGGGGTAGGGAGCAGCAGCCAGGCAGATGCCTGCAGAGACTGCTGAACTCCAGCCAGGGAGCAGAGGGGAGGGGCCAGCCCTGCTGTGGAGCATATAGCCCTGCCCAGCCAGAGAGCATGCTGGGGGAGTCTGATTTAACTTAAACCAGGAATGGGTCTGGGATGGATATTGCATAAATTGGTTTGAACCAAATCAGTTAAGTACATTCAACCAGGTTTATCTCAAACCAGTCTCAGCCATTTGGAAACTGGTTAATGTGCACTGAAAATCTGTTTTGTTACAGGTTTAAACCAGTTTCTGATCACTTAAGCTGGTTTATGTGTAATGTCTGTCCCTAGCCTTACAGGAGGGATGCTGAATTCAGTAGCCTGGTTTTAAATTTTCTCTATGATTTTCAGGGGATACAGGTCATCTGCTCCCAAATTGTACCCCATTTCAGAACAATACCAGTTCCCAAATGCTTCAAAGATTCTGCAAGGCGGAGAAGGCTATTTATCAACTGTATATATCTGACTATCTGGAAAGCACAGTCCTTTTCATAAAAGCTCCATTTTAAATAAATCCTACTTGAGACAGTCAGTGGGGAGGTACAGTCGGGGGGTACAGGTCATTTACCTCCATCTGCTCCTGGAGATGGTCACTAGCAAAAGCACAGTATACAGTACTAGACTTCCCTGCTGAGTTAATGTGGTGGGGGGGAGAGGGTTGGGGATGGAATGATTCCTAATGTACTGTCAAGACAACAACTCTTTTATTGGCATGTCACAATTATTCAGTGAGCCTGAAAGGAAAACCCTTTAAGTGTTTGAAATGCCTTTCGACATGGCATTATTAGGTCATTGCTTAATTAGTAATGCTATTAAATTGCAACTTATCTTCTACTTGTAGCTGTAAAACATACAGAGCATGCAATGGATCAGATTCCATACTCCATGCTGGAGAATTCTTGGGTGCAAACCCTGAATAGGATCTAGACCTAGTGAGTTTTGTAGAAGGAAAACTCAGGCAGGTGTTAAGGGCAGTTATTCAGAGCACAAGGAATGTGGACAGTGGTAGTATAGAAACATATAACTGAAAGACCCTGGGGGGATTTAGTATGTCTCATGACTGACTTCATTCTCTCTGCCCTACCAGTGAACTTATCTTGTCTTTAAACTCATGATTAACACTGCCAAAGATACTTGTTTTGTACCAAAGTTACTAATTCTTGTACCTTATCCTTGTCTTCAGAAGAAACTGTCATGAGATGTTGAAAAGACAGCTAAAATAGGTATGCTTTTTCCCAGCTGGAAAAGAATTGTTGTGATTTATTTAAGACCAAAAAATCTCTAGTGGCCTGTAGGTTGTTTGTTAGTGAATTTGTCATACTGTTCTGCATGTTATAGCTACATAGGATAGGGTGTGATCTTTTTAAGATTATAAATGCTACATGCAATTAAGGAAAAATATTATGCCTACAGGCGCTGACTTTTATTTTTGCTGGGGGTTGCTAAAATGATGAGCCTGTGGAAAGTTTTATGCATTTCAGGTGACAGCCCTCTCCCTGAGGCAGGCCCGAGCCCTCGGGCCCCCACATACTTGGCACCTCTGATTATGCCATTGTATTTATATGCAATTGTTCATTAAATTTTACTTGAGATGTTATTTTAAGGTAGAGCTTGCTGTGTCATTTCTCCTTTAATTATGGCAGGACATTTTATACTGAATTATAATGCATCTGTGCTTACCTGTGATTTCTTTCTGGAAATGCCCTTTATAAAATGGTTTATAAACAGGAAGACAAATCTGACAGATTCCTCAGTCCCCCACACTGTGTTCCCTGGCTCTAAATGTTTAATAAGTTCATAGTCAGGGACTGAATTTTTTATATATATGCTTTTCTATAGTTTTCACTAGAACTTGCTAACTATCTTCTGTCATGCTATTTACAGTAGACTGCAATTCTGAGACTTCTGCATGATTTCCCTTGCTTGGCATTTCTTTAATAAATCACTGCCTATGGACCTTTCTAGGGAGCCAATTACCTTTTAAAATTTTCTCTAGTACTAACAGTATGTTTTTTGGAAGTATGTCTAGCAAAATTCTTTTGTCACAACCCCCCCAGAACAATACCAGTTCCCAAATGCTTCGAAGACTCTGCAAGGTGAAGAAGACTATTTATCAACTGCATATATCTGGCTAGCTGGAAACCACAGTCATTTTCATAAAAGCTCCATTTAAAATAAATCCTGCTTTCATTTTCTTGAGGGTCCACTTGAATTCCTGACAGCACTGCTAAGGTCACTACTGCTGTTCTTAATACTTAGCAGTGAGGTTTTTCATGCCTCTTCTGTTGTTAACATTTGCTTCAGGGAGGGAACAATTAAGCCTTAAAAAACTCTGCTTAGCCAAAACTGAAGGCAGAGAGAGGAAAAATTCCTCACAGGAACTCTGTCTTGCTGACAGACTTTTAAGAGCATAGAAAACTGCAAGCTGATCAGCTAGGCATCTTTGCTGTTGATGGAAAATACCATAAAAGCCTTGCTGGAGTGTTAGGCATGTCAAGCAGAAAATGCAAGCAAAAGGAGGCATTTTTTGTAAGCAACTGTCAACCTGGCAAAAATACTTTCTGTACATACCTATTTTTCACCCTCATGATCATTTGAGCTGAAAGAAAAAGCAGGTTTGGACTGCTTTACTGAGTAGGTACAGCTGAAACTGAAATATTTTGTTAGTTTTCAGACATACAGATATCCCCAGGACCTCACAAGATGAGCTCTTATCTCCTATAAGATTTTTTTTCATACAGATGAATAAAGTTGACATTTTTGCTTTTTTGCACTAAAAATGTTGTTTTGGAGTATGCTTTTTGTTTGTTCTATCCCCTGTGCCTCCTCCCTCTTAGATGCTGCTGCTGTATCCCTTTACAGCACCCTCTGATGGGGAAAAAACCCTTGGATTGCAAAGTCTGTTGGGGTGTAAAAAGACCATTCTTGGTGTCATTGGGCTTCGGGTTGTGTCCAAACATAGTGGTAAATAAAATGAATTAACGGAAGATGAGATGACGATAAGTTTTTTGTTGTTGTTGTTGTACTTCTCCCCCCCCTCCCCCACCCTTTTTTTTTTAGTTGGCTTGTGATGCACAGTTTGGCTCCAAGATCTGTCCTATTATTTTTATTATGCTCCTCCTATTACTTGGTGAGTGGTAAAACCCTTGAGAAGCAAATTACCTTCACATATAAAACAAGTATGCTCCAGCCATTGTGCTTTATCTTTGTTCTTTCTTCATGCACTATAGCACCCTACTGCCTCTGAATGAAAAAGGAAGGGGAAAAAACATGAAGGTCAAACATTTTTGTAAATCCTGGAGCCAACTTGTTTTTCCTTTTCCTCTTCAGAATGTGACATGTCTAATTTAAAGTATGCCCACCCTACTGCATGCTGTTAGAGAAAACCATTAAGAAGTGCAATTAGAGGTTTTAGGGATTAAGACAGATCAAGTGAATCCATTGAATTAGAAAGCCACTGGAAAGCCAAATAATGAAGACTTGGATGTGATTAATCACCCTGAGTTTGAACATATCTTCTAGCTAGCTACAAGTATAGTGTCAAACCTGTTTATAAATGGATGGAAAAATGACAGATACTATCTACCAAAAAACCCATGTCTCAGTAAATTAAATTCCTGCTTCTTGCGCTGGGTCTCAGAATTAGAAATGCCTTCATTTTTTTTTGTTCATTATAAAGAGCCTGATTTTTAAAGATGCTAAGCATCCATGGCTCCTACTGACTTTAGAAAGAGTTGTAACTGCAGAGTTCTTATGTAAATCAAGCCCTAGTTCACATTATGGTAGCATTAATTTTGTTTTCTTTCCTAAAAGCAGAACATTGATATAATTAGATTAGTTCTCATCATCTACGATCCATTCTGAAGACTTCCAGTGAAGTACTCCCTGGTCAGGCAATTGGTGATGATTTCATAGGCTAGCAATCACTTTCTTGCTCAGGTGTGTGGCAAGCATGTGTGCATTTGAATGTGTCGGTGTCAGGGTTTCCAATCCAGCAAAACTTTTTTTACTGACATTCTGCAGACTTTTTTTTTTTTACTGACAGTCAAACTTTCACTGACACATGTTTTTAATGATAAGTGTTTTATATAATGTAGATGCAATTCTTCTGCCAGGCTCTACCCTGCTTCCAGGACCCAGTTAAAAGAGTTCAGATCTAGGGGTTTAACAGCAACCACAGTAAAAAAGTGAAAAAGTTTGGTTGTCAGTAAAAATAGTTTTTAATAAAAAATGTTCTTGGTTTAGTAACCCTGTTTGACTGCAGTAATGGTTTTACACCATGATGCCCACCCCACCCCCAGGGACCCCCTGCTTACTGACCCTCACACCTTGATGTCCCTGAATGAACTCTGCTCTATGCCCCCCCACTTCCAGCCAACCTCTGCTGGACCTCCTTCCCCCTGGTCCTGGCACAGACCCCTAAAGAAGCCTACCTGCAATCCAGCAATGTTATAGGCCACTGGTGCTGTGCTCCATCAGTGCTTCGACACTGTATCTAGTTCCTTCCCCCCCATGGAGTTTTAATCAGTTGCAGCTGTTTAAAGTCTTTTTTGGATTTTATGGATAGGTGTTCTTAGCCTGATTTTTAATTTTTTTTTTCACTGACTCTTCATAAATTTATGGGCAGCTGAGAACCTGGGGCGTGTATACTAGTAGTGCTGAAGAGCAAGAAAGTAGGTTTTCTTTGCTGTTGAATGCTAGGAATGGGACAGACCCTGCTAAACAGTTTAAAGTGCAGTTAAAGCAGTTGAATGGTGACTGTAAAACAGTGCTATGCATCTCCATGTTTCTGACCTTCAGTGACTTAGTGTCAGATCTCCATTCTTCTACCTGTGATGAATATTGGTGTTTTTTTCAGTGCTTGGAAGAGAGATCTCCAAAGGAAAACTAAGTTGTTGTAGGAACGGGGTATAAGGGTATTGAACTGAGGTTGGGTATTCAAAGGAAATGGTACTCATGAAGGCATTATCTTTTGGATGGATCAGCTGGGGCAGCCCATGAACTTGGGATAATTACTGTAAGACTTGGGGTAGTTCAGTTTCATTCCCTAACGAAGTACTAGCTTGAGCAGTTCTACTTTGCCAAAAATTTCTGCTGAAATCTCAGTTAAGTGTGTTCTCCTTCTCTATGTACCCCATTTCCTGATCTTTTAATATTATTGCAAGCCAGTCAATATCCCAGATTGAATTTGTCATCCCATGTCTAGGCATCTAAATGTGTGTGTGTGTTTGTTTTTTTTACCCCATTTCTCTTGGAAGTAGTGGGTATTAGCAACTACAGCAGCACAGCTGTGGATTCTTTGTCCCCAGCTGCCTTATCCCAAAGGGAGTTAAAACTGTAGACAGGCTACTTGGATTCCTGCTGTAGGCAAAGGCACAGAGAGTTTACAGCAGCAGGAGAACAGGAATCGAGGAGCTCCTTTCTGTCCTGACATGCCTGCCTTCTTCTGCTGCTTGTATCACAGCTGCCAAATGGAGTAGCTATGCTGTCTCATCTAGCTTTAGCCTGGCAGACATCTCCCCAGGAACAGGGGTGAATCTTTGGCTGACCTAAGTGCACTGAACACCACTTATGCACTCATTTAAAGGGAATTTAGCAGGCTGGCAAATCTGACTCTAATTTAATATTATATGCAGAAGGTGCAGCTAGGCATTTGCAAATCCTACTACTTTGTAATGTGGCAAAATGGGAAGAAATGAGATGCAAATGAGTTAGTATTGACCCAGTGAATTGTGAAGCCAAAAACAGTTGAGAATGTGATGAATACTCTGCACTATAAGCATATGTGAAGCTCATGAAAGCACTGTCTTTTGGATGAATCAGCTAGGGTACCCCATGAATTTGGAATATTTTTTGTAAGACTTGTATACAGTCTTGGGGGCTGCATGAATAAGAGTCAAGAATGAACTGAAGAGTTACCATACTTACTCAAATCCAAAGCAAGGTTTTTCCCCCTATTCAATATGGCCAGGGGAAGGAAGTGGAGCAGGGATGCTTGTTGTTTTAGATCTGAGTAGATGCGAACGGGGGAGGGTAGAGGCTGTGGCTCTGACTCTAACTCTGAGCTCAGCTTTGGAGTTAGAGCTGTAGCTGCTTCCCCCTGCTACCTGCCTGTCACCTTGCTGCTGTTTGCCTTATAATAGAGCTTGTGACCCTCCAAAAATTAGATTCTAGACAAGGAAAATTATAATAAATGTATATGTTTCCCCAGTCTAGAATCCAGTTATTAGGGAAATCATCTTAAATATGGAGCCATCTTGGATTTCAGTAAATATTAGGATTGTGCAAAGCTTCAGGTGCTGATTTGATTTGGAGGAGATTTGGCCTGATTCGGTGGCCGAATCTCTGAATCTGAATCAAATCAGGAGACCAGTAAAAAGGTTTGAATCAATTCAAAGCTTTCCGAATTGATTTGGAAAAGATTCAGAGAGCTTTGGAGATTTGGGCAGTCCCTGCTTGCTGCCTCAGTGAGCTGGACCCGGACTCCATGTTGGTATGTAGGGAGAGGGAGAGCTGGGGGAGGGGAGAGGGGACCATGGGGAGGACCCCTGCCAGGCCCCATCCCCTGCCTGCTTCCCCAGTGCCCCTGAGTGCCCCCTGAGCCCCACCTGCTCTCCCAGCTCCCCCCATGGCTGCCCTGCCCGGCCCCAGTTCTCAGCTTTAAGGGGAAAAAAAAGCCCCTACTCACTGGGTGCTGCCAGGTCGGGGGCGATCTCTGCTTCCCCCCACTGCCCTGTGCTGTGTGGGGGTCTCTGCCATAAGCCCCCCAACTCCCGCCTGCTCTCCCAGTCCCCCTCAATGGCTGCCCCACCCAGCCCCACTCCCAGTTCTTAAAAAAAAAGCAAAAAAAGCCCCGCACTCATTGGCTGCTGCGATGACCGTTGGGGCTTCTGGGGGCTTATGGCAGAGCCCCCCATGCAGCATGAGGCAGTGGGGGACAGCGGGGATCACACCCCCACCTGGCAAGAGCTGGTGAGTGAGGGGCTTTTTTTTTTTTAAAGCTGGGAGCTAGGTCAGATGGGGATGCCATCGGGGGTGAAGGGGGGGGCTCGTGGTAGAGCCCCCCCAGACAGTGTGGGGCAGCAGGATGCAGTGGGGATTTCCCCCCCCACCCTTGGCAGCAGCCAGTGAGTGGAGGCTCGATTTTTTTTTTTATTTTTATTTTTTTTGAAGAGCTGGGAGCTAGGTCTGGGAGGGTGGATGGGGGATAGGGGCTTGTGACAGAGCCCCCATGCAGCACAGGGCAGTGGGGGGGGCAGCGGGGATCGCTTCCCTGGCTGGCAGCAGTTGGTCAGTGCCGGGGTTTTTTTTTAAAAGAGCCAGGAGGTTGGGGTGGGGCAGGCAGCCATTGATGGGGCTGGGAGAGTGGGCAGGGGACGGGTTTGTCGAATTTGGAGATTTGGCTGATTCAGCGGCGGCCAAATCTCTAAATCAGATTCTGTTGAATCGATTCAGGGCAATGTT
>NW_017729022.1:82229300-82235344 GCF_001723915.1 Gavialis gangeticus
AGGTCTGGGAGGGGGGATGGGGGATAGGGGCTTGTGACAGAGCCCCCATGCAGCACAGGGCAGTGGGGGGGGCAGCGGGGATCGCTTCCCTGGCTGGCAGCAGTTGGTCAGTGCCGGGGTTTTTTTTTAAAAGAGCCAGGAGGTTGGGGTGGGGCAGGCAGCCATTGATGGGGCTGGGAGAGTGGGCAGGGGACGGGTTTGTCGAATTTGGAGATTTGGCTGATTCAGCGGCGGCCAAATCTCTAAATCAGATTCTGTTGAATCGATTCAGGGCAATGTTTCAAATCACTGAATCGAATCATTATTCCCTGAATTGGTTGAATCCAAAAGAGAAGCGAATAGTAGTCACTTTGCACAGACCTAATAAATACGGTAACTCAGATTTCGTTGTTATGCAACTTATCTTCCAGGAGCATTGAAGATGTGTAAGACCATTTATTGCATATTTGAAATAAGTCAATAAACAGAAAATATTCTAAATCAGAAAGAGCAAAACCTTTTGGAGTTGCTAGCCAACTGCTCCCTTGTGCCCAGTGCTGGAGTTTCTAAAGAACTTTCTCAGATGGGCAGGGGCTTTTCAAGTGCAAAACTCATGCAAACACTTAGATCATACTATCCCATGGCAGGTAGATTAAAATTGCCTAGAAATATACTCCTCTCTTTCTTTAGGGTCTTTCTTGTTAGAGGAGTATTGTGATTTAGTCATTGGTAATGACTACATAATTTACAGCCCAAGAATGGGAGGAGGAATAATATTTCCTTTAGGAAGCTCAATCTCAGGGGTAAACCTAAATTCCTCCTCCCCGCCCCACCCTGTAAATTGCCCAGGTAGCAGTTTTCTTGATTTATTGATCTGTTGATATAATTTGGTCTTGGTGTGAATTGCTGAATTCTCTGTAGTTTTGCTAGATAGAGAGTGAGGAATTTCTGTTCTCCCTATAGGAGAGCAGTCTATTTTTAATTTTAAGTGAGTGAAGCTTTGCAGATTCTTTTATTTTAAATCCTTCTTTTGCTAATTTTTCTATTACAACATGAGAGAGACCAACCCTACCAGCAGTACTATTTGGAAATCATACTAATTTAGAAAAATCATTCTGAGCATTTCTTTGATGTAAAGAAAACTGGCTTGCTGTCAACAAATTGGAGTTTCTGTTAACTCAAAGGTGTAAGAACATGATGGGTCAAAGTGAAAGTCTGTCTAGTCCAGTATCTTGTCTCTAGAAGTAGAAAGAAGTGGATGTTTTAGAAGAGCATAAAAATGGGGCATGTGTTGAGTGATCCATCCCGTCATATACTCTGAGCTGCCAAAGGTCATAGGTTTAGGGCTGTTCTGTGCCTGAGGCTGCATCCTTGACTGTTATGTTTAATAGCTTCAGATGGACATATCCTTCATAAATTGGTCTAAACCCTATTTGAGCTCAGTTATACTGTTTGCCTTGTCAGTGGCCTTTGGCAATGTATTCCATAAGTTAATTATGTATTGCTTAAAAATGAATTTCTCTTTTGTTTCTTTTAAACATGCTGCCTGGTAATTTAATCAGATCCTCCTAGTTTTTCTGTTATGAGAGAGAGTGAAAAATAGTCCCCTATTTATTTCCCCCCCATCATTTGTGGTTTTATAGATCTCTATCCTACCACCCCTCAGTCAACTATTTTCCAAACTGAAGAGTCCTAACCTTTCCAGTCTTTCCTCATATGGAAGATGTTCTATACTCCCAATTGTCTTTCTTGCTTTTCTCTAAATTTTTTCTAGGTTTAATGCATATTTTTTCTGAAAAGCAGCAACCAGAACTACATTCAGTATTCAAGATGCGGGCGCACCATGGCTTCATATAATGGCATGAGGATGTTTTCTGATTTGTTTTCAGTTCCTTTCTTAATGATTCATAGCATTCCATTTGCCTTTTTGATTGATTTTGTATGTTGAACTAATGTTTTTAAAGACTATCTATAACTTCAAGATTTCTTTCCCCACTCCTGCATGTTAATGACCAATTTGGAGGCCATCACTGTTTGTGACTCTTCACTCTCCACTGTGGATTTGACTGCCCAGAATAATTTTCTGTTATCTGCAGTCTTGCCACTTCACCCCCTGATTCCAGGTCATTTATGAATAAGTTGCACAGCATACGTTGCAGCAGAGATCCTTGGGGGACCCTACTGTCCCTCTGCCATCAATTTCTTAAGATCTACAATATTGGTTTCTGAATCTGCTCTCTCAGCTCTATCTTTATTTATTTATTCATCAGTAAATATAATAGCCTCTCCTGATGAAGAGAGCCTGAAAGTTTTACCTGCTAAATGCATTTGACAGAAAAAGAGTTAATGGGTGCCTGAGGCTGTAGCCCACTGAAATTGTGGAGAGTTTTCTCATTAACTTCAGTGGCCCAGGAAATCACTTGAAGCACATAAGAGCCTTTCAACTTCTTTACCTGTGTAATGCATATGGGTTTTTTTTCTTTTTCTTTTGCATTTAGGTTTATAAGTATATTTTCATGCCTTAGGGATAGTAACTCTACTTTAAAGCTGGGTACATTACATCCAACCCCTACAATGGAACCACATTTCAAATGACCACCAGCTATTTCAAAGGCTTTGGCGATCTCTTCTCTAGTATGCCCCTTCATACCAAAACTTGGGCTTTGGCTCAGGATTTGAACCAGCATTTCCAGAAATGAAAAACTAGTGCTGTGATATATCAAGCCATCTAAGCCCTTCTACTCTGCTGCATCCCTGATGGGTTTTGGGGGGCTTTTTTTCTTCTGTCTTTTTTTCATTGACATTTAAGCTCTCCAGCCAAATAACAAAAGTATAAATGTGCTTCAGTTCCTCTCATGAAAAAGTATGACTGATTCACTTATTTCCTAGTAGAACAATTTAGTAGAAGAGTTTAAAGGAGTCTTGACCCCAAGTTTTGCCTTGTAAAGGGAAAGCTTAGATGAAATCATATAACACTAAGATTTTCAGATGTAAAAGCTTTCAGGAAACAGTTCTTAATGGATTATTCTCTGGCATCTGATTTCCTTTAACAGTGCATTGTCAGCTGTCAAACAGCATTTATTTTAGAAGTTAGCAGTTGCTATGATACCTTCACTAGTGTTACCATCCTCTTGGGCATATGTGCTGTGCCCTTCTAATAGGGTTGTTCTGCTACTCTTTCCCAGGGGGACTAAAGGCACAAGGTGCTGTGATAATACAGAGCTGAGATTTAGATTTTCCAGTTCAGCCTAACCAAGTTGTGGGTCCAACCCTGTTTTCATTCGGCATGCTTCTTATTTTTGGTGTGTTTTATGTCTGTCCTGAACAGATGGCTTTTACCAGCAATAATTTTAACTTTGGATATCACCATGTTCTTGCGTAACATCTCTTCCCTCACCAACCAGCTTGATGGATTGATGTTCTCTGAACAAGTCTTGTGCTTGATATGATGATTATTACTACTCAACAACATTGCTATGTATGGGAGTTCAGGGACATGAGAGAGGGTGCCATTGCAGTCAGCTTAGCTAGATAAAGATATTTGAAAAATCCAAGGCCAAATTGATCTAAGTTGCACGGTTTTCCGTAAGCAGTGTAGTTTAGATTGGGTGTGGGGGAGAGGCAAATCTTAAACTGGGTTTTACCATTTTTAAACCAGTCTGTGCACCAAACTTCTGTTCTGTTACAGGTATAGACTGGTTTTGTGTGCTGAACTTTTGTTCTGAAATGGGCACAGACCAGTTTCCAATCACTTATACCAGTAAAAGTATAATGTCTCTACCTGATCCTTGTGCGCAGTACCATTGTTATATACCCAATCAACATATTTAGACCATAGACATGAGTCAATCTACTATTACAAATACACTTTTGGCCAATATCTGTTACCTGAGTACAATGCCAAGGCAGGTTGTGGTGGTGTAAATGAGAGCAGAAGCTGGCCTTAGGGGTTTTATTGGACTGTGTTAGTTATGGCTTCAGTTAAAGCTTTATAAAGCAAGTTTTGTTAACTAAAGTTGAGAGATCACCCAAAGTGATTAGAAAAACAAAAAAAGATAAAGTGATTCAATTTTGTATCTGCTTCTAAATGTTAGAAAGGTAGGCTGCTCAAAACGAATCCTTCTGCATTTCAACGTGTTCACCACTAACTGATTCAGCTATGGCATTATTGGCCCGGTAAAAGGTAGCCCAATTATCTGGCTGGGAAATGTAATAAATTAAATACTGTTATTTCTTCTAACTAAGCCTAAAATTTCAGGTTTTTAAATAAAGAAAGTTTGTTTAGATAAATGTGATCCTTGGGGCATGTCCATATAGTATCAAACTCTTCTAAAGAGCACCACTGTGAAAGCACACCCCACCCATTCTCTCCTCCCATGCGTGTCAGATGCCAAAAATAGTAACATAGCAATTTTGGCACATGCCCTGTGCTTATCTCACTCTCAGGCACACATATTAGTAATTCTGAGCACACTAGTACTGCTTTAATGGCAATTACATTAAAGTCTTTTAACATTTGGCCCATGAAGTGCGGGGGTGAGAAGGCAAGGTGTGTTTTCAAGGCTACACTTGTTAGCCTGGTCCAGCATGGTGTAGACATCAATAAAAAGGGAACAACAGCAGACATCACAAACTGATTCAGCTCATTGGACTTGAGCTGAAGGAGGAACTGAGTTACCCCGTGTCTGTAAAGGATTGAGGCCATGGTTCATGAAGTCTCGAGATTTTTGGAGCAGCTCTGCAAATCACAGTTGTTTTGAAGAAACTGTATATGACAATTTCATTTTTTCCTCGCAGAGCAAACTAATGTTAAACAGCCATCAAACTCAAAGACATTGATAGTGATGTGCAGTGGGCCTAAGTTTTAAATTTGGATATAGCCATAATGTATGAGAAAGCATAATTTAAATTTTAAATGGTGTCTTCTAAGGAATGAAATTACTATATTTATGTGGAGATTTGGTTGATTACATTTATACAAAACGTTTTGCTGTCGGTTCTCAGCTGTAAAGATTTAAGAACGAATATAAGAATGTGTGTGCACCAGCTCACAATTTTTTTGGCCCCCCGCAAGGTATAGTTTTGGGGCCCCTGGATCCATTGAAAAATCAAAATTGCGGTTAATTGTGGTATAAACTCACTGAAATAAAATAGTCGGGGCTGGGCTGCACACGTGCGAGCTGCACTGAGCGGGGTGCGGGGTGGGGGCAGCATGTGTTGTGGACACCTGGGTTTCCTCCCTGGGGCCGGGGCCAAGCCTGGGGCCAGGGCAGGAGTGGAGCTGGGAACTCCTCCCCCGCTCGGCTGGAAGAAGTTTCTTTCTTGCCTGCATCAAGCCCTTTAAACATGGTGCAGGCAGTGGGGGGTGAACAAGACATAGCCCCTTGGCTGTGGAGCCCCCCGGGGCCGCAAGTTCCACAGGATAGGACGGGCTGGCCCTGGTGTGCACAATATGTGGGTATATATCCTTATCCATATTCACACTATTACATGTATTTTGTTACTTTAATTACAGATTGTAGTAGTTGAAGTAGTTAATAGGCAGCTTAAAATACCCAGGTACAATTAAATTGGCCTCTGAAAATTTGACAAGTCTAATATAACCAGGGGGCATTGTCTGAATTGCACAGATATCCATTGTATGCATTATGGACATACCAGAAATGCCATATATGGACAATATATAAATTCAAAGGAATTGGTGCATGGAATAGCATTTACGTAAAATGTGACCTGTTGATAAATTTAATCAAATTAAAATTTCATGCCATGGACAGGAACCTGAGAAATGAGCAGTTTAATGTTGATTAGAGCTGAATTTTCTGTTGTTCACACACGTTTGTTGTGTTGTTGCAGAGACTGGAGCACAGAGAAGTTTTGGTTGGCCTGTTGTTCCTGGTTTTCCCATTTATTCCAGCCAGCAACCTATTCTTCAGGGTGGGCTTTGTGGTGGCAGAACGAGTCCTGTACATGCCTAGGTAATTATTGCAATTGAACTCCTTTCTAAAGAGAATCTTTTCCCCTTTATTTTAAAAGCAGGTAAGATTTCTTCCCCCCCCCCCCCC
>NW_017729022.1:82235535-82248934 GCF_001723915.1 Gavialis gangeticus
CCCCAGTGATTCAAGCAGGTTTTTGCCCAAGTGTTATATGTGTCTTTGAGTTTTGGGGCAACAGTATTAGGCATTTTATTGCTGTTAAGAGCAGATCATTTGGAAAAATCAAAGCTAGTTGAAGTCCATCATTTGGCTCTTAATATTATATTTCTATAAAGAGAAGTTGAATGCAGCTGCATATACGGATGAAGCATGTTCTCTGTTAGACTGTCCCTTCTGTTCAGATCCAAGTCTTGCTGTTTCACTCAGCAGTACCTCCAACCTAAATTTTCCATGGTTTCTAATTTTAAGGACCATGTTTAATGGGTTAAACATTCTAATCTTTTCCTAGACCTTCCATTTGGTGAGTCCTGTACAAACACATGAGATGCAGCACTTTCTCTGAAGAGCTGACAATCTAAGATGAGGATTCTTGCAATTTCTAGCATGTAGGTGGACTGTACGCCTGTATGAGGTCCTGTTCCCCACACACTACCAACTTCAGTTTCCAGGCTAGAGAAAGTGTTCATTGGCCAGCTGGTGGGAATGGGAAAAACCAAGCACACCTCCCTGTGCATCTCTGAGTTTGAGTTTACCCCAGTTTCCAGCTGGATATCATTACATTCTGGAACGACTGGGTCTTAGAAATGTTTCATGCTTCCTGTTGAGCTTGCATGAAGTATAACTTTGAACTCTTTTTTTTTATCTCTATCATAACCAGACCTGAGACTGAAGTAGAAATAAAGGGCATTTGTCCAAGATTCAACATGTGATTGCCTCCTTGTTCCAGCTATAAATGAAATTACCTTTGTGTACTATTATATTAAAATGTTTTTAAGAGCAGTGGGTCCAATTCTGCCATCAGGTATGATCAGTTTTCTCCCACTATCTAAGTAGGGAATGAATTTGTAGAGCCAATGACAAAATATGGCCCTAAAATTCCTTATTATGGAAATAATTGTTATATTCTATCAGGTATGTATGTGTGTGAAATTTGATTCCTTATAAAGCAAACAAACGCTAGAAACTTGGAAAATGTCTTCCTATACTCCTCATCCTGAAAACATAGAAGTAGTACTGCATCTGCTGTAAAGTTACGCATATTTTTTAGTCTTTGCAAAGCTTTGGATATCTATGGCTGCTGACAGACATGGGAAAAAAAAGCCAGCATTTTACCAGAAAAGGAGCCGCATCAGTTTGACACGGCTCGCCCAACAACTGTATAGATTGTGCACTTCAGTGGGCTTTTTGGTGCTTCTGTCTAATAGCTGATTGATCAGTGCATGCCCAGCAGAAGAGTTGCATCAGTTTGACCTCGCTCACCCAAAGTCTGTATAGATCATGTGCTTCAGAAGGGCTTTTTGGCACTTTTATCTAATGACTGTGTCCCGGGACCCGAAGAAGCCGGGAAGACTCACCTGCAAGGCGGGACAAGTGGGATGCCGCGGCGGAGAGAGAGCCCATGTGGCTTGTTAGCTGCGTCCATGTACGGCTGCGGCCGACAGCTGATGATGACGTCAGATGCTGGCCGGCAGATTTAAAAATGGCAGCCGCCGCTCCGGAGGCAGTGGATGCTGAGGGGAACGAACGGCTGTCTGAGCCGTCCCCAACGCCAGCCCAGTGGGACGGACGGTGGAGAGCCAGTGTGCCAGGGAGGACGGTGGCACAGAGAGAAGGAGCGATGATGGGATTGCCGGTGGATGGACCCTGAGGTGCCAGGTTGGGGAAGCCACAGAACACTGAGACCATCCAGGATGATTCAGGGCACCAAGAAGTAAGTGCTGAGACAGTGGGTGTGGGAATCGCCAAAGAGGGGCGAGAGACCGAAGGATCACCTGGCGGGAGAGTGAGATCATGGCGGGATCACCGCCGAGAATAGAGGACATCTGTCGAAGGACAAGGGGTGCAGCACTAAATATCCAGGAGGCGTTACTCCTGGGCACTATCATAGGGTGTTGGTGGTGGGTCAGTGAGATAGTCGGCACTGAAGAACCCTTTGGGGGAAGCAAGTAGATCAGGGGGTGTATAGGGTGACGGGTCGGTGGTATAGTATCTATGGCAGTAGGGCTTAGGCC
The DNA here is from genome assembly GCF_001723915.1 of Gavialis gangeticus. NCBI lineage: Eukaryota > Metazoa > Chordata > Crocodylia > Gavialidae > Gavialis > Gavialis gangeticus. The sequence goes on from NW_017729022.1 coordinate 82,237,593, forward strand.
TCAATACAGGTGGGTGTGAAGGGCCTGATGTCAGGGCAGGAGTGACCCAAGGGTTTTGGGGAAACTCAAAGACGAAGGCCACTATAGAAGTCTGCAGGATCATCACTGAGCAGGCACGGGGAAGTGGAGGCCACAGGTGGCATGAGACCGGGGTGTAGGTGTGGCAGGAGCCCTGTGTGTAACCGACGAGGCCGACCCGGGCCACCGAGGGACCCGTGAACTAGCCCCGCCCCACTAGTGTAACAGCAAGTCGTGGCAGGAGAGAAGCGGGGTTAGCGACGCAGGAAGACGAACGACCACGGTAACACCCACGCCCGGTGAAGAGGGTGGTCATCGACACGGAGAGTCAGACTCCTAGTAGAGATACTCGAAGGCCCGTCAGGGACAACGTGGTGCATTGGCTGGGAACCGTAGTAATACATCAGATTGGGATGCAACCAACCGAGATGGGCCCAGCTGACCTTCTGGCTCAGAACTTGCAGGCTTTAACGCAGATAGTGGGATCCCAACAGTGGCTGCTGACACAGCATAGCCCGTCAGTGCTGGGAATGCTGAAGATGACAGCCAACGATGATCCCGAGGCTTATATTGAGGCTTTCAAATGCCAGGCTATTGTGGCGGGCCTAGACAAGAGGTATTGGGCCAGCCAACTGGGGGCCCTGGTGGTGGGCATGTCTCAGGCGGCCGACCGATCCCTGAACAGAGATGAAGCCCAAGACTATGGGGCAGTGAAGGTGGCGATTCTTTACCGCCTAGAGCTTGATCCAGAACATTACCGGAGGCTGTTTAGAGCAAAGAAAGGGCCCGAAGAAAGACGACCGAGAGTGCTACTACAACGACTTAGAGACCTTTTTGGAAAATGGGTCAAGTTACCCACATGCACAACGGCAGCCCTGATAGACAAAATTATATTAGAACAGTTCATTAACGATTTAGAGGAAAAAACACAGCACTGGGTGAGGCAACGTGCCCCGGAAACGTGTGAGGGAGCATTGAAGTTAGCCGAATCTTTTGTGGGGGCGGAATGGCATTACCCCAGGGAGAAGCGGGGTCCCACTGTGACGACACCAGCACCCAGGGAGGTGGAGAAACACAGACCCAACTACCGACACCAAGGGGGCGACATGGTGTGCTACCACTGCAGTAGAGTGGGGCATTTTGCTAGGGAGTGTCCAGGCCGTGCAGCTGAGAGACGACGACCCACAGATATCTCAAGGAGCTTGAGGGAAGTCCCGGAAGAGCAGACCACGGGGGAACCCATGGACTGCAGTTTCGGGACTGGGGAAGGTAAGCCGGTGTGGGAATGGCCGGCGGTGCGAGCGTGGGTTGAGGACCGTATGGCTGTGTCTATGTCCGAATCGCCAAATCTTTCCAAATCTCTCCGAATTGATTTGGTGGGTTCTGATTTGATTGGAGAGATTAAAGCATCTCCTGATTCGATTCGGATTTAGAGGTTTGACCACTGCATTGGGCCGAATCTCTGCCAAATTGAATCAGTGACTGAAACTTCTCACAGCCCTAGAGTCTACTACAGCCTCCCAGTGGGAGGTTCTCAACTACGCATTTAATGGCAATGGGGGATTGCTCTCTGGATTTCCTTCTAGCTTGCTCCTTTGTCTTTTTGGCTAGCAACAAACAAGACTTAGGGGGCATCTGAACCCCAACACCTCCGGGCTTAGAACTTGTGTGTAGAAGGCCTGCCATGGATTTGGGAGGATCTGAAACTCAAGTCTGAGTCTGGCAGCTAGGTTACTTGCTGGTGGTAGCACCACACGAACCTGAACAACTGAGCTCTGCTCAGTTGATGGAATTTGGAACTGATTTGGCCTGAGACTCTAAATTAAAATATATATATATTTCCAGCAGTTTCAAAAAAAGGTAACATGCATCAATTCTGGATGAACTAAGTATATGGATACTATATACAAATTACTACAGCCATGTTTAATTTCAAGGTTATTGTTTACAAATATGCTTCTCACTTCTATGGGCTCAGGAAGAACAGAGTCTGATAGTAAGGAGAGGGAGCGGGGAAGGGACTGCCAGGGGAAAAAAGTTGGGGGCAGCGGGAAGTAGAGAGCCAAGGGGCTACCTGACCCCCCCCAGATTTATTTTTCCTGATGTAGCAGGGGGACAAATTCAAGGCAAGCCCCTGATAAATAGATTCTATACCTGGAAAGTTATAACAAATTTATGAATTTTCCACATACAGAATCTAATTATTAGGGGATCATCTTATATTCAGGGTTGTCTTCTATTCAAGTAAATACAGTAGATTAGATCTCAGGAAAAACTCCTGTTTTAGTGTTAGAACAGTGAGGTAATGGAATAGATTGCCCAGGGAAGTAGTGGGATCTCCTTCACTGAAGGCTTTCAAGAGGAGGGTGGATAAGCATTGTCCAGAGATGATTCAGGGGTAGCAGTCCTGCAACTGTGTAGAGAGCTGGATGACCAGATAACCCTTGAGGTCCCTTCTATTCCTATGATTCTGTGATTAAGTGTTGAGGTCTCTTGAAAATATGTTTCTACTTGTAGGCCTGGGCACCTGAAAATCTACTCCATGTTGTATAAAACATCACAATTTGGTTTTAAAATAAAAAGAACTGTTAATTATACTGCTTTTTAACGTGAAGAACATAGCTGAACAGAACTAGGTGCATTAGCTTCTGACTCTGCAACTGGTCCTCATGCAGAAAAATTAGATGTACAAAGCCTGCCCATGAGCCTTTCCTATGTGGCACTTGACACTGTGCTCCAGTTGAATTATGAAAAGAATTTGGGTGCTTTGGGTCTCTCAGCAAAAATTCCTCTGGCTTTACCTGCCTGTGACTGTGTTTCCATTTCAGTCATGCCTGGCCATGGTTTGCTCTGATGTCTCCTACAGTTTGACATCAAAGGTTGTTTTTTTAAAATCTTACACTTTTTTTTAAGCATTTACTTCCCTATTTTTTTCTACATTTTCAGAAAACTGCCCTGCAAAAACACTATAGCCAGACAGTCTTTTCAGATCAAGTGCATCTGTGCTGCATATCGTAATGCTTAGGTTGCAGAAGCACCAAATTATTCTTTTGCGGATGACACAGTTATGTCACCACCTATTTTTGCCAGCTATTGGAACCTTCACATTTGAATAAAGGCCCGTGGATTTTTCAACCGTAACTGACAAAAACCAAGATGAAATGACTGTATTGAGTTGCATGCCTTCATTAAATAAAGTGTGAGCTGATTACAGAGGGAAAAAATCAGGTCACCTTGCTCCTGTGCGTGAGCGCTGGAATGGGTTAGCCGGTATTTATAAGAATGTAAGCGATGGGAGTTTTGTTAGAAGGAAGCCATTTGCCTAGTCAAAGAGTCAATGCAGAGGATAAAGACAAGCTAGGATTTTAATTACATCAGAGGGAGAAGTTGAGGGATCTGAAGAACTAATTGCAATAAAAGCATCATGCTGTTTTGTGCAGTGGAGGCTGGCTTGGAAAATGGGACAGTTTTATGTCTGTGTTCTGATGACATTGCTGATTTGGTACGTCCTGATGGCACATTGAAGGGTGGTCAGAAGTGTTGGTGTTCTAGGAGCTCAAGACTGAAGCTGGCTGCCAGTACTGGAACTACAAAAATCATTGCCACCTGACTCACTGCCTCTACTCCATCATAAGTCCTCCCTACAGTTTGTGCCCCTTCTACCTGTGGTGGTGAACTAAGCTACTGGTTTCCATTTAGTTGAAAGTACTGCAGTATTTAAGAGCACCACTCTGCCAGGCAGGAGATGTCATCTTGCCAGTGCCTGCACACTATGTCTGTAGAGGCAATTTACAGGGCACTGTGAAGAGCTCATGCTGAACATTTCCATGCTGCATATTTCCACACTGCCTACCTGTGGCATTTCCTGAGCTGACAGTATTTAGCCACGTGTTTTATTTAGTAAGTCGGAAGTTCATTGGGAAAAGTTGTAAGATCAATACTTTTCTGTCACTTTGTTATATTTCTAGGAAGGAATCTGTAAGAAAGTTGGAATCCAAATAAAATTATTTATTTTCCCAGAAAACATTGATCTGATTATGTTCAGCCTTCTCCTAATATTGTACAAGAAAAAGGCCATACAGATTTTTTGCTGTTTCATACTTTAAATAAGAGAAGACCAAATAGCTATCTTTTTCTTAATGCATCCATTTCACTTAGTATAATTTCATCCATTATTAACATGTGGAATATTAATTAAAAGCTAGAAATTGACAATCATTATGGAAATGAAGTCAGTACAATTTTGTAATTTCTTTGAAATTGAGATCCTAAATAAGCCTGAAGAAAAGTCACCTTCCCTTACATAGCAATCATTTGAAACTAGTGTTTCATAATATACCCCTCTTCAGGGAACACTTTGTTCTCCTTCTTATGGTCATTTTGTAAAAGATGATAATTGAATGTAATGTGATGAGTTTTCACACTCTGTTCCCATGTTTTTTTATTCTGTTTTGTTCCATCTGTTGACCAAGCTTGAAAATCTAAATTCCTGCTTACTTTTGTAACATTCCTTTTAATATTAGATGAAATACTGTAAGTGATGATATAACTTCTGCTTAAAGAAGAATCTTCTTCTGTTGCAGTCACATTCTTACCACAGTGAAAAAATCCCATTCACTGCAGTAGGACCAGGACCTCTTGCTATGCCTATCGTTTTATGCCATGAATATATTCAGTTTACCTACAAAAATGCCTTTTTCTTGTGTTATGACTTTTAACACTGAAGAGCTGGCCAAAGGAGCCAACTAGACTGTATTCCTTGCATGAACATATTTGATTGCTTGGGTCCCCTTTGAATACACACTGCAAGCAGTGGTATATGAATGTTACTGAGAGCTCGTGATCTGAAGGCAAGAGGCCACATTTTTAGCTGGTTTCATTAGTATAACTCTGTTGACATTAATAGAACTATGCTGACCCCTCCAGAGTTTCAGCGAAGGTGGCATTGTGGAAGAATGCACATGCTTGGGTCCTGAATTCTAAACGTGGGCCTGCCATTGAATCAGTGGGCAGCTTTAGATAAGGCACTCCAACTTCTTGCCTGTTTTTCCATCTCTAATATAGAGAAAATATTCACCTACCTATCTCACAGGGCTTGGGTGAGGATTAGTTCATCTCTGCCCAGTCATTTGAAAACTAGCTCCGTAAAGGTGCTAAATGTTGCAAGTAGTCAGCCTTTCAGATGTGTTCAAAGCAAACTCCTAACAAGTGGCTATTTGTCTGTTTTATATTAAACATGCTAAAGAAACATCAAAGTAGAGCTTTCTTTGTTAATACTAGCAAGAAATGCTAGTGCTAGATATTTTGGCAAAAGCCAAAAAAGATGTGGGAATAAAAGCCAAATAGAGTTATAAAACCAAAACAAGATTAGTTTATGGTGCTTTTGGTCTAGACTACAGTCTTAATTTCTTTATCTAAATATAAAGCGTGCCTTTGGAAAACGCATTGCATTTTGACTACATACAAATTGTTCAGGGAACAGCTGAATTTATGATGATTACTAGAATATTAACTTCAATATAAAAATTAGAAAGCTTTTTCTTTTCATTGTAATGAATTAGGTTAAGGAAATAGCTCTTCAGAAAGCATTTATTGTGATCAGGGTTATTTCCATATAAATAACGTGGAGAAACAAAACACAAGGATTAAAAATATAAAAATCAGTTTAATTTCCTGGAGATAGTCAAGTTGACTGAAGCTGAAATTTCATCCTTATTAATTGTACTGATTCACCATTAAATTTGATTAGGACTTCTACCTTACAATGAAGTATGTTTCCTTTCTAAAATATGTGTTGTAATCGAAGGCATAAAAAGATCCATATTACCAGGAAGTACTTCAGATCAGAATCTATTCAAAGTGAAATCTTGGAACCAAACACTTTTATTGAAGTGAGTTTGCACTTGTATGTGACTTCTGTGGGAACAGGAGGGGAGAGAAGGAAAGTGGATCCTAGTGTTAAGTAGTCATTCAATGGTTTTCTGAACTTCTTACTATTTAATAACATAGTTTCTTTTTCATAAGGGAAATGGAGTTTTTAGGTAATTAGCCCATGCACATGATGCTGTCCATAGTGCCTACTTTTTTAGCTAGTGTAAATCAGTTGAGCTTTATAACCTGGCTTAGTGTATTAGACTTTCTTAATGTAGCTTGAAATAGAGATTGGCTTTTAATTTAACAGTGATTCTGTAAAGCTTCTACAGACATGTGGGGAGCCTGCACCAACATGCTGGAAACCCAGAAATTGATGGGCTCCAGCAGCCTTCCACATCATGTATATCAGTGTCCCCATATGACCTTGCATGGAAAAAATGGTGGCTGGGTGCTTTGAAACAAAAAATGTTCAATGAGCTTTAGTTCAAAGCACCCCAACACTGTGTTTTCAGTGCAGGGATGCTGATACATGTGACGTGCAGATGCTTTCAATTAGTGTAGCTCACTAATTAAAGTGCCCGGCACCATGTCCCAGAGCACATGTAAAAATGCCCATAATGTCTTTAATCTGCAGGTCACAAGTCCCCTTTCAGATTAAAGTCTGCCTGGCCAGAGTGTGGTGCTCTCTCTCTCTCCCTTTTTTTTATGCTAATGCTCTGGGAGCATTCCTGTTGACATCCTTGGGAGTTATTCCATGACTTCAGAGGCATCAGGGTCAGAGTAAGAATAGAAAAACAAAAGAAAAAAACCAAACAAACCCACACTGCCCTTTGTAGGGGTGTACTGGGATATTTTCTTTTTGCTTCTGTTAAGGGTGAATGACGAGCTGTTTGAGAATGTTTTAATTAAGCAATTATTTCTTTAGTCTAAAAATGCTTCTTTGTCAAAGTAAAACTTTTGCCCTAAATATTGGGCTATCAAGTATTCTGGATTGGCCCATAACTGTTTTCTTACTCTCTGTCATATGTACATATGTAAACATGCATTCACCCACTGATTTTCTGAAAATTTTGGGGTCTTGATTTTGTCCCAGTGGAGAGCAAAACCAACCCCTATTGTCAGTAGCATGCAGCGACTCAGGCTGACATTTTTTTAGAACTCTTTAGCAGACTGACCCCTTTGATAAGCGTCTGTTCTCAAATTCTCCTTCTTCAGTGCCTGCATTAGTGCATACAGGATTGGATGTAGTTTTAATGGCATGCCAAGCCTGCTTTTTGCAATTAATTGGCCCCCATTAGAAAAGTGCTAGAGCAACCAATTATGTTAGAAGTGATTAATTTAGCTTTACAATTTTCTCTTTGCTGTGCTGCTGCTCTGCTTGGAAGTAAAGTTGAATCGATTTGTCTCTTTCTGTCAGTGTGTGGTATAGAGCAGGGATGTCCAACCTGTGGCCCACCTGCCACAAGTGGCACAGGCAGCCTCTGTGTATGGCATGTGGGAGATTGGGAAGGGGACAAGTAGCACAGTGGCAGATAGAAAGCAGAGCAGCTAATCAGGACAAAGTACTGGGCAGCAGCAGAAAGCAGAGCAGCAGATTGGGCAGGGGATTGGAATGGCACTTGGAGAGAATGCAGGGTTAATTTGCGATACTCGGCCTCAGTTGGTATAGAGCAGTGGGTCCCAATCTGTGGTACACATACCACCAGTGGTATGCAGACAATCTGTCAGTGGTACGCATTAATGGATTGATTATAATTACTTTATATGACAAAAAACTGCTGGTGGTACTTAAGGTTGTATCGTTTTAAATTAGTGGTGTGCAATCTGTCAGAGTTTGGGAACCGCTGGTATAGAGTGTCTTATCTCAAGTAAGAGAGCAGCTTTTCTACTTCGTATTTTGAAATAAAAAACAGCAGTTTCAGCTTTGAATTCTAGCATACATTATGCACTTCTTTTCCTCCATAACCAGCTGCTAGAAATTGCAGTGTGCATTATATGCCCGAAATACAGTAAAAATGCTTTCTTCTGGTTAAGGGCAAAAGTGAACACAAAATCTGCACTAGACTCACAGGGAGTAATAAATAAGCAACAACTAGCAGTCTCTGCTCTCTAGTGTTTGCTACTTAGTTACTACAAGGAAATATCTGTTTTTCTTTGTTCTAGCTTTCAAAAACAAGGTGCGCGTGATATTCCAGGGCATGTTCTATGCAAGAAAATGCTTGTATTTTTCATCTTCTGGTTTCTTAAGCCCCAATTCACCAAAACATTTTGTCTTTGAGTTGTTTCCTTCATTTCAAAGAGACCACTTAAAGGCTTTAAATCAAGCATGTCCTAAATTTCTTTCCTGGATTGGGGCCTTATTCATCTGCCTGGACATGCCAGCTGAGGGTTTTGGTGGTACTGCTCACAGTCTCCTTGGAGGACTGTTGCATGTACCTTGTGTTTTGAGATGCATATGTTGTGTAGTAAGAACATGAGCACTGTCATACTGAGTCAGATCGATAGTCCATTTAGCCCAATAGCCTGTCTCTGACAGGGGCAGAAGTGAATGCTATACAGGGAAAGCGTCAAACAATGTCCTATTCAATGCCCTTCTGGTATCCATCATTCATTGACTTAGAGATGACAGGAGAAACATCTACAGGCACCTGCTACAGATACTTAGTAAACAAGCCTCATAAAACTCTAATGATCTCCAATAATTAGGAAATGTGAAAATATATGTTCCCTGATATGGTGCATGTACAACTGAGACTAGGAAGCTTGTAATAAATTTCTAAATAGAAGAAAACTATATGTGTTCATGTTTATCACTCGGTATTGACATCAGACACTGTGCTTCCATGATGTAGCCCCACAATTCTCTGAAGGATAGCAAAATAAATATATGTAGTTAATTTATGTGATGCACAAAAGGGTTGAGCTTGCCTCAGAGTAGCTTCAAAGTAAGGTTTGCTTTTATAGAACAAAAGGGAATCATGTTAAATAACTACTGAAAATCAACAATAAGGTTAGCAGCTACAGAAAGAGCCTCCAGGGTAAAATGGCGAAGTTAAATTGCATCTTCTGTTCTCTGTATATTTAAGATAATCCCTTTGTTCTATTTAGCGGACTCCCACATCCTGTTTTCAGTATGGATCATATAACCTGTATAGGTCCCGATTTTAATCTCAAACCTGGACTAACTCCTGTGAAGTCGGTGGATTTATTCCAAGTTTGCATGCATATAATCAAGATTTCAATCCATAAAAAACCCCCTCAAAACACTTAGGTTGTTAAAGTTTATTAAAAATGCTTGGGTGGGGAGGTGCTTATAGGTAGTTCAATCCACCTTTTTTATTCCTCAAATTACAAACCTATCTCTATTGTGTAGTACCGTTCCTTGATAATCCAGAAACATCGTTTCAGAGTAACACAAGTTGTCTTGTCCATAAAAGCATCTAGGGCTTTCCTGATGCACAATACTCCAAAATAGAGCTCTCTTTTTTTTTCTGTGATAAAAAATTCTATTAAGAATCGAACTACATTCAACCATGCTGCAAAGACTGAGTCATAGACATTTATTATTATCATTACTATTAGTATTAGAATTATTAGTATTATTAAAATAACACCTACATGTTTTGTATCAATAGATCTCAACATTTCACAAAAAAGGTAGGGGGAACTCATAAATATGCAGAGTACTACAAAGGAATGGAATGAGAATCCTGGGGGAGGGCAAAGTGGGGAGCAGGAGGCAATAACTACAGGCTGCCTATAAGGAGGCAACATAATCAAGAAACTGCAATAAAAGCATTCCCAATTTCCCAAACTGCAACAAAAACATTCCCTCTTTTTTTTTTTTTAATGAAAAGTAGGTGCAGTGTGATGCACAACTAGATGGATTACATTTAGAACATTGTCAACAGCGGGAGTTTCTGAAATTAGACACAGTAGGTAAAGAAAAAATGGAGTTGTTTGATATAATTACTAAATAGTAAACAAGTATGCTGCCAGTATTAGATGTCTGCACTTTGCTTCTTATTTAAACCATGCAATTTGTGTGTTACCCTATGGGAGTCATAGACTTTGTCACCTCATTCCCATCTTGTTTGTGCCTCACTTCAGTGCACTTGCTCACAAGAGAAATGGTGTTAACAAATTGCAGAAATTATAGATGAAAATCTGTCATCCCACAACCCACTGAGAGCACTGTGCCAAGAAACACATGTAAATGGTGCACAAAGTTTGCCTACTAAGTATAGCTTTGATTTCATTATAATTCAGGACATTCCTAAGATGTAGCAGGAGACCAAAACCCCAGGAGTCATGACACTGTCAGCATGTTGGTGCGTGTGCCAAATAGGAAGCTCATGTGTATATGCTTCCCGTGGGGCTGAAGAATTTTTGTAGCCTTTGGTTCTCCTATAATAATTTTTTTCATTGTGACATCATGGAAGAACTATTTAAATATTTAATTGTGTTGCTATTTTACTTTCATTGCCCCTTCATGTTTTATTCTGTGTGCCAGATTGTGAGGGCCTGTCATTTTGAAATGGTATGTGTTCTGTTCTGTTACAGTAGCAGAGCATATCTTGTCCCAAAAAGAAAACAAAACCTGTTTTTCTTTAAATAATTTGATGGGAAAATCACTTAAAAACAGCTGGCACATTTGGTTAAATAGCATTTTGGTAAAACCACTGATTCACCCAGCTTGTGCCAGGAATAAAGCAGAATTCCCCTGCAGTGTGTCAGAGAGATGGAGAGTAACACCAAGATTGTATTCTGACTTGAACGTAATGGGCCAGATATTTAAGTAGGAATGTATACAGTCAGTGTGAGCAGTCAGGTTTCATACAGAGGCACTTGTGGTCCACTTCTGGGTCCGCTGCAGAGTGTGTGGGGGACCCTTCCTCCCCCCCAGCTCAGCGACTGGTTTCTCCTGGGTCTGAGGCGACACCTGGGATCCCCCCACAGCCAATTGCTGAGCCAGAAGGGTGCGGGGGCAGGGTCTGCCACCAAGCATGTGGCCCCCTCCCCCCCAATTCCTGTGGGACGTTCCATCCACCCCACCAGCTCAGTGTTCACGAGCCATGCCTGGTATCTCGAGGTATGTAGAAAAAACATTTAAAGCTGTGTCTATCGCCGAATTGCTGATTTCCAAATTAGCATCAAATCTTCAGATTTGGATTCGGCTGAATCAAATTGGGACAGTGATCTGAATCAACAAATCATAGTTTCATAGTTTCTAGGGTCGGAAGGGACCTGAGCAGATCATCTAGTCCGACCCCCTGCCATGGCAGGAAGAGCACTGGGGTCAAATGACCCCAGTAAGGTGGTCATCCAACCCCCTCTTAAAAACCCCTAGGGTGGGAGCCTGCACCACCTCACTTGGAAGCTGGTTCCAGACTCTAGCCGCCCTGACCGTGAAGTAGTGCCTCCTGATGTCCAACTTAAACCTTCCCTCC
>NW_017729022.1:82248983-82254187 GCF_001723915.1 Gavialis gangeticus
TGTAGCCTGTTGCTCCCCTCAATTGTGCCCACTTCCCCCCACATTGAATCACTGTTGCCTGGATCAGGCCGAATCTGAATTCAAATCCGAATTGAATACGGCCTGCTTTGCACACACCTGCTTGCCTTAGCTGCTGCAAGTCTTAGGGATAACCTGGGGCAGCCTCAGGGCATGGAGAAAAATTCTGCCACTCCCTTGCAAAAAGTTTTGCCTCAGACTCGCAGCAGCTCAGGCAAAACTGGCTGTGGAGGAGCAAGATAATTTCCCTTCACTCCCTAAGGCTGCCCTGGGCTATCCCTGAGACCCAAAGCAACTAAGGCAGAATTCCCCTCCACTCCCTAGGGCTGTCCCAGGCTGGGGGACCCTGGGTTGGGGTGGGGGAAGCCTCTCAAGGCAGGGGCTCCTTGGTGCCCCCATGCTGGGCTGTATGGGCAAGCACCCGAGGACTTCCTCTCCCTCCCTCCTGTGGTAGTAGCTGAAGCAATCAGCAGCTGGGAAGGGGGAGGGAGGAGGACTGCTGAAGGTGGAAAAGCCCCCACCACAGGGGCTTTCCCTCCCCCCATGTGCTTTGTAGACCCTGGCAAGGCAGGGTCTAGGGGTCTGTTCCCCTGCCCCCTCCTCTTCTGTCCCCTGCCCCTGTGGGCTGATGGAGGCAGACAGGAAGCAGGATGAGGACCAGAGGAGTGAGGCAATCCCTGCTCCGCTGCAGACAGCATAGCCCAGGGCTGCAAAGCATCCTGGGATGCTGGGGGACTGTAAGTTTACTTGAACCAGGAAGGGATCTGGGACAGAAGTTCCATAAACCGGTTTGACCTAAATCAGTTAATAATACTGCATTCAACCAGGTTTATCTTCAACCAGTTTTGGCCATTTTGAAAGTGGTTTATGTGCACTGAACTTCTGTTCTGTTACAGGTTTAAACCAGTTTCTGATCACTTAAACTGGTTTATGTATAACTTCTGTCCCTAATGAATTAGAGCTCCTTGATAAGTTATAATCATCAGACAACTTGAGATACTTCAGCTTTAAATGCTTCTAAAGCTTCAGCTTTAGGCGCTTTATTAGTTCATTGTTGCTTGGCCTGCTTCTAACATTCCAAACCTCTGAGCTGCTTCAAACAACTCCCATAAATTAAGAGGAAAAAAAATAGCAAGAAAAAATGTTTCCTTTTCCCCTACTAAGTGCCAAATTCCCACTCTGTACTCCATGGGTTATGCTGACCTAAAATGCATGACAGGAAACATTCAGTCCAGGACCACTGACTTTATCAGTGCATGTTTCCATTGCACTATAGCATAGAAGCCACAACCCAGCCTGGGACGTGCATTGTGCTGGCAATGTACAGTCGTAGTAAAAATCAACCCCTATGCTAACAGCTTTCAATCTAGTTTAAGGCAAGACATTACTGGAGAAACAAATGAATGGGTTGAGGTGTGTAAGTTGGCCGAGGAAGTATTATACGGGTGTTATACAAGCTTCTCTTTTGATACACTGGATGAGAAATGATGATTTGTTAATTTGAATTGTTTGTTTAATGGGTTCTAATAATCAGAAAGATCTCAGGAGTTGGCATGTGTAAATATCAACTATATAAATGCTTCTAGGGGCACATCTGGATCAGGTGGAGCTACACATGATTGCCAGCTACATCACCATAGCAGCACACTCCCTTGGTATAGCACTCTGCTATGGCAACAGTGACGAAATCTAACCATGCACTGCGCGCAAGGCGCAGTAACCTCCCATACTGCACTTTAGTACTTCCAAAAGGAAGTAGTAAAGCACAGCACTGTAGCAACATTGCCGTATGGCAACATGTAGATGCACCATAGGTTTTCTTGCTTTTTATTAGCTGGAAACATCTATAATGTTTGGAGAATGTGTTTGCCTAGAACATCAAAAAGTAAGGAACTCCCTGAGAATTCCATCATAAAAACTAAATTGTTGAAAGCCAGTATCTGTGGTAGAAACTGCCAGCTTTGGAGAGCTGGGAAGGACTTGATTACTGAGATTCACTTTTTGGAGACCTTATAATGCTATTCAGTATCCATAAAGACTGAATGGTTTGGCTCAATGGAAGCACCAGCTATTTGTAACTGAAAATGTCTTGTTGTGAGTAATTTATTGCAAACGGTTTTTTAGAAAAGCAACATACAAAGTAAGAAACAGTGCAACGAAAATACAGACATAGTAAACAAAAGATAAATGTTTAGATGCATCCTGAAAAGTGTCCTTATGGCAAAATAAAATTGTGCCAGTAGGAGAATTGAATGCTGACATGAAAGAAATGCCAGATGCATAACTCATTTTTAGCTGTTTTGCAGTAGTTGCATAGAGCTAGTCCAACGCTTATACTTGGTGGAAAACTTCCAATTTTAAAAACGGGGCAATACGAACTCCATTTTCACAGTTAAGTTTTTTCTGTTATCTGAGTTCTTTTTGTATTGCTTTTCCCTACTAAAACAAAATCTAATTTTTAAAAGGCTATTTTTGACCAGTTTTCAATTCATTGCAGTAGGTGAATGTTTAGAGGCTATACTTAAACATAGTAGTGGTGTGAATGAAGCCAAATTTAAAAAAGTTAAAAACAGACATAAGTATTTGCAGGATCAGGGTAAACTTGAATAAATATTATGACTGACTCCCCCAGTACTCATTGTGTGGACAAATCTACTGTCATGTTGATGGGACTTGTCATGTATAAACATTATTTATACACATAGGGGACCACCCATATTACAAGCTCAAGCAGAGTGAATTGGCCTGGTTTTTTTTTTGGTGTAGAGCAACTGGGAATTCAGAATGTGGATAAATGAACAATAATATTGTTTTAAAAGGAAGGAGGGGATCTTACCACTCATGACTGTGTGTCAGTATGTCTGTTATAATAGTTTTCTTATGCTCCTATTCTGGAATAAATGAAGCTAAAAAGTGGTAACTTAACCCTATTTCATTCAGGCATAAGGTGTTCTGGTTTAGCTTGTCCTTGCTAGGGGGTCAGAAAGAGCAGATGAAACAGTTATAGGGGATTCAGTTGAGCCAGAATAAATCCTCTCCTACCCCAAGACTTCAAAGTGGTATAATTATAAATGTACATGCTTAATTCTGCAGCATGGTCCCATAACAATGATTAAGGGATTAAATTGAAGAGGTAGGAGGGAAACACTTAAAGCTTCATTCACTAACACTGCCAAATTACTAAAGAGAAGGACAGACATGTGAGTGGCATCCAGATGCAATTGGAAGACAGAATTGTTGCTGTATAGCTCTGTGGGCATTCAAGCCCTGCTAAATACAATCAAAGAGCTCTTGAGTGTGTCTAAATCCCACAGGGCCAGAGCTGATCCAGGGAGATTCATGGCAGATCACACTCATGTTTGATATCTTTGCAGTGATAGGGTGCCTGGCATCTCAAGAGTGCAGAGCTGTAGAAAATTGAAACAAAACATAATAGGAAACCATTAAAAAATCTGTACTTCCCATTCTGATTTCCAGTTGACTTTACCAACCTGTCTTCCACCTGTGATGACGTATCTGATATGGAAATTATGTATTTGGGTTGTCCCTTCCCCCATCAAAACAGTCTTGATGGAAATTTGGAATTTCCCCTTTTACTTTTGCAATTTTAGGTAGAATCCACCAGAATGTCTGGAGGTTTTCTCTGTGCTGGCTGGAGAGTTCTCTGAACTGTTGTTTTCCTTTGTTTCAAGGCAAATATACTTAGTTCAGGACATGGCAGCTTCTGGGAACTGCTTTTGTTTTCCTGCATTTGGATTGATTATAACTACATTTCCAGAAGTGCCCATTCCATCCTTTTTCCTGAGGAAGCTACATAGACTAGGACTAATTCAGATTATGCGCCTTCAGCCTTGATATTAATTTATGTGTAGTTACATCTAGAGATTTTGTATATTGTTTCATTTAGAGGTTCATTAAAGTATATAGAAAATGTCTTGAAAACTTCACATAAAATGCCATTAACAAAGCAATTAAAGATTTAATTTTGTATGTAAAAAATATTACATAATAGATGCTAGTTGCAGAGTTAAGTGAATAAATCAGCTTGAAGTTGAATAGCAGTTTGCTTCAAAATACAGTATGCCTTTGAGGGAACTTCTTAATAGTCTCATATAGAATCAGAAAAATACAGAGGAAATGTACCTGAAAATTCTAGGTAATTCAATGAGATAGCAGTGGTAGGCAATTAAAAGCCACTCAGTGTATTCATTTCAGCTATGTTTTTATACTTCGTAGTGTAGGCTTTTGCATGCATCAGAAAACATAACCACATAGTTATTACTTTATTGTTGCCATGTAGGTAAAGTAATGCAATTAAAACAATGAAGGTGTTCATTATCAGATTAAAGGGATGGTACAAGGTAACTTGGGAGTTGTGTGGCTTCTGATTATATGAATTAGCAGGAATTATATACTAGAAATGAGATCTGTACTGTAATTACATTGTAACCACACTGTAATTAATATACTGGTATTATGAAATCCAGTTCAGTTTCCTCTTGTTTTGCAATAAATCCTTTCTTAGCACATATAAGCATTATAGACCCTGTGACTGTCATAATGATAGTGCTTAGAGGAGCAGTTCTCAATCTTTTCAGACTCAAGGCCTCTCTCAGAAAATGTCAGCTCTTAGTTTTTACTTGCCTTTTGACTACAGAAAAATAGAGCAATTCTTTTATTGCAGATAACTCAGGCTAGAAGTCAGAATATTTTTAAATGGTGGATTCCCATTTGAAATCTCTGTTTTTATCTTGTGAATTATGCTTGCATGCCTCCCACTGATAGCATTGCATGGCACCGCACAGCACCCTTGAAAGGTTCTCATGGAAGCCCTGAATGCCATGGCACCCTGGTTGAGAAGCCTGGACCCATTGGCCATAAGCAACCGTGAACCTAATTTTGTTAGGTGATGTACAAACATAGAGAGAGAGGCCTTGCCCCCAGATCCTGCTGCATTGAGAATGACTAATACCTTTCTCTAACGGTTTTTAACACTGGTAGCTGCAGTTGGGCAGCTACCAGGAGACAGGAGAGGATGAGATAATCCATAAACATTCTTAATGCTACATAGATCAGCACCTGTATGAAAGCTGCAGAACCCCATTCGTATGGCATTGCCATTAGATGGACTAATTAGCTTTGCTCAGTTGGAAAGTTAATTGGCTCAGGTGTAGGACCACACTACT
>NW_017729022.1:82259187-82264715 GCF_001723915.1 Gavialis gangeticus
ACCCCATTCATATGGCATTGCCATTAGATGGACTAATTAGCTTTGCTCAGTTGGAAAGTTAATTGGCTCAGGTGTAGGACCACACTACTACAGCTGAGCTGATTCTTTTTGGGAGCTAACACATGCAGCACTACCTTAGATGAGTCTGCAGCATGCCTGACAAAAAGGTGACTAGAAAGCTAGATCGTAAAGCTGTGCATGATGTTGCAGGAAGACTGATTACCATCCCGATGCACAGGAAGACTAGCTAGTATGGCAGAAGGCTGGCTTGTCTTAGCAGGGAACTCCTCAGTGAGTTAAAACACAAAAAGGAAGCTTATAAGGAGTGGAAGCTTGGACAAACAATGAGGGAGGAGTATAAGAGTATTGTTCCGGCATGCAGGGATGAAATCAGGAAGGCCAAAGCTCAGTTGGAATTGCAGCTAACAAGGGAAGTGGAGGGCTTCTACAAGTATGTCAGCAACAAGAGGAAGATCAGGGAACATGTGGGTCCTTTACTAAATGAGAGGCAACCTAGTAACAGAGGATGAAGAAAAAGTTTGAAGTACTCAGGCTTCTTTCTTTTTCATGTTGTGTAATTTCCTTTCCAAATGGCAAAATGTGATATCATCCATGTTTCAGGGGTGTAGGTTGTAGACATGTTGGTCTAAGGACATAGGCAGACAAGGTTCTATTGGTAAATCTGATATCTTTTATTAGATCAAATCAAATCGTTGGAAAAAATTCTTCTTAGTAAGCTTTTGGGCACAAACGCCTTTTGTCAGGCTGAGGAAGCATCTACATCTGTGCTCTTCCTGGATGGAGTGGTAAAGCAGCCAGTGGCTGCTTTAAAAAGATATCAGATTCACCCAAAGAACCTTGTCTGCCTATGTCCTTAGACCAACATGGCTACAACTTACACCTTTGACTTTAGCAAGGCTTTTGATATGGTCTTCCACAACTTTCTTGCAAGCAAGCTAAGGAAGTACAGATTGGATGAATGGTCTGTAAGGTGGATAGAAAACTGGCTCAGAGGGTAGTAGTCAATGGCTTGATGTCTAGTTGGCAGTCAGAATCAAGTGGAACGCCCCAGGGGTCAGTCATGAGTTCAGTTTTATTCAATGTTTTCATCAGTGACCTGGAAGATGGGATGGATTGCACCCTTAACAAGTTTGCAGATAACAGCAAGCTGTGGGGAGTAGTAGATACACTGGAAGGTAGGGCTAGGATTCAGAGAGACCACAAAAAATTGGAGGATTGGACCAAAAGAAATCTTGTGAGGTTCAAGAAGGACAAGTGCGAAGTCCTGCACTTAGGATGGAACAGTCCCATGCACTAATACAAGCTGGGGACTGACAGGCTAAGCAGCAGCTCTGCAAAAAAGGACCTGGGGGTTATAGTGGATAATAAATGAATATGAGCTAATAGTGTGTCCTTGTTGCAAAGAAGGCTAATAGTGTACTGGGCTGCATTAGTAGGAATATTGCCAGCAGATCAAAGGAAGTGATTGTTCCCCTCTATTGAGCACTGGTGAGGTGACATCTGGAGTACTGTGTCCAGTTTTTGGCCCCCCACTACAGAAATGATGTGGACAAACTGGAGAGAGTCCAGCGGAGGGCAACAAACATGGTGAGGGAGCTGGGGCACATGGCTTCTAAGGAGAGGCTGAGGAAGCTGGGCTTATTTAGTCTGGAAAAGAGATGACTGAAGGGGTATTTAAATAGCAGCCTTTAACTACCTGAAGGATGATTCCAAAGCGGTTGAAGCTAGACTTTTTTCAGTGGTGGCAGGTAACCGAACAAGGAGCAGTGCTCTCAAGTTGCAGCAAGAGAAGTTCAGGAAGAACTTTCTCATGAGGAGGGTAGTAAAGCACTGGAAAAGTCTACCCAGAGATGTTGTGGGATTTCCATCCTTGGAGGTTTTAAGACCTGGCTAGACAAAACCTTGGCTGGGGTGATCTAGTTGCGGATGGTCCTGCTTTGAGTAGGTGTTTGGACTAGATGACCTCCTGAGGTCCCTTCCAGCCCTAATTTTCTATGTTTCTGTGTTGGGAGGGGTGGATGGAAGCCAGCTGTGGGGTGGCAGGTAGTAATGTTGAGGAGTAGGTGGATTGTGGTGCTGTGTATGGGGTTGGAGGTAGGCTGTGGTATTGTAGAGGTTGAGAACTTCCTTGTTCCTTATTAGTTTAATTCTTGAGGAGTAGTAGGGTATTACCAGTATGAATGACAGGATAGTTAATGTCAGAGCTGTTTGGTGCAAAGCACATTGTACACACATGTTATTTAAGCTTTGAAAACAGTAATAGCATCAGCTCAACCCCTTTAAAGTCCCAACACCAGTGGTTCTGAGAATTTTTTATTAGTTTTAAGGAACATCTCATCAGACTTGAAGCCCCCTCCATAAATTTTTGTGAATTAAGCGGCATTTAAAAAACTAATTTATTTATTACAGTGCTTACTACCTTGCAAAGGAGGCAGGCAGTGGGGCAGGGGAGCAGCTAGGCAGGGAGAGCCTGAGTCTGCCTTTGTGTTTATCTCCTCACCCCTCACTTATCTCAGCCTCTTATCAGCTCAGATCAAGCGTAGTTGTATGCTGCCTGGCAGGGGAAATACCATGATCACCACGGTGGCTTCCTAGTTGCACCCGGGGAAGATCGCTCTGCTGGCATGGGATAGTACCTGCATAGGTAATGCATAGTTAACTTTGGCTTTATGCCCACTTTATGGAAATAGGAGACTCCTCCCTAGCTTGCTTCTAGGGCCTTATGGCTAAGCGCAAGCAAAACTTGGGGGCATCCAGGGTTGGGCCTGCAAGAAGGGTGCCTGCCAAAGGTTTTGGGAACATCTGAAGCCTCAGATGACGGTGGAAGAGATCTTGCCAGTAGTAGGGCCACTTATGGTTCTGGACTGACTCACAGATTTGGAATTGATTTGGCTAATTTGGCTTGGAATACAGAAAATTAAAAAAAAATCTCCTTGCACTTCCTGTGGCACCCCAGGGTACCCTGGCACCCTGCTTGAGAATCACTGCCCTACATGTAAGAAGGGACACTCTCTGTGCAGGACTTAAGAACTCCTAAATTCTAATCCTGCCTCTGAATATCTCTTGCTGGGAACTTGGAAAAGATGCTCAGTTTCTTAGCCTCAGGTTCCTGATCTGTAAAACAGAAATGATAACACTGCTGAAGCTGTGTAGAGAATTCATTAGAGAGCTGTAAGCAACTATATCACTACTAAGTATTATTGGTATTATGATGTAGCAGATTGCTTATCTAAGTATCATAATAACAGTACAATGTATACTGCGTACACATACATTTGTTTGGCTGTGAATTGATTTCAAGGGAAAAAAGAAGGGACTGTTTAATCTGAATTTGTTTTCCTGAAAAATGAAGTTAATCTAAAAAAAGTTACTGTGTATTGCATGGAATATTGACATAATCTTGTACACAAACTCTCAAACAAAACCTGTAATCTTTTTCCCTCTCTGTTTGCTTTTCCAGCATGGGGTACTGTATCCTTTTTGTTCATGGTTTTAAAAAGCTCTGTACATGGTTAAATAAATGTGGTGTTACTGCCACAACCCTCTCCGCTTTGCTGCTCCTGCTGCTCTTCTCTTGGAAAACTGTGAAACAGAATGAAATCTGGTTATCAAGAGAATCCCTTTTCAGGTAGGAATGACCACAGAAAAGAAATTCCTTTTCAACTTTTTAAAACATTGTTTTTTAAAATAAGAAGTGTCTCACAATTTATTGTTGCATGAAGTAGATGTTTTTAAGCAAAATAAAACTTTTACTACTCTTGCATTATTATTATTTATGTTGTCTTCGCTCTTTGTAAAAGAATGGCTTATTTTCTACTTCATGAAGTAATTTGTATAAGCACTGTATTTGCCTAGGACAAACTTGGATTTTGGCAGTATGATTTTTAGAAAATGCTTAAACAGCTCCTTAGATTAGTAGTTAATGTTACTGCCTTCATTAAAAACACCAGTGCATTCATAGTAAATATGAAAGTGTTGAAGGTGTTTTAGCAGCCTCTTTATAAAGGTAAAAAACAAATACCATGAAGGGTCAAAAATATATTATATTATATATAGTTCTTCTTGGTTTCTGTTTCCTAAGCTGCCTTCTTTTATAGCCTTATATATTTTACATTGAAACAGCCCATTTTGATATATATTTTGTTGATAAATGTATTAAATTTACTTCCAGATGTTTTCAACAATTGTCTAATTATGAGGTAAAAATTTAAATGTAGGCTATTTGCAAATGGATTATTTATTGTGTAAACTATTGGCCAGAGCAGTTTTATTTGCTCAGCATCAGAGATAATGACATGACCTCTAGCATTGTTTTTATAAATCTTTAAGTCAATTTTGCAATGTTGAAGCAGATGAAGCTCTGTTAAGGTAAACTTTAGAAAGATGTGAAATAGGAAATGAATTGTGTAAAAGTGAAGCCACTCCTATCTCCATAAACAGTATTTTCTACTTAAAAAATGGAAACCGTGGTGATTATGTCCTTGGCTCAGATTCCAATTAATTTAAGTGCAAGTTTCAGGCCAAACCTTCCATGATTAATGCCAACAATTCAAAAGAAAGCTGTATAGCCTTATGGTTCTTTTACTTTTGAACAGGGAAAAAAAACTATAATTGCTTCTGTGTTAATTCAGACCACATCTGGAATACTAAGCACAATTCTAGTCACCCAGACATTAGGCCAGAACAGATACAGAGGATCTGTACTGGGTACTGGGAAGTTCAGGGAAAACACGCTGAAAAACAAGGAACTCATAGACTATTTTATATGAAGAATTTGTAGGCAAAATTCATGCCTCATAACTCTATCACACTTACTGGGATTACACCACAGATGAATTTAGCTCAATCATCTATTCATGCCCCCCAATCTTACCCTTGGCTTGTAGTATTTACTCATGAAATCCATGCTGAATGTCCTGCCAATGTAGTCACAGCAGCACAGTAACGTATGTTGAATACATTCATTCCTCAGCACACGGGAGCCAGATGTGCTTTACGGTACAGTTCCAATCTAGTGAGTAAAGAGTAGTACATATGCATTAGTTTAGCATCAATCTGAGTGGAAATGTAAGCATGAGCTTCAGCTTTTTCTTTAGTGTAATCCCATTATGGGTGGAACATATGGGTAGAGGCTGTTAGTCCTGGAGAGGACCTGATGCCCTCAGTTGGTTTGCTAAGGGGATCCATCCATGGGGAGCAGTTGGAAGAGACAAAGGAAACTGCAAGAATTTAGGATAATGTGGATTTGACACCCCACTGCTGCCTTCTTAGCACACATGTTCTTCCAATAATCTGAAGTCAGGTCTTCCATCTCTTTACATCCCAATGATTTATATTGCCTCTTTCCCTTGCCCTCGGTGTCAGTGGGGAGGTGGGGAGGACTCTTCCTTCCTGTTGAGTCTGCATAATGGAGCTCTAAAGCAGGCAGATGTGAGCTCACAGGAACCCTCCCTTTCCTTGCCCACCAGTACTTCCATCAGCTCCCTCAGCTGACTGCTAGGACTCCA
>NW_017729022.1:82269715-82283192 GCF_001723915.1 Gavialis gangeticus
TGTTCTTTCAATAATCTGAAGTCAGGTCTTCCATCTCTTTACATCCCAATGATTTATATTGCCTCTTTCCCTTGCCCTCGGTGTCAGTGGGGAGGTGGGGAGGACTCTTCCTTCCTGTTGAGTCTGCATAATGGAGCTCTAAAGCAGGCAGATGTGAGCTCACAGGAACCCTCCCTTTCCTTGCCCACCAGTACTTCCATCAGCTCCCTCAGCTGACTGCTAGGACTCCATTGTGCTTATCCTTCAGCTAATGGCTAGATTATGGTAGTGGTGAGTACTTGGGACTGCAGGTGTTAGGGCCTTTTTACATATTACACTCTGAGCCACACAAATGTTGATCAGTTTAGTGCTAGTTGCAGTCACACCTTCCACTTGAGCAGCACACCTATGGGGAGTGGCCACACCGTGATGGAACAGGAGCAAGGTTATTTGGATTAAGAGAAAATCCTGTCCTGGAGTGGCATAACTTTGCGCCACATAACAAGCCACTTAATGTGTTGACAGTCCAGGGGTTAAGAGCTCCAGGAGTTGTTCAAAATTAACTTACAACAAGGCCCTTAGAAGGTATCCCTTGTTACGGGGAGAGTTAGACTGTTGAAAGAAGGATACGTCTGTGCTGAGACTGGGTGGGCAGTGATGCATTCATTAATGGGGAGCGGAGTCTTTTTAGGGGAATGGGGTTTTGGGATAGTGTTCAGATTGGGCTTCTAGAGGGGATGAAAGCCTTCTTCCTACAGGGAAAGGAGCTCTGACATAGATACTTGTCCTAGAAATGAAGTAGAGGGGGATGCCCATCTGGGGTGGGTAAAAGAGAGACTGTATATACAGAGGGGTGGGGGGAGGAATCGGTAAAGGATGTAAGTAGGAGGAAGCAAGGAACAACAGGAAAAAAAAGTGAAAACATAAAGGGAGCAAGAAGAGAGTCCTGTAGGAATAGCATAGAACAAATTTGTTGAAGGCAAGGAGCTGATTTGTTGGCTAGGGTGGGCTTTTATAGTAGGGCTGTACTTAGCCTAATTCCTGCTATTCTATGTCCCCAGCTGCAACTTTTGATGAATTGTTGCTTCTGCCCCCATATTTTGTCTCTCATCTTCTACTATTATGTCCTTTCTCAGCCTGGAATGGGCCATGGTTCTTCAGTGTCAACCGCTCAAGTTTATTTTGGTCCTTGGGTGAAATCTGCCAGGTTGTGTACAGTTAATTCACGGTATAAACTGTGAAAAACAGCAGGTTCTATGATTTTTGGTGGGCTTGCTGCCAAAAAAGCCAAACAAACCTTATTGAAAATAAAATGCTGGCTCCCAAAGGGAGCCAGCAGTCATGGTGCCGCAGCCTAGCCGCACAGATCATCGGGGGGGAAAGGGGCAGGGGGCTGCCAGCAAGGTGGCTGTTGCCCCTGCACCTCACCACTGATTGGCTGACAAGGGTGCCTGCCATGCAGCCCCACCCCTCCACCAGTCGGCAGTGAGGGGTGGGTCCACATAACAGCTAACTCTCAAAACCAATCAGTGGTGAGGGGAAAAGCCACTGGGGCACCTTGACCAACTGGAGGCATGGGGGGGCTCACCACACTCAGCCCACAAAAATGATGGCCAGCCTTGAGTTCTGCCCATGAAATCAGCCGGCCACCGCCTCAAGTTAGGTAGACCTCTGGTAATAGGTTAGCAATTAACTGTATTGCACCCTGTTCACATGTACACTGACATGTATGCACACATGCACGTGCAGTCTTTTAAAGTTCTGGATCTTTCATTTTGCTGTATTGCAAAGTGCTCAAGAAAGGGATTGTTTGCTGACTGGCTGAGCATCCTGTGGAATGCATAGGGCAGTGCTGAACCTAGACCATGTACCTACACCAGGGTGTAGTCAGATGAGGGCACAAAGAGCCTGTCTTGTTCAACTGCATGGCATGATCCTTGTGTTCCTGTGAGCAGGTTGATCCAGGCCCTAGTTCAGCAAAGAACTTTAAGCACATGTATGGGTCCATCCCCATCATTAAGCGTTTATCTGTAAGCATGTTCTTAAGTCTCACTAAGCACATATTAAAAATTAGGTGTTTGTTTTAGGAAGAATGGAGTTAAGCAAATGCTTAGTGCTTTGCTGAATTCAGGGTTAAGTGAGGGTAGTGCTGCAGACACTGATGACCCTTCCAAAACTGGCCAAGGTTGGAAAGCAAAGCTTCGCTCATCTGCCCCATGTAAGTCAGAAGGGCTGAGTGGGCCAAACGGGGTATAGACATTTCACTTTTTTTCAGAGTTAGTTCAGTCATCAAGCTACGACTAATGGTCTCAGAAAAATTTGCATGCTGCTCCCTATTTACGGCAATGCCATAATGTGCTGTTCTAACCTGAAAGGCAACTGTGCAAAAAATTACAGTTTCTTACTCAGCAGATCTGCTCCTTAAGTCAAGTCTGCTGACTTCAGTGATTTAAACTAATAACAATAAAAGTTTACTGCTTTGTATTCTTGTTAACTCTGCAAAGCCAGCTCAACTGAGCAGCGTGTGTTGGATTCTGTGCCATTTTGCCCATCACTGACAGAACTGTTTAATACATCCCAACCGTTTATGCTTCTGAATGTCAATTTAAGGTTTTGGGGAGGAAGGGGAAAGGCTGTACATGTAATTGGGGGAATAATTTGCCATGGAGAACCTTTTGTTGCTGGTGGCGATATCCAAAATGAAAGAAACCCAGCATGCCTTTCCCCCCTTAAGAGCCCCAGGTGAGCCGATGGGTCTTGCTATGAGAAGTCCTTTGTCTTGTAAGCTGAGCACATTTGATGTGGAAATCACAGAAAATCAATAAGCCTGGTGCCCCACAGAGAGTGGTTTTGCAGAATAGAACTTGCACTTCAGAATACAATGGAGACTATTGACAGGAGTGTTTTCCCAAGCACTGACTGAATGGGATTTGAAGCTGATGCTGGCGTTTGAAGTTGGAAATGCGAGCGGTAATTAATAGCATATTTGATCTCATCATTGTGACTTCTGGACATTTGCTTTTAACTATGGAATGAAAGTATATGTAAAATGGCTTGCATAGCATTTGTCTTTCACTTACAAGAGTTAAAAGTCATCTTAGTAGTCAACAGGGAAGGAAATCTTTCTGAGAAGTGACCTTTATGCTCAGTGGATCTGTTTCTTACTAGACTTGGGTTGTCACAGTATATTTTCAGAAGAGAAAAATGAAAGTGAGAGAATTTGGAACTGCATGTTGGAAGAATATATGTGGAGTTGTGGGAGGAGGGGGTGTTGGTGGGAAGCAGAAATGGAAAAACATTGTGTTCTGCTTTTGTTATTTATACTCCACCCTTTCCTAGTTGGCTTTAGTTACGAATATTATTGTTTCTTTTTCCAGCTGGAAAACAGTGTCCCAATAGAATTGTTTCATGAATGTAGTTCACCTAGGCCCTTCTCTGGTCACTTATTTCCAGATAGAGCAGTTTCAACTGAGTCTTTTCATGGGGCTGCTCGAAGTAGTGTGTGTCGCACTTTGTCAGGATCATTTTCAGAAGCAGCCTCAGATTCACAGACAGGATGAATAATAGAGCAGCCAGAATAAGCAGCTGAGTACAAGGGAAGAAAACAACCAAACAACACCAGGACCAATTTCTGTCCTTTCCACACCCATATGCAACATACAGAAAGCTACAGCTATAGTTTATCTGTGAAATCTTAATAGATGGCTCCTGAGCAACTACTTAAAGTTAAATTTAAAAGGGGAAAGTTGTCACAAAAAGAATATTTAAAGAGCTATCCCTCCAACTATTAATGCGGTAGCTCATTAGAAGCAAAGTACTTTTGAATATGTAATGTACTTCTCAACATTTTGCTCTGCCTCAGCAGAGGCCATAACAAGACCAACTCCTCATTGCACATAGGCCAGGGAGCAGCTCTGAAATGGTAAAAGCTCTGAGTCCATGTATGTGTCTTTGCATATGAGAGTCATTGGTGTAATGATATGCTTTCTATATAAGAATTAATATCCCAGTAATGCCCAGAAGGTTGTAAGTGTGTAGTTAATGGCTCCCTAGGCCAATGGATATTAACACAGCCAGAGCATTCACATATTATCTGCTGCTGGTGCAGTAGATCTTTGTGAAAACTAATATAGAGAATCGTCCTCTTAAGAATAGCATCAATTAACTGATTTAATTTAGCGATTAGTCACAAAATGGCTTAGTGCCTTCTGGTAAGCACGGAGAAATACTTTATGGTGAGAAAACCAAACCTGTGGTACTTTAAAAAATTCTTACAGGTAAAGCACTAGGTCTCTACATTAGTAGTGGATGATCTTTCCTATGAGTAACACTCTCATCCCTCTTCTTTTCTTTACCTCTCCTCCCCATTCATCTGATCCGTGATGCCTGTGCACAGTGATGCCCTGATTTTACCAACCTTATTCCCTCCAGGCCTTCTATTCTGTCCTTCCTCTTTATTGTCAAGCCTCCTATGGTACACCTACCACTCTTTTTTTCCTCTCATCTTGACTTAATCCCCTTGCCTATTTTAAGAGCTTTTGTGTTGTTATTTTTCAACAACACAAAAGCTCTGGGGCTTGGTTTCTCCTTTGGGAATTAAAATCTTGCTTGGAGAGCTGACTGGAGAAAATAGCCAAGGCATTGCAGCAAAACTGGAAATCTGCTGACTTCCTCTACTCCTTTCTTTGATGGAAGGGGTCTGAGCTAGTCGATGGAAAGGTAGAAAGCTGTGAAGCTAGCCTTAACTAGTCTGCAAAGGAGGAATGAGAATGAGGTTTGGGTTCTTGTGTTACAAATTCACCCACCTCTACTCCTAATCATTTAGAGAGCCTTATATTTATATTCTTGTCAACTGTGTTCCTCTGTTAAATATAAAAGCAGGAGAATAGCTGGGTCCTTAGACCCTCATAGGAATAAAGGTTTTATAGTACATGTTCTTCTGTTACTGCCTTCAGTCTCTAACATTTTTCTTAGTCATATAAGCTGTGCCCTTCCTTTTGCACTCTCTGTTAAGTAAATAAGCCAACAGACCACTGCCAAGTCTGGTGTTTTATTGAGTTAGCAAAGTATGTGCCTTTTTTTTCTTCCTTGTATTTCTCTTTGTGCCTCTCAGTGAAGTCCTTTCTCAGCCCTATGCACTCTGTCTTCTCAGTTTTTCTGTGGTGCATCAATGCTTATGTAACTCAGCATACAGTATATACTGTGGCTAAGTACAGACATCAAAAATCCCAAGGCTGAATCTATTCAGTCTTTGCAGGTTAGTCTAAGTTGCACAGATTAATTTCAAACAGAAGTGAACAGGAAATGCAGCCACATGCCTGCAGTGGCTCAGGCTAGAAGCTGGGGGCAGTAGAATGTGGCTCTCTCACTGTGTGTTCACTTCCTTTTCCTGCTGCCCCTGAAGTCTCTGGGATTTGCAGTCCAGAATCACAGTAGTAGGACTCTGCAGGGTTGCTCATCTCTTCCTCTTCCTGCTTCCAGGTGCCTCTGGGATTTGTAGTCCACAGTTGCAGCCAGCACTAAGTTTGAGTAGGGGAAGGGGTGTTTAATTAGGGTTACCATACATCCAGGTTTTCCCAGACATGTCTTCTTTTTTGGCTGCTTGTCCTCTCATTCTGGCAGGTTTTTAAAGTGCAAGCAAGTGTCCAAGTTTGTGCTTTGCCTCTGCATTTGCTTGGGGCTCAGGGCAGTGGGGAAAGTTAATCGGCTGGATAGTGTGGCAGCTGCTGGTAGGTGAGTGTGTGTGTATGTGTGCATGCACACTCAAGCAAGCTACATGGGCAGCAGGGCTGGGAGGGAGCAGGGGGCTACAGATCAGGAGTATAGGGTAGCAGCCGGGCCTGTGGGGCAGGGGGCTGTGGGTCAGGAATGTGGGGCACTGGCAGGGCTGTGGGAGGGAGGGGGCATATAAATTCCCTCCCCCACAATCATGTATCTCTTCCCCCCGCCACACGTGTCCTCTTTTTTGAAATTGGAAATATGGTAACCGTAGCTGAACACCCCTTCCCTGGTCCCAGACCCCAGCTGGGTTTGCTGGGGGGGGCAGTACCCCCCCCATAGACTGGGTTGCATCCCCAGCTGGGTTCCCCCGTCCCCACACACATGCCTGTTTGTCAGCCAGCCCTCACTGTTCCAGGTAGGGAGCAGAGGGGCAGAGCCAGCCCTGCTGTCTGGAGCAGACAGCCCAGCCCAGGGTTGTAAAGCATGCTGAGGTGCTGGGGGACTGTGATTTAACTTGAACCAGGAAGGGGTCTGGGACAGAAGTTTTGGTTTGACCCAAATCAGTTAAGTCTGATACTACATTCAACCAGGTATATCTTAAACCAGTTTCAGCCATTTTGTAACTGGTTTATGAGCACTGACCTTCTGTTCTGTTACAGGTTTAAATCAGTTTCTGATCACTTAAACCAGTTCATATGTAACTTCTGTCCCTAGCCTATGTGTCCTCCTTTAGCAGCAGAAAGAATAGTTACCTAATGGTGCTTTCACCTAATGCACTTAGCTCAAGTGTTCAAGATATTAATTTGTCATGAGTGATTTTGGATCCCCCAACCTTTGGGTACTTCACTGAAGTTTTATTTAAGGGACCAGATTTT
The DNA here is from genome assembly GCF_001723915.1 of Gavialis gangeticus. NCBI lineage: Eukaryota > Metazoa > Chordata > Crocodylia > Gavialidae > Gavialis > Gavialis gangeticus. The sequence continues at coordinate 82,276,291 of NW_017729022.1, forward strand.
ATAAAGGTGGTAAGCACCCTGCCTTTTGAAATTCAGACTTCTTTATATCTTGCAAGTTGGGCACTGAGAAGTTGATGCACCTGCAACCACTTTTCACTTCTGGCAATTTTTTCATTAGTCACTTAGCTTCAGTGAAAGAGGTCTGTGTGTTGGTGCAAAATGGGGTTGCTAACCCAAGAACATTTTTTTCCTGACAATCTGCAAAGTTTTTACCAATGGCCAAACATTTTTACTGACATGCTTTCTGTTGTAGGTAACTTTAAATATAATACTTCTGCCAGGCCCCAGTTTCAAGGACTGTGTTCAAATTTTAGGGGTTTAACATCAACCATAGTTAAAAAGTATGGTTGTCAGTAAAAAAAAAATGGATTTTTTTTCTCAAGGTGGCAACTCTGCTTGACTGCAGTGATGGTTTTACACTGTATTGCCCCCCCCACAGGGGGTGCTCTACTCACCCCTAAATGCCAAACCCCTGACTGCATCCTGCACCATGCTGCCTCCCCAGCCCACCCTGCAGTCTCACTCCTGCTGGCCTTTCCCCCTCCATCCTGGCACAGACCCCCAAAGAAGCCTACCTGAGACCAAGCAGTATTATAGGCAGCATGGGACGTAGCAGCAGCAGTAGTGGGATGCAGCAGGATGCAGCAACAGCACATGGCCGAGGCAGCACTCTCCGCATAGTGTTGCATGTGGGCACCAGGTGGCACTGCTGTTCTCTGTCTATCAGAGCTTTAGTCAATCTGTGACTGCTTAGTGTTTTTACTGGCAGGTAAAGCTTTTTAATGGAGTTTACTAATAGCCATTTTTAGCTTGATTTTTTTTTTTTTACTGGCAATCAGTAAATTTACTGATAGTTGGCAACCCTGGTACTAGAGACCCAGTGCTCAGTCTTAGGTGGTAGACCATGATTTAGTGTGGGGCCCAAAACTGGATACAGTACTCCAGGTGAAGTCTCACTAGTCCTGAATAAAGTGGAAAGATCGCTTCTCTTGATTTGCAAATGACACTCCTGTTAATACAACCCAGTATGCTGTTGGCTTTTTTGCAGCAAGAACACATTGTTGGCTCATTCAGTTTCTCATCTACGGTAACCTCCAGGTCCTTCTCTACAGTACTGCAGCATAGCCATTCATTGCCCGATCTGTATTTGTGAATTCAATTATTCCATCCAAAGTGCAGGACTTTTCATTTATCCTTGTTGAATCTCATCTGACTGATTGCTGATCATTTGTTCAGTCTATCTGCATCTTAGCCCTGAACTCCAGGGCATCTGCAACTCCACCCAGTTTGGTGTTATCTTAAGCTATGTTAAGCATTCAGTCAATCCCATCATCCAAAAGATTAATGAAGATGTTGAATAATGCCAGACATAGGACAGACCCCAGGGGAACCCCACAAATTGCAAAAGAGAGGACATGAAGGAAAAGCTGAATTGTCAGACTGGAACAGCTAACCTCTTTCTATTTTTGTTTCTCATTTGTAGTTCAGGAGTGAAGACTCTGCCCCATAATGCTAAGGTGCATTACAACTATGCCAATTTTCTGAAAGACCAGGGTCGTCACAATGAAGCCATCTACCACTATAAAACTGCCCTCAAGTAAGTTCCTTGAAGACTTTGTTATGCTTATACTTTTCAGTTGTTTTTTATTTAACTCTTTCTCTTCTTGCACATGAAGTGATATACGTGTTCATTTCCCCCAACTGCCTGGTGGCAGATTTAGTTTATTAGGTTGAAGACTCTTTGGCTCAGTGTTCATACATCATTATATGAGGTAACTTGGCCTCCCTCCAGCTCTTTGTGTGCATGTTTTTTAATATAGGAGATATAAATAAGTTTCCATAGCTACACATTGAACAATGAGATGCCATATACTCAGCTGAGGGTTCTCTAGTAAGCAGGAGGTAGCTGTCATATATTTGCAGGTTCCCAGGCCATTTATTGTGGTAAATTATTAATGGTGCATGCCTGAAAAATGCCAAGTTTGTAACTATCTGAGGTACAGTAATCATAATATTTAGAGCTTTACCTCTTCAAAAGATTATGCAAGCACTAACTAATTAATTAGTCCTTGGAATAATCTGATGAGATAGGTGGGTAAAGAATATTGTCACCATTTTACAAATGGGGAAATCAAATCAACAAGGTAGACTGACTTGTCCAAAGCCACGTGGTATGTTTGTGGCAGAGCTGAGAATTGAGATTATAACCTAAAAGCTCACAACCACTCCTTGGTCCAACGCCAAAGGACTAATCATCATCTTAGATATGTCATGGGCTAGGGGGTCTGCTCTTACCATACTCTGAGCAGCTGCTCAGCAAGTTGACTACCCAGCTAGCAAGAAATCTCCTTCAGAGGCAGGGGACCACTGAAAGAGAGATGAACATGCACTCACGCACATTCACTCATGCATACAGTCACTCATGGAGCAGTGATAAAAAAAAATTGAGAAAGGAAAAAATGAGAGATGTAAAAGAGACAGCAAAAAAGGAATGGGTGCAGTAGCTAGCAGAGGCTGGTGCAGGGGGACACAGGCAGAGAGGAGGTGTAATCAGTCAAAAGGCAGGGCTTCTAACAAAATAGTCAGGAGTCTTTCCTTCCTGATCTGCTGCTTGTTTACACCCTGCATGGGAGCAAAAGGCAGAGCTTACATTTGTCCCATTAAACTGTATCTGCTGTATTGTCCTCTGGTAAAGCATGGATCCATATTGATTGCTATATGCTGGTTCTTCTTGAATGGTGCTTGCTGCACCCTTGGCAAACTTAGAAAGGGGTCAAACACCAATGCATGAATTCTTAAATATGATAAGCATTTCACACCTAAGACTGGAAGGCAACAGTTGTGTATATCTACCCTGACCTCCTGTATTATGCAGGACTACCTTACATTTACTGGAAGTAGAATAGCTTTTTTTAGAAGACTATCCAATCAGTCTTCAAAAATTGCACAGTCCTCAGTAATTTTTTGCCAATGGTTAATTGCCCTCACTTAAAAATTTGCACATTACATTTTGTAGCCTAATTTGTCAATGATCAACTTCCAGACATTGTGTGTTATCATGCCTTTCTTTGCCAGACTGAACTGCCCATTGTCAAATCTTTGTTTCTCATGTAGAAACTCATAGACTAGTGCATATCTGCCTGCATCTTAGGCAAAGTGTATGGCGTTTGCTGAAAGGAGATTTTACTCCACCATATGCCTCTAGCTCAGCAGTACCCATTTATTATAATTATGGTGCTGTCTTCTGCTCTGCAGTGTTTCAGTTATAAAGGAGTCTGTTTTTTTGAACTGATTGCAAACATTTGTTAAATTTTATTACATACAAAGCCGGTGATGATATTGTTTATAAAACATCATAAGTATGCTCAGTGCCTGTGTGCCATGTAAAAAACTGGAAGCCTGCTTTCTCCCCCTTCCCTTTGCCCAAAGTTGCTAGATGTCATTAGGAACTGGGGTTGTGTGACACCTGTGAATAGCAGGCTGCAGATGCCTCACCCTGCAGAGTTAACATTCTTACCCTGCTAAAACAGTTAATTGGAAAAACAAGTGTGAGCCGGTGTTTGGAATATAGGCTAACAGTCAGGACTCCAGGGCTCTGTTCCTGACTCAGAAGTCATCGGGAAACTGATGCAGCACTTGCAGATCTGGCACGATGTGTTTATTTTGGCCAGCATCACTAAAGGAATGTCTGCACTGTATTTCTGGTGATACTGGGGGGGCACCTGCTCTTGAGCATGTCCCACCCACCTGCTCCCACTCACATGCCAAACCCAGAAATGCAGCAGTAAATCCAGCCAGGGCACACTGCCGTAGCTGCTGTCATGCAAATGACAGTCTGGGATCTATGGGGATTCACTGCAGTTCCAGGTTTGACATGTGCAAGTGGGAGCAGGTGGGAAAGTGTGTGTTCAAAAGCCAGGGCCCCCACACAGCACCAAAAATATGCCCTTAGTGATACTGACCAAACTAAATAAATTATCCCAGACCTTCAAATGTTGCATCAGTTTCCAAGGTTGGTACATGTAAATAGAAGAGCGTGAGCAGGATGTTCTTGAAAGCAGGCTTCCCTGGGTACACGAGGGCCACACTTACCCTTAATGAGCTAGTCATGGTGGCAGGTTCAAAGAGACGTTTCAGGTTAGTTCTGGTTATTTTATTGCAGCTGGACACAAAGGTGTGGGTAACTGGTGAGGTTCACATCGGAAAGATATGGACATCTTTTAACTAAATGCCAGTTGTAGGTGGTACTGGTTTCCAACACTATCTCATGGTATTGGTCTCTAAGGGTGTCTTTACATGTGCTCTGGGGTGTGCACGTAGGGGGGAAAGAGGGGTGTTTTAATTTGAGTTAAATTCATTCAAGTTTAATTTGGGAGCCACTTTAATTAAAAAACCTGCAGCATCTCATGTATTCACTGCCCTGCACTTCAAAATGATGGTGGCAGGGGTGCTTGAACTAAAGCTCATTTGAGCACCATTTTGAACATGGGGACACTGAGTACACATGATGCCAAGGCTGCTGGAGTGTTCTAATTAGTCTGATTAGATTAATTGAGTCTGCTCTAACATGTTCTAATTAGAACACGTCAGAGCAGGTGTGGGGCACATGTATAGGTGCCCCGAAGTACTACCCAGACCATCAGTGAGTGTTGGGCACAACACCTCCTTTAACCAGCCAGATAAAACCTCTAATCTACTTCCTTGACACTTTCCCCCAAACCTATGACCCATTTCCTTGACTCTTCCCCAGATCACCAGAACATTGCCCTCAGCTTTCAAGTAGGTGCTGGGAGAAAAACAGCGCTATACAGGTTTGATGGAAAAAGACATAGTTGAGTGTCATCTGCAAACTGGTAGGACCTCAAAACCTGCCCAAGCTTTGCTGCTTTTCACTATGTGAATTAAATACTAAAGATAGAGAGATTCTCTTCTGGTGCAAGGTACTGGATCTCCATTGGCACTAGTGGAATTCTGACACGTTACATCAGCAGTGAATTTGGCCTGTGAATACGATGTCTTTGCTAGTCTAGTAGTTTAGTGTCCTGCCAGGTAGGGAACTGGATTAGTCTGGTATCTTGCCCATCAGGCTGTGAACACTATGCTCAGCTCAGGACCTGGAGGAAGTAACTTATACCATTTGTAGTCTTCCATACCAACACCACTGTGAGGCTCAGAAGGAAGTCACTAGAAGGAAAGGTTGCCACACTGGAGTTTGAAAATGAGAAGTTTTTGAGTGGGGCGAATGAAAGAAGTGGCTATAGCATTCCAACAACAGCCCCACAATTGTAAGAGCTCTTAATAAGGTGACCCAGGACTCTAGGTGAAGCATAATGTACTACCATGAAAATATTTAAGATAATACAGTCTCAGTTCCTTGCCCCTCGGTCAGAAAGACTTGGACTGCTAGCAAGGTCTTGTGATCAGCTTTTTGAAGGCAGGAAAGAGAGAGACACATCTCTGCCCTGCAGCATGACTACTTGAGGAATACTGCTGAGGACCCATTAATCATTTCAGCTTACCTCAAATGATTCTGCCACATTCTAATGTAGTTTGTTTTATTTTTAATGATGGTGATTTAAATGCAAAAACACACTAAACAAAAATTACCATGTTACTGTGCACTTGGTTGTCTAAATGACTGACAGTTGCCATTAATAAGAATTTCTTTGCACTCCTCAGTACTTTTCTGCCAATACTGTCAAAATAGTGTACAAGCATTTAGTCAAGTATAATGCTACTCTGCACAGTAGGCCAGTGCTGTATTTTACAGTGTATAGGTCAACATAGTGTATAAGTACATATTTCTGTACAAAAAGGGTAGCATTTTTGTAGATCTGTTGTATAAGCTGACCCCACCTCAGTATGTGAGGTGCTGGAAGCTCAGACGGGCTCATGGCAGAGGCGGCATGCTGGTGGGCTCCCAGGAAGTTAGACTGGGCCTCTGGGAAGTTAGGCAGCGGGGCAGGCAGGGATGCTCTGCTGAAAGCAGGATCAGGCCCCTCATTGCTTATGCCTTCAGCAGGCTTCTGTGGCTGGCAGGATGCACAGAAAGGGGCTGGCTTGCCCCATGAGCAGCATGGGGTATTGGGCAGGGGCTGGGGGAGGGGAAGGGGGGAAGGCTGGCCCTGCCCAACACCCCTAGCCTTCCCCCCCGCCCAACACCCTGCTCTGCCCATGGAGTAAGTCAGCCCCTTCCCAGGTGGCACCAGGTATCCTGCTGGCCACAGGAGCCTGCTGAAGGCAGAAGCAGCAAGGGAACCAATATTGCTTTCAGCAGAGCTTCCCAGCCTGCTGCGTGGCTGGGGGGTGAGTTGCTGCTGGGCTGCCCTGAAGCTGTGGGGGGGCCTGGTCCTTCCCTCTGCAGCAGCAGTGCCCTCCAAGGCTGACTGGGCAGGCTGACAGCGGGCCATGTGCTGCCTGAGCTCCCAGGAGGGTCCAGGCAGCATCACTTACAGGGGATGGTGCATAAATTGAGGTTGAATTTTAAGAGTAAAAAATTTGGCTTCAAAACTTGACTTATACACTGTGAAATATGGTAATAGCAAAACTATAATGCAAGGAAACCGAGGCACTCAAGAGTCATACAGCAAATCATTGGCAGTTGGGATTAGATCCCAGTAATCCTGATTTATCAGTGCTTTAACAATTTGATTCTATTCTGATTTTAATAATACCTAGTGGTCCAAATTCTAAATTGGCCTAAAGCAGTGTAACTCCTTTGACTTCCGTGCACCTAGTCAGTGGTCCAGACAGATGTATTTTTCTAACAGTAAACCTGTACGATAAAATACTTTATTAATTAGAAGGGAATCTGATTATGTATTGCCTAATAGCAGTAGAAAATTTAATCTGAGACCAAATGTAGCCTTCTAGCCCTAATATCTATGAAATCTATGAAATAT
>NW_017729022.1:82288192-82291808 GCF_001723915.1 Gavialis gangeticus
AGGGAATCTGATTATGTATTGCCTAATAGCAGTAGAAAATTTAATCTGAGACCAAATGTAGCCTTCTAGCCCTAATATCTATGAAATCTATTAAATCATTCTGCTATGGTAGAACTATAAATGAACATTATCCCTTTTTTTTAAATGGTCCACTCTGTATGCATTAAGTGTGCCAAATTTTCTCTTTAATGCCAGGTTCATAAATGAAAAACTCTAACCTGGAGGTGTGGCACTTTGAAGATAGCTCATGAGCTACCTATAAACCAAGTTTTATGAACAGCTGGTATTCTAAAATTGTAATAATAGGTTATAAACCTTTTCGCTTACCTTTAGTAGAACAGTAAAAACACAGGACTGTAATAGACCTCCTTGGCAGTTTGCCAGGTGTGTTGTAGTGACCTCAGAAGAAATGTTGCTTTGGAAAAAATAAAATAAAATAAAATAAAGGCCACAAAAACACTGTGTAGTAAATAGGTGGGGCAATTTACTCTTAAAGCTAATCTTAAAATACTTGCTGCTATTGCAGAATTGATACTGTTGCTGGCTGTGCTCTTGACCCTTGTTGCTGAGGATCAAATAACATTAGTGTTATTTGAGAGAAAATTTGTCTCATGTATGAAAGTGAGAACTTCAGGTCACTCTGTTGCATGTTGATATGCTGAATATTTCCAAACTGCTAATGAAGCTTTTTTGTTGTTGTTGATTGCTACTGAGTTGCATTCTTCACCCTCCCCTGCACAAGCAGAACGTTGTTGATGAGACAGTTTTATTATTCATCAGAAATGAACCCATAGACAGTGGAATCTTAAAATAAACTTGAATAAACAGTAGTGCTGTCTCTTTAATAACCATTCTGGTAAAAGAGAAAGAGCTCAAACCTGAAACCTCCCCCCTCCCAATTCAAAAATTAAACTTCTAAAATGTATTCATCCCAGCCTGTGCATTTCTCTGGCTAAAAATGTGAAGGCAGGTTTTTCAGCATGCTGTTTTTGCTGGTTGAGTTATGCTTCACCCAAGCATTAGATTTTGTTTGAGCAAATCGAGTATGTGGATACCTGGCCTGGCCTGACCTGTGTGCAAAATCACGTTCTGTGTAGTTCAAGCCAAATTTTGACACAGGAAAACATTTCAGCACCCAGAACTGACTGCTTAGACTTTTGGGCATACAAATATGGAGGTTCTCTCTAAAAAATGTCCCTTTCTCAGTAGAACATGTTGTTGCTTTCAAATAAAGCCAGAAACAGGAGAAAAAATATCTTTGGCTGAAGGAAGGCACAGTGATCCTCAAATCGCAGACAACCAGTTATAACTTTTGAGTGGACTTGCTATTGTGAGAACACTCTCAAACAAGACAGAAAAAGGTGATGGGGAAAAAGGTAGACGTAGTAGTGGGGAGAGAGAAAGGAAGTCATATCTGAAGGCACAGATTTAGTAAAGAATCCAGAGCTACTCTCCATGGTGCTGCAAAACCCCATGAGAAATATGGACAGAGATACAACTTGACTCTCAAGGCATTTGTACACATGCTTGTGCCTGGCACTGCAGTGTATGCTGTTGTGTAAGTGGCAAAATGAGCATCAGCACTGAGAAAATGGCGTTGATGTGCTTTTGAACTAAAACACATTGGAAGTGCATGCAACTGCATGCAAAGCAGCGTAGTGCACGTCAGCTCGCATGCAGGATAGACTCGGTTAATTGAGACTGCTCCAACCAACCAGATCTCCGACATGTCACAGGACAAAAAGGTATGTGTATAAATGCCCTCATTGACTGTCTGAACTTAAATCATTTTATTATTTAGTGTTTGATCCTATATAATTCAATATTAAGGGTCATCAATGAACATTCCATTGTGATTTTCTGTAGATACATATATGATGTATGTTTATATGTGTGTACGTGTATATTTATGTGCATATATATGTGTATGCATACAAATGCAATAGCCTGAAGCTTTAGTAAGTGAAGTTTAGGTCGAATGTTAGGAGGAACTTTTTTGACTATAAGGGTGGCCAAGCATTAGAACCAGCTAACTAGAGAAACTGTGGAATCTCTGTCCTTGGAAATTTTCAAGAACAAATTTGACAGACACTTGGTTGGGATGGTCTAGTTAGGTTTGTTCCTGTCTTGAGCAGGGGGCTGGACTAAATGACCTTGTGAGGTCCCTTCCAGCTCTACTTTCCTAGGATCCCCTGACCCTCCAATTGCATGCGTATAAAATACACACCAGCACATCTAAAATTTTTATGTACCAATGCACTTGCAAACACATGCTGCTTTCTTTCCAACCTCCTCCCACCAGGAGAAGAAGGAGGGGAGTTTGCAAAGATCTTGAGAAACAGCAAGAAGGGGATCCTCAGAGAGCTGTCCATTAGGAATTAAAACAGTAGTTCTCAACCTTTTTGGACTTGAGACACCGCTTCCTAGCGTCTGTGAATTGTGGCACCCAACTTCAAAAACTAATTTATCTATTGCAGTGCTTACCTCCTTGTGGAGGGGATCAACTAGGCCCACCCATGAGCCTGCTCTTATTTGCTTATATTATCTTCTTGTCTCTTCACACCTCATTCATATCCTCATACCTCAAGTCAGCCTTCAAAGGATCTGATGGCACCCCAGGGGCCATGGCATTCAGGTTGCGAATTGCTGCTTTGGATGGAATAGTCATTCAGGGCAGTTTTAATTCTATGGAAACTGAAAACATCAATGGAAATACTAGATTGTACTACTGTAGCAGTCCATGGTATCTAGCAGGAAACATGCATGTAAGTGCAGATGTAGTTGCAGGGCAGGGCGAGGGCAAGGAAGGCATTAGGTATATGCTACATCTACAATTCCTACCTCCCTACATTGAGAAGAAAGATGGTCTGGTTTATAGAGGGTCAGGAACCCCCAGCACATGTGCCAGTGTGGCAGATGAGGCCGTTTTGCTTGGCATGCCACAGCTGGCCAGGCTCTGGGCAGGCACTTGCCAGCAGGCACAGAGCCCAAGCTGTTCACAGCAGGCAGAGGGGAGGCTGAAAGTAGCTGCATTGGGCTCCATGGAGCCCTGAACCAGCTTATTGCTTGTGGCAGGTGCACTGTGTACATGCCTCGGGATGGACAGCAGGGAAGGGACCAGGCCTATACTGTCACAACAAGGATTGGGCTCCTTATGGCTCCCTTACCATCCACCCCAGCATGCCAAATCAAGGATGCAGGTTTTTTTGGTGCTCTGCCCAAAAACATTACCGGCCCCTTGTCTGTAACATTATTTGTGAAGGGTGGGAAATTACCCAGCTATACCTCTCTGTTTTTGCACCTCGCTTTAAAAATAAAACCCAGAGACCCAGGTTTCTTGGTAACCTTTCCCACACACTTACCCACTGGGTTTTTATATATTTTAAATCAACAGTATCTGGGGTTGTTTAAGCTTAGTTAAATTACACTCTCCTCATAGTAAAAAAAAAAAAAATCTCTCTTCTTCTGCAATGTTATCTATCTGATTTATGTAATACATGTAGATACTAAGATAATCATATGTATGTGTATTTATGCTTTATATGTATGTTTGTATGTGAGTATTTATGTAATAAATAAAATAAAAATATATAAATGTATGTGTGTGTTTTCCTAT
>NW_017729022.1:82296808-82298881 GCF_001723915.1 Gavialis gangeticus
AGCATGGACTGCAGGTGACCTTGGATACCGTCTGTGATTTATTTCTGGAAGGAATTAAAATGCCAACACCATTTGGTAGCCTGTTTTTACAGTGAGTTACAATGAGTACTGCTGTTTAAGTGTGATGGCCATGGCTGCAGTCACTCCCAGTGCCTTGCATGCCCTTATGGCATTTAGCTCAGGCACTTTGCAAGCAATCTTTGTAGCTCAGTGCTTGACAAAGCCCTGTTTAGAGAGACTGCAATCACAGACTGCATTCTTCAATATAAGAAACTGACAACATCTGAGTAAAGATGTTGAAGTAGGAATCTTGATTGTAGTCTTAAATAAAGATGTGGCACGTGGCTTTGTGGGGTCTTGGTTTTCTTTTAGATATGTGATCTAATAAGTCCCAACTGAAAAAAGGATTCCCAATAGCTTAAACCGTAGACTTAACGGAGCTCACGATGAAATGCAATGGGGTATTAAGCAAATTGTTTTAACTGATGTCATTTATTTTAAAATCTGTTTTGTGTAAAGGACTAATCCCTGCCTGTGTAGGCTGTATTCCAGCCCCACTTCGCTGCTCTGCTTCATACCAGCCAAGTATTAAGCAGGGCCCTGTTTTGCTTTATTTAAAGCAAAGCAGCATACATAGGAGCATGAACAATAACACAAAACTGCCCTCCACTCAGTGCAGTGCTATTGAGAGTCACAGGGACTGGGTGTTTCTGCCCAGATAGACTCATGTGCAGCCACCCTTCTTATCTGTACTCCCATGATAGGATCCTTTCAAACCAAGGCTCATTCAATCCTTCTACAGAGCTCTATAACAGGATATTTAACATTTCAAACACCTCTGCTTTGGCCAGGCCCTATTTACCTCAGGAATGACCAATAATGCTTTCCTTATCACCCTGCCCCACTTGCCTGACATTGCTGAAAAAACTGCTATTTAAAGTGTCACTGCTCTGATTACATTTTCAGCGAAGTAAACACGTCTTCCCATAGGAGTCAGAGCTTAAAGATCAATATTTATTCTGCAGGAGTCTTATTGTAAATAGTCTGTACCCCATACACAAACCCAAGATGCAATAATCTGACTTCCTTAAAGTGAAAGAAAAAAGAAGACATATAGGAAATGGCAAATGGCTCTTGTATGGAATAATGGAGTCAGCCAGTAATTCAATCCAGAGGTCTTCTTTTTTTCCACATGGGTTTTGCAAGTTGAAACTGGCAGATATTTGGAGAGGTTTCAATGCACTTAACTGCAGGCTAATGTGAACCCCAAATTCTCATTGCTGAATTTTCCTTTTTTCACCACATTCTACATTCCTCTACTCAAGGATCCCTGGCACTCCTCTCTTCTTACCTGACCACTCCCTCTTCTGCAGTTATCAGAAATCACAAACGTTGTACTGAAGCATCAGAGAGTGTATTGTTTCTCCCAAGTCTTACCAAAGCTCTTCTAGGAACAGCAGCAGAATTGCTTCCTGTCCAGCTCCTGTCCTATGAGAGCATGGTGTCATGATTTGCTAAACACCTTTGACAGGAGAGTGCACCTGCACAGCAACTTCTGAGCTCTCAGGTTAGACCCTTTGACATGGGTGCAATGTGCAACGCTGTCCAGGACTGCCTGGTGAGGGCCATCCCGGCCGCAGCGGGGGAGATCTCCGTGAACCGTACCGTCCCGGGCTGCAAGAGCCAGATGTGACCTGACATACTTTCATAGTTTCTAGGGTCGGAAGGGACCTGAGTAGATCATCTAGTCCGACCCCCTGCCATGGCAGCAAAGATTACTGGGGTCAAACGACCCCAGCAAGGTGTTCATCTAACCTCCTCTTAAAGACCCCCAGGGTAGGAGCCAGCACCACTTCTCTTGGAAGTTGGTTCCAGATCCTAGCCGCCCTTACTGTGAAGTAGCGCCTCCTGATATCTAGCCTAAATCTTCCCTCTACCAGCTTGTGACCGTTATTCCTGGTCACTCCTGGTAGTGCTCGGGGGAACAGGGACTTCCCCAGTGCCTGCTGATCCCCTCTGACTAGTTTGTAACAGGACACTAGATCTCCCCTCAGCCTTCTCTTGTGGAGGCTG
>NW_017729022.1:82303881-82304711 GCF_001723915.1 Gavialis gangeticus
GTGCTGGTTGTTCCTCCCCAGGTGCATCACTTTGCACTTGTCAGTGTTGAATCCCATCGTATTCTCATCCACCCACCCATCATCATCACCAACGAAGAGGCCAAGAAGGTTGTGATCATGGATGTCACCATCCCCTTCAAGAACCAGTGCCAAGCCTTCACCAACGCCCGGGCTCACAAGCAGGAGAGGTATGCCCCACTGGCCAACATCCTGAGAGGCCGCGGCTACGATGTGATGGTTGACACACTCGTTGTGGGAACGCCTGGAGCCAGGGACCCCAGCAACAAGAGAATCCTTCATGGCTGCCGCGTCTCCTGCCGCTACGCCAAGCTGATGCACTACCTCATGGTGTCCGATACCATCCGTTGGTCCCGTGACATCTACGTGGAACACATCACGGGCCATCACCAGTACTCCAACCCCACCAGATGAACCACCACCGGACCGGACCCAGAGGGCACCGCCTGACCCCTCCCCTCATGATAGCCTGGAGCCCACATGCCACTGCCAACAGTGCACAGCCTCCAGCCTGCTCTTGCCCCAGCTCTGCAGTACTGGCAGGGACCCACATGCACAGATACAACCCTGGCCTGCCCCAGACTTGGCCCTGCACAGCAGACCAGCTCCAGACCAGCCAGAAGCTGCACATAGTCCTAACCCACCCCACACCTGCTCTGGACTCAGCCCGGTGGAGCAGACCAATTCTGGACCTGTGCGCACAGCCCCAACCCTCCCCACCCTTTCTCCGGACTCGCCTGCCCGAGCTGAGCAGTGGCAGTAGACAGTAGCAGGAGCAGTTGGGCAGAAACTGCTGCTTGGTGCAGGGGAAA
>NW_017729022.1:82309859-82312959 GCF_001723915.1 Gavialis gangeticus
TAACATTGTATCTCCTGTAACCTGGTTGCGTTCTCCTCCTCACCCCCATCCCTCTATTGTTAGTCCCTTGCGCAGGCAATCTATATTTCCCTAATGGCTTTGTCATCTTTTCTTGGATTCCCAACATTTACTAATAAAAGTCTACCTTAGAACAGCATGGACCTACTTTCATTTATGCACTGGGGGATGGGAAAGCCCCAGAATTGGAGAAGTGCAGAAATGGCTTTTCCTCCTCTTTCTGTTGCTGCACCGAGTGCAAGTTAGCCATTTGCCATGCAGAACCAGAATGCCAATTGAGCTGATTCTCTCCATATATAGGATTTCCATCCCACTGACTGTTTGGGTGTAAGAGCTGATTAACTGCTGGATAGTTTAGGTGCCCACCATAAGGTGACAGAGATAGAGATGACTGCAGAGTAGCTGGCAGCATAGGAACATGGAAAGGACTACATGGGACTGTGCATGCATAACTGTGCTGCAATCTCTCATTATTATTTTTTGTTATTAGCTTTGTGTCAAAACTCCATAAGAGGACAGTTATGAGTTATGTGTTCCTGCCATGATGATGTGGCTGTATAGCTGGCCCTCCTGCTCTTTGTTGTGTTCTTGTAGTTTTTCTAGATTATGCAGTGATACTGAAACTCTTTTATTGCTGTATTAGTCAGGCTTTTCATAACTAAATATGAATACAGGAATGCAGTTGTTTAAAAGCATCATCAGGATTCTTGGCTTATCAGTGGATAAGTGTAATGTATGTGAATTCTTGTCATTTGCATGTAAAGGAGAGGACCTGAAGAGCTATTCTTACTGCTGAATGTGCCTAATGGTTCAGCATCGCAGGGAGCTTAGAATTTAGCAAGAGCGTTTTTATTTTTAGCTTCAGTTCTGTGTTTGACACAAAATCCTTCTCGTCTCCTCAGTACTAAATCTGCAACTTTCTTTTCCCTAGTAGGTTCTTAGAATGTCATGAAAATTCATAAAATGAAGCAGGATTTAATGTGGGACAAACTAGTTTTTGTTAAGGTAATGCTTTTGGACATGCTTTTTATACACACCAAGCTTGAGGACTCAGGAGGCTTCTGCCTACTCACAGATTAAATGTATCTGGCCTTTCTTTTCTTCTTTATTTTTTTGCTGGGGGAGTGGGGCACTCCCCTGGATATTGGGGTGAAAAACTGGTTTATCCTGAGCCCCTGACAGACTTTTCCCATAAGGGTGAGGTGGGTTACCGTTCCCTCCCCTGCAGTAAAAGAGGCATGGAACTAGCATAGAAAATCTCACTCCTAGTGGTTTTGTGGGCATGGAGGGAAGAAAGACAGAATGGTCAGGACATCCATATACCCTGCTACTACTATTTTTAACATAGCAGTACCAGAGGGCCCAATGAGATCAGAACCCGCTTTTACTGGGCATAGAACACAGTTTCACCCCTGTAGGGCTTGCCATCTAAATAGGAAGATAAAGATTGGGAGGAGAAGGGTAGTCTTATCATTTTTACAGATGTGGAATTGAGACACAAAGAAGTTAAATGCCTTATCTGGGGTCACACAGAAATGGCAGAGTTAAATGCAGATTTCAGGTTTTAGAGAAGCCTAATGGCAGTTCTCTTCTGACTGTACACCTGAAATTTTCAGGCTGAAAATAGGCCAGAACAGGATCAGAGGAATACAAAGGACATCTTTTTTACAAACACAGATCCTTGAAGCCAAGGATCTGACTTTCTTGTTTTTACAAAGGACTAAGGCTGGGATTTTTGAAAGGGGCTAAAGGGCACTGAGTGCCCAACTTGTTCTGAATTTCAGTGGCACTTGGGTGCCCAGCTCCCCTCTGCTCCTTCTGTAAAGCCCAACTAACAGTGATGATTTTTTCTTAAAGATGAAAGATTCTAACTCTGTCAGAACATAAATGCCCTGTGTTTTAAAGTAATACAAGACTCTTCTTCTTAATATTTGAGTAGGTTCCTGGAAGACAGATTTGTGAAAGACACACAGGTTCTGTTCCTCTGACCTGCAAACTTCTGTGCCCATGTAGAGATGCCTGCAGGACCAGCATTGTTCTAGCATTAGGTTACAGCCCAGTTTCCTGCCAATACAAGATTATTCCCTGCAGGACAAATATCCCTAGGGTACTATTGTGTCTAGGTCTAAATCACTGGCACATAATTTTACTTAAAAAATTACATAAGTGCACAGAAATGCATGTGATGTAATATTTAAATTGGCTTTAAATAATGTAATATTGTAAATATAAAGCATGGTGCAACTATAATATGAATATGTATATAGTATGTATTATGCATAAAATTTGACATAAATCATACCATTCTTGTAGCAGCCTTACTTTTGTTGACAAAATGATATCAATAAAATAGAGAAGGTGGGGCAGCAACTTTTAAAAACTGTCGTCTTGGAAGTTCGATTTGTTTTCCTGGGATCTGATTCTACCACACTTAATCAGGTTGAAGCGGTGCTGCTGCTTCTACTTGCGTTGAGTGTTGCAGTAGAATTCAGGGTGGACCGGAAGAATCTCATCCAGTGAATCAAGAGAAATGCCCTGCAAATCTAAGCATCACCCACCAACATCTAGACTTCAGTTTCTTCACTGCTAAAAGATGAGTGAGGAAAAACTCATTTCACAGGGCTGTTCTAGTGATCAGTAAACTGTGGTGGCTTTGAAGGGGAACATTTCTTTGGGAGTTCTGAATTTAACTGAGATCTGTAGGCAAAATCTGTGCACCTGGTGTGGGGGTAAGAGCAGTCCTAGCAGCTGCACGCAAGGAGGTGTATGAGAGAGCAGGGGTTGGAGGGCCAGTGTTTGGGGACTGTCCAGGTGGGGAGGGGGCAGTGGAGGGGGTGGGTGTGTGAGGTGGGGCGAGT
The DNA here is from genome assembly GCF_001723915.1 of Gavialis gangeticus. NCBI lineage: Eukaryota > Metazoa > Chordata > Crocodylia > Gavialidae > Gavialis > Gavialis gangeticus. The sequence goes on from NW_017729022.1 coordinate 82,312,736, forward strand.
GCCTGCTGGTGCTGGGGAATGGTGTCTAGGCACGAGGGCTGCAGCAGGGCACAGGGACAGGGAGGAGAACCTGCCTCTCCACCAGTGGGGGCAGTGGGGAGCGGCATAGCTGGGCTAGTGGAACCAGGGGCCAGTGCCTATGCTTGCCGGGTCCGGGCACCCGGAGACACTGCCCAGGGGCAGGCATAGCTAGGCCACGTGACGCAGTGCAGGAGCTCCAGCCT
>NW_017729022.1:82317959-82318245 GCF_001723915.1 Gavialis gangeticus
CTAGGGGCACCCATGCTCACAGGGCGGAGCACCTGGGAGACATTGCCGGGGTGGGGAGGCATAGTCAGGCTGCCTGGCATGGTGAGGAGCCCCAGCCTGGGGCAGGGGGTGCTACGGGTGTTCCCTCCTCCTCCCTCCAGCTCACGCAAGAGCCGAAGCTATCATAGCTGCCACACACATGAGCTGGAGCCACTGCAGCCACCATATTCTGGCCCAGTCAGGTTGGGAGTAGGGCTGGGGGGAGCAAGAGGGACTGCAGGTTGGGACTGAGGGGCACCCGGCAGGA
>NW_017729022.1:82318261-82323428 GCF_001723915.1 Gavialis gangeticus
ATGTTTTTCTATTTAGAGTGAATATTGGGATTGGAGTGTGGGGCAGCAGCAGGGACGGGGGCTGCAGGTTGGAAGTGAGGGGCATGGTAAGGCCAGGGGGGCTGTGGGTTGGGAGAGAGGTATCCCCCTGACAGGTATCCTCTTTTTTTGGATCTGGAAATATGGTAAACCTAGTCCTGGTCAGAGCTACAGCTGAGAGGCACTTCACAATTAGCTGTTGCTTGGACCTACTGACCACGTGGGAGAGGCACTGCCATTTCACAGAAGCTCCTAGCTGCCTCTGTATGAGGACCTTGTTTGAACCTGAAATTGTTTTGGTGTTGTTTGCAAAGCCCTGACTCCTGTATCTTATGGAGGCTGCTGGAAGTTATGTACATCGCCAGTGCTCTAGTGCACCCCTTTATCCTAGTCACATTTCTTCTGCTTTCTGCCCTTTCAGGCTTATAGCCTGGGGGGTAGGGGGTGGAAAATGCATTTTTCACATGTATGATTTTTTTTTTTAATTCAGCTGCTGGAAATTGAGGCAAGCATTAGAAGTGGGAAAATAGGGTAAAGCAGTTTCTGCTTCTGCAAAGGATGGGGAGAACAGACGGTAACACTGCAGTGCTGCATCTGGGTCTCCCTAGCTGCTGGCTTTCCATCCCCCAACAGAAGATTTCTGTTGCAGAAGCTGCTACTCCGATACTTACTGCCATTTACCAGTGTTTTCAAGGAAAGATCTTTTTTCCTTCATTATTCTTTTCAGAAACAAGGGACATATCTTATTCAAGGGTAGGTTGTATGTGAGAAAATACGAGTATAAAAACTGTAAGAGGGTGCGGATACACAGTTGTGCTAGTTCCCCTTTCCCCCTTTAAGACCTTTCGCACCAGATCAAAACACCTTCCAAGGCAGTGCCATGAACAGGGCTTGTCAGTTGTTCAAGTGGCTTCACAGTATTTGAGGTAAAAGTACTAAAATTCTTAGTGGATTATAGATTGTATCCATGACAACAAGTTCCCTCTCCCCTTCCCTTTAGCAACTTTTTCTTACTGCAGTAGAAATAGATGCATCAAATATAACCCATTATTTATTAGGACTCCTGGGTTATAGGTACATTGAATGATCACTGGCATTTAATAATTGAAAATTCATTTGTGTTTTATACTCATAGTGCTTTTTATGAAACTGGAAATCCCTAGTCTCTGCCGGTCAATGAGGTGTTTTAATTTTTTACAGTATTAAAGGGAATGGTCCTTGCGGGAAAAAGAAAAACCCGTGGATAATTATTAGCAGGAGTCTTGTGCATTGGATACCTGTAATAGTTAAAGGCAAGGCTGCTTAGATTTATTCTGACAATTGAGGCAGCAGCATCAGAGGAGTCATCTGAATTATTCATTTTGCCACAGGAAAATGTCTCACTTGTCTTTTCTTCAGAAATCAAAGCCCAACCTGATTTAAAGTGTACTTTTAAGGGTTTTTTTAAAGTGAATTGTGCTATTTCAGGACTTTTGCTATAATTACCAGTGGAAGTGTATTCTTAAAGAAAATTCTTGCCATTCCTAAAAGAAGGAGAAAAATTGATTCTTCGCATGTACTTCTTGTTGTAAGGAGTTTAATGAAATTCAGCTTTCTTTCATAAATAATGCAGCACTTGCATTTGATTAGGTGAAGCCTAGAGGAAGTTCTGTCTAATCAGTTATATAGCAATAGGGTTAGTACCTGCAGACTATGAGTATGACCAGTAGCAATAGTATTGCAAATACGCATGTGTGTCTTTGTGTGTATGTATCTATGTGTGTTTATCTGTGTATGTATGTGCAGATGAAAAGCTGTTTCATAAAAGAAATTATAGAAGACCTCAAAGTGTCACAGCTATTTATATAACAAAAACATTGTTCTAGACATAGTTTATATGTAACAATAAAAGCATTATAGTTACATATAAAGTAACATATAACAGCCCAAGCTAAAATTTGAAACCCTAATGTCCTTAGCAGTGTACATTGGGAAGAGTCCTCCTTCCTGTCTTGAAGTGCCTACATTCAAAATAGGCAAAACAGACATGAGAGAGTAACTTTTTACAAGTCACCTTTTCAGACAAAATAACAGCTGCAAAATGTGCTCATTTCTGAGTTTGTTCTTTTAAAAATGGAAAAAAAAAGCAAAGCAATTCTGCGCATGCAAATGCTGTACTGCAAATATTGCAGAAATATTTTAGAGTCCTGTAATAATTTTAGCCTTAATTAGTAATTCATATGCAAACGTCACGGTGTTCTGGAAATCTAGACTCAGGGCTACATTCTTCCTGCTCTAGTTATCCTCAGGATGTTGGTTCTGACAACAAGGGAAGATCATGCACAGAAGGCAGAATCAGAGCCATTAGTCCCCTAGGGTCTGCCTTTGTTCCCTCCCATCTCTCAGTCCACTATGCATCACTGAACTCCGGTCAGTGGCACTACCTGCAGAAGATGGTAGTATTCAATCTAAGTCAGAAGATCAGGTGAAAATTGGGCCCGTATTTAAGAAGCTATTAAACACCATGTCATCTTGCTAAGCTTGTGTGGTTTATCTGAGATCTCCTCTGCTAATCATGGTTTGAATGTGTGCAACAGCTGTTGTTTTCCCTTGCGGGGTAAAATTGCTGATGTCTCTAACAATATGTCCTCATATTTATGGCAAGATCCTAGCTGGCGTAAGTTGGCAGGGCTCCACAGACTTCAATAGAACTGTGCTGATTTACCTTGGGCTGAAGATCTGGACTTTCGTGTATAATTTTTGTAAAGAGCAACAGGATCATAAGTAAATCTAAGCTCAAGAAGTATAGCAGAGAATAGATGGGAAAGATGTGTCTGCATACTTTAATTTGCTGCATTGGATGGCAGAGGCTGTAATGCAGAGTTCAGCATCTTAGGAATTTCACAGTTTAAGGTTGAAACCACTTCTGTTTTAAACTTGTGTTCTCATTTCTTTCAAAATTGGTCAAGAGATCTCCCTAAAGATGGGCTTAAAATGTTGTGTGAGCACTCCTTGGCCAGAGGAGAATTTACTTTTGAAAGTGGAGGGAAAAGCACTATTTGGCAGTACAATGTTTGTGTGTTTCTGACTTTTCCAAGAATAGGTAAAGTACTCTTATGCTCGTAACTCAAGCAGCTTGCTGTAAGGCTTTAAAACCACTTGTTGTATGTAGAGCTGACTGTCAATTAATTCAGGAACTTGTTTCAAAGCAAGAGAAAAAAAAAAGCGTTCAAACAGAGTACCCAGACCTTGCTGTAGTGAAGTCAATGGCAGGATTCCAGTAGAAATTACTGGAAACAAAACTGAGCTCTGCATTATTTGTTTTAGGCTAGGTTGAGCCTTCTTTCTGTGTCTTGAGTTTGGTATGATACATCTCTGCCTTGTTCCTGGAGAGCAGTTCCAAGAGAGCAGTTGTGACTCAGCCCCTTCTTGTCCCATTGTTCCTGGTGGGAGAAACTTCCTCTAGTATGCTACCCAACTCTGGCCAGCTCAGCTCTGCTGGCCAGCATATCTGAGGAAGGGAGAGAAGGCATCACCTCCACCCACCCTTTTCTGCCCCATCCTTCCTGTCACTTTGTAGGGCAGAAAGAGCAGCTCTGAGCACTTTGCTGTCCCTCCCACAGCCAGAGGAGTACTCCAGGTTCCCCCTGAATGGATTTGTTGGGCTTCCATGCCCAAGTACAGCCATAGTAGGGCTGGATGTAATCTGGTCCTTAGCGTGTAACTCACTATTTTCTGTCAGAAGGTCCATTAGGGAAACATTTAAATATCAACTAAATGACAGGTAAATATTTGTGCTATAGGTGAACTTTTTCCCAATGGAATATTAAGGTGTTCAAGACACAGCTTATATATCAACAATTTGTCAAGTAAACTTTTGCACTTGAATTGGTGCAGCAACAGAAGTGTTTATCCATAAATGACAAGATGCTTATCTGTATATGAGGGATGTTGACAAAATATTTTGCCATCAGTTATAGTGTGTGGCAGCCCCATGTATTCATCCCTTGTCAGTCTGACAAACCAAGTTTTTAGAATGTACCTGGTTCCATGCCTGAAAAATTCAGCAATGAATTACACGTCTATTAAACGTCTCTAAGGCAGGGGTTGTGTTGGAGGCATAATGATTTTGAGGCAACGACATAGAAAGTTTACTACGTTTTCTACCAGCAGCAACTCCATCTCTTTCTGGAGTCCTCTTACACCTCCCCAGGTCTTTTCACAAACAAGCTTCCTGCCAAAATTGTCCATGGACTAGTGATGGCATAAAACTAGCATGTACAGTCAGTGGTAAAATATTAATGGAAAACAGAATATTTTAGCCACTGTCCTCCCCACTAGATCAACCACCTTCCCTAGGACTGATGAATATTCCCTACCTAGAATAACTAGGGCAGGGCAAAGGGAATACCCACCCTGGATGCTGATGTGAGAGGGCACCAGGACCTCTCCACCAGGAGTCTTTGCCACAGAAGCTCTGCTGCCCCTGCCGGACCATAGGAGCTGGGCAGAGCAACACTGCACCAATCTGTGCACCAATCTGTAAGGTGGTGAGTGGAGTGAGCAGAATGGTGCCAGGGAAGAACTGCCAAGGCCAGGAAACTCTTGTAAAGTGTTTTAAACTCAACTTCAGTTCGGGGGCTAGCCTCAGAGCATGTCTGAATATATGTTAGCAAAGTATCCTGCACAAAGGGGTCTTGAACTTGGCTGGGCCCTCTAAGAGCTACTATAATATATTTACTACATAATAGCAATAAATGACAGCTTCCTTCTCCCCTTTTTCAGGGAACAAAGATGTCAAATTTCACTTTTCCTCACTTTTTCAGGGGGAAAATCCCTTACCAGCTAAAATGTTAATCCAAGAGCCAAGTTTTCATTAAGAGTTGAAATCCTTGGGGAACAAATTTCTGTTACATTCGGTTGAATTTGACCCATTACTTCAAAATAGAAGGGCAGGATTAGCATTTCATTTTCAGAAGGTAACATGTAAAATGAATGGTAAAAAAATTAACTAGAAGTTAGAGAAAATTCATGCCCGGGGGTGACCGGAAAGGTGTGTCCCTAAACTTTTGGTCATTTTGCTTTGTCCAAATAATAATTCATAGATTCATAGATGTTAGGGTCAGAAGGTACCTCAATAGATCATCAAGTCTGACCCCCTGCATAGGCA
>NW_017729022.1:82323896-82330331 GCF_001723915.1 Gavialis gangeticus
ATAGAGGGGAAGTATCACCTCCTTGGTTCTGTTTGTCATAATGTTATGCCATAGCTGAAATGCTCAGTGGGGTAAAAAAAATCAGCATCTTCTTAAAATGCTGTGTGCATATTTAAATTGGGATTGTTGCTGATTTTGTGCTTTAACTTTTTATTGCTGAAAACTGAAAATAAATCTGAACTTCAGTATTTTGATTGCCCATGAAAATCCATAGATTTAAAATCAAAACTGTATTTTCCTCATTTTTCTGGCTGAAAGCTTTTTTTTAAAAGTATTTAAAATGAAAAATTATGCCCATTCTATCTTTTGTGGGGAGGACAGAATCTGTGATTGCTTTTATAGTTGATAAACACTCTCCCTTACCCCAACAACCCGAGGAAGCTATACAAGTAGATCTGATTTAGAGTCTTCCTTGGCAAATAACCATATTTCTCTCATTCCCCCACTTTAAAATTACTATCTAATAAATTCAGAGATTCCTCAGTCTTCCTCCTCAGTCATCAGAAACTGGTGCAGGTGAAGAGAAATGCACTGACATCATTCTGGTAGGTTTATTTTCAGTTGTTGAAAGAAAAGTTACTGTGTTGGCATAGTTGGGTGTTTGGAGGAAGGAGCATTCAAGCTGATCTCTTGGTTTCTGCATGACCATGGTTGAAATTTGTTTTTTCCCAGACTATACCCTTGCCATGCAAGTGCCCTGAATAACCTTGGGACATTGACCAAAGACCTGGTGGAGGCCAAGGAATATTACAGAAGGGCTCTTAAGTTAAACCCACAACATAATCGAGCTCTCTTCAATCTTGGAAACCTGATCAAGTAAGTTTAACATTGAAGTCAAATGGCTTTGAGAAAATGAATTTTCCTTTGCTTCACCTACTAAACAATTACAGTAGCAAATTGCCTGCCTAATGGTAACAAGAGAGTGGTGTTAAGTTCTTGCTAGTAGGCAAGATTTGTTCAGGGTGTATGTGGCTCCTATATGCTATTTTTATTTTATGCTAGAGATGAATGTTTCTTTCTACAAGCAAAACCAGCTTTATGAGACTTGCCAGGATCAGGAATGAAGAAAGAGTTGGTAATACTAGGCCACATCCTCAGTCCTTCTAAGGCAGCTTTGCACACAGGGGCTGAGAAGCCAAGGTATCCTTTTATGGAAAAACTTCATTTGTTCATGTCACAGAGCCACAGCAAGGGCCTTATGTGCCTTCCAGCCACCACCTACCTGTCTCTGTGGTCAGCAGAAGGGATACTTCTGGTGAAAAGAGACTTGGTTGAGACCTCCAGACAGCCCTGTGACCCTTGGTTGTTGGACCAGCTCATTTCGGGTACTGGCAATCAGTTCAACTTAAGAACACCCTATGCCTGCTCTAAATTGGGAACTGGTGGGGCTCCAAATTGAGAGAGCAAAGTTGGCTTGCTTCTCTGCCACTGATTTTTGTATACCAAGCAGTGAAGTCATGAGATTTTATGATGGGTGAAGGCAGGAGCAGCATTAACCCTTTGGCTGTTGGCTGCAGTGGCACAGCAGCTCTGAGAGATGTGGCAAGAAGCCCCATGGCCTGGATCTGGAGGTGAGAGTCATCTGGCCAGGCAAGTATGAGCTGGATAACCACCTGCATGGGCAAGATGCAGCTGATAGCCTCCATTAGATTACAGGCTGAAAAGAAAGGGAATCAGAGTCCTGCAAATTAATTTGGCCAACCTTTTTTGAAGCCTTTTAAACCATCTACACCTGAAACTTTTGCCAGCATAATAATGTGACTTTTTTTTTTTTAATAATGATATGAGCCAGAAACAGCATCAAGATTTCCATGGTTGTTCAGGACCTAAATCTTACATATTGTTAGTTTGGTACCATCCAACAGTCTCTGAGATGGAAGACTGCTTTGGCCAATGTGCTAAGAAAGCAGGTGGGAAGTTTTTTTAAGCCAGTAGTTTAGCTTGTGGGATGCATGTCACCTTTTAACCAAGGTAACATTATGTGCATCCCGTTAAATTGATTGTTTTATTCCATCATTCTTTGCAATGCCACACAACACTATGTCAAAGGAGCAGAACACAGTATGTCAGCTAAAACTTATAAAATAATGCATTCATCTAGAGGCAATCCATGATGAGTTAGGCTCCACTTATAGTGGGGCAACAGCATGCACATATACAGTTGCTGCAGAGCAGCTGACATGAAGTAAATCCCTGCCCCCTTTTATCTTGCAGCCACTTGCTTGTGTGCCACACATCACCACCTCATTTTCTAAAATTCCTCAAGGCAGAGACATTAAAAGCAACCTAGTGGATTCAGACACACAAGTTCCATCCACTGTAATGGAAACTGGGTGTAGGGAGGGAAAGGGACAGGGTCTGTGGGCCTGTTGGCCTAATCTGACCCATGGACCAGTGCCACGTCACTCATCCAGCCTATAGGACTAGAAGAGTTTGACACCCTGCTCTACATAAATGTTTTTCCTGGTGTTTTAGCATTGTTTTTCAAACCTGCTTGTTGCTGCCCTTGATGTTCCATTGGGAGGCTTCTCAGAGATCATCAGCTGAGCCACATTACAAAGTTGTTTAGTAAGATATGCAAATGGTGACCGGGAGGAGTTTCCAAACTCACCTTTCTTTTGCTTTTGCACCCAGTCGCCACACGGTCCTTTCAGTCAAAATCACATTTAGAATTCACTGTTAAACTGTATTCTACCTCATGGTTTCCATTACAAATTATCACTTTATAGAAATCAACCCCACATTTTCAGGTTCAGTTTTAGGAAAAGCAGCTTTTCCCCCAATTATAAGTTGATAGCTAAAGACCTTGAATGGCAATTGACTGTACAAAATCCCTTAGGAGAATCAGATAACAAAGGACAGGACTCAAAATGTTAAATGCATTAAAAATACTAAAATGAAACCTACAATAAAACAAATTTTGAGTTAGTATTTTTACTGCATGTGCAAAAGTCCTGGAAGTACAGAAGTCAAGTCTGTAGGGGCCCCAATTTATAGACCAACCCCATGTTTAAGTAAAGTGTGATCTTTATGGTTTATTTGGAGGTGGAAAAAAGGATAAACTTATGATCAGAACAAGACAGTATTTGGAACAGGGACTGGTTTTGACTGTGTATATGGCAACTAACATGATGGATCTTTTAGATGCTAATGTAAGATAAAAAAGCTGAAAGTATGCAGAGTAATGTAGGTAAATATTACTTTTTTACTAAATTAAAACAATTTGAAAAGTGTTTTGAGTGAGTCAAATTCATGTCTGGGTTATTCAGTTGACTGCAGCAGAGTTACAATGCACTCAAGTGAGCATGTTGTTGATATGTACTGAATGCCTAAGGAACTTAATTTAATAAAATATGAGAGTGAGTAGAATGAGAGAAAGTTGTAACCCAACAAATCAGTAACTAGAATTAGGTTTTAGAAAGGGCAGTGCAAAATTTTTTTCACTGAAAATCATACTTTCAATAAAAAATCGAAGGTTTTGAGTAGCCCAAATGATAGGTCATTTTAACAATTGGTTCCAAATTAAATATGATTCAGACCTTCTTTAACATGTTCTTTGGACAGTGACTTAAATATTGTCTCTGGCTTATCCATGGGAATCAACTGCTCTTTAGACTGAAAGAGGTCTCAGCTCATTCTAGCAAGATGTGCTAGAACTGTATTTAAGAAAGGGGAGATGATGTATAGGAAAGATTTCCATCCAGTAACCCCCTACAAGGGAAGCAAATGAGGGCATTGGTAAAGGATATAATGGTAGCAGGCCATATTCATTCCAGTTAATTACAGTCCTGGGTGAGTTCCTCAAGGATTGCTCTGGGGACTGGTATAGATTAATATTTTCAGTAATGACCCAGACACAAGAAGTGGAAGCGTACTGATGAAATGTGATGAAGGTGGGTAGGAGGTATTGTCAATACAGAGGACTGGGATATGGCACACAACAACTGGATCTTGAAGACTGGCATAGCGAAAAGAGGTTGTGATGAAATACATGCAAAAGGCAGGGTAGAAGTGCACCTTATAGATTAACTAAATCAGTCTGTTGTAAGCAGCAGTTTGTGTCATCAGATTCTGTGAAGGGTCACTTGGAGGCTAATTAACAAAGACTTCTCTTGTTAGCCAGTCTCTATCAGCTGGAAAAAAGATTGGAGGAGAAGGACTGGTGCCTATCAGCTGCACACAGGGGCATCAATGAGCTGCAAGTGTAGAAAGTAGTAATGCTGTTTTATAAGGTCCTGGTGAGACATCACTTGGAAGAAGGTGTACAGTTCTGGTTGAGAACTGTACACCTATGTTCAAGAAAGAAAGACAAAATCAAAGTGCAGTAGGGTCAAAGAAGGGGCTACTAAGATGACTGGGGAAATGGAAAGCCTATCTTATGTGAGGAGACTAGAAGAGCTTGGCTTATTTAACCTAGCAGAGAGCAGGCTGAGAAGGGATGTGATTGTTCTCTAAAACACCTTGGAAAGGTTAATAACCAGGATGATAGAGGAGCTAGTTAAACTAAAGGACAGTGTTGGTAGACAAAACAAATGAGTATAAACTATCATGGAAGAAATTCAGGCATAAAAATTAGAAGAATGTTCCTAACCATTACAGCAGTGAGGTTCTGGAATGACCTTACTATTTGATTATCAGTGCCAGAAAAACATTAAAAAAATTTAAAAGGGAACTTGCTAAGTTTTTAAAAGGGATTATGTACTAAGTTGCCTTCCATAGCGAGGTTCCAGACTCAGGAACCTAGGAGCTCCTTTCTAGTCCTGTGTTCCTAACTAATCATTACTGGAGTCAAAATGAAATAAAGTTATTGACATGAACATGAAGACACACTACCAGATATTTTGTATCCTGTTAGCTGGTGTAGACATTTAAACTTGTGCAAAGTGGGAATAAAGCTCTTCTTCTGAAGTGAGTGAAAAACATGACTGGATAGCAAATGACAAAACAGGTTACAAAGCAATATAAGTCAGACCTGCAATACTTACATCCTGTCCATAAATAGGATTACCTACACAAAGGTGCATGATAAATTGGTTCTCTGTGGAATATTCAGAACTGCCTAAATTGAAGCAAACTTGTTTTGGGGAAAGTTGGTTGTGCTTGTCATTAAATTTAACTCACGCTGGAATTTTGAGAAAAGAAAACTCAAGCATTTTGGAGGGAAAGAGTTGCTGTTGACATGGGAATCTGCCACCCAGTACTCTTGGAAATAATCTGTCTGTCCAAACAGCTGTTGGTAGTGATCTGAGCTTGAGCAAATTTATTTTGGAATCTTTGAGTTTTCATAGAAGTACTGTATTTTTTTTTTAATCTTGCCATTTTCCATTTTGGCCACAGTACAGACAAGTATTTCCCAGAAGATAAATCTTTCCCAGGAAGCACTGCATGATGATGTTTTAATGAACCGCTGGCTTTGTTTACTCACTCAAAAAGAAACAAGTGTGTCGTCATTTTCTTGCTGGATATAAATATCAAGCAGGGTATTGCTAAACAATACAAACTGCTTTCTCCATGAAAAAGCAATAGCCAATGCTTTCACCTACAATGAAAAAATCACTTCCTCCCCTTTTTTGGAGCCCATATCATTGTGTTTCTCCCTTTGGCTTAATGTTTGTCCAAGTTTTTCAGTATAGAAATATTTAATTCTTGACTATGGATTCAATTCTGATGAGACTTAACTTGAAAATTGAGATAAATTTGAATTATTCAGAACACTTCATACAGATTTATTGCCTTGGGGACATTCAGTAAAAGTGGTAGTGGTGGTGGTGGTGGGGAATATTATAAACATTTGAGGTACATATTTAGGAGAGGAACGTGCACAGGGTTAAATAACCTCAGTTTGTTGTCACAAAAAGAATGGGAAACAATTTCTTTGTTGTATTCCTTCAACTATAAGGAGATATAATATTCAGTATAGCACTTGTGTTTAATAAAAGCATGTGTACCCCATGCACTGCAAGTAAGTTATAGCTATGCTTTTAAGAAGAAACTTAGGTGCGTAGAGGCAGTATTAATTGAAATGTTTATTCATATTCAGTTCAATACCTAGAGGAGCACATGAGATGTCTAGGATGCTTGTTGCAATGATGATTTAATCGAGGTTCAACAAGATCACCTATTTTAAGGAAGGGGAGGTGTCAGTGTGCCTCTCCTGTTGAGTTCCTCTGATGAAGGCTGTCAGACATAAATGGGAATTTGCTGAAGAGGCTGGAAAAAAACATGAGGATGATGTGGGGAGAAGTGACAAGGTATCATGTAAAAGTTAAATTCATCAGAAACTTTTCAATATTAATATTTTTAACGGAGCACTGGTATATTGGTCCATATTGTATAGGCACTGATAAAAGGAAACTTGACATTATTGGCAGTCGGCTTTCTTTGGCCTATGTGGTTGATAATGTCACTTATAAATGCCACATGCATGGGGTGGGG
>NW_017729022.1:82330724-82346251 GCF_001723915.1 Gavialis gangeticus
ACAGCCCCAGCCCAGCCCCCCCGCCGGGAAGAGGCAGCACAGCCCTGAGCCCCAGTTTGCAGTAGGTAGCCCGCCCTCACCCCGAGCACAAATCCAGGGGGCACATGCCCTCCCACAGCTCTGTCCTGTACCCCGCCCCGGCTGGGCAATACCTGCTCCAGCCCCATTCCCTCCCTCATCACGGAGGCCTCAATCTCACTCCCCTATGCCCCCTCCCCCTGACAGACTTACCAACTGGACACTGCTCTCCAAGCTGCTGGGCTGCATATTGACAATCAGATCAGTATCAGCTGATATGGATGTTTAATAATCGGTCATCGGTATTGGCCAAAAAAATCTTTATTGGTGCACCCCTAAATATTTTGTAGAGACTAAAGCATTTACCCATTCCAACGAAGAACCAAACTGAACACTGCATTTCAGGAACACCATTTTGGGGGTTAGGAAGGGTCTCTGATTTGATGCTGTCTAGACTGCATGTAATAATATTTCTAGGGAGAAGGCAGGGTAGAGGTCTACCTTTGGGCCCCTCCAAACATGCAGATAAAGGCATAATGGGATCTAATGCACAAACTGCACAATCATGCTTTCTGCCATAGCACACAAGCATGATGGGAGGTGTAATTATGCAACAGTGCATCAGATCCCATCATGCTTTACTGCCAGGGCAGAAGGAGCTTGGGATCACAATCTCAGGCTCCTTCTACACTGGCATGTAGCCATCTCTCATGACTGGAAGCTGACTGGTGCTCCCAGCCACAAGGATACCCCATGCATCCCCATGGCTGGAAGTCCCATCAGCTAACCCAGGCTCCCAGTTACAGAGGTGCTCCAGGCATCCCCAAGTCTGCAAGCCACAGCTAATGTGGTGTTGCTCCAGGCTTCTCTAGAGCTGGGAGCCTTCATCAGCTGCAAACTTTCAGCTGCAGGGGTGCCTGGAGTGTCCCTGTGGCTGGGATCTCCATCAGCTCTAGGCTCCCAGCCAGGGGGGCACATGGGCTCCCAGCTGGGAGCCCTGGTCAGCTGACTGGGCTCCCAGCCAGGGGGGAGCACCTGGTCATATGTTCAGTTAATGATGTAATAGGAACGAGCCACAAAGTTATTATACCTATTTTGTGGAATAACTTTGTGGCTTATTTCTCCTTTCATTGCACCATTGATTGACTGAACATGTGGGTACCAACTTCAGATGTAATTAACTGGTTCATCATGTCTTAAGTGTAATGTGTAGCTGGGGCCTTATAGACTAACTCGGGGTGCTCAGCCTCTGATCTATGGGCCAAATATGGCCTGCAGAGCCTTGGAATCTGGCCCACAGGGCTCCCCACAGCTCAGGAAATCTGACAGCAGGAGAACAGTGGCACTACTGCCACCCATCTCTGCTGCCAAAATCCTAAATCCCATGAGGTGGATTGGAACTGGGTCACAACCCTCTCCCCATGTGGCCAGATTGGGGCTGGGCCGTGCTCCCTTCCCTCTGTGCAGCTGGGTTGGGGCTGTGCTGCTCTTCTTCTCACCATGGGGCCAGACTATGCCCCCTCTCTGGGGACAGCTGGTTCAGGGCCAGCTCGTGTCCACTTCTTCTCCCTCCTTTCCCTCCACAGGGCTTGGGCCACATCTTCCTTTTGCAGGGTTGAGCCATGTCCACTCTCCCCACAGGGCTGGGTTGGGACTGGGTCATCCCCCTGCCTATGGGACTGGGTTCAAGCTGAGTGAAGCTCCCTTCTGTTGTAAGGCTGGATCAGGGATAGACCAAGCCCTCTTCCCCATGTGGCTGGAACAGGGCCGGACTGCCCCCATTCGTGTGACCATATGGGAAGTGGTGTGCTTGCCCTGGCTGCTGGATTGGGTCCACCAGCCTGATCCAGATCGCAGACGGATTGGGCACTTCCCATTTGGCCTGCAGACCAAAAAGATTGAGCACCATTGGACTAACTGAATGCTATTAGAATGAAAGGATATAATTTATTTCTGAACCACAGTTCTATGTACCCAATTTTTTCACTTTCATATGGTAAAATTTTGGAGGCAAAAGGAGTAAGTTTTAAATTGCCCATATCTGAAGATACTCTAATTTGATTAGGTGTTTATAGATAAACATAACTACTGAGAAACTTCATAAATCTTTTAGTTCTGATGTAAAATCAGGATCCCTTCTCCTGGGCTTCAGTAGTCATGCAAGTAAAGATTAAAGATTCCATGTGGGTCTGTTTTGGGGGTTTTGTTGTTTTTTTGCTGAAGGAGAAGGGATAATAGAGAAATTACACTTATAGCTTATCCAAAGGTTTTCATCATTAGAGGAAAACAGGTTACTCTGCTGTGTCAGTCTCTGAGAGAGCCCTTCGTAAGTGCACAATAGAGCCTTTGTTAATCTGTGTAGTTATTGCTTCTTCATTGTCTAGTTCTTTAAAAATTTTCCAAATAATTTGGGAAAAAATGCTAAGAAAATCTAAATCCTGTGCTGGTCTTTTCACTACTGATGAAGTTGAGCCCAGGGCTCTGAACCCCTGCAGGGCTCCTGAGCTCCACATTATGATTTAAATGGAGAATAGGTGCCTGCCTGGGGCAACTTCCACCCTTTGTGAAGGGGTTTTATTCATTTTGCTCTCCTGCAGCTGAGATCAAATTCATAAAACATAAGTACATCAGAGTCCTGTGTGCTGTGTTGTCTGAGACAAAGCAAACCATGGTAAGCATATCAAAAAATATCCTTCTGGCCTCTATCCTGCAATGTGCTGAGCATCCTGGCCCTAAGCCAGGAAAGCACTTTAATTCATGATTTACTCTCTGCTCACATGCTTAAAAGTCAAGCATGCGTTTACATGTCTAGCTGCATTAGGGCCAGAGCACTCAGCATCTTACAGGACTGAGCCCTAGTAGAGTTTGTCATACCTCCTCTTTTAATATAAGCATAAGAGTGATGTTCATGTAATTCACCGTCACATAAAAAGATGCCATGATTTTCCCTCCGCACCTCCTTGTTTTAAAGAGACACATTGTCCTTAGATCAAACAAAAAAGCCATTAAGGACAAAAGAGTAATTAAGAGGGTGCAGTGCTCAGAGTACCTGCTTGAGGTTAATGGGGACTTTTACTGCTGCTGAGTGGATCACTTAATCCTTTTATTTCTGTAGCTGGCATTTCCTAGGTTTCTGCCAAAGGCTGATACCTTTAGAAAGCAGCCATCTGTTTTCGATTTATATAAATGTGTTGCAAAACTCCAGCCAAGGAATCCAAAAGTTTTATAAATTGACAAACTAGCTAGTCTTTAATTAGTGAGGGGAAAAAGTGGTTCTTTATTTGTTTTTGCTTCATTCATGTAATTTATATAGTGCACTGCTGGAAAAAGAAAAAGACTAGCACAACTGTTTTTACTTAACTTAAAGCACAGGCAAAATATCCCTCTAGTTATATAACTCGAAAGGGAAAAAAATCTGCAAAGCCACAACTATTATCAGCTGAAATTTGCACTTATAACAAGATCTGGTTTCTTGACCGTGTTGCTCAGATGAAATCCAAGGCTAGAGCTGCAAGGTATTCGCATATTTTTCCATGTTTCAGATTCCTTTGCTTCTTTTCATAGGGTACAGAGTTCATCTTATTCCTTTGTGCACCCAGCACAAGGAAGGCTTATTCCAGTCTAAATTAGCATCTATAGTCAGTCAGATAAGCTTCTCCTATTTCTAAGGTGGGAAATACGCTTCTGTGGCAACAGCAGATTGCTACGTTAGGTATTTCTGACTATTTCTGCTCATGCCCTGCCTAGGAATAGTGGCAGAGATTCCCTCTAGCCCTCATCCCCAGCCCAAAAATTGTTAACTCACTCAGGACTGGGCTAGTGGCAGTCAAGACATGAAATACATTCCATTTAATTAGTGCAAAATATTTAATTAAATCATGATAGTCTTTGGGTATGCATCATTCATTTTTAATTAAGTACCTCATGATGCAAAAGCTAACAGTGCCTTTAAGTGCTATTATCCCCTTTGTATATGTAACCCTTCTGCTGGGCACCAGTCAGCAGCAGCAAGAGCCAAGTTCAAATTTCGGGGTAGCCAAAATTTTTTTTACTGTGGTTTGAGCTCCCACCCAGAAATCTAGGATTACTGAATTTGACTGTTGTGTCCCACATAAACAAAACTCCCTCCTCACAAGCAGGGTAAACACAAAGGACAGATTTATTAGAGAAAACAAAGGAAAACTCCAAATGCATCTTAAAACATGACCACCTACAAGGCATAGTTTATAGGATGCGCTTTCTTGGGGAGAGGCAGTCCGGGACTTGGGGGGGCTCACCCAAGGGTTAGTTTGCAGGGCTTTGCATCCCTATACCTACTACTTAGCAGGACAGTCCTATGAGCTGCTTCTTGGGTTTTGCTGCATCTTGGGGAGCTGCTAGTGAGCATAGGTCCTTCTGTGGTGCAAGGGGCCCCTCATTGCTCCCTAGGAAGCTGTAGAATGGCCATATCCACTTCCACATGATGTCTTGGGGGTGTGACTGCACCCCAAAATTCCTAGTCCAAAATCCCCAGCTCTCCACCTGCCTCCACCCCTGTTGCTTCCCTACCTGCTGCCCAGAGCAAACGGGACACCAGGGCAGCTGAGCTGGTTCCTTGGTGGCTGCAGCAGCCCCACCCAGAAGCTGGTGTTGGCTGGGCCAGGCCCTTCTGCCCACAAGGGTGAGAGTGAGGCCTGTTGGGAGAGGGAGAGGGTACATATGTGGGTGCCTCGCTCCCACTCTTGTGGGTGAAAGGGCTGGGCAGGGTACAATTAGTTGGTAGGTGTTGCGGCTGGATGAAGATGCCTGGCAGCCCATGGGTCATGTTTTCCCTGCCCCTGCCCTAGACAGTAGGCCTAACAAAAGCCACAGGTATCTGCCTACATGCAGTATCTCCTGTCTCTTTCCAGCTTGCCCAAGCAGAGGAGAGAAAACAAGATACTCACATGTAGAAAACATGGGTAAACACAGCACAGCAGAGAAAAAGGAATATACAATCTTATTTGACTAAAACCATATACAACAGCACACTTTACAATACAAAATTGCTTGTACATTTTGTGTAGATTACACATATATATGGGAAATAGAAGCAAAGAAGGGTTTCCAGTAAGTGTCCTATTCCAAAGTCATTCAGTGAGTTAGTGACAGAAGTAGGAATAGGTCCTACCAGTCAGACATTTTATGCCTTTGACATCATCCCAACCTATAAGGCAAGTGATTTCTTAAGGGCTTCTTCGGGAGACTCTTTATGTCACAGGTTGTGCACTGTGCTCTGATAAAATTTTCTTTAGTTTCCCTTTGACATAATACCTAAATCCTGACCAGCATTCTACTGGATACACCAATTTTATAGATTTATTCTGTAGACAGATTTCATAATTAAAGACAAATCTTATGGCTAGATTTCCAAATGGACTGGAGGACTTTATAAGCAATGGTAAAGTCTGTGGTTTTGCAAGCTGAGACACATACCACTTGCTGGGGTGAAAACTTATGGAATGTTTTTATTCCCTCTGCAGTTCTTCAATGGTAGGTAACAGTATTACTTGTTTTCTTTTGCCCGCACGTAAATCATCAGATAATGGCCACCTTTGTGATCAGGATACCAGACTAGTGGAACAAAGGTATGTTCCATTAAAATGAACCCTATGCCCTCTGGCCTCTCCAGAGCATAACCTGCATAGGAAAGGGGAGGCTCCATGTGCTGGAACTCATAGAATTTCCCCTGAATTATTTTGTTAGTTTAAAAGAAATGAAAGAAAACAATCTTAGAAGATTTGCTGGAGATAAGCACATCTAAGGATGTCCCTTGCCTCCCTGCTGCTTATGGGGCCTCACTGGTTCTTGCTCATCCCTTAAAGAATAATGATTTTTTTTATAACCTTTCCAACCCTGACTGCTTCTGAAACCCTCTCCCTTGTTCAGTCCCTCCTAATGAAAGGATGCAGTTCAATAGCATGGATAGCATGCAAACAGCACAAAACTAGCAGAATATCAGGCTGTACTAAGCTGTACTAGTTTGTGCCATGACTGTAGAAAGGAGAGAAGTCATGAGGGCTTAACCAGCTCCTGTGCATGCTCCTTGCCCTGCTGACTCCAGAACTGGAATACTTGCAGATGGTCCTTTGAAAGCTGTGGTAGAAAGATGAAGTCCTACATTCCCATTTCTTAGAAAGATTCTTGTCCCTCCCCTGAAAGCATTCTGAAGGTGTCCCAAAATTCTTCCTACCCCCCACCCCTCCCCAAAAACAACCGCAACAACAAAAAGGTGCTGAAAAAGGTGGAGAATTTTTGCAGTGAGTTTGTGCACTGCCCAGCAAGAAATCTGCAAGTGGACCAGGTACAAACTTAACTCAAAGCCAATAATTGTAGTTCTTCATCACTTCTCCTCAGACTGGCAGAAAGGCAATGGAATTCTATATTGCCTCAGGAGATTCTGGTTACAGAGGTTGTGGATATAAGTTAATTATTTAGTCTGTTGAAAAGAACAAGGCAGGGACTTTCAAGCCTCTTTTGAAGTATTTAATCAATAGGTGACCTAAACACATTATTAAAAGAATTGGGTTTTTTTTTTCTTTTATGGCTTGCAGGTCCCAAGGGAAGAAGGAGGAAGCTATAACCTTATTGAGGGATTCCATTAAATATGGTCCAGAGTTTGCAGATGCTTACTCAAGCCTGGCTTCACTGCTGGCTGAACAGGTAAGCATCAGTGTTTTGGCTTGCACAGCATTATGCACTAATGTTACCATATGCCTAGTTTTCTCCAGCATGTAGTAAAAACATTCTTGCCAAGATATACTTATTATTCCTATCATACCTTACTTTATTACAAAAATGTAATTCTGTGAATATCTGGCTAGAGTAGTTGCTTTGTCTTGCAATCAAGTGCTTCAGTATGATAAACCCCAACTGAGAAAGCCAACAGATTGAACTGGTTTGAGGTTATGTTGTAAACTTGTTAAAGGACTTGTCCAATTCTTCCAGCTACTTGCATGGATTCCACAGACAGCCATAGCATTTTCCTTCCCTGCACATCTTTGATTCATCCCCAGAGCGGTGTCCAACTGCTGCACTGATGGAGGCAGGGATCCTGTGGAAAACACAGTAATAATCACATAATGAGAGACCATGTCTTCATGCAGCTTCACAAGGGGTCAAATTTATGTTGGTCAAAGCAACTTTAACTCTGGGTTTCATAATTTAAAGTGTATGACTACATACTTTAATAAGGTGTAATAGCATGTCTTTCTGCATATAATTTCCTGTCCTTCTAAGTTCAGATTAAATTGAGTTTTAAAGATATGTGCTGGCAGCAGGTGAATGGGGAGACTCAGGACCCCTAGATCATATTCCAGGCTCTGGAGGCAATTGTACTGTACTAGGATTAGATTCTTCTAGCTGATCCTCAACAACTTCCCTTCCAATTAACATGTTAATCATGCCCTAAATTGTAACATGCTACATGTTCAGCCCAATAAAATGGTAAACCAGCCACAAAGGTGTTCTCATGCATACATTACATATATAGGCTTTGGATATACCCCTGGCCAACCTCAGGATCAGGCAGGATACCGCTTTGAACTTCTTCAGATGCACATTTGGGATTTGAGGCATTTAATGTACTATGCCAAACATCACGTGTTTGCCATCCATGCATGGCAAGACATACAATTTTGGGGATGAGGCATCCCAATCATGTCATAATTTTAACATCTGCCCAGGGCTCCAGATTTCACAGTCAGTGCCAGATTCCATATTCTGAAATAGCTGTTACTGTTGTCTTTTAAAATTGCAGCTTAGACAAATGCTTTTCTGGAATGGTTTGAGCAGGGAGTTGGACAAAATGACTTCTCAAGGTCCCTTCCAGTCCAATTTTTTATGATTCTTTAAGGACTAACACAAAATCCACCACCTGTCTAATTTCAGGTCCCTGCTTTGCAGTATAGAGGCATTAAAGCTTTTCAAAGAAAAGGTTGCAAGAATGTTAACATTGACAAAGCACATTGCTTCTCTTTGCCTTGTTATTGGAATCCACAGAGCCATTTTGACTGAATTTTTTTTAAAACAGCCCAAATTGTTAAATTTTGGCAAAGTTATAAGCAAGTGAAAATAGGGTCTCACAATGGGAAACATTAGGAAACTTTAACATAAACAGTGCTGCTAGCCCAGGGATAGTAAATATGAGTGGCTAGAATGTAAGAACATAACAGTTGCCATTTATTGTGCCAGACTATAGGTTCACCTTGTCCAGCATCCTGTGTCTATCAGCCTATGATGCATGCTGTCTGATGCTTACTTCAGTAGATAAAGACTGCTCTGCCGCCCACTGCCCTTGCCAATGTTAACCAGGTTCTGCACAAGGGCAGTCCCTGTATCTCTCAGCCCTCTAGAGCTAGTCATGGGGCTGCAGACCCCGTGGCACTCCTTGCCTCACCATCTCAGCAAGCTGGAGCCAGTCTACCTCCAAACAGCCCACTACCACCAGCTCTGCACGCTTGTACTCTGCATAGTCCATCATTCAATTGTCACATGCTACCCTGACAAAGTGGCAGGACACCCTAGGTGAGGGCAGAGGCAAGGGTCTCCGGTGGACAAGTCTGTATTCCACCCTGATCCCATGAGCCACAGGGGACCTCAGCTGGTTGCTCCTTCCCAGAGTTGTCATCACAGGCATGTATCTAGCGTGCTTTACAGATGCCCCCAACACCTGCCCCTTTTGCCAACAGAGGGAGACTCTGGCATATGCCTACCTTGAGTGAGCCAGATTGTAGCTCCTCTTCTGCCTCCTCCAGAACCTCTTGCTGAGGCTCTGGATGCACTTCTCTCTGTCCCTTTTTTATTATGCACTCCCTATCTGTGGCCCCACCAAGCCCCAGGACCTCCTGATCAACCTCCTTCTGGTTCTGGCCAAGGTGGCCATCTACAAGACCAAGAAAGAGACTCTGGCCAGTGGGGGACATTGGCAAGTGTGGGCCTTGTCTTTCTGTTGGTTCTTCACTTATGTCTCCAGGCAGTTTTACTTCTAAGCATCCACAGACTCCCTTGACTCATTTGGGGGCCATTGTGCTCTGATCAGGGTCCCCTTCTGGATCTCTTGTTTTGAACTTGTAACCCTCACTCCTGTTACTGTTTTCTTTATTTGTCCCAAGCTATCAGTTGTTGTATTCTGAGTGGCCTCCCTTTTTAAGGGGGATTTATAGAAGTTCATGGTGGGCCTAGGCCCACTTCACCAAACACAAAAAATAGGCCTGTGACCACCAGGGGTGCCACTTCCTCCTGCCTGCTGGAGCTCCTGGACCAGGGAGTAATAGGACCTTTTCTGAGCTGCTGCAGGCTCCTATTTTCCTCACCATCACCAACTTTGCCTGGACCTACAGCCCTGTTTCCCCTCTTGCAGGGAGGGGAGGTCTCCTGCTTCACCTACCACCAGCCACCCACCTGCTGCCACACTCACCTGCAGTCAGAGGGGACCCCACAATGCCAGTGGGGCTCCTCCACTGCAAAAACCACCTGCTTTCCTGTTAGCTGCTCTGGCAGCACCCCTGTGTTGTACCCTCCTGTGGTGAGTTCTGTGGTCCACTCTCCTTCTAGTTTTTGCATACAGCTGAGTAAGCCAGAAGTGTGCTTTCCCTTCTCCCTCCCACGTGTGTCTTTATGTGTGCCTTTTTTGTGTTTTACCTTTAGCCCCGACCCCTCACCTCACCCCTCCCGCACTAAGGGCAGCCAGAGGAGGCACCCTGGACCCCCTCTTCCCCTCAGCAACTCACCCTCTCTCATCCAGTCAGAAGGAGAGTGCACAGCTGCCCTTCCTGCACCTCACCCTACCCCTTTCCACGTAGGCACCTATGGCAGGGCAAGGGCCCCTTGAGGTGGCTGCCATCTCAGTGGGCTCCAATCAGGGGGTAGCCAGTGAGAAGGGTGAAACCCAGGGGGTTCTCCCTGGCCAGTCTCCCTGGAAGGGCCACAGGGCCCCTCCAAAACCAACCAGGACAGGGTTTCCTCAGGCAAGGGCTTTTCATCATCCCCCTCCACAGGATGCGGGAGAGGCAAAAGGGCCTGTGAGCAAGAACAAAAAATCAACACCAGCAACGCCTCATTATCAGGTTCCCTGCCCACTCAGCCTTCCTCCAGCTCTTCCCTCTGTTCAGCAGCTGGAGTTACGCCTCGGCAGCTACAGGGAAACCTGCAGCCTTGGAGCCTGGGCCCTCCAGTGCCTCCACTCACACTATTTTGGGCAACCAGGATCTCGAGTGCCCACACATCTGTTTCAAAGGAGGGGGGATGGTCATTCTTGGGCACATAGCAGCACATCCCATGGCACCTGCTGATGACATCATGGTCCCATGGCACCTGCTGGTGATACCCTTCCCAGGAGGGCACTGATCACCAACCACCTGGTCCTATCCATGCTCTGGCACCATTTCAATACCCTGGCTATGCCCCCCAAGCTCCTGCCCAGTCTCCAGAGACATGCACTGGGGTTCTTCTGGCCAGGACAGCACTAGGTCTCTGCAGGTGTCCTGAGCCTCCCATTGCTTTATTTCTTCTCTGTATTTAGTTATGTCGCTAGTTGCCTCCCTGATTATAAGGGGTGTTATAGAGTTTTCTTATGGATGTAAGCCATAAATTTTCTTGGCATAACAAGTAGGCTTGTGTTACACAGTGGCAGAGTGTGGATGCTGAAAGGGAGAGTGAACTGGGTATGACTAGTGTTTTTTCCCCTCTTCCTTTCTTGCTTGCAGCTTCCAGCATTTAAGTTCTAGGAAGTTCTGATGCAGAGGCTGTATCCCTAACTCCTGTGCTCAGATAGCTACTGATGCCATTTTCCTCCAAGAATTTGTCCAATCCTTTTTGCAATCTGGCTAAACTGTCAGTTTCCTAAATATTTGATGGCAATGAGTTCCACACTTCAATGACACGCCAGTATAAAAAACTTCCTTTTCTTAGTTTTAAATTTACTACCTACTAGTTTCATTTTGTGGACCCTAGTTCTGTAAATAATAAATCCCTATTTACTTTTTCTTCACCATTTAGTATTTTGTAAGCTCTTAGCATGTCCCCCTCAAGTTTATCTTTTCTAAACTGAATAGGCCTAGCCTCTTTAATTCCTCCTCATATGGAAGCTCCTCCATACCACTAATCTTCTTTATTACTCTTCTCTATACCTTCTCTAGTTCTTTTATATCCTTTTTTAGGTGTATGGACCAGAACTGGGCATGGTATTCAAGTGTGGACACATCATGGATTTATAAAGGGGCAAAATAATACTTTCTGAAAGATAGTTCTACTTGCTAGTTTTCTATTTTATTTACTTCTCCTTCCTTCTAGGCAACAGTAAGATATTGCCAGATCTTTGCAAGATAGCTAGAAAGATCTGTGATGACTGGCTATAGTAATGTCAGGAGATGTTCTTTGAGTTTTCATTGTCTATGTGCTTGTATATACCCACATAGGGAGTCAAGGGAGAGCCCCCACATCATGTTCATTGCATGAAAACTGAGTTTTGAGTAAGTTCTTCAGTGGAACAGACTTTTGATAGTATATGAAATGAATCATTCACAAGTTACAAGTGGTTTTAATCCTAGCTGAATTTCCCTAATTAGAAGCAGTGGTCGGAAGGTTAGCACAGAAATAAAACCATAGAGCTATAATACCATATGTCCAAGTCAGATTTCATTAACTGTAGTTCCACTGCACTAAGAATGCTAAATGCAACAAAAATCCATCCTACTTCACATACATAGTTTGTTTGCCCTTCTATGGCTTGATTAAAGGAGGTCAATAAATAAATAAATAGATACAGTTGTCTACAGTTTCCTCTGAAAGTAACAAATTCCTTTAAGATTGTTAATGCCGCCTCATTCTCAACTACAGCAGCCCATACATTGAGGTTACTTCTGCACACACAAGCAGTCCTCTTGACTTCCTGGTGACTGCACATGCTGTATATGGCTACAGGCTACAGAATTGGACCCTAAATTTACACAGATCCCTGAGGAATATATAACAGGAAACTCTGGCACTGTCGGCCTGATGGTATATGTGTTGGTAAGGGGAAATTAGATCTCAGCTTTCAGTTTTGTTTTTATTTTATTTTTTTATCACTTTTGCTTCTTTAAAAAATGTTATTGTGACCCTTTCTTCTTAAATGTAGCAGACGGTGGATCAAATACTATTAGGTACTTTTAACACCTACAGTATGCAAAACCTATCACAGACTTCTAAATTAAAGGTGACTTTATGCAGCTGTAGAGGGAGTGTTAGAAAAAATTCTCTCTCAGATGTATGAAAAGGGGGTAGGAGGTGCTGGAAGTTCCCCTTTTAAATTACTTTTGTGAAGTGACCATGCTTATGACAAACTGCTGCTGCTGAGGCTTTGTGTTAAGGTTAAGGAGGGAGAGAGCAGGTGGAACTGACACAATGAAATAGCATCTTGATTGCCTTGGCTGGATCTAGACAGCATTTTCTACAGTAATTTAAAGGCTATGAATCTGAAATAGGGCTTAAAGTTCCTTTGCTCCTGTAGTTGTAAAAGATGCACTTAAGAAGAATGTCTCATGCTTAAGGGAATTAGCCTGTAACTCAGTGTAATTGCCCACTCCTCCCCCTAAAAGGTGATTTTCAACCACAGCAGAACCCTTATAAATATGGTTTTGCTTGACCAACATTTCCCATCATCCTTTTCTGCTTATGAAGATATTTGCACCTTTAATAAAGGCTTACTTTCTTTTTCTGCTTGATCTCATAGTTCAGTTGCAGCTTACTGTTTGTGCTATAACTATCTGTTGCCTTGGCAATTGTGCTGATTCCAGACATTCACAATTCTGATTTCTGACTGCTTTTATGCACAGCAACCCTATTAGCTTGCTGGAGGCACTCTACGTTTACTCAGGTATACAGTATTGCTACCTCCATTATGTTTATAATGCATTTCATGATACTTGGTTGTTTTCTTCAGTTCAGTCTTCATATTTTGGAGTCAAGGGATTTTATAAGAATTTCAGTTTACTTTTTTTAAAAGATTTTTTTCTGGCCTTCCTGGTTACAGAGAAAAGGTTGAAGATGTGACCCAATTGTGCCTAAAGGCTCAGGAGCAACCAGAAAGGAAATAAAGATCTCTAAATGCATTGTTTTTAACATCTACAAATTCTCATTAATATTTTAAGTCAGTCTCCTGAGTTCAAAGGCCTGATTTCTGGTTTTCACAAAGTTGAGTTTGGCGCTATTGATTGCACCAGAAGAATCAGTTCCCTGGGACTTTACTATGATTTCATTTTAGGACACGAATGTTCAAATGGCAGCCTTATCTGCAGTCCTTGGGACTCCTGGTGCTGCTCCCTGCACCACTCCTGCTTTTGCTGCTGCCTCAGGAGTCTCCAGGCTTCTCCTCTCTCCTTCATCTCTGGCTTCCGGGTTGGGCTCACAGGACCAAGGAAGCCCATCCCAGGAGGCTTGGGTGAGACCCAGGGACTCCATGCAGAACAGGAGTACCAGCATAATGCAGTGGAGGAACGTCACTATGAGGTGCAGTAGGGTTGTGGCCCCTGTGGCACCATGCCACATGTGACCCACGGGGCATGTGGGCTGTGCATCATGTGGGCCCCAGCCACTGAGTAATGGGACAGCCCTGATTTAAGAGAACACAGGGGAGGGAGCAAGCTCAGGCATTAAGTCATGAGCAAACTCTTCTAGACTTCAGGCCAACATGTTGGAACTTCCCCAGAGAATGTATCCCAGGCTATCCAGTGAGCCTGGTACAAGCTGAGATGGGATGCTGAAAGCTGAGGTAGTGCTTTATGGATACTTAATGGATACTTGTGCTGACAGATATGATAAATGTCAGTAAGTCTGCTTACTTGGATTTGAGCCCCCATTAATGCAATGTAATATAAAAGTTTTTTGTTTTCAGCATAAGTAAATTCAACAAGGAAAACACCCTTATATGCACACACACACAAAGCTGGAAGTTAAAATCAGCTGAAAGGAAGGCGTGCAAACAGCTTAGGAAATGTACCCATTAATGTCTCCCTGACACAGATTTTCTCAGAAAGTTGTTCAGTTATTTTCCTGATGCCAGCTGTACTTTTTCCCCAGCCCCACAAAAATTAAAGGTGTTGTTAATTCCATACAAAAATATGTGAAGTGTCCAAACTGAGCAATTTTGAAGTGTTTCAACTTTTTATCATGCTCTTTTTATTTTTGCTGGCTGACCTTTTATCATGTAAATGTGAAAGCATTTAACCATGACAGACCATTTGCTTTCATCAGACCAGTTTTTTCCAAAAACCATTAATTTCAGCTCTCTGTTTCCTAAATGAAAGGTGTAGAGAAGACTCTTGCATTTTGAAAAGAAAAAAAGGGAACCTGTAGACCATATTTTGTTCTTGCCCTTCTTAAATCTAGAATAAGTCACTAAAGAAACTCTAGGATTTGCCGGCATAGCTGAGAACAGAATTTGAACCTGAGCAAAATAGCAAAAATATGTTGTTCCCCCCCACAGTGAACACATTTTCCTGTGAACAGCTACAGGAACCAATATCTTTCAGTGCCCAACTTAGCACCCTAATGGAACCTGATTTTCAAAAAATGGGAAGCACATGATTTGTCACTTTAAGCCAAGATACACAAAATAACCTGTAATAAAGCAAAATTAGTCATTGGAAAAATGGGTGAGGGTAATGTGGAGCAGAGAGTTCATGACTTTTCATTTGTTTAAACTCAGATATTTGTGAAAATCCCCCTTGGTAAACTCAGGTTCTTCCCTAGGCCACCTCTGAAGATCACTAAACAGCTCATCAAAGTTGGAGTCCCAGGATGGGATCATAGTTTGGGGTGCTCCAGGTCACTATGGTGAAGGTGCAGGAACAGAATTTGGTGGTAGAAATTTGCACACTGCCTGTCTACACATGGCTTGGCTCTGACCATTACATACCTTGTGTTCACAAGCATTAAATAATACCTCCCACAGCAGACTGTGAATGGAGAGGGCAGGGAGAAAGCAGGAATGCTTTAGCACTCTTATGTAAGTGAGCAGGCAGGCCATTTGCTTGTACCAGCTGGCTGGTGGGAAGTGGAAACCTTAAAAGTTGCTGTGTGATCAGAATTTGAGACCTTATTTTCATCTCAGAACCAAGCTGCAAACACATCTGGCTCATACCAGGCAAAATGTAGATTTTCCTATGCAAGGTATCCTAAAGTGTTTTACAAAGCAAACAGCTGTAGCCTGATTTTCCAGAACTACTGAGTTTCTGAAAACCCCCTTAAATATCTATGGTTGCTGCAGGTGCTCAGCACATTTGAAAATCATGCTATTTGATACTGGTGATATTGTGAGATAGCTGTGCAGGAAGAATAGCAGTCTGTGCTCAATAACTGTATACACAGTCTTACACAGTGGAACCTATTTTATTCAATATCTTACGCCAGCATAACTGCTTGGGTGAATCAGACGGGACTCTATTTTGGTAAGGAATAGAACCAGATCTTCCCTGGCACTGGATAAGAGCCCAGTCTTCATTGAGCAGGCT
>NW_017729022.1:82351251-82364011 GCF_001723915.1 Gavialis gangeticus
GATAGCTGTGCAGGAAGAATAGCAGTCTGTGCTCAATAACTGTATACACAGTCTTACACAGTGGAACCTATTTTATTCAATATCTTACGCCAGCATAACTGCTTGGGTGAATCAGACGGGACTCTATTTTGGTAAGGAATAGAACCAGATCTTCCCTGGCACTGGATAAGAGCCCAGTCTTCATTGAGCAGACTTTAAACCTGTGCCTCTGGCAGTCGGTTTGTTGTACTTAGTTTCTGCCACATTCACAGATGAATCACATTGCACATATTGACAAAATCTGTGTTATTTAATCAGAATTTGTGGTTCCCTTCCCCTTCCATTCCCTTTGATCCTACTAGCACCCACTTAGCCTGTTAGGCAGTCCAGGTTTTCCTCTTGCACGTGTTTAGTGCTTGGTAGGGTGGGAAGTTCTGTAGAGCAATCAGGCAGCAAGACATTGGTTTAAAGAAAAAAATTAATAAGTTCCTAAACTACAAATTTCTTTACAAACGTTGTTACCAAAATAAGTATGAGCCTCCCCACCTCCAACCTATAAGCCACACATGTCTGCACCTGACTCGGGGACACATAGAGCAAGCATTACCACTGAGACAGGGGTGAAAGAAGCTATTGAAAAGACAAGCATTTGCCAGCCAGTTACTACTGGTGGGAAAGTGGAGAATATGATCAAAGCCACTGAGAGGTAACACTTGGCAAATGCTGACAGTGGTGAACCTCCTATTGACTTTAGAATAAATTCTATGAGATACTGTTGTTTTCATGTATAGATAAGGACATATTTTCATGATGTACATATATGCAGCCACAGCCAGTAGTAACAATGTTGGCTTTACCCTGATAACAAGTCTTCCTCTGTTTTAAGGAACGATTTAAAGAAGCGGAAGAGGTTTACAAGGCTGGGATAGAAAACTGTCCAGAAAGCTCAGACCTGCATAACAACTATGGTGTTTTCTTAGTTGATACTGGTGAGTAAAATGAAGCTAGGAGATTTATTTTACTTGGTTATTTGTTTTGATCCAGGATGATTGAGGGAGTCTATTTAGTACTGCATTTTATAAAGATTGGCAGAAATTCCCAGAGCAATGGATGGACACTCATTTATTACAGCTTGTAAAACTCCAAAGGTATAAGTAAATATTGTCCCTGCTTTATAGAGACTGAACTCAGTGCTGAAATCGGAATTATTTGTAAGGAATAATTGCATTGAGTAACTATGATATTTAGCCTGTGTACTTCCTACACTTGTCTCACTGTGAAGTCTAGAGTTGTCATCTTTAGGATGAGGGCTGCATCACACAGTGGATTGACAACATTGCAGTAATTTACCCCGGGATGTGTGGCCACTCAGAACAAAACCACAGACATGCATAGAGGCCTACATCATTTTTGTGGCTATTTACAACCTCAGTTAGTGACAAAGCTGCTCTTTGGCTGTAAAGGGTGTAAGCCACCAAGGTAAAATAAACAGGGTTTGAAAATAAATCATTTGACAAAACAACCCCTGTCCCACCCACCACCCCCAACCCCCAAGATCCTGTGGAGAGAATAGATTTCTCAGAAGAGTGGTAATGAGATACAAAGCCCGTTGCTTCTATGCTGCTGGTTCATATCCAGCTTCCATGGCTTCAGGAAGTTCTTGGCATCCACATAATAAAAATTACCACCACAATTGGCACCTTTTATTGGCAGTATTAGAAGCATAGCCAAGTTTGAACAGACTTAGAAACTAGATTACTTCCTCACTCCTAAAGAAATTCCCTCCTGAACAGGGCTAAGACACACTAGCAAAGTACTGTAGAGTGAGCTTGAATAACTGATGCTCATTCTGTGTCATTCACATCTCAAAGGTAAATAGTGCCAGAATGACTTAATGCTTGAAAGGGAGTCCTCTGAGGGCCAGTAATATGATCAAGAGGGTGGAATGCACGATATCTGTAGATGGCAGGTTTACCTGAGTTCATACTGATCCATCATTGGATCCTGGCTAGCACTATGGACAAAAGGGACTTGGGGGTCATGACTGACCACAAGATGAATATAAGCCATCAATATGATGCTGCAGCTAGTAAAGCGAGCAAAACGCTGGCTTGCATCCATAGATGCTTCTCAGGCAAATCCCAGGTCGTCATTCTCCCATTGTACTCGGCCTTCATGAGGCCGCAGCTGGAGTACTGCATCTAGTTTTGGGCTCCACAATCCAAAAAGGATGTGGAGAAGCTTGAGAGAGTCCAGAGGAGAGCCACGCGCATGATCAGAGGTCAGGAAAACAGACCTTATGATGAGAGGCTGAGAGCTGTGGGAAAAGTGCAGGCTCAGAGGTGATTTGGTGGCTGCCTATAAGTTTATAAGGGGTGCTTACCAGGATCTGGGGGAACGTCTGTTCACTAAAGCGCCTCAAGGAATGACAAGGTTGAATGGTCATAAACTCCTCCAT
Source organism: Gavialis gangeticus (assembly GCF_001723915.1). Classification (NCBI taxonomy): domain Eukaryota; kingdom Metazoa; phylum Chordata; order Crocodylia; family Gavialidae; genus Gavialis; species Gavialis gangeticus. Next base: position 82,353,689 of record NW_017729022.1, read on the forward strand.
GACTGTTTCAGGCTGGACATATGGAAGAACTTCTTTAGTGTCTGAGCCCCCAAGGTCTGGAATAAACTGCCACCAGAGATGGTTCAAGCACCTACTTTGAATGCCTTCAATAGAAATTTGGATGTTTATCTTGCTGGGATCCTATGACCCCTGCTGACTTCCTGCCCCTGGGGCACGGGGCTGGACTCGAAGAACTTCCGAGGTCCCTTCCAGCCCTAATGTCTATGAAATCTATGAAATCATTCTACTATGGTATTAGTGGGCACTATGCTGCTGCAAATATACAACCAAATGATATGAGTGTCTGGTCATGAAAAACTGATCATGTTTATTGAAGAAGTTGAGATTTTTATCCTGGCAGGCAAATATCAGACTTTAAATTCTACTTGCTTAGAGCATCCCTTATAATTTCAGGCAGAAATGGCAATATTCTTCACTTCCAGTGTTGTGTGCACCTACTGGGTTACCATATTCCATTGTGTACACAGAGATTTCCCTTCACACTTGCATGTTCTGCAAAGGTGAAAAGTTACTTTTTCCTATTTTGTTTGTTACCATGCTTCCCATCAAGATAACTGAAAAAAAGCTGACACTGGAAACCTGGGGTATAAATAATTCTGTTGAGAATAGCACACATTCTGCAAGTTCTTTAGACAATAAGGTTCTGAAAAATGAGTATTATGCCTGAGCAATGGTAATTATGGCAGCTTTTCTGGCAAAACTATGTATGTGTCCAGTCAATGCTCTTGTTCAGTAGTAGAACCCTCCTTCCTGTAGCCAGAGTTATACCATGCCTGCCAAGCAAAGGAAGGCTTCTGACATCTAGTAGACAACTGTCAATTCTCTGGGTCGTAGTGTAGATGTAAGAGGTCTAGTCAGGTGCCTGATGAGTGGCTGACAAGCCCAATTCAAGAGTGATACACCTTGTTACAAGTTTCACAGACTGTTACGTCACTGTTCAACAGATAACCAATCTCGAGACCATCCAAAGCAGGACCTTTTCCCCAACTTGCCTGCCACATCTTGATGTTATCAGAATATTTAAGGAGGGGTTCAGTGGTGTAACAATATGTGTCCCCGCTAGGGGTACTCAGTTTGAATGTGGCTAACCTTGGGGCTCCGCCTTCCCTACACCCTATCCACTCACCAACCGTAGGTGCTCATGTTTTCTCATCTGTTGCAGCAGCTTTGGCCTTTCATATTCACTCAGCTGTCTTCAACCTATGTCCAGTCATCTGATGCTTCAGTGGGTTGCCACCGGACTCTGAAGTTTACACGGCGCCTTTCCTCAATCTCTGGGTGCTAAGTCCTGAAGCTGGTCCTTGCTAATGGGACCACAAGAATGTTGGCCCAATGGGCCTCTCAAAATCATAATTAAAGAAAAAAAAGAAGAAAGACTGCACCAAGGAGGAACTAACTATAAGGGGGCTCAGCTACCCCCTTTGGCTTTTATATTCTATATCTCCCCCCTTTGGAAGACAGTCCGCGACCAGAGGCTGGAGCTTGAAGCCCCATACCAGCCTATTGGGGCTTTCCTGCTCCACTCTAATGAGGCCCCTGTTGCCCAAGTGCCCCACTGCCTTGGCGTTCTGAGGAGCCCTCTTCCCTGGCCTGCATTGGCCTGGTAGCGGCTGCCTGCCTCCTCTCATAGGCACTGTCAGTGCCTTTTAAACTCTTTGTGGTGATGCCTGTGGCTGACGCCATCAGCCAGGCACCACCGAGTTTGATTGACAGCGAACTCAAAAACCAGCACAGCAGTGCCATGCATTGCCTTGGTGCTGGCTCTCCCTGCCCTCCTCACTTTCTCCCATGACTGTCTGCCCAGCCCCCTTGGAGTCAGCCAGGTAGGGCTGTGTAAAACTTTGGCAGCTGTTTCAATCTGAAATGAAACGGAAGGCTCTGAAACATCTGTGAAACTAAATGAAACCATCTGAAACATTTCGGAGATGTTTCAGAAAATTTTGGCGTTTCGGACCCAGGCTTGCAGGGAAACAGAAACTAAGAAGAGGGAGGGGGAAGAGAGAGGGAAGGACTGCTCTGATGTTGACATCTATAGCTGGCCAGCATCTGTGATTTGTCCCTGAGGTCCCTTCCAATCCTAGTGCTTTGTGGGAGGGACAGCAGCCTGCTGTCATCCCACACACAGATCTGGGGGCCCATGCCCCCCAGGAGGAGTCTGACACAGCCAAGCAGTCTTCCCAGGGGGCGCAGGCCCCCAGATCTGCAGCAGCATCACTGGTCTTCCCAGTGCTTGGCGCAGGTTGTGCCAAGCACTGGTCTCAGCCAGCAGTGGCAGCCTGCTGTCATCCTGCCTGCAGATTTAAGGACTTGTGCCCCCCAGGAAGAGTCCGGCACAGCCCCACAGCCTTCCTGGGGGGCATGGTTTCTAAGTGTGGCAGTCCTGTGTGCTCCAATGTCTCTGTGTTTAGCATTTTGTCTTACCACTTTATTTTCAGGATCTTGTGTAGGCATCTCATGCGGAAGCTATTTAGTCTCCTGATGTGTCTACCATATGTAATGCACATTTCTGAACCATAAAGCAGGGATGACAGTATGCAAGTCTTGTAGATCAGCATTTTTACCTTAGTTGATAGTTCGTTGTTATTCCATGCATGTTTCTGTAATAGCCCAGATTTCTTAGCTGCTTTTCCGAATCTGTTAGATCAGTCTGACGGTCAAGATTCCTGATGATTTGTAGAACCCGAATAGCAAAAGCTGTCCATGATGCCAAGAGATTTACCCTCCAGAGTGATGCCAGGCACTGGTTCTTCCAGTCTTTTTGAAACTAATTGCCAACCCAAAGTTCTTGCATGATGCAGAAAATCTGTCTAAGAGATTTTGCAGGGAAGATTCACTGTGGGCAACCAAAGCCGTGTCATTCACAAATAGGAAATCTCTCTGAACCGGCTTTTTCACCTTGATTTTCCCTCTAAACCTTGCAATGTTGAACAAGCCTCCATCTAGTCTGGTTTGAAGATAAATGTCATCATTGCTGTCCTTGAATCCATGAAGAAGTAGGAATGAAAAGTAGATGTTAAAGAGCATGGGGGCTAAGACACGCATTCATTTTTCTCTACACTTTTCTTGCAGTTGCTTGGCTGAAAATATATCAATGGTGGAGCATCCTGAGCAAAAACCACATTGACTTTCAGGATAGATTCTTTCACCTAGAGATTGCAGCCTAGGGAGCATAATGCGAGTGACAACTTTTCCAATGATGTTCAACTTGTAGAATTGTCACAGTTGCTTCTATCCCCCTTGTTTTTGTATAATTGTACAAACCAAGCATCTTTGAAATCATCTTTCCCAGAGCAATATAAGCTCATGGAACTTTCAAAGTAATTCATCGTTGGCGTGTTTCTAGATTTCAGCAGGCAAGCAGTCATTGCTGGATGCCTTGTTCCCAGGAATTGATTTAATGGTTTTCTGCAGATCTTCTAGTGTAGGCTCATTGTCCAGATCCTTCATAACTTCAAACTGTGGTAATCTTTCGAGCTCTCTGTGTTTGATTTCAGTCTTGCTGAAGTATAGTATTCCATAGTGTTCAGTCCAGTGTTTGAATAGTTTTTATCAGTGACGACATTTCAGTTTAAGTCTTTCAGCAGAGCTATTTTCTTCTGGACTGGACCAGTTGTTCATTTGATGACTTTGTGGCAGACTAAGGTATGGTCAGTGTCACAGTCAGCACTGTAATAAGAGCTTGTGTGTAGGATTTCTTTCAGGTGGTTGCGCCTGGTTAGTACTAGATCTAACTGGTGCCAGTGCTGTGACCTTGGCTGTTTCCACGATGTCTGTTTTGTAATTTTCACAGCTAAGTAGGTGTTGGTAACACAGAGATTTTGATTTGCACAGAGTTCTAACATTCGCTGGCCATTTTCATTCATATTACCAATTCTATGTTTCCACAGAATACCAAGTTAATTTTCCAAGGTACATCCAACTCTTACTTTGAAGTCGCCAAGTATTATAATGGTCTGATTCCTGTGAGTTTTCTCAATTTCTTCTTGAAGTTGTTGGTAGAAAACATTCTTGTTTTCATCACTAGCTTGAAGGGTAGGCACACACAAAGACACTAAACAGCATGATGAAGCCATTCTGTGTATACACTCTGAGCATCAAATAAATACAGCAATGGGGCTTTCATGGGAAGATAGTATTAGAATGTTTCTAATAGCAAAGCCTACTATCTGCTCTCTCCTTTCTCTTGCTGGCTTCCCATGCCAGAGTATGGTATAATCATTCTCTTGGATCAAACCTGTATCTAAGTGGATCAGTGTCAATTCCAAGTCTAACCAGTTCATATTTTAGTAGTGCCATTTTCCATAAATCACAGTCCAAATCAAATCTAAGCATCAAAGTTCAAACATTCTGACATACAAGCTGCTTTATTTCATTTTGGCCAGGATAGATTATGTTGGGGCATGGCATTTTTGGCCCACCTTTTCTAGGGCCTTCCTCAAGAGAGACGAGCAGACTTCCCCTGAATAGGGCTGCTTGGACACCTTGGTAGCTGCCTCAGGCTCCTTATGCCCCTGCAGAGTCCTACCACCATCACACTGAGACCTTCAATGCCTAGGCAAAAGTATGGAGGACTGGAAGCTTTCCAAGATAATTGAAAGGTCAGACCGAGTCCAGATGTTCAGTGCCACAGCAATTGTAGCTTCTGTCAGAGCTTCTGTCAGAGGGTGTGTTTCTCTCATGGTGATGTTTCTTAGCCTTACTTCAACCAAGGAATGCCTACAAGACAGTGGGGGCTAGGGTTTTGAGGCATATGGCCAGGTATGCCCATAAACTGAATCCAACTGGAGGGCTTGGTAATGATGTGATGGGGCTACTCGTGGCAGGGTAGTACCTAAAAAGTACCACAATGGTACAATTTCTTTAGCAGGTGTGGGCAAAATGGCAGATCCAGACAGTGGCCAGACTCCATTTCTCACCAGCCCCTGCCCGTGTCACTGTGGGCGGTTTCCATGGAGATCCCAGTAGTGGTGGGGCTGTGATAGCACAGGGCCAGGGTTTCCAGGAAACTGGCCCTAGCAACTCTGGTAGGGCATGCGGCTGGGCAAGGAACTGCTCTGGGACCTGGGCTGGGAACTTGTGGCAGCGACAGCATGGTCCAGAGCCATGATTGCAATGCGGGCAGTGAATAGCAGTTCTGCCCCAGCTCTGGACCACGCTGTCACTGCTGCAAGTTCCTGGCCCTGAAGCACCTCCCCACCCAGCCTTGCACCTTGCCAGTGCTGTTGGAGCTGGTCTCCATGGAAACCCTGGCCCTACACTATCATGACCCCACCGCTGCTGGGGTCTCCATGGAAACAGGCTTCAGCTACTTGGGCAGGGGCTCCTGGTAAATAGAGTCCACCATGGGCCTAATTTGGCCCATGGGCTGGACTTTGCCCACCCCTGCTCTAGAGTAAGGCAAGTATAGGGCACCTCAAAACCATTGTGACACAACATGTATATAGACGCTCCTATGCCTTTTGCTGGCTGCTAGGGTCCTTTCAGCCACTCTCTCAGGCAGTAAAGCTGCTAAGCAAAGCAGTGCATAGCTACCAGAAATGCAAGAACACGTATGTGATCTGGTGGCTGAGTAATGACAGGTCAGAATGAAATGGCTTGCCATAAAATGTGCAGAGGGCTAGATTCTTAGCTAGTGTCTCTATACATAGAGCTGTATACGGTGACTTTTACCAGCTGAGGAACAGGCCGAATATTTGCAGCATTGCTATGTTAACGTTGTTCCTGACACTTTTCTGTTTGAATAGCTGGAATGAAAACTGTGCCACATTGACTTAGTTTGTATCTAGCCTCTATGTGGAACATACCATGAGATCCTTCATTACAACTGGCAATACAGTATATACTAATATATTGTTAGCATGAGAATTCATTCTCCAGGGATAACATTCTGGCACCCCTCTTCAGCAGAAGGTGAACTTCAGCAAGTTTTAAATACCTGGGACATTGATGAATTCTTATAGTTGTTCATGTCTTTACCGAATGTTCTGTTTCTGTTCTTGTGTCTAATGAGGTAATGTTTTCAGGTCCCTATTAGTGCATGGACAGGTAAGATACAGGGAAGCAGCGCCACCCAATGGTTTCTCTGAAACACAGTTCTGGATTCTATTTTACAAAGCAGGTGTTTTCCATTGATAAATGATAATCAGTGGAAATAAAACAGGGTGGGAATTAGCAGGCTATCAGAGTCTGCAATGGGTGCAATGGGAGCCATAAGTACAAAGGTTTAAGAGCAAGGTAGACCAATTTATTTTCAGGTAATATTTTATTTGCTATGAAATGCAATTTTTAGTCCACCTGAAACTATTTGAATTTGAGTGAAATTAACCGAATAGTTTTGTCAGAAGAAAATGCTGGCCTAGATTCACAAAACTCAGGAGGGTGAGATGGTGCCTGTGCCACACCCACCCCCTTTTAATCAATAGTTAAAGTGACCTAGCAGTTACCCAGATGTGGGACACCTGGGTTAAAGTCCTTCTTCAACCTCAGGGAACTTTGAACTCACATTTCCTGTCTCTTAGGAAGGTGCCTTGACCATCAGGCTCTGCAGTATTTGGGGTGAATTACACTCAGCCTTTACTGGGTCTGTTCTTTTCAGAGAGCCTAATAATGACTCTCCAGCCCAGTGGTTTAGGAAGAGAGACGCCTGAGTTTCAGACAATACAGCTTCAATTTCAGCTTCAAACAATATTTAAGCATTCCTAAAAAGTGCAGCAGTAGCAACAGGGAAGAACAAGACCAGATCACCCCAGCATGCCTTAGAACAGTGGTTTTCCACCTTTTTCATTTGTGGACCCCTAAAATTTTTTGAATGGAGGTGCAGACCCCTTTGGAAGTTTTGAATGGAGGTGTGGACCTCTTTGAATTGTAAGTGTAGGTATTCACGTACTTTTGGTTGATCAGTCATCTTTTGTAGACCCCTTAGATGTAGTATGCAGTTCCCCAGGGGTCTCTGGACCCCAAATTGAAAACCACTGCCCTATAGTAAGGGGCTTAGTTGACTTCACTGGGAGGTGGGATATATAGATTCAGGACCCCTCAGGCATGTAGGATTAGAATAGGAATGTTCCACATCCTGAAACGAGTATCCTCACCATGGGGCACTTCGATAAAAAGATGGCAGTGGCACCTTCTTCTGCTTTTGTTTTTTGAGTGCTGCGTGAGTCTTTGTCATAAAAATGCCTATGGTGTTTGTGTTTCATGGGGAACACTGTGTTTTCTTTCCATCAGAATGCACTGTTTGTTTGTTTTGGCAACTAAACCCCAACATACTTCATTTAGATTTAATGTTACATATTTTTTCAAGCCTCTGAATCAAAAATCAATTCTTCACGTAGCTTAGGGCGTGAGCGCCTGCAGCCACCCAGGAGGTGAATGAGTAACTTTCTGATGGACATGCAGGGCAGTTTGTTGCTCTGAGTGTGTGGCTGCTGGACTGGAATTGATCTTCCCCCAAACCACCCCACAGAGTGGTAGAAAACAGTTTTTGCTATTTGTCCTTCCACAGCAGTAGGTCAGAATGAAAAGAAGTGAAATGCATCTTTTCTGTTTCTCCCTAGAGTTGTTTTTACTTTATATGTTGTAAAATAGTTTGTAAAATGTTTTCTTCTCCAGATTGCCAGGGCTTGAGAGAGTGTCTCACTTTCTCTCTTCCTATCTCTGTGGGGCCCACACATCCTTTCAGTTGCAGTTTATGATTTTTGCTGCTCTTGCATGAGAACACAGTAACTTGTTTCCTGCAGACCCAGTCACAGTAACAAAATTCATTTTAAAAACAGACCTGAATGTCATGTTTACATTTGCGTGCGGACTCTACCCTTCACGCTACCACAGGAGGAGTGTTGTCTATTGGGAATCCTTTCCTTGGCAATCATGCCCAAAGATTTGCAAAAAGCAGTGACTAAAAGCTTACCTCCTAAATCCCAATTCTGAACATTCAGGCATTACATTTCTATTTGGATGGCAATTTTCCCTTGTGCATAGTCTGCAGAAGAAAGGAGACAAGATTCCTGTCTCACTATGGTTCCTACCCATCAGCTGCTCTGAACACTCAGGAAATGAGTATTTGGCAGCCAATGATGATCACTGAAAAGAATCAGAAATATGATTGAATGCACAAATGTTAGAGGCTTTCATGTGGCATAAGATTAAATGCTTTTTGCTCTGCAGGGGCTCCTGAGAGAGCAGTGTCCCACTACCAGCAGGCCATCCAGCTCGGCCCAAATCATCACGTTGCCATGGTAAACCTGGGCCGACTCTACCGCTCTTTGGGGCAGAACAAAGAGGCTGAAGCGTGGTACAAACGGTAAGGATTTGGGGTGGGAGGGATGACTCCGCCCTTGTCCTTTCCCACATCTGGTCTTTGTTACATGACCTTATAAAAATCCTTTAGTGTTTCATGACCTTACACTAGGTCTTTAGTGTTTTAGTCTTTCAGTGAGGATTCCTTTTTTCTCTCTCTTCATTTGAGAGAGTGGTTTGCTGCTGTTGCTGGATCTGGCTGTTTTACGAGGGCATGCAGTGGATCAATATGTTTTCATTTGGTTTTTGGCTGTCCTGAGTTGTGCAGCAAGTGTCTTGCTGGGCTTCTCTTGAGCCAAGCCCCCAGGATGTATTGTACTGCTTTGAGCTGAAGGGCTATGGCTGATTCTGAGTTTAGCGGTTTCTTAGTGTCATCGGTAACCCATTAGTGTTCTGTCTGACGCACACTGCAGTCTGCATGTGCCACGTTTTGGCTGCACATCCCATCCAGGAATTCAGGACCTCCTTTGTGAATCAGTGGATCTCTTGTTTTACTGGAACCTCCCCCAGCGCCTGCTAAGCGAACAGTTCCTTGGGGTTTGCCAACAACGGGAGGAGAGGGGGGACTTTCCTTGTGTCTCCATGTTTGGAGCCCTGGTCTTTGTTCTTTTTGAAGATTCCTTTTTTTTTTAAGATCTTGCCTTGCCAGCACAGCTGCAGACTTGAAATCAGTGTAAAAACAGTCTTTCCTTGTGTTTTTGAGCTGACAGGAGGGATCGCTGCTGAGGGCAACCCCTTCTCTGACCAGGGAACCAGAACGCTGTCTCAGCAACTCCTTCTGTCTTCCCTGAGTCAGAGAGAGCGTTGGTATGGCACTGAGCCTCAAGCTTGGACCGCTAACTCTCGCGAGCCTATTGGAGGGCGAATCCCTCCCCAGTCTTCTGCCCTTGTCCCAGCGTCAGCTGAAACCTCTTCGTTCTTCCCAACACTCAGAGCTTTGAAAGTCTCACGGAAAGCTGAAACCCTGTCCCCACTTGGAGCGCTGTACTACAACACAGGGCGATACGAGGAAGCATTACAAGTCTACAGGGAAGCTGCAGTGCTGCAGCCTTCAAACAAGGAGATTCGACTGGCACTGGTGAGTGTAGAGCTCAGACATTCAGGGAAGAGCCATGAAGCACAGTGCCTGACAGCAAACACAGATGTTTGAGGGAGGTCAGTTGGAGTGTGGTGCTCTCCACATGGACCATGTTTACTGTGCATTCTCCCTAGCTCAGGGAACTTCGCAAGTCTTCATTTTTAATCTCTTCCTTGGCAAAGGGGTACAAATCGTTTTCTGTATCAAAGGCCAGACCATTCCCCTGCTACCTACCTTTCTTCTCAAATTTTTATACTGTTAGGTTCCATGTTGTAGTCACTCCCTCTTCCAGTTGAAAAGATCAGAAAGGGCTTGCCACAGAGTAAGGCAGGACTGCTTCTTGACTGGCTGGAGAAATTCCTGATGAGCAACATTCAATCATTCCTTCCTCCTTCAAGATGTTACTGAACCACTGCCATTTAGCTGTCCCACATCTTGCTTTCCCAGAGAGCATAAGGCTACAACTAGAAACCAAGTTCTGTCCCCATACATTGCGCTATAGCTGGGACATCATAGCAAACCTAGGTGACAAAGATGGGCAGGTTAGCCTGTATTGTCCGCAGCATGTGCTTAAAGGCACGGGCACTTTAAAAAGTAAATATGACCCTTTTAATACTGATCTGTAGGCCCAGGTTTTGGCAATGATGGGGCGAACAAAGGAGGCTGAAAAGATGACAAACCACATTGTGACAGAAGATGCTGAGTGCCTGGAGTGCTATCGCCTTTTATCAGCCATCTATAGCAAGCAGGAGAATTATGCCAAGGTACAGTGAACACTGTGTGCTGCTGTCCCAAATGCACACAGAGGGCTTGAGAGGAATTTTAAACTCTTTCTAGTCAATATACAGACCCTGAGCTGAGATGTGTAGTAGTAGGCATCTAGTCAATATACAGACCCTGAGCTGAGATGTGTAGTAGTAGGCATC
>NW_017729022.1:82364270-82383159 GCF_001723915.1 Gavialis gangeticus
AACCCAACCCCCCCCCCCCCCCCCCCCCCCCCCAAAATCTGTCATTAAAATGAAAGGCCACTATCTATGTAGGTATCAGTTGAACAAAATGTTTTCCTGATATATTTACAATTTGAAAGCCTACCAGTGCTTTAATTGCTATAATAAAATAAATTCTAAATACCTATAAATTTTGGCATTTGATTTTCAGTTTTTTATCATGGAAAATCAGAGCTCTCCCAGCCCCCTTAGCTCATAGAACACAGGTCCAAGCCTCTCACTCCTCAGCCCTGCTGGTGCCACTTACTCCTCTTCCACAGCTCCCCAGCCCTGCTCATGCCCCTCACTCCCCCTCCCAACCCTCTGGCCCTGCTCATGCCCTTCGCCCCCCCACCCATAGCTCCTTGCCCCTCCCAGCCCTCCTAGAGGGGGTCCCTAGTTGCCAGGGCTATGGGACTAGGGACCTGGATCCACAGCCACCTACCCCCAGTGGGAGGTGGTGGCTGCTGCAGAGGAGCAGAGCTCAGCTCCCCACCTGCTGCCTGTCTGCTGTAAGCTTGGGTGGGGTGGGGCCAGCTCTCTGACACTGCACGCTTTCAGGGGATGGGGGGGGACCTGTGCCCCACAGATCTGTGCACGGGGCAGGGACAGGCCTCCTCCCTTGAAGCCTCCTCAGCGCAGCAGGTGCAACCTCGCACTGCAGGGTCCAGCAGGGCCACACAGGGAAGCTGCTTGCCACTGCAAGCCCTGTGCTGCCTGGGTCATACCCACTGGGCTGCGGAGGCCTTGGGAGAGGGCAGCAAGGCAGGGAGCCTGAGCCCATAGCAGGAACCCCACCCCAACCCTGCACACAGATCTCGGGGGCATGAGTCCCCCGTGCTCACCTGGGACTGCATGCACCACTGGGGAGCCGACCCTACCCCCCCACTGCTGGATGAGCCTCCTGCAGCCCTGTCCCACTCCCCACCAAGTCCCTGTGGCTGTACATTGCAGCCCTGGGCCCCAAACACCACACACCGCCCAACTGGGCAGCAGCCCCAGCCCTGCCCAGCTCCCTCCATCCCTCCCTCCCTATGGGGGCCTCAATACCCACACCCCCCACTTACCTGTGGGAGCTAGTCTCCAGGCTGCCTGGGGCCATGTACACGCACATAGCATCCCCTGCCTGTTTTAGTATCCTTTTTCTTTTTCTGCAGGCATTAGAAGCTATTGATAAAGCTCTTCAGCTGAAACCAAAGGATCCAAAAGTCATATCAGAGCTCTTTTTTACTAAAGGAAATCAGCTAAGAGAACAGAACCTTCTGGAAAAAGCTTTTGAGGTATTATGGCTCTAAATCGGGATTTCCCAAACTGTAGTACATGTATCCCTGGGGGTATGCAAGACATCTCTCGGGAAGGGGTTGTGTGGGAGAAATTGTGTAATGGTGGATTTAATTTTCATTATAATAGTAATTGCCATTTACAAGGTTAAAATATAAAATGTATGTTGGTAGGGGTATGTGGGCAGCTGGTAAATCTGGAAGGGGGTATGCAATAAGAAAGTTTGGGAACCTCTGTACTAAATCATGTGGACAGTCTTATAGCTTAAAGAAATGAACTATCTGTAAATAATACTCTTCAGGTAGTATACATGATGCTTGCTTAGTTTTATGGCTATTATCCAATACAGATGGAGTTATGGATGGGTGGTATCAATTCCACAGTTAAAATTACAACCGAGTTCCCTTTGTGGACCTGGATTCCATTCTCACACTCTTCTGTTTTGTAAATATGCCAAAAAACATGGAGCCAAGATGGAGCTTTTCTACTAAAGTTGAAATAACATAGATAAGGGGGTCGTGAGGAGCACAGCCAGACTGATCAGACCCACAGTCTGTCTGGCACTGGATCCGTTATCTGACAGATTATGCCTATTCTGTAATGACACCATATCCTGTCAGAGACGCTCCAAAACATGCCCTATCTATGCTTTCCCTTTACACTCAAAGCCCAGACATGTGCCAGGAGGCTGTTCTGGGATCATCCTCAGAAGCTGCTTTTGCAGAGACTGAGGGTCTGCAGAAGGATGTCTTGGAAAGGCCTCCTGGGTACTGTTCTGGGTTTGGAGCATGTCAGCAGGAATGAGCAGGTAGGGTTTGCTCAGGAGCAGCTCTTCCAGGACACAGTGATGTTGCGGTGTAGATAGGCCAACATAGCTGGCTCCAAAGAAGGTGCAAGTGCCCCTCCATAAGTAGATGGCAGGCAGTCTGTTCTCCTCACTACACTACATTGGGTATCACCCTGTTTTCTAATAGAGATTGGCTTAAGCTGTGAAACATGAAATGTTTCAAAATTCCTTCCAAAATTTCTGTTGTTAATTAACAGTGGTCATTCTGGATGTCCATATAAAAGCCTTAGAATCCAACAGGGGGAATTGATTGGCAGTCCAAGTTTTTGATGAGTTTTCCTCACATTTGTAGAATTAAAATAAAGTGGGGTGGGAGGGATAAGGCTACCTAAGGCCCTTGTTATATCTTCACACAGATTCCATGCTGTAAGAGAGGCTGCAGTCAGTAACAAGTTAAAAACCTGTCTGTGTTTTCTCCCTGCACATTCATGGGTATGTGGAGTTGTGGAGACACTTTTATGATGTGAGTGGCACATACCAGGTGGCAAAGGGAACAATAAAGTGCAGAGCATCCCTGCAGATCAGGATCAGCAGAAAATAATGTGCTGTCATAGATGTTGCCTTTTATTCTCCACGGGGCACTGCAGACACAGCATATTTTCTGAGATAGGCCCTTTAGAGAAATGGTGCCTTTCATTTGTCTCTACTTAAGAATCTGAAACTCAACATGTATTTTGTGCATAAGAAAAACTAAAGGAAGAACATAACACTGGAAAGAAAATATCTCCTTAAGAGATAGGGTAAAGACGGTCACTCTTTCCACTCCAGTGTGTTTTTTAATTGGAGGCCCAACATTTTTAGCCTAAAGACAATTTTATTTATTTAGAGCTATAAACTGGCTGTAGAGCTGAATCCAGATCAAGCCCAGGCCTGGATGAACATGGGAGGCATTGAGCATATCAAGGTAGGAAAATCAGCTGCCCTTCTGTTGAAAAAATCGACCATGTTTATGTTTCAAACCAAAATGGCTTTCAAGCAACCAAAAGGTGCATGCTGAATGTGTATTAGATATCCACCTTTGTGCTTGATCCAGAGTATAACATCTGTTACAGCCCCAGGTGGAGAGCTAAGTCTCATTGACTGGGAACTCTTATCAAATAATTTAAAATACACATACACTTTGGGCTAATTATGGCTGTACTATGGGAAGGGCAGCATCCCTTACAAAAACAGGCTATTTTGCAGCTTTCCTACCTCCAACATCATCTTGCTTGAATTAATGTCTGCCTTAGACATATGTGCCTGAGTTGCCACTTTACATTTCACCTTACCTAACCCCTTTGATACTGGGATCAAATGCATAATACTGATACCAGTTGCTGAAGTATTCAGAAATAAGAAGTCACCATATTTTCAGCTTAATCATTCTGAATTGGCTTTAGAGAGTCTAAGCAGATTGTTTGATAGCCTAAAGCTATTGCAGAAGAAGAGTGATATTATCTCTTCATATTGAATGTGTCAACATTATTTATTTCTGCTGCTTGTCATTTTCTAGTTGATCTAATTTAGACACAAAGTAGGTTCTTTAAAAATAAGTTACCAGGTTTAATAATGAGTGTTATATTGTTATTACAGGAAAAGTCAAAATTTATAAATGACTTCCACTAGTCACTATAGAAGTTGCCATTCTCAAGAAATGGTGTTTCAGTGTCAGAGAATATGAATGACATTTTCCCCCCACACTCTTTTATAGGGGAATTATGTCACTGCACGTGGCTATTATAAGAAAGCTTTAGAGTTGGTTCCAAACAGCAAGTTGCTGAAGGAGAATCTGGCCAAACTGGATCGCTTAGAGAAACGGTTACAGGAAGTCCGGGGAAAGGACCACACGTAGAACTGTGATAATGGTAGGAGGAACTTCATATCCCCTGAAGATAGGAGCATGGTGGAAGCCCGCTGGCATATGTGACACTGAAAGAGCTCAAATGTGACTCAGAATGAAGGAGGATGAATTTCAGGTGCACGTCTGTTCATCACCAAAGTTTCTGCAGGGTGTGCTGAAGAATGGAGTGAAAACCCTGCTTCAATCAAGATTCATGTTTGGGTTGTACTCCTTTCACTATGATTTGTGGTCTAGTTGGGAAACTTGCTGATTGCTTTCCAAACTAGGCAGACTGTATAGGGGCAAAACTCTCATCCACTGTGGCAGGAATAGAGTGTTGCCTCTTGATACTCAACACTGATGTATCTAGTCCACTTAGAGTACTACTGATGGGCTCCAGTGCATGTCCCACAAGTTTTTCTAAGTCAGGAAGATGGTAACAGTAATCACCAGAGGCCCTCAGAGGTAATTTAGGAATCCAACTCGGAGAAAATAGTGTTCATTTTTAAGGCTCCAGTAGTGGCTTTAAAATGACCCCAAGAAAAGGGAGAACTATGTCTGGACATAATTCTGTCTAGGAATGCTGATCCTATGGCTTGTACAGCAAGTCCTTTGAGGAAAAACCTCAGCTGAATATTTTTCTCATAAAATAATCTTTTTGTAACAAGATTCATTATATTACAATACTGTCAAATATCTGAAGGCTTTTTCACCCCAGTCAGAATAGTTTTCTATGAAAAAATTGAAACCATTCAAAGAAAATAATATAAAGTTTTAAAATGGCTTTCCCACACCACCTGCCTTGGAGGGAAAAAAATCCCGGTCAAAACATTTTATCAGGTAAAGCACAGAGATATTAGGAAAGATTTAAGTGATTGGATTTTTTTTTAATAGCATGGGAATATGTTTATCATGTTGATTTTTTGCCAAGTTTCCCCCCTTCTGGATCTTGGAGGTGAGTTATATCTGATCACTCTAAATCTATATATTTTTAAATGTGAGTGGGAAGGCAAGTTTACTTCAGATTTTAAAAAAAATTCCAAGTACTATTTATTTAACTTATAAATAAAAATGCTTAATATATTTTCTCTGTTTGTAAAGTTGGATGTCATCCCTTACAACTGGCCACGCAGCATGTGGTTGTGACTTTCAACATGGCACCACAAGGTTGTGCTTGAATAATTCCCCCTACTGGTAGTTCTAGAGCAATTGGATGTAATCTATGGTGGACCAAATTTTCCACATAACAACAATGCCAACACTGTTGGCTTCACTCGGGTTGCACTAGTTCAGCTGAGATGGGAATTTGATTGGTTATCAATAACTGCAGTAGTTAAGGAAGGTAGATCGGACAGTGATTGAGGCCCTGTCCTTTCACTCAGGACAGCAGATCATATCAAAAGTCTATTTCTCTCATATTACCTCCCATCAGGAAACCATTGCACAGCACACTGTATTGCCAGGTCTCTGCTGAAGAGAAGCCCAGGGTTTGGAATTGATAGTTAGGTGGGGATTGCAGTGTATGTCAGGGAAAGTTTTGTGGCAATGGCCCATAGTATGACTGATTTTAGAAACTGGCAGTAATGTATCAGTATTGTGGGCTCTAAAGCATAATAGGTAAGCACGATCATACCATAGTTTAGCAGTGACTTTATCTGTTTTATTTCAGGGTTTTGATTTCTAATTGCTGGTTCTTTCGGTGAAGTCAATGACTCCAATCAGCAATCTCTGAATTAGAGGGGCTTTATACAAGCACAAGAGTCTGCCCACCTGGATCTGGTGGCTGGGCTGAGGTATAACCATGGATGATTCTGTTCACCAGGTAGCTGATGCTGTAGTTTAAGACGTTACCTTCTGCACCTGGCCAGGTGAATCTCCAGGGGCTCGGTAAGACCATGGAGTCAGAAGGGCTAAGCTCTGAGGACACATTTACACTGTCCCTGTAGTGATCCCAGGAGCACTCTTGAGAAGCAGGCCCTGCCTGCTCACTCCCACCCAGCATGGGCTAAAGTCCAGAATGAGACAGTATAGCTGGTTTAAAGTGTGCTCAGAGTCGCATCCAGGCTCTTTAAAATGTGCCTCTTGGTCAGGGCAGGTTTCTTGAGGCACACTGTCCTCCCCAGAGACATACAGACAGATCCTGAGGAGCCTTATATTACTCTGCTTCTCCCCCCTCACCAGCCTCACTTCATATAAGGCCAAGTAAACTGCAGCCATGATTTGCCACTGGCATTTTCAGGTGGCAGAGCTATAACATTTCCCTTCTATCCTAAATCCAAACTACCTCCTTTTCTGCTAAAGGACTTATTGTCTTTTTGGACTTCTAGGGCATATCTGCATGTGCACCCCATGGCACGGTTGTTACTGCACCATCGTTTCGTACTTGCTTTAGGAAGTACCAAGTGGTGGTACAGTAACAGCCAACCTGGCAGCGCACTGTTATTTTTAGCATCTACATCGTCATAGCAACGTGTTACAGCGATGGGGCATCAGCATCACGGTTTGTTCCTGCTAATGAGCTATGTCACCATAGTGCATTGCTACAGCAATGTAGCATCACGTGTAGACGTGCCCCCAGAGTCAGAGCAGTTGCAATTATCCTGTCAGTCAGTTTTGGACAATCCCTTGTACCTACCTGATGATGGCTATACATGCTGTCATGCAACTTGGTAGGTCCCTAGTGAAATCATTACTTTGAAATTATTTGTCTGGGGTAGGTGTAGGGTTTCAGGCTTTCCCATAGGACAGGGAGGGAGTAACTCAATGTCCTGAATTGGAGCTAACAGGGAGAAAATGAACTTTTAGCTACAAAGTCAAAATTGGCATCCCTGGAGGTCAGGCTGTCAAATCCTGTGGAAAGCTATGTAGTCAAAACCAGATCTAAAATGATCTCTGTAAATTGTCAATTCCTTAGTTGTACAGCAGTGGGATTATAACAAAGTTTTCAAGGCCCAGACAGCATATGTATATTCAAAGAAGCCTATAGCACTTTAAATCATAAGTAAAAGATGTTTGCCTACGTTTTCCAAAAATGCGTGAAGGGGGTATATACAGCATCGTTCAGATAAAGCTCTCACCCTTTTCCCCCACAGAACTTGCACACTTGGCTGTCAGCAAAGCTTCCCTTTAGAAGAGAAACTTCTCAAAGAAGAATACAGTGAATATTAATCCACTCTACTCCCATCTAAGCTAAGCATACATCATTTTGAAACTGAGCCTCTGTGTGCTAATTTTAGAGCATAGTGCCTCAGTCTTGCATGGCATGATCTTTATGCGTGTGCAGAGGTTCAGTGAAATCTGTGGGATGCAAGACAAGTAGTAAACATGCCTTGTCTAGATAACTACAACCCAAGCATGTGAAGTGTTCAGTGTTATCAGCTAATTCTCACCGAGTTTAAAGGGACTGAAGAGCACTCAGTGGCTTACACGGTAGAGCCCTTCATGGATGATGGGCCAGGGTCCTGATGGACAAGGATTTCACTGTATGGTGTCACTGTCATGTACTCTAACTTTGCTGATGTATTGTTTATAAAGATGCTAATATCAATGCTGGAAGCAGCTCCCAGAACAGGAATGTTCAAGCCATGTTTTCCTGTAACTCACTACTTTGAGACCTAACTGAAGACACTCGAGGCATGAGAATATGTGGGAATGGAGTGGGTGGGGCACATGAAGGAAATCTGTTGGTAAAAGCTGTATAGCATATACATTTTTCCTCAGAAAAAAGTAAGTTAGATGAAAATAAAGAATATATATTCTCCGTGCCACACATGTGGTTTTAAATTGTGGCCAGTGAAGCTATTTTTTAAATTTTAGAAAAGTTGTATTTTTTTAAACAGGATTATTGAGGACAAAGACTTTTTGTTTGAACTTTGGTTGAAAGTTTCTATCAGGTCAGTCAAGGAAGACAAAGGAGGTGTCGTTACCACAATAGCATTTGATTAAGGCTATGTTGTCCTGTGCAAGTACATCAATACAGAACAGCTTTCTGATGTCTGTCCAAGATGCAGGAAAAGATACCATCCGACCCCTGGCAACAGGATTCTAGCACTATCTTTGCAGAAAGGCAGCACAGAATCACCCCTGTAATGTATGGTGGGGATTTAGCAGTAGGGCAGGTGTGTGCTTGTAGTTGTGCTGTCTCTGCTTGCTTGCTTCAGCCTTAAACTTCAGTTGCCTGCCAACACATGAGAAACCTGCTGGTATACACTGGCAACATATCAGTAGAGAGTGAGGTTTAATCCCATCTGAAATAAATCCTAGCCTATGCACAGCTGTGAAAGGCTGAATATAGACTTTCATGAAGCAAATTTACAACGGTTTTAGGGACAGGAGAAGAGAACTCATTTAAATAATCCCTCTTCCCCCCCACCTCCAAACAGCACTTTCTGGCCCAAACCAATGCAAATAATAATATAAAAACCAGGTAATATAAACTGATCAATTATTCCCCAAGCTTTCCAGAGCCCCAAACTAGCAAAGCATGTGTACAGCTTTAAGTGCACAAATAGTCTCTTTGGCTTCAATACTAAAATGCTTGGCTGGATTAAGGCTTGAATCTTATGAAGTGTTTACTAGAGGTGAGGATGAACAATGGTGTGTTGTTTGCAATAGGTTGTCTCACCCAAAAGGAATTTTTTCTGTGAAGATAAGTAGATTAAGTTAACTTGTGTGCAAATGGATGTTATTCTCATTAATTATAGGAAACAGCTGCTCTTTCTGGTTTTATACAGCTCCTAAAAGAACAAAACTATAAATACTTTGGTTTCTGCCTATGAAAGTACTCAGCATGCTTAGCACATTATGAATGCATATTTTGCTGAAAACCATAGTAGGTGGTGGCTCGCTCTTCCATGTATGAAGTGGCATTGTCTAATCCTCTATACCTGTATAGTGGCATATCAGCCCAGTGAAGTAACCCAGACTTTTATATACTATTTATGCATTTCAATCTTAAATGAAAAACTATAAACAATTCTCTCTCTTCTTCTTCGGTCTTTTTTCACCCAGAACAATACTTTTGACTGATGGGGCTTTTGGAATTTTTTTTGTTTTGTGTGGGGCTTTTTCAAACATCTTGCTTGTTTAAAATATGCATTCTTTGCTTCTCCCCCTTTCTTTTTTCTATTGCTCAGAAGAAAAGACTTAAGGAGGTTGTTATTTTTATCTTGCTCTTCCACTCTTTGGGCTAGATTTTCATTAAAATGTACAGGGAAAATTGTCCAAATTGACACAACTACACATCAGAGAAAATGGTGCATTAATTCCAAATTGAAAAAGACCCCATACAAGAGACAGTGGACTCTGTAGCCACACAGTCATGCTGTCCTATGTATGGGGGCTAATTTTCCAAGGATGTGAACACCCACCATCCCAAATCAACAGGAACGGCAGCACCTTAGTATCTAGCAAAATCAGACAACTATTGGGTATATTTTGCTTTCTTTGGAATTAAGAGCATTGACATGCTGGTTTTACTTGCTAGCAAATACTCTGAGGCTAGTTGTATGTGCGTTGATTGCCCATCCTCACTTCATCAAAGCAAATATTTAAGTTCCACTGAAGACAATGCATAGTTACACCTGCTTGAAATGTGTGTGCATTTTATTGTTTGCATGCCTGATTTCTGCTTTTTACAGGTAATAATGGTGCACAACTTTTGAAAATCTAGCCCACAGGGAGTTTTTAGAGGGCTCATGCAATAGTTTTAAAATGTACAATTTTGCTTTCGTATGCATTTAAACAGAATAGCAAAAGGAGAAATTGCTTGACATAATATTGTTGCAGTGTGGCAACATTGCTTTAGGTGATCTCTATAACTTTGTGCAGAACTTCCTTGCCATGTTTGTACTGGCTTGCTGAAAATTTCTTTATTCTGGGAAATTTCCCCAAACAGCATCCTCTGTGAAAGTTTATGGCTTCTACACATTTATTACTGTCAAGATCACTTTGCCTGAAGTGGGTGTCATACTGCATTTTTGTTCTATCATTTGGGAGTTATTTGCCTTGGTTATTGTTCATATGGTTCTTACATTTGTATCTCTTATTTTATCAGTTGTGCATCTCTCTTTTTTTGAAAAAATAATACCAGTTAGATATATTTTAAAATTAAATTATCATTAAGCAGCTGGATGTATGTCAGTAGTACAGGAATTTGAAGTCTTTTTGCTTCTTTCACTGTGGGGTTTATGGATACATTTTGCCTATAATGGAGTTATGCTCAAAGTCTTTCTGAAAGAAAATGTATGTAATGTCTATTTTATATAAAAAGAAAAAAAAAGAACTGATCTGTGTTGTCTTGTTCTATCATAACTAAAGAAGGTTAGTTGATGCCAAAAACCATCACCTGATCGGCTAAGGAAGTAGAAGGTTCTAAATCTTTTAATCTAGGGGTTGGCAACCTCTAGCCTGCAGACATCGGGCTTTGGCAGCAGTTGCTTTC
This sequence comes from Gavialis gangeticus, assembly GCF_001723915.1. Classification (NCBI taxonomy): domain Eukaryota; kingdom Metazoa; phylum Chordata; order Crocodylia; family Gavialidae; genus Gavialis; species Gavialis gangeticus. Next base: position 82,374,681 of record NW_017729022.1, read on the forward strand.
CTAATGCTGGAGCAGGAAGGCGGGCACTCTACCCAAGGGAGTGTAGGGAAAAGCAGCACTGGCATCTGGGTCCTAATGCACACTAACTGGCCTGCAGCTTTAAGGTTGCCAACGACTGCTTCAATCTGATTGAGTAGCCCTGGACTCCTCCCCAAATCATTCCAGGGACTGTTCACAGAGGAAAGGGATATTCAATATGGGTGTCAGGATCTGGTCCACAGAATCATAGAAAATGAGGGTTGGAAGGGACTACTGGGCTAGGGACAGACATTACACATAAACCGATTTAAGTGATCAGAAACTGGTTTAAACATGTAACAGAACAGATGTTCAGTGCATATAAACCAGTTTGAAAATGGCTGAAACGAGTTTGAGATAAATCTAGTTGAATATAGTATCAGATTAACTGATTTGGCTCAAACTGGTTCCTGCAATGTCTGTCCCAGACCCCTTACTGGTTTAAATTAAATCAGACTCCCCCAGCATCCTGGCATGTACTCTGGGCTGAGCAGGGCTCTCTGCTTCACAGCAGGGCTGGCCCCTTCCCTCTGCTCCCTGGCTGCAGCTCTGGTAGAGACTGTAGGCATCTGCCTGGCTTCTGCTCCCCACCTCCCCTCCCCACTCTCTGCTAAGCAGGCATTCCCCATCCCTCACAGACATCTCTCAGCATTAGCTAGCAGACCACATGCTGGCTACCTCTGTGCTGTGGCACATGGGACAAAGGCAGAAGCAACAGTTAACTGGTAATGTCCCTTTGTTGTTTTCTTAATGAGCTGGTAAACACTGAGTTAGGGATGATAAACATTCCCTGTTGAGTTGCCCACGATGGGGTGGAACCCCTCCCTGATCATAGCATTCTGCTGGGGCCACATCCCCCTCAGCTCAGCACTGTTGAAGGGAAGGGAGGGCTGCTTTAGCATCCCCTGGCTTCTACCCTGAGCTACTGCAGGCATGTGCCTGAATTTCCTCAGTCCAGAGAGAATGTCTGTCCAGTTTCAGCCTAGCCAGGTTAAACTAATCTGCAAAGATTGAATCATCTCAGGCTCAGGCTTTTTGAATGTCTGTCCCTAGCCCAGGAGATCATCTAGTCCAACCCCCTGCTCAGAGCAGGACCATCTCCAGATAGATCATTTCAGCCAGGACTGTGTCGAGCCAGGCCTTATAAACCTCCAAGGATGGAGATTTCACCACCTGTCTAAGTAACCTGTTCTGTGCTTCACCACTCTCCTAATGAGAGAGTTTTTCCTAATATCATCAAATATTTATACACATTACTACAGAGATAGAACATATGTATTAGGAAATCTCAGTAAAAAATGTGTGGTTTTAGGTTCTGAGGTATAAAGAGATGGAGAAAAGAAAAACAGGAAAGAAACTCATCTATCATAAGTTTCCTGAGACACCAGTGGTTGTTGACTGGGACCTGTATGCTGATGCATTATGAATGGTAAAATCCATCTTTACTGAAACCTGATTTCCAATCCAGAGAAAAATCTGAAGGAATCCACACAAACCACAATGCATTCTACCATGGCTGCATGCACATGCTCCCTTTCAGCTTCCATCTTGGAGGCAGAATTTACGTTTTAAAATCCCGGGATAAAGGATAGTGAAATATTTATTAATGTATTTTGTTAGCTAAACTACTCAAGAGGTAAGTTCTGTGTGTAAAAGTCATGTTCTATAAGCAATAGTCTCATGGACATGTCCTCCTCAAGGGAACCCTTTCAGCTCAGGAGTAAAGAGTACTTGCTTCATGGTACTGTCTTCCCTTTGTTGACTGCCAGTGGTCTGATGCATCACAGACTCCAGGGGCCAAACCAGAGTAGGAACTGCTTGAAAAAGCCACAGTTCTCTGTGGAAATGCAAGCAATTCAGACCTGTATTTACCATCCTTTGTAGCTGAGCTCCTCCATGGCTATCACAGGGCAGCCATAGATAAGTTCATCTGATATTAATGCAGTTTCTGCTGCTTCCAGAGAAAGAGCTTGGAGTAGGAGACACTGGAGCAACAGCTATCTCTTCAAGATTGTTCCTGTCCTTTCACACAAATCCACCAAGTTTAAGAGGCATAGGGTCTAAAATCTATAGCTATTTTAATCCCTCCCATCAAAGGGGACACTTCCAGGTAAACTTGATAACTATAACCTTCCAGGCATGTCTCTCAGAATGCGCATGTGTAATTGTGAAATTTCCATTTGCAGGTTTAGGAACACTGCAGGTTGAGTTCCTGGTGGAGAAGAAATCAGTGATGGAGAATCTGCTATAAGTGTAGCTTAGGGGGCATGTTGTCAAGAAATAATGTAGCACCATGTAGTTAGCAATAAAAGAGCTAGTAGGTCTACCCAACACAAGTCAGGGCCATACAGACCTGCTAGCTCATGTCCTAGAATCAAAATAGCTGCATTTAGCATGGTGCTCTGAACAAGCTAATTATAAAGCAACTACCACTACTCCTTCCCATTCTGGAGCTAGCTGTAGTGTTACGTTATGTTGGGTAGACATACCCTTTTATTTCATGACAGTCCTTCAACTGAAGTAGTTACAAACAACATGCAAGCAACCTACTCTAAGCGTCCCTGTCCATGTACAAATATCTTGGTTCCAGACAGCTGTCCCAAGAATTCGCTCTAGGCGAACATTAAGGAAGTGAGCCACCCTCCTTGTTTCCCCTAAAAACAAATCAACAAAAACCACCACAAGACTATCAACATAAATATTTCTTCACAGACTCTGCTGCTCATAGGTTAAGAATGGACTCCTAAGATTTATATTTAAAAGTACCACCTACTGACTCCTCGTACTTGGCACATGGTTTCTGTGCTACCTTAACTCAGGCTGAATAATAACCTACTTTTCAAGTAGCCCCACTGAAATTAGAGAGACCATTCCACGTGAGGGTTGGGAGAATCAGATTGACCTATTTAGAGGAGAAACAATTTCCTTGGCTCTTTAAATGGTAAACGTAAGGAAAAGACAAGGATCTTTTTGGTGATAGCTTTTACAGGACCAAGCTTTTGGGCACCTCATGCCCTTCTTCAGGTCTGGGCACTGGTTGAAGAAATTATTTCGAGGGAGGGGTACATCAAATAGGCAGATGAGCACTTTAAAGCCTCCTTTTGTTGCAGGGCTTGCAGTGAAAGTGCCTGAGAACCTGCAATAGGGAGCTGAAGATTTCTGGAAAGGGACAATGCTAAGCCCCTTGCCCTGTTTCTAGGATCTGAATTCCAGGCCACTCCTCCATTTGCTCTGCTCTCAGTCTTGAGCTACTGTCTAAGGCAGAGGGCTGGCTCACCCTACACGCTGTTTTGTCTGACCCCAAGCAGTGTTTCTAAAGTGTGAATTTATCAGTCTTGCAAATGGACTTCTTCTGAGGTAAGGCAACAAAACACTGCATGCATTCCCATCGAGGCGGATCCAGGATTTGGTAATGGGGGTACAGGAGCACTCACCCCCACTGCAGAGGTGGCTGCACCCCCATTCCCAGGCTCCTCCCACCCCCTCACATAAGGGCACCCCGTGCTGCAGCAGCCTCTGGGGACTTTTTTTAAAGACCCTGAAGCAGGTAAGAGTCCTCACCTTCCTCTCCTTGCCCCTTTCCTCGCTCTCCCAGGGGCCTGGAAGCTTCAAGGCCTTGCTTGCCTGCTCCAGCTGGAGGATGTGCGGGGTAAGGAGCATTAACAGCTGTAGCAGTGCAGTGGGTGGTAGGGTGAGTTTTCCCACCTTGTCTGGTCCCCTGGGGAGCAGATGTGGGAAATGGGAAGCCCCTGCCCATTGCCTCTCCTTTAACTGTTCCCAGCTGAGCTCATCCCAGGAGTAACTTTGAAGTTTTATCCCACCCCAGACTACAGCAGCAGCAGCAAGAGAAAGAGTGGGGGGGAAGAGTAGGGAACATGATGTGCCTGAGCCTGAAGAAGGAGGAGTGGGATTCTTCTATGCTTTGGAGACTTAAAAAAAGTTCCCCAGAAGCTTCCAAAAGCTTCCAATCCAAAAACGGCATGCAACCATGCCACCTTATCCCTCTGGATCTGCCCCTGATTCACATGCTTTGGAAAGCTGACACTGAGGCTGGGATGATTGATCCTGAGGACAAATGGCTGAGATATTGGTATCTCCTGAGTACAAATACTGAGATATCGGTATCTCCTAAACAACAGATAGGATGGTGTCCAGACCTCAGCTCTGTCTGGGCTGGATTTGTTGCAAACCAATAAGCAAGCAGTGAATCAAAGCAATCTCCAGTTCACTCTCTGTCTAAGCTTCCTCATAGGCAGTTACACAGAGGTGACCTACAGTGATTTTCAAACAAGGAGACAGTGGAATAAAACAATGTTGTAAAATCACAGAGACAACAGAATTATGAAGGTACAATTGGCCCAGAATAGAAACTGAACCAGCCTTCTCGCTCTATCAAGTCTGCATAGTATTCAACATAGATAATATGTGCACTACAAAATTATGGAAATATTGTGTGCGTGTGTGAGAGACAGAGAGAGTGAGAGAGACTATGCATGTATCACACTATGGTTTGATAAGTGGATGACTGAGACGATGATAACATTCTTTTTCTGTGTTACAGTAGTACATATATAGTTCTTTGTGGGCCTGAGTTCTGTGTTATTAATTCAGTTATAAGCTACCTTTCAAAATCCATTTAACCTTTCAGAAGGACACAGAACTAGAAGGCAAAAACAGTTTGAGCACTTGAAACATGAAGCATAAAGTAAGGGGTTCAGTTCAGTAACAATGCTTATTCAAGTTAGCTCTGCAGAGTCTTATATAAGACAGGTTTTTAAATAGTATTTAAGAAAACCTATTATGTATATTTTATGTATTATTTGGTCTATTTTGGGAGAAAGAAGATAGTTTAGAAGGTCTGGAACTGCTAAACTTCCATCCCGTTTTCTTTAAGGCAAAAAAAAATCAAGCGTACACAAAAGGAGAATAAGAAAAGAATAGCAAAATAGAAAATGCATTTTCTGGGCTGGGTGTTGCTTTTCTTTTGCAAACTAACTGCTGGGAAATACAGCCCCGAAATGTAATCTCATCTGCTACTCAAGATTTCCCATACCTTTTAACAGTATCAGGCATTTGAGGCATTGCTCTTTACTGGCTTTTCTAGTTATAAGCACACAGCTTGATTTTTAAAACTTCCAGTCCATGCACCCTGCTGTCTCTTTCAGCAACACCTGAACAAACAATGTGCAAGAACGCTGGGAACCTCATCCCGATACAACTGACCAAGCAAAACACATTTTGCTGATTTCAGCTATAATCTTTTCCTCCCCTTTCCAGAGTCTTTGGATACATTTGTTTATCCATCCCCATGACTCCTAGGAGTCTTGCTAATCCCACATCACAGTTGTTTTACTTTAAACGATCTTGTCTGCATCACTCTATTTGTTAGTCATTGACCTCTGCTGAATTTCATAAATAATATTATGAAACATACAAAGGCCCTGGACAGATGTAACGTTTGAAGCACTGCAAACAGTGAGTCTACAGATGTTCACAGCTGAAAAAGTGCTTAAAAATGATACTCAGAAAAATAAAAGATCTTTGGAGTGCTTCCCAAGATGTCTGTTTGCCCAATGGAGTGTGACAAGGGGGTTGCTCAGTCCTCTGGCACACTCCCCATCCCCCACTGCTCTGCTCCCCACCCCATCCCCTGCATGGAGGGAATGGGGATGGCTAGTGCAGAGGCAGAAAAGGATCCTGGAGTCATTATTGATGCCAAAATGAACATGGGCCAACAGTGTGGGGGCACGGTCAGGAAGGCCAACCGCACCTTGGCATGCATCCACAGATGCATCTTGAGCAGGTTCAAGGAGGTGATGCTCCCCCTCTATGTGACACTGGTCAGGCCACAGTTGGAGTACTGCGTCCAGTTCTGGGTGCCGCACTTCAAGAGGGATGTGGACAACATGGAGAGGGTCCAGAGGAGGGCCACTTGCATGATCAGGGGGCAGCAGGGCAGGCCCTATGAGGAGAGGCTATGTGACCTGAACCTGTTCAGCCTCCACAAGAGAAGGCTGAGAGGGAATCTGGTGGCCATCTACAAACTGGCCAAGTGGGACCAGCAGGCATTGGGGGAGTCCCTGTTTCCCCGAGAACTACCAGGAGTGACTAGAAGTAACAGTCACAAGCTGGCAGAGGATAAATTCAGATTAGACATCCGGAGGCGCTACTTCACTATCAGGGCAGCTAGGATCTGGAACCAACTTCCAAGAGAAGTGGTGCTGGCTCCTACCTTGGGGGTCTTTAAGACAAGGCTAGACAGTCACCTTGTTGGGGTTGTTTGACCCCAGTACTCTTTCCTGCCATGGCAGGGGGTTGGATTTGATGATCTGTTCAGGTCCCTTCCGACCCTACAAACTATGAAACTATAATGACTCCCCTGCTGTGTGCTTGGCTGTCCCTGGCAACTTCTGGAGCCTGAGAAGCACACAAGGAAACCTCCTCTCCAGCCGTGTTTTTGGCATCCCTGCATGTCTTTTGGGCTTTAGTCTCCCAAGGCTCCCATTTCTTCAGGTGAAGGGATTTCCTCTCTCCAGCCAGGTAAGTGTCTCTTGCTCTGCTTTAGGCATCTAGCCTAAATAGACCTAGCCCTAAGGCTCATTTTGGTTGGGATGCCTAGAGAAACAAAATGTCACACAGAGCCCTGGCAGTCCTGAAGAATGTGATGTTGGACAACAACCCCAAAACCACAAGGAGGCATACAATGGAGGTTAGCTGAAGGGACAAGAAGGCTCTAATGCTGAGCTTTGCAGAGGCATTTGTATGCAAGGACCATGGAGATGCCACAGAGGGAACACTACTGGAAATAAAGAGCAAAAGCATGAGTACCTGCTTTCCCCATACCTCCCACTGACACTTAGAACTGCTGCTTTATAGGTACATGAAAATGGAGCAGTGTGAACTCACATAACGAATCTGAGTTGACAGTCAGTACCTGAGAAACCAGCACTGTGAAGCATGGGAATTTGCCTGAGGTACCATAAAGGGACAGGAGACAGGGCACTGGGGAACATTTGCTTCACATATGACTTTGGAGAAGTCGCTTAACCTTTCTGTTGTAGCTGGAATTATTGCAGCACCCCATAGCCCCAGTGCTTTCACAGCTGGAGCTACACCACTGGCTAACAGAGAGGGTCTCTGTTCTCTCTGTCTCAGTTTCCCTTGTAAAATGTGCATAATTATGCCCAATCAAACCTTTAGTAATCCTCAGCTAAAAGCTGTTCAGTAGCCTCACCATCATTAGCCTTGCTGGAATTTAAAAACTGTCCATACAGTTCTTTAGTTTATGAACACACAAATGGCATGAAAAGCATGGCTTTTTCCAAAAGATTGTTTCCTTTTCTCCCAGAAGGGGGAGCTAAAGGCATCGCTGGTCCTTCATGCATCTGGAAGAATGCTGTGTAAAGGAAGTAATGTCATTAGAAACCACCCAGGCCCAGACTGCCTCAGCCTCTCACACCCCTTCCAGTAGGACTAACATCAGAAGAGGGATGTGGCATTACTATGAGTTTAGGAGCAGATCTCAAACTATTTCTCAAACAGCCATGAAATGCAGAAGAAAAGAATGGATTTAATTAAACCTGGGAAGGCTGAGATTGTGGGAGTGGTAACATTGCTGAGAAAAAAAGGGGGTAGACATAGAAAGCAGTCACTACCTCCTGTAACGCGGTCCCTATAAGGTGGGGAAGTTCCTACTTAGTCTTCTCTTACTGTGATGCGTTCAGGTGCTAGAAAGGATAACCTAATCAATAAGGCTCCCTCTGAGTCTTGATAATGAAGGGGTTAAGAAACCTGGGAAGGGAGGAAAAGGGATGGAGCCTACAAGAGGATGGTCGAGTTCAACAATGGGTGACCTTCAGCCACCTGCTGTGGGTTGTTTTGACCCTGTTTACTAAACAGGAAACCTTTGGGGAGGAGTATCAGTTCTGAGAGGTTCACCAAAAGGGACAGCTGTAGGAGGTTTGTCTCTTTCGGTGAACCAATAAAAGGAAAGCTGTGCATAGGTCACTGTTTGGTTGGTTTAGGCCAGCAGTTCCCAACTTCAGGTCGTGACCCAAATGAGGGCTGTGCAGGCAATGCTGGTGGTGCTGCACACAAAGGACAAGCTGTGCCACATGCTCCCAGCAGCAGGTCATGGCAAAAAAAGGTTGGGAACCACTGGTTTAGGCCTTCTTAGCCTTTTTGTTTCCTTGCATGGGGCTGGGAAGCTGGCTTTAGGATTATTTTGTCTGGGCCATGGGAAAACCTGTGTCATGTCACTGATGTAAGTCTGCTCAGTTGTGTTGAGTAATTTCCAGTAAAGGCTTCCCCACTGTATCTTAAAGGCCAACACGTGTCACCAAAGGCCAGATAGACTACTATGTAACCACCACATAGAAAAGGCCATGCTGCGGGCTTTGCCTCTCAAAAATTTTCCCATGCTTTCTCTCATATTTTGTCATTGTTTAGTGATAGGTGAGTC
>NW_017729022.1:82388159-82396600 GCF_001723915.1 Gavialis gangeticus
ACTCAGCACGTCCCACTCTTTAGCCTCTTGATGAGCAGACCCCACTGTATCTTAAAGGCCAACACGTGTCACCAAAGGCCAGATAGACTACTATGTAACCACCACATAGAAAAGGCCATGCTGCGGGCTTTGCCTCTCAAAAATTTTCCCATGCTTTCTCTCATATTTTGTCATTGTTTAGTGATAGGTGAGTCTATTAAGCTTGCTTTAATTGGTAACCTAAAAAAGAGCCGAGCAAGGCACCACTGAAAGGAGATATTGCAGCTGTCTTTCTAGCTTCCTGTAGGTTATCCTCTATTAGTTAAAATAGTGTTGAATCTCTCTCTGCCCAGTGTGAAGAAATCCCCTCCCTCGCTCTCTGCCCCTCACTTGGGTCAGCCCAGGTGACCCCTATCTCTTCTTGCTTTCTTCTTGGTTCAGGTTCGTCAATCAGGTGACCTGACCAGATAAAATTCCTAGGGGGAGGTGGGGAGCCCTCTCTCCCTTCCAGTGGGTATTTTGAACTTCAAGCAGGGTGCTTCTTGGTGATTTTTCTGTAAGCAAAAACCTGGAAACCAGCCAGGAGTTAGGAATTGTGTAGGCCAGTTGTGTCTTAAAATGATCATCATATCCAATCTCTGAAAAGACTCATGTTTGCTCAAGGTATGTTCTGACTTCCTCATTCTACCCTCCCACCCCAACTCTGATCAATAAAGGTGTCAGGTTACAACCTGTATTGTTGGGCTGCTGAGGAGGGAGGGACCCCTTGCTTGGCCAGCAAAGCTTTTTTTTCCCTTTCTAGTCTCCTTCAGTTTTTCCTGATGCTATCTAGGGATACTTTGGGCTGAAAGAAGCACCCAGAAACATTACAATGGGCAAAGCATCCACAAGGTTTGCAGGTTCTGTGTGCCTCAGGCTGCATAGAGCCCTGCCAAAGACCAGTGCCTGGGTGGTGGCAGTGTTACTTCAGGCTTGCAGGTGTTCTTCACGAAGTGGGAAGCTGGCTGCCCAAGGGAGACTCCCAAAGTGAGATTTTTGGGCCTGGCACAGTGAGGCAGGTGGCTCTGCATAGTAGCACTCCCCTACTGTGCATGTCACACCCTATCCCCAAGAACTGCACTGGATTGTAAGGGAATTGCTTTCCCAAAAGTAGTCATTGGTGAGAGAGACTAAAACAAAGTCTTGGAAAGATAATAAACTCTGCAGAGAAGGATGATATTGGGTAAGGGCTGTGGTCTTCAAAGCAATTAACAAGTCGCACACATGCATGTGCAATAAAATGCAACTGTGACAAGTGGTTAGGATAATTGGTAAGCTAACTTGCCTTCCACTCAATTATGTTACAAGCTACTCTTTCCTAATATCTTCACCTAAAAGAGTGGCCCATTCCTTGTCATCTTGTCCCCCGTGAAAGCCTGTTTACTTAACACTGCTTCTGACATGACAATCACAACACTAAGACAACTGTAGCTTTAGGCATATGCACCCAGGAGAAATCCTGGTCCATAAACCCAACCTACCAGCTATGGATCCAATTACAGATGGGGAGGGAACAAGCCTAATTAGAAAACTTTGCAAAGCTAGTGTGCTGACTAGCTTTTGGTGGGTAATTTGTGACCTCTAATGGAGTGGAGCAGAAGAGACCTCTCTGGGATCTTGGTTTAAAATGGAGTTTTAAAATATTTGCACCACTCTCGGTGGGTTGAGACTTCATTTGCTCCACTTCTGTGGAGGGGATGCCTCCATTTTGAGGAAGCTAAGTCCCAATTATTTACTATCAGAGCTCTACTTTTGTAAGACTCTCAATGTGGCTTACCAAAAAGGACTGAGGGGGGGAGCAAATATAGGATTTGCCTTGGTTTGAACAGGTATAACATTTTTAAATCATCTAAACAAGTGAGCAAAACAAGAAACCTCCTCCCACCCCTCCAAATGTGTGTGGAAACTACATAAATATGGGGTCTGAAATGGGTGGATTCCATCCCAATTTCAGGGCAGTGTTAGAGTGGAAGGTGAGTGGAGATCTATTGCTTGGTAGCTGGTTGCGAATAGTCTAGGATCTTTCGACCCCATCTTGGGGTGTGCTGCTCCATTCATTAACCTGGAGCAATGCCAGTGGCTTGGCTTCAGGTTTATGTCAGTGTAAAAGAGATTAGAATCCCTCCCTTATCACAAGGAAAGCCGTGTATAAAGCTGTAGTGACCTGGGTTCCTATTTAAGTGGGAACTGACTTGCTTGCATTGCTTTCAGGTTATTTGTAGTGCTTCATTGATGAAGCTGGTAGGGAACTTTCCCCTGTCAGTTGTTGTGATAAGAACTGCATTAGGCTTGAACTAACTATGTAGTAGTGACAGACTTCTCAGGGTCAGAAACAGGCAGGCTGAGGGATGCAGAAGAATTGTTGCTGTCTTCTCAGCAAAGGAGCCAGAAGCCTGAAGATCTCCCGGTCTCTGAAGCATCCAACCTGGGGAAACTGGAACCTGGTATGGGTTCAATAGCTCTTTCCTTTGTATCTCACACTTTTCAAATCGCGTATGCCCATGCTGTTGCCTTTCAGTTGAAGAAAGTTAGTTGTGGAACTGACTCCTTTTTTTTTTAATTTCACATCCTAGGATGATGTGCGTCAGGCCTGTGAAATGAATATATTGTTTCCTGCTGGGTGAGAATTGATTTCTTCTCTCCTCTCAGAAGACACAAATGAGATTGCAGCTCCACAGTTCAATAAAGTATCTGAAACCAAATCAAACATACATATCCTTGGCCAGCCTCAATTCTAAATCATATTTTCCTTCTGCTTGTTCCTCAGATTTCGAAGCTAGAGTTACTGCTCAAATTGGTTAAGAGAATACTCTGTCTCCTGGGAATTCATCTTGAGCTAAAGCAAAAGCTTGTGCACTAGGGCAGCTCAGTTCAGCCAAAAAGAGACAATCTGTCATAAACTGCTAGTTAGCCCTTCTGTGCATTTCAACAAGGATTGCTGTATTAGGGATTTGGCTTTGGGGCTCTTTAGATCTGAAAGCTTGAAGGTAACAAATATTGAATAAAAAGGTTATATTGCTGGGCCTTCTTGGATTCTGAGGAGAAAAATTATTAGAGGCAACTATATCCCACAGCTTTTGTCTCATAATGCTGCATTTGATCAATACTAGTTTTATATCTTTGTCTTCAACTGCTGAATTAATGAATATATATATATATATATATATATATATATATATATTTCCACTTTGATGGAATCTAAATCAAGAAGCTTTATTAAGCACCATAATATTGGAGCATGTAATGACTTGTTCTCAAGACACTGTCCCTATGTACTGTCCATATTCCTCCTTGGAGCCGGCTTCATTTCAAAAGTCAAATTTATAGAGCATAATGCTACTCGCAGCATGTAATACTTAGTGTTGGTTGTGAGTCATTACCTCTGTCTTCAAAAGAGGAACATCAAATCCAACGGCACCCACCTGTATATGATCTTTCACTAAAATATTTTTTTTATGTCCTTCATGTAGGACTGAAATGTGGAATTTGTCCCATTGACTTGAAGAGTCCAGAAGGTTTTCTGCCATCTGGATTTTTTTCTAGAATTGTTGGAGGGAGAGACTCTGTTCCTGGAGGACAGCCTTGGCTGGTTGGTGCAATGAGTGCACTAACTTCCTGTTGGGGGAGGGGAGAGAAACCTCAGGAAATGAGACTGATCCCAATGGTCTTTTTAAACCTGATTCCTTGCCCAAGATACTCTTTGCTCTTAATCTCTGACACTGCTAAGCACGAGCTGATTATGACTTTTAAGATCAAATCTTTTAGCTGGTATAAGTTCTCACAGCAATGGACTACGCTGATGTATACCATTTGAAGATCCAGTTCTTATTGCTAGGGCTAGGTCTTGACAGCAGAGATTCCTTGGTTCTTATCCTGTTCTCAGTGCTGTTCCTGTATCTTATTCAGCAAGTGCTTAATGTAAAATACAGGAAGAACCATCCTAGCAGGAGCCAGACCCCTGATCTCCTTTATCTGAGGAAAAACACTTGCCATTAGGCTACTGAGTCATGAAGGTATGTGTCCTTTCCCTCCCTCTACATCACGGTGAGTACTGCCTTCCTCTCTACAGAGTGGCCTAGTTCCCCAGGATGGATGAAAAATGTTTCTACTTGGCCTGCTCTATAGCTCTAGTGGTTAGGGGATGCTCATGGGAGCTGTGAGATTAAAACCCCTCAAGATGAGGAGGATCTAGAACTTGGGTTTTTCATTTCCTGGAAGAGTGCTGTAGCCACTAGCCCAGTGGAAGCCCAAACTCTTTGGCAGACATGCCACAAACTAAACCCTGCACCCACCCAAAGTCCCACTCTGATCCCCTACCTCTGCCTAATCCACTGTTCTGCTTTCTGCTCTCTGCCCTATCTGCTGCTCTGCTCCTTCCTTCCACACACAGGATGCCCATGCCATTTGCTGGTGTGTTAGGTAAGCACTGAAAACACCTACTGGACTGAGCACCCCAGGACACTTGAGTGAAGGAAAACACAGTTCCTGAGTCCTGATGGGGCATAACATGAGTTAATCAAAATGTTGCTAGCTCTGTCAAAACTAGGACAGATCTGGACATACACAGGCACACAACTGCAGATGTTTGGAGTACTTTTGACCTAAAAAGTGAGGTCCTTATGGAGTTTGAACACCTCCAGGGTTAGAAGGGACCTAAGCAGGAGGTTTTAGGATTCTGCCTACTGGATATGACTTCCAGTGCATGAGCCGTTCTAAACTCTTGCGCCTCTAAGAAATACAAAAACAGTCTCCTCTACAGTAATAAGAAAATCACCTTTAATAGCAGTACTGCATGCTGGCCCTCTGCAGGAATCCTAAATGTCATCCGCTGCTGCTGCTTAAGAAGTCCAGTATATGAATTAACTCTGCAGTGGAGCACTCTATACAGGTTGTTTTGCAGGCAAAGTCAGTAGCCTTGCTCTGTTGGGAAATAATCTTACTCTGAAGACTTAAGTTCACATAACGAAAGGATTGGAGGGAAGGCAGACTTTGATTTAGAAGTAAATTAGCAATTTTGGGGTACAGATAAATGATCAAATTGAACTCAGTTAACGGGATTTTCTGAGGAATAACAGATACGTGGTAACTGTGCATGTGCCTAAAATGACAACTACAAAATTACAAATAAACTGGGACAACTTTACCACGAATGATACAATAATGCCTCAACTTTTCCCAAATATCACTGCAGTGTCAAGGGGCAGCCTACAGTTCAGAAAGCTTTTCCCTTCATACCAGTCACCTGGGATTACCTGTCTGATAGGAGGGAGAACAGTCAGTGTCTCCTTTTCTATATCTCCTTAATCACTCGTGACTTCAATGGGGCTGTGGTGGGGGTAGAGAACGTCCTCCGATCTTTGTAAAATGTGCAGCAAATATAATTTATTTCCTCTTGAATTTGTGTGACCTTTCTAGATGTCTCTCTAATTGGGTCATTTCCACTTCTGTGGTGGTAGTTTAATCCAAGAAGGTGTGGTGGTTACTGCGGCTCACTGTGTAGTCAACCTTGACCAGTAAGTTAGGGGATGTTTTTGGCTTCATCTTTTTAAATTATTTCATTAAAACTGTCTACTAAAGGAACAGTTTGCATGCTATCTAATAAAGGAAGTTTCCCAGTTAGAGAAGAAAATAACATTAGCATATCTGGGGGAATGTCTGCATTGCAGATTATGATGAAACATGGAGATACCCACACTAGCTGTAAACAATAAGGTAAATTAGCTTCTGTACTGCAGGACTCCTTCCAGTACCTGAGGTCATTTGGGTAGCCTGTCCTGCATGGCACTGGGCTGTGTAGATATATCTAAGGTAAAGCAGAGTTGTGTTATGCTTATGTCCTGATCATGGAGGAACAGCATCTAATACACTGTTTTTTTTAAACTTTTGTATTCTGTAGGCTACTTGCATGGGAAAGAGATCCTGAAGTAGATCTTCTTTCTTTCCTGTTTCCTTAACTGTGCAGCATGGGTTCTCCAATATTTCTTTTCAAGGACCCCAAAGAAGGGCTGTCTGGTTACTGGTGGTTTGCAGACTAACATTTTAAAGCTTGCATTTAATCCATGTCAAATCCAGAATGGTGTTTCTCTAGGATTATAAATTTCACTTTTCCAACTTATGCTGAATGGTGTCTATATTATATACCCAAATAGGGAATAGCTTGGGTTTCTTTTTTTCTCATTACAATATTTTCATAATATTGCAATGTGAATTTAGTGGTCAAAGTCCATTTTGTATCACTAGGGAGCTTGGCATAGTATTGAGACTGAATGGCCTCACTACCTCTGGATAACAGAACTTAGATTTTGCAGTGTATTTTATCCATAGATCTCAACGGGCTTTTATTTCTGTTTTATTGATGGGAATCTGGAGAGTGGAGGGTGAAACACAGCTCAGAGCAAGAGCCAGGAACAGAGTCCAGGTCTGCTGGACGCCAACCCAGTGTTCTGTCTACTACTAGATCTCAATGTCTAATTATCAAATTATTGTTTTTCCAGATGGTAACTGGTGGAAAAGCCTGAAGAAGGCTTTTGCTGCTTCTGCTCAGCTATCTACCCTGTAGGTAACTGAAGGGCTTCATTCTCCAGAACCCCATTCATAAGGTTTGGCACCTTTCATAGGTATTAAGTATTACCTATGGTATACTATCATAATACCTACTATCATAGGTATTAAGTTCACAACAGGTAGTAGGAAGAAAAATGCTGCACAGCAGGTAGAAATTTCCTATATAGTTAAATGGAGTAACACAGCGTACTTCTGTACTTGTAAACTACCATTTAAAATGTACTTTCCTGCTGAAACTAGCTACTGTAGTATGGGACAGAAGTTTGTGCCCTTTAAATACAGAACCCAGAAGCATGCAGCTGGAATGAACTTCTAGTCAAATCCCATGCAGGAGCATCCACATTTAAACCATCTCAGCCAGGTGTTTGTCTAACCGGCTTGTCTAATAAATGACCAGTTTGAATTCCTTCAGCACTGAGGGGAAAAGAGTGGTTGGGAATCTTTTCCTTGGTTGCAATTACAGCCGCATCAAACCTTTATTTTCCAAAATATATGAGTTTACATCTGTAGGAGATGTTCAACATCTGACCCTGTTTATGGTATCTTTTTCTCTGTCATCAGTTCTTGAGGAAAAAAGAATTAAGGTCGTGTCTTTGGGAAGCTCAAAACCATCGTATTCCTAGAAGTAGCTAAAAAAGATTGAATGGAGGGAATTTATGAAAAAAAAATTAATTTTTCAGACCCTTCAAATTAAAAAAAAAAAAAATGGGACAGAATACATTTCTATCTTAGAACTAGGAAATCTTATTTAGTTCTGCTTGCTTTCCAGGAGAACCAAATTCTCCATCTGTCAAAGGTGCAGAAGCACAGGCAACATTAGCCAAATAAAAGGGTATTATTTTGCAGAGCTTCTTTCGGTCTGTTGAATATGATGAGGGTCAGATGTTATTCCATCTACTGGACTCTTAAGCATGATCCTATTCCACTCTATTAGAGTTCCTGAAAAACTGTTAATGCATCTACTTTTGTAATACTAAGTCACAAAAAGTGAGGAAGAGGAGGAGGACTCACCTACCTTTAGCGCTAACATTTTTTTCAGGGACTTGAGCAGTATGGAATAAGATTGCCCAGAAGTGCTAGTAGGCTGATTAGGATCTGGCCTTAAATATTTCTTCATACCCTATATACAATGGGCATCCCATAACAATCCAATAAATTTAAAAAAACCATTCCTGATGCAGCTTCTAAAGCACCTGCACCTATAATTAATTCTGTTGGGCTCCTGTCCTCTAAAATGTAAATCCAGTTTCCTTCTCTGAATCCTAGTGCTGAATGTGCTTTCTCAGGCACTACATAATGAGACTGCTTTCTGTTAAGGCAACATTGCCAACTGTCTTATTACCCATAGCAGTCATATTGGCCTCCGTGCTTTTGATGCACAACCAGCATTACAAATCTGTGTTAATTGGCAGAAGCAATAGTGTAAGTGGCTATAAAAGAGTTGGCAGTAGTGCCTATTATGTAACTGGAGAACAGTTGGCTTCCCATCTATTTCTTGCTGAATCTGAACATTTTGTTTTTTATTTTGTATCAAGTGTACTTTAGCCCAAAGGACTGATGCTGAATAATGAGGACATTGGTACAGTTAAACAGTTTAAAACTTAGAGTGAAGAACCTCCTTGTTTCCTACATTTAGTGCTAAATTAGTTCAATATCCTTTCTCCCACTTCTAAACACAAAATGCTAATGGGATAACATGTCTTGAACGTCTTTGGTGTTGCCAGGCAGAAACTGGAAACTGCAGCTATCACTTGCAGCTATAATGAGAAAGTTCTGTACCAAGATCAAGCTCTTGCAATGGGTAAGACTAGCCTCTGTTGGCAGAGGGCCTGTCACTGATCATAGATCAAGTGGATGAG
>NW_017729022.1:82401600-82418901 GCF_001723915.1 Gavialis gangeticus
CCCAGCTCTACTGCTTATCTTTATGGGGATGGATGATATTCTAGCACATAAGCCCAGAATAACCTGAGGTGTGTTTAAATGTAGACCTGTTGATGAATTTGTGTAAGTGGCTAGCTGACTTAAAAGTGGCCACATAGTCCTTCTGATACCAGAACTTACTGCCGAGATAAAATTATTTCACTCGTTGAGAGAAGCAGAGCAGATGAGTTGTGC
Source organism: Gavialis gangeticus (assembly GCF_001723915.1). Classification (NCBI taxonomy): domain Eukaryota; kingdom Metazoa; phylum Chordata; order Crocodylia; family Gavialidae; genus Gavialis; species Gavialis gangeticus. The sequence goes on from NW_017729022.1 coordinate 82,401,814, forward strand.
CCAGCTTGTGTAGACAAATTACTATTCTTCAGGTTGGTAAAATGATTTCCACAAAGCAATGTCCCAATTGAAAGAAAATTTCAGCTCATCACTGGCTCCGGAACATATACACAACAATGCCCAGAAAAATAATAAATCCAGATCCTCCCTCTCTCCCTGGCTTTGAGAAAAAAATTGACACAGAAATTTTACTATTTATCATAGAATTTATAACTTGGGTACTTCACACCCAGTTTTCCCTGAATCAGGTTTCCTGCTCAGACTATCACATGGTGCACTGTAATCTCACCTCCTGCAGGTTGACATCCTGGAAGTCCAATGTCTGCAGTATATCATGGAAGGTATAGCCCAGTTGGGAGTTTAGCACAGAGGAGGATGGGGGCCTGATGTGTACACAAACTACAGTTGCCATGACACACTGCAATGACATTTTATGAATAGAAAGTTTCAGAATTCAGTTGAAAATTTAAACCTGCTTGGGGTTTGGATGTCTGGCTTTTCAAGGATAAGTCAAATCATTTTGGAGAAAGCAGTTGCTTTTTGCAAACTTCCATTTTGAAAAAACCCCATCTTTCTACAAAACAGATGGAAGACTTTCAAGCAGCCATAACTGCAGCATAAAGCACCATTGCGCTATGCATGCTACAAGCTCTTAGCTAGAGAGGGTTCTTCTATACAAACTAAATAGACCATGTAGAGTGGGAGAGAAGTAGTATTGGCATTCCTGTTTTATGGGGAAATAACCCCCACTACAATTACACAGTGGCAAACAAACCTGGGACTTGAATCCAAGGGTCCAGAAACTTAGTCTGATGCAAAATCATCTCACTTCTATGTCTGTAATGTTCTGATCAGCCTCCTGTCCAAATCATGTTTGTGCACAATGTAGCTATTGCAAAGACAATAGTACATTCCTTTTATTTCACATGTAATGTATGTACCATCTGCAAACTTAGAGTACAGGAAGAGTAAATCAGTATACCTCGTAACTAAGTAACTAGTAACCTAGTAACTACATGCAAACAGAAATACTACCATGTGAGTGATATCTCCAGAAGGACCAACGTGCCAACTTTTAACTTCAGTACCATGCTGTTGCAATTCATGTGCCAAACAAAGCCAGAAGAGAGACATGACTCTTTTCCTGAAAATGTTATACATTAGCCTCAAATATCTATCACAGCTTAAAGCCTTCTTAAAGGTTTTAGTTTTCCAGGTTTGTCTTCTTGCTCCAAAACCTCTCCTCTCAAATGCACTGATTTAAAAAAGAAAGATGAGGATTTTTCTACTAATTTTTGTAGGTCTCCTTTATGATCCCTATCTACAGCATGGCCTTACTTTGAATGATCTAGTATTATAAAAATTGCCCAGGCCTAACACAAGGACATCCTGGCTTTGCAGGTAACAGGTAAGAGAAAACCTGTCAAGTAAAAGGGAACCCCCGGCTCCTCCCTTCAAACCCTTAACACTAATCTATCATTTTAAAAACTGAAGCTTGAGAGTCTCACACGGAACAACTAAAATAAGGCCCTCAGCCCCTTAAAAGTAGCCCAGTTGAAAAAGGTCCATTACTGAAGGTTAGATTCAGGCCCTCAGTGGGGAAGGATGTTGTCGTCATCCTTTCCATGTGCTGAACTTCTCTGATTAGGAGGAAAAGCTTGCGTATAGCCTATTTTTAAGGAAACTGTCTGCACTGTCTCTATGGATAAAAAGCTTACGTATATAGGCAGGCCTCTCCCCCATTAACCTTGCCCTTTTAGCAGTCAGGAATCTAGTGAAGAATCTGATTGTAACCACTGGGGAAGCAGCACCTCAAAGGCGCATGAACAGGGACAGAATGTCCCTGTCTTGCAAGTTGTTGTTCACCCAGAGTTCAATGGATTTGGACGCATGGATCTGGATATTACTCTCCTTCAACTAAAATACCCGGTAAAGTATGGTAAGGTGGGAGGCTGGGTGATGAGGCTGGCTGCTATTATAGAAAAGTGCTTTGCAGCGGGTCCTTGCTGCCTCTTGCTTACTAGTTTAGGGTGACTTCCTTTTTTTTTAATCCACCTGTGTTCCCAGCACATAGGATGCCTATTTGGCCAAGAATAAAGACACAGCTGTAAGCCAGACGCACTAAATCCACCCCACTATTGAAGTGGCTTGGGTCAACTGACAATAGCAAGCATTTGTCTGTTGTAGGATTTCTAAACTCTATTTAGATCTTTGAAAGTTCCCTCATTTCTAGTCAACTTGTTCCTGTTATTCAACTGATACAACATTGCCACACCCTGGAGTCTGTGAGAGTGTCATTTCATTATAGGAAGAACTGTGATGTCCATAAACAGTTGTTCTACCAATCCATGGATGTAGCAAAGTGAGAAGCTAGTTGAGATTTTAATACATTTCACCCAGTATTCTAATATTATAAAAACCTAAGTCCGTCTGTTTGCCTGTCTGCCTGTAACGCTTTCTTTGCACTCTGATTGGCTGACAGAAACAGCCAATCAGAGTGCTCCAAGCATGGAGGCGAGCCGCCATGATTTTGAAGCTGGGCCGAGGACCGGACAGAGGGTGGGGGAGCCGAGGCCACAAGTGCTGGTGCTCCTGCTCCCTGCAAGAGGCAGAACAGCAGCAGCAGCCTGGGGCATTAGGTGGGGGCACTCCATCCCAGCCCCCTCCCCCTGCCCCTGTCATTCTAGTTTGTTATTTGGACAAAGGTAAACATGACGGGAACTTTGTCATTTTAATGACTTGCCAGGCTTTTTGAAAAGCCTCTAATTGAATCAGGGGGCTGGAGTATCAAGAACTTTCTACTGCTAGATCAAATTCTACCCAAGTTGGTAGTGACTGGGAATAGTTTCCATCAGTTGGACTCTGATTAGAAACCCACATAAACTGAGTTTTGATCTTCATCTGTTTACCATCTCAGAAATCACTGATGCAAATGGCATTACATTTGCGTTTTTTGTTTGTTTGTTCATTGGAGAAGACTGAATGGGCACGGGGAACTACAGAGAAGTTAGTTAGACTAGTTAGTTAATTAGACCAAGTTACCTAGACAATTGTCTAGGATTGTCTTCTATGTTAATGAGCACTCTACAAGGCATGGCAGTGTCACTGCCTAACTTCTGTTTAAGATAGTCAAGTACTTTTTAATCCATTTCTCTGCTAATGTTCAAATTTCCTAGACCAAGCCATTTGAGTTTTGTATGTCCTGCTACTTTCTCTTCCTATGAAACAGGGCCCATGTTCTTAGTGATAGTACTTCAAGTGTTGTACAGGATCCACAACTGGGCACTGTAACAGGGCCATATCAGAATTGTATGGAAGCCATTCCCTTTCCCAGCCTCCGTATTGTTCTCCACCTTTCCTTATCAATTTCCTTTTGTCCTGTTGCTGTTTAGCTTTCACTTGAGAATCTTGAGTTCACGTATCTCTTATTCATGTGCATTTTCATTCTCAGGGGATAAGGATCAACAAATCTGCCGTCCTCACAAATTGGAGGAGGTTGGGGTGTTTTGTGTTGCTAGTGGCTGGGGCAGGGTATGTGAGGGTGAGTAAAATGACAGCTTTTTGTGGTAACAACCTTGATGATACATGGACAATGGAGGAAAAACAGGCAAGCTACCATTGCAGAAATAAAGGGCAACATTTGCCAAATGAGAAACCCTCCTGTTTTAATCTTTCTTGTATAATGGCCAATCCCCAAGGCTTTTCCAGAAGCAGTGCATGAATGAGCAGCCTGCCATCAGCGCTATTTTGTAGATCTCCCTCTCTGAGGTCAGGTCATTCAGCAGCATGTGTCAAAGCCTCAAATAAACACTGGATTATGCTGCTTATTTTTGTGAACCCAAACTTTCAGATGAGGAAACTAAGACTGTGGTGACTTGCTCAGGGACACTGCAAAAAGGTCAGGAATAAAAACCAGATCTTCTGATCTCCACATTCCATCATCTAGTTATAAACCATGGATGTTATTTATCTGCTAAATGATGGTCCTCTGCCTCTTCCTAGCTTCTTCCTGCTATGTTTCAAATACATAATAGGATCACTTGGCTCATTTTCTTTGAATTGCAGAATGAAGAAAAACAGTTCTTCTGTGCTGCCTGGGGTCCCAGGAAAAGTGTTATTGACAGAGAACAGAGGCTCCCGGCTTTCATTTTGCTGTTGATCCCTCTTGTAGCCTCAAGAAACCATTGTAAGGAAAGTCTTTTTTTGGCCATTGGTACACGCCACAAAATTGGCCTTTAAAGTGGCTTACTGCCCTTTTGCACCGCTTTAATGGTGCAGCTGTTTGCATGCGTCAGCAGCATAATGTGTGTTAAATGACTTTGGGACTCAGAAAAATAAAACATCTCCAACTTGGTTTAGTTTGCCGCAGAGGGAAGCACTGGGCCCCATGCAGCTCAGGGGCTATGTAGGCAACCCAGCGGCAGCCTGCGCTGGCAGGCTCTGCTGAATGAAAAAAAAATAGCAAGCCTGATCTTTTTTCTTTATTTTTCTCCCGGGAGCCTGCCTGCCTGAGCTGTGTGGTGCTTCCCTCCACAGCTGCGCTGCACTCTGGGACTGCTCGGGCCAGGTGCTTGCAGGCAGATGCCACCTGGGGGGTGCCATCACCATGGAGGGAAGCACCAGCTTAGGGACTGCTCAGCACACTGGCAGCTCACCCTTCTCTCCCTGCCATCAAAGAGGCAGGTAAGGATTGGGCTTGACCCTTGTGTATACACCATGGGGCTTTACTTTACCCTACATTGAAGCATTGTTTTTAAAGACCCACTGCTTCAATTTAGGGAGAATTAAACTAAAGTAAACCCCCGTGGTGTGTACAAACACCCCTTAATGCTGGGCTGAAGGGAATGAGCCATTTCCTCTGTAGAAATGGCATACATGCAGGCTGGTTAGTTCTAGGAACCATGAGGCTTAAACACGCTCAATGACAATAGAGGTTTAGCTGCTAACAACTTTTTAAATGGCTCTACTGAGCATGGCCATACATTTTTTCCTCCCATAGTTTTGGCTTGACCAAATTTGGCCATATAGACTTAAAAAAAAGCATAACCTTAGTGTAGGGTTACCCCCTGCCATATTTCAAGCCCTGGCTGTGAAGCATAGGTGTGTTAGATTTGCTTTCAGAAAGGGTTGCTAGAATTTTTTTTAGGAGGGGCCGGACAATGTATTTTTTTCCTAGCCTCATTCTCAGAAATGGCTGAAACTTTTTTTAAAACACCTTGTTCTCAAGCAGACACCTGGCAGGGAAAACTTTAGGTCTGAGAAAGATATGTGCACCTGACAGCAAGATTTTATGGGAAACCTGGACAATTCAAATAATAAGCAAAGATCTAGCCTTCCATATAGTACTTGGAATGAAATTCATGTTGCTTACAAGAGAGGAGGGCATAGCTATGAAGTGGCACAGGGCAGGAAGTCATGCTGCAATGCCAGAGTGGCTTTAGATCATCTGATGTTGCCTGATTTTTTCTTTTTGTAGCTGGAGAAATGTCCAGCATTTTACAGGAGGTGGAGCTTCCCATCATTGACAGCAGACCCTGCCCGGTTCAAGTCATCTCAGTCCGGAGGCTGTTGTGACCGTTGTGGCACCTTAGACATTGTGCATCGTTGGTGATTCTTTGTGCAAAATGACCTGGTGGTGCCCATCTTGCCTCCAGGAATGGATGGCCATTGGCTCACAGGAAGCTTATCCACCCTTTGGCAGGTCTTGCTTTCAGTCCTGCTGGGTCCATACACTCTCTTCACCTAGGCTAGCTCAGACGGGGGCACCAGTTTAGTCACTGACAATCTAATCATGGAACAGGCTGTACTGGTCTGCGTGGTACCAGGTAGCAGACCAAGAGAGATCTGGCCTGACTGGGAGTGCCTGGTTAGAGGAGACAAATCGGCCTCCAGCAGAAGACTCTATGTTCTGTGCTGGCTTTGCTGACGGTGGGAAGGATGCTTGCAAGGTAAAAGCTAGCCATTGCTTAGTGTCTTCCTGAATAATAAGTTCTACACATGATGGCAGGCTTTGGCTTTTCTCACCAGTTCTTCAGCTCTTTCTAAACAGTGGAAGAGGAAGGAGAATAATTGAATTTATTTCAAACTTGAGTGGTACTACTGAACCAAGGCTTTAAAGGAGCTCCAGGCTAATGAAGGATAGTTAAACATTGGAACAGGCTGCCCAGAGAGGTTGTGGAATCTCCATCTTCAGAAGTTTTTAAGTTGGGGATTGGGCTAGATGACCTCTTATGGTCCTTTCCAGCCCTACTATTCTAATTCCTTGACATATTTTGAAGAAACTGCTCCCTGATGAGAGCACTGGTGTAGACAGGGAACTGGCATGTTTAGCTAGCCTCTTCTCAAGGCCTCCCTAAGCAAGATCCAATGATATGTCCTAGCCCTGTCACCAGCATGTTGTTGTTTCCACCATTGAAACTGGGGAGATGGACTGTTATGGTGGAGGGTTTCTCAGGACAGGTAAGTTCAGATGCAGTCTCAGGAAAGCTAGCTAGAAGGGAATCTCTATCCATCTTCTTAGTTTAAAAAAACTTAACAGCTTCTTTCTGGTGTATTGATGTATTTTTCTTTGCCACCAGAGCCCCTGTGAAAGCTTGAAGGCATAGATGTGGTAGTAGCTGTGTTCCAGGTAAACACCAGCTCTTCCCTTAGTGAGGGGTTGCTTCTATTGCTGAGAAATAAAATGTTTCCCTTCTCCAACTCTGCACATACTATCCTGTGCAGCTGTTGGCTCACAGAAGTACTACTGTAATGCTAACATTAATCTTGTGAGGTGGCAATCATTAAGAAAAACCTGGTGAAACACAACATACCAAGCAGTCTATCAGTGAGCCACTGTTTGTACTCAGCGATGAAACAACAAAGTGACAAGCTGTGTTCATAGCATTCAAACTTCTCTCTCTCTTTTTTCATCCTCCCCAAACCTATGCTTGACATGAGTAATTCTGGAGGTCCCCGTGTGTGTAGAATGACTAGTGGCATCTGGGCTCCCTCATGGGGAGCTGGCTGTGCAAGAGGCTGGGCTACGTTGAATAAAAGCACCAGTGGCAGAGGTTCCCCAGGCCTTTTCTCCAATGTGGCTGCACTGATTGACTTCATCACCACCCAGAACATAAACCCTGGTAGGTGTAAGAACTAGCAACTTTTCTTTTACTGCTCACTCATTGTCAGGAGGCTTTGAAAGTTTTTTGCTATTTCTCTGCAGCCAGGTATGCTTAACAACTAAAGCTGATAAGCTTGGGAAAACCAAGGTTTAAAACAAAGCTGCCCCCTCTTCTGAAGGTCTATCTGGGTCTATCTGCATCAGTGCTCTCCCAGTGGAGGCTTTGATCCACTTATCTGTCTGAACAGGCTGCTGAGACTTTATCAAACTGTGGTGTTCCTGGGTGAATGCAATTCCAATAACTTTGAGAAGAACTTCTGAGGCAGAGTATAACTATTCATTCCTAATAATATTTCTTGTCCTTGATAGCTAGGGACCTGCACTGCTGTTGTAGTGTCCCCTAAAATGGCACGTGCTATTTGTTTTCTTGAATGATCTTCTTGGCAAATATGATTTTAAAAACACATAAGGAGCAGTTCGACTGAAGATTAGAGCAGTTTTAGTCACTTTTCAGAACTGTACTTTTAAAGCTATATGTGGATCCATAAACTCCCTGCAGCCCTATGCTGCATTTAGCCATGTGCTTATAATTGCAGAACAAATATGCTATTGATTAGATAGCAGTTTTGTCACAGGAGTCAGCACACTAGGTCAGAAACTGTATCTGTTTGCCAGGGTACATTGTCAGGGCTAATATTTCTTTTTTTAAAGGGAAGAACAAGTCAGGCAGTATCTCTGACTCTGGGATAAAGAACATGTTGGGTAGAACGCACGCAGCCAGAACTGGAACAGAAGGCCACTGGAACCTGTTCAGTGCAGAACTGGCAAGTTTCACAACACCTCCAATGACACCTCCAGATGGAGAATGAGCAGAGGTTAAATCCTAACTCAAAGTGATACTTTTTACCGTAAACATTTAAACATAAAAACACAGCAAGCCCAGATCCTCAGCTGAAGGAAATTGGTATAGCCCCCTGGTTTCTTTGTACCTTGGACCAGAGTCTGTCACTGGGATTCTAAGAAGAAAGTACGTAGTTGAGGACCATGCGCAAGTCTCTCTCAAGGATTCAGTGTTACTCTGATGGCTACGGTAATTGCAAACGTTATAGAAAATGTTGTCAAAACATTATACGAACTCAACCCCCCCACTGTCTCCACCTCTCTCTCTTTAGCTCCTGTGTTGGATCACCTTTCCACACCTGGTCCTGAAGGACATAGCCTGCAAAGGATTCTGGTCTATAGAGAAAGTGGTCATATTTGGTATCCTCCACCCAGTGAGGGTAACTATTTTGATAACAGACATTTACTATAGGTAACTGAGCACTTGGGGCACTGATAGACACAGGGGGAAAATTTGTGCTTTACCAGAAGAAGCAGCATCTTAATTTGACCCAGGTCCACAGGTGCTTCAAGGGGCTTTTTGGCACTTTTATCTAATAGCTGATTCAATCAGCTATTAGATAAAAGTACCATAAAAGCCTCACTGAAGTGCCCAATCTATACAGACCTTGAGCAAGCTGGGTCCAAGTAATGCAATGCTTCTTCTGCACATACATTGCTTGGTGTGGGGGTGCATGGAGTTTAAAGTAAAGAGCTGCGGGGGGGAGGGGGGGAGGGTACGTCTATAAGCAGCCTTGGTTTTTCCATGTAGACAATCCCTCATAGACTTTTTCTTTTAAAGCCAGAAGGAACCACTGTGATCTGAACTCCTGAACAATACTGGCTGTAGACTTTCACTCTTAAACCAGGCATGTCTTGTGATAGGAATGCTTGTTCCCTAGTGTGTAAGTGGATACAATCAAGTGTCCACTTGATCATCAGAGGCTGGACCCAATCATCTTCCAAGGTCCCTTCCATCCTTACAATCTATGAAAAAGTGGGGACTCTGTGGGTAGGTGTCCATCTTAAAAGAACTGAGCATCTAGAAATAGGCATCTCTGCAGTGATGTTTGATTGCCTGGGACTCTTGGTAGACAACTACAGTAAGGTACAAAACATGTTAGGAAAAATCTGCATTTGTTAGTCTCTAGATCAGCAGTTCTCAGGTGTTTTTTCAGTTGTTACTCTTACACTTAACTTTCACTAAGATAATTCTGGGCACAGGGACAGCTGTACGTATGCGTATGGGTTTGAATAAAATTAACAGGGGGCAGGAACAGGCTCGTATATCCATTGCTCTACAGTAATTGTGCCAGGAGTCAAGGCAGCATGCAGGCTAGGTTGTCCCCAGCTGCCACTGGTTAACTGAGGCGGGCCTGCCTGTCAGCAGCCCCAGTTGCCTGTATAGGTGTGCTTGCCTACTTGTAAGCAACAGCTCTTTCAGTGCCCTGGAAGTTACTTACAAAAAACTAGAACTCTTGGTTCCAAAATGATACCTTTTATTAGACCAACTGGAAAATGGCAAGAAAATTGTCCTTTTCTGCAAGCTTTCAAGATCAAAGTCCCTTTGTCAGGCTCTGGGAAAAGTGTATATGGTACAAGAAGGTAAAAAGTCCCCACAGGTAGGAAGTAAACTTCATTTTTGCACAGAGAGAGCTGAAGATGGAAGGCTGTCCCTCTGGGTCCCTGAGAGTGTCTTTGTGAGCTGTGCCGAGCAGCTCTTTGATGTGTAGGTCAGATAGGATTCCTTCCCTGGAGGTGTCAGATGGCAGGCAGGGAGGCAAAAAAACTTCCTTGTTGTTCTGCAACGAAGTTTAAAATCCAAAATTGGCTGAAATTTGGCATCTTCCATGTTTCAGGGGTGTACTTGGTAGCCATGTTGGTCTGAGACCAACATGGCTACCAAGTACACCCCTGGAAGTTACTTTGCACTTGGACAGATGTCTTTCTGTCTAGCTTTGGCCTTCTGGTTCCTGTCTGCAGATTCCTTGCTCCAGACTCTAGGCCTTGGCCCCTATGCTCCAGGTTCCAGTCTGCAGCCTGGTCCTCTGACAGCTGGCTCCTGGTGTGCGGCTTTACTTCAGCAGTCACCCATATCCCAGTCACATACAGCTATAGCTGTCTGCTTCGGACTTCCTGTTCCTGCTCTCTCCCCTCCCCCTGACACACACACACACACACACACACACACACACACACACACACATCCCCCAGTAGTTTTCTCTGGGGTGACTGCCCATGTGCTGGTCAGGAGCTGGCAAACTTTTTGCCCCTGCTTATATGACACAGCCTCCACTGTGGGCCATAGCCCTGCACGTCTGGTGATCAACAGATGCTGTGATGGGAACAGGTAAGAAAAGTCAGGTGCTAGGACCCTGGGAATGCCTCCTCTGCTGCTGTGGCTGGAGCATGCTGCTGATTCCCTGAGTTACTATATGCTGGATCCAGCCCCTGAGCCACAGGCTGCCAACCCCTGCCCTGCATCAAAGTTGTAACCTGTAACAAACTGTCCCAGCAACCTGTGTGCTAAGAGCTAAACTAGGGCAGTTTAGCTTACAGTCTTGATTCAGTTGGTAGCTTTCACTTCCTGCAGGATAGGAGCAGACGTGCTAGTAATTATTGTGACAAGCCCTCCTCTTCATGTTAATTGCAGGCACATGCTTACTTCATTTCCTTCCAAGTGGTCACCTACCCACACAGCATGGACTTCTTCAGTGAGTTAATGTTAGTAACTGGGGAAAATTAGTCTGTTTCGCTGAGGGCTAAACTGCCCTGGTTTAGATTTCACTAGGGGATACATGAGACCACAGGACCGTTACTTCCCAACTGCTGAAGTACAGTAAGTCTTGTCTCCTCTTAACAACAGACAAATGAGAATTAATTCTTGGGGTTCTTGTTTCCATTTGTAGCTGCCCTGACAGCATCTGGGGTTACGACACCTAGTTTGAAAATGGCTAGCCTAGATCTTCATAAATGTATACAGCAGAACTCAGATTATTCACATCTCACTGGTTCATAACCTGCTCAGTTTTCAGTGGGTCTGTGAGAAAGGCATGAGCTACTCAGCTGTTTGCTGCAGCTTTTCCATCAAAAGATGCAATTTCTCCCTTTGCTGCAGCGCTTATGTCAAAGGATGGAGTGTTGCAGCTGCTCCATGCAGCTGATTGGAGAAGTGATGAATTTTAAAAGAAAGCTGCAGCAATCAGCTGGAGCACTTGACTGTTCCCATGCAGATGATGGCTGCAGGTGTATGTGACCCGTGGCTGGTTCATAAGCCTCCACCTGTGTAAGGCCTATGCAACTGACCCCCCACAGATGATCTGGGTTCTACTATAGTTAAAATATGTTCCTTGCTGTTAAATTAAGCCCTTTAAAAAACCTTACATTCATTCTTGTGCTAGGTGCTGCACTGCTGAAACTATTAAAAGCTTTTCAAGTGGAGCAGAGTCAGTCCCTTAGTGTCTGCTGAGGATGTCCTAGAGCTGGAAAGTAGGATACTGTTAAATGCTAAAAGCAACTTCCACCTGAGACAGCCTGAGACTACAGATAGTAGTTCTGCTAACCAGGCCGAAGGACCAGACTCCATTTTTGCCTTTGTTGATGGAGCTGCTGTTGTGAGACTGACCACGCTAGGATAAAACAAGTGTTAACTAATGTGTTTTCAGCCCATAATGTAGCTATATTTTTAATATGTATTAGTTGGCTGAATAACCTGCTAAACAACCATGTGCTTAGTCCAGACTAATGATTTAACTCAACTGTTAACACATTTAATAAAGGGCCATTTTTTATCAGACTATATTTTGGGCATGGTCTGTGGGTCACTGCCTGGGCCTTAGCTGTAGCAGCTCTGAATTTGGTTTGCTATATGCACGGTATACAAAGCCAGCATTAACTATTACCATAATTGGGTTTACACTGAGGATCAATTTGGCCCAGTTTGGAAGATCTCCAGTAGCTGAATTTACTGTAACAGTTACTGAAAACAGAGAGATGCTTTTTTTCTTTGTGCAAGTATTTCAAACATGTCAACAGCTGCGTAGGCAAGCTATTCATTTTTGTATCGGTCCTATTCTGCCAGTCACTCAGCACAAAAAAAGACTGACGCTTTTTTCCCATTGCTGTAAAGCACACTGTGTTGCATTAAGAATGTCATTTGTTACTGTTCAGCTTTCAATAACTGGCGTTGTTCTAGGCTGATCTGACAGGACTCTGATCTGGCAGTGAAGACTGGAGCATTGTGCATGATAGGACACAGGATCATACAAGTACACAACCACCACTGTGGAATGCTTCTACTGAGTATTAACTTGCTATGGATGGGTGGAAGGAGAGGATTGCTAAGCCTCTTTGAATGGACATGAGACAATGCTATGACACGGCCCCTGGAGAGAGTCGCAGTGATTTAGGGAAGCACATTGAGAACATTGGGCCTTAGGTTGGAGCATACTTCTGTGAAAGTGGGTGGGGAAGAGGAATATGATCATTTAATTCTAAGTATGGGATCATTATCTTGGTATGAAGAATAAACTACTGTGCTGTATCACAGTGTGGTCTGCCCTTGGCATCCCTTAATCCCAGTGGTAGTCCACATTTTCTATACTGCTGGGGAGAGACCCTTTAGGACCCTGATGTCTTGGTTCTGATACCTGACTTGCATTGCCTCTTTTCTTCCAGCCTGTGCATCTGGAATATAACAGCACCAGAGGACAAGATCATATTGATATAATTAATCAGATTAGACATAGAAAACCAAATTGGATGTGATCATGACTGTGTGTCCATCTACACGAATGACAGCTAATCAGTATGTAGGATGTGTATTGTTTTAACAGACATAATCTCTCATCTCAATGTCTGGCATGGGGGCAATGAGCAGCATGAAATGTAACTAAAGCTGGCTTCAGGAAAGCTTTTTGTGGTTTAGACTTACAAAGCTATGAGAAGTTTGTTGTCTGAAGCTATCAAACAAAGCAAAGGAGGCTTTGAGTAAGGTGGAGGTTTATGTTTTTTCTGGCTGCTAGTATGTGGCTGTAGTCTGAAAACTGCCTCTGTAAAAATGTTTTGTTACTCTAGGTATGTCTCTAAGCCCCTGTCTGCCTTGTTTCCAACATAATTTTTCATTCTGGCTAGCTCTGTGATGCTGGATACATTCATTTATTTGGCCTCTTTTATCAACAAAACAGCCAGCCAGTTTCTGATGCTGAAGGTCCTTATTGAGGATGCTCAGTCACAACGGTATACTGTGGAATATGCCTTCTATAGTGCTGGCTATCTAAAATATCTTGTTTATGTATTTTTATCTGTACAGCACAATATGCATGCATGCTCCTTTACAGATAAATGGCCGCCATTTTTCTTGGGCAGTCCCTTCTTTACAACTATCCATTCTTGATACCGAATGGCTAGTGAATATATCTTTATGTAAATGTTAGTCTCCTATATTGTGAATAGTAGCAGTGGCTATATGCCAGTGCTATCTTACCGTGAATCACTGGTCTCTTCCTCAGGGATGATTTGCATTAGAGGCTATGCTGAATGAGGTTCTACTCCCTTCCTTCCTCTCTCCCCCCACCAGCTCTCAATGTTTTATAGGCAGTAGGTTGCTCGGATTCTGGGTTATAAAACAGAACTTTACTGTATGTACCTCAGTGAATCGAAAGAACCTGCAAGCTGCTTGATAAATAAGGCCATGTTCTACCACACTAAACAATGAGAGCAGCTTTTCCCCCTTAGGTAAAACCTGTAGTGATGTGTTGCTAGCCCCTCTACTGAGAGACTCAAATTGAGGAGCTGTAACTTTTGTTTCTGATGGAAGCAATGTTGACAGTGGCTTTGAATTCACCTTTATGGCTGTACAAAAGGAAACTGAAGCAGGTGGTTTAATATGTACCATATTGCACCATTGTACAGACTGTCCCCTTATTCTGGCCCACTTAAAATAAAAAGCAGTGTGAGAGAAACTTAAATTCTATAAAGAAAGTCAGTCTTCTTCCCTACCCTGCTGCTATAGGCTCTAGTTACGAGAGTGTCGCAGTGCTGGTAGAAGAGGAAAAGATTGATACTACTAATTACTCTGGCCTGTATCCCAGTAATACAAAGTGCCACTGGCTCATTGAAGATCCTATAGAGTATGTCATAAAGGTAATGAAGGAAGAAGCCACTCTTAAACCTTAGACCTTCAAGCTGTTTGGGAAAGCAGTTCAATAAATTCTGCTAGAAATATATGCAACATATCCCAGTAAATTGTAAGGTTCCAGGTCGTGGACTTTTTGCAGGGCATATTTTACTGATTAGATGGTGCCAATGAGCTGGTATGCTGAGTGGCTGCTGCTGTAGGGGCTTAAACCCAGTCAGCACTCCCATTCTCTGTGAATAAAGCTGCATCTTGAGAAATCCTGTGCTGGGTTTATAGGGATGGGAGGAAAGATGCAGGGATAGAAGAAATGGGAGGGAGGTTATCTGTGCTTATTTTTCATTTATGCCCCTCACTTCTCCATGCAGCTGGAGACTGGCTGGGAGCTGTCCCACTTCTGGGGCAGATCCCAGCCAGCCCCAGGCTGCTCAGGGATTTCCCCACCCAACCAGGAGCTGGCTGGGAGCTGCCCCAGAAGTGGGAGAGCTCCCAGCCATCCCTGGGCTGCTCGGGGAAGCAGAGAGCTCCCCAAGCCTGGTGCTGCTCAGCTCCCAGCTCCTGTGGGGAGCTGGGAACAGGGTAGCACTGGGACTGGGCGGGACAGAGAGCTACCCCATCCCCTGTGGCCCCCTGGTGTTAAGGCTAGCCAGGAGCAAGTCTGCTCCTGGTCAGCACCTACACGTGCACTACTGCACAGTATCTATTGCACAGTTAGTTTAGCTAACTGCACAGTAGACTAATTTATTGCACAGTAAATGGTGCACACATGTAGACAGTGACAGTAGATTAGTCTACTGTGCCATAAAGTGTCTCATGTAGACACCCCTCACCCCCAGCCGCGTTTATTGAGTGACTGCTGCCAATGGTCCTGCTGGAAGTGGGATTGCTGTATGCTATCACAACTCTTGTGCTGCAGTTTGGAACCTACCTTGCAGTGACCGGCAGTCATTGCAATGGTTCTATTAATGCAGAAGTTATCTGTTTACCTATAACACTATCCAAAGGTAAAAATCAAGTTACTATTTATTCATCTGCTGCCTTCAGAGATAAGCCATTTTTAAACCTATACCTTGTTAAAGACATGCAGATTTGTTGATTGTTTGCCAGCCGCATGCTGATGCACTTGTTCTGGAATTTGCTTTTGGTTTTCATACTTCATAGTTTCATAGTCAGCAGGGTTGGAAGGGACCTGAGCAGATCATCAAGTCCGACCCCCTGCCTTGGCAGGAAAGAGTACTGGGGTCAAACGACTCCGGCAAGGTGATTGTCTAGCCTTGTCTTAAAGACCCCCAGGGTAGGAGCCAGCACCGCTTCGCTTAGAAGTTGGTTCCTGCTCCTAGCCGCCCTGACTGTGAAGTAGTGCCTCCTGATGTCTAGCCTGAATCTACTCTGGGTCAACTTATGGCCGTTGTTCCTCATCACTCCCAGTAGTGCTCGGGGGAACAGGGACTCCCACAGAGACTGCTGGTCCCGCTTGGCCAGTTTGTAGACGGCCACCAGATCCCCTCTCAGCCTTCTTTTGTGGAGGGGATTTTTCCTTTATAATAATATTATTTTTCCTTTATAATAATATTATTTTTCCATTATAATAATAATTTTTAAAATTATTTTTCCTTTTTTACTCCCTTGGAAGAGTTCTGTTTTTGTCATTTGCTATAGAGTGGCTGCTGCTGCTGAATGTAAGAATTGTCATTTACTTGGTCAGAGCACAGGTCCATCTTGCCCAGTATCCTGTGTCACATAGGGGCAGAGAGTGGATGCTGAAAGGGAGAGTGAACTGGGTATGACCAGGGGTTTTTCCACTGTTCCTCTCATTTGCAGTCTCCAGCATTTAAGGTCTAGGTAGTTCTGAGGCATTGTCTGTATCCATATGTGTGTTTCAGAATGACTGTGATCCCCAGCTGTGGTTTGGGAGTCTTGTTAGTAACAGGTATAATAATATAAGGTAAAAATGGAAGTTTTATAAATCAAAGCCTATTAACATGATAACAAAAACATACTTCCGTGGGAGTTTGTTGGATTTTTTTTTTGCCTCTTCAGTTTTGTGCTGATGACAAAAAAGTGAAACTAGCCAGAAATGGCAAAGCTGAGTTCCATGGGGACTTCATGAGAGACCACACACAAACTTCTCTTTACAGTGTTAGTGTATTTTGATGGTGGTTTCATAAATTTCGCTTGGAATTAAATGTAGTGTGAATATGCTGTTTAGCAAGGGGATTGAAAAGAGGTCACAAATACTAACCCCTCCCCCTTGCTCCCTTTTTTAACTTCTATCTCTCTATTTTCTGTTGGAGTTTGAAGACTTTGCTGTTGAATTCAGCCCAGGCTATATCTATGATACTGTTGTCATTTATAGTGTCACAGAAGAGGAACAACAGCTGGGTAACTGTGAATCAGTTCAGTTTGTGATTTGGAATATGATGTTAAGGAAAAATAAATAATCAAACACTTAATTCAGTGCTGTCGAGCTCCTAAGTGGTTGGAGGTCATGTGTTGCAAGGGGTGCACCAGTGCAAGGAAGATGCCCATCAGGCCATGTGTCCCACTTCTCTGCTCTACCATGTGTGCAGGTGTCCTGGCCTCACTTTCAGCTCCCTGGCTGTGGGCTCCCCCAGCACCATGGGCTCTACCACATTGTCCCCTGGGGTAGGGGAAAGAAGTGGAAGCCAGAGGACAGAGGGGCAGCCTGGAGATGACAGTTACTGCTATAGCCAGAGCGATGGAAGGAGTAGCAGCTAGAGGAAAGCTTGGGGGCTGCAAATTTACCATATTTACTCAAATCTAAGGTGACCCTGAATTTAAAACTACCCCAATTATTAAACTGTAGACATGGAAAATTATAAAATTGCTTTAAGTTTCCATGTCTAGAATCCAGTTATTGGAGGGTTGTCTTAACCGTAACCCTCCCACTGTTGCCACAGAGAAAGTAGTAGCAGGGAAAGCAGCAGTTGGGGGGCAGGCAGCCTGCCCC
>NW_017729022.1:82423901-82426359 GCF_001723915.1 Gavialis gangeticus
AGTGTGGTTTCAGAATACGCAGTGGTACAATAGATATGAGCTTTGTTGCTAGACAGCTGCAAGAGAAGTTTTGTGAACAACATTAGACATCTTTACATGGCCTTCATTGACCCAATAAACAGAGAGGCCCTATGGAAAATCCTGATGAGATTTGGATGCCCCCCTGTGCCTGTCCCCCTGCTGCCCATCTCCCCCAGTGCCATCCTCCCTCTTGTCCCTGCCTGCCTCCCCTCTTACCTTTGGAGCTGCTCTTGCTCTATCTCCACTTTCTCCATGCCCTAGGCATCCTTTTCCCCACAACCTTTCCCCCACACTTCTTCGCACTCCCCTTGCTCCGTGCATCCCTTCACCCATGATCTCCCTGTCACCACTTCCCCGTGCTCCCCACCACACTGTGCGGTGGAAAGAGCATGCAGTGCAGAGGGGAACACAAGGAAGGAGCATACAGTTTGGGGAGAGCATAGATGAAGGGAAAGGGGCATGCAGAGAGAGGGAAGGACAGGGAAGGGGGGAGTCACGCAGTGCAGGGGGAAACAGGGGGAAAGGGCACACTCACCTCAGTCTGTGTCCCTTCCCCCATGCTGTTTCCCTGTGCTCCACATGTCCCTTTCCCTGTGTCCCCTTGCTCTGCTCATCCTTCCCCCACCACCCTCGCTCTGCCCTTTATCCCATGCTCTCCCCCATAGCATGCATCCTTTCCCCATGCTCTTCCATGCACACCCTACTTGCCACATGAGACACCCTGATCCTGTCCAGAGCTGCAGCATCTGCATACCTGGCCCATGCTTGATTGTAAGACAAAAGGTTTTTCACCACCATGTTGAATGGCAGGGGCCGGGGGCTCATCTTATATTTGAGTAAATATGGTAATTTCTTCCAGACTGCATGTGGTCTACAACCTACCAGCTGGACAACCCTGACTTGTTTTGTCACCACAAAATACCCTTTACAGAAATATAAGACTTGAGGGTTAGAACTGAACTGCTTAAATCAGGATATGCAAACTGAAGGTTCTTGCAATGACTTTAACACGGCCTCCTTGTTCTTTACAGAACAGCCAGGACTAGATGATCTTCTCAGGTCCCTTCCGACCCTAGAAACTATGTAACTATGAAACTATGAAACTAGGTGTTCAGTACCCAAACTCTTATCTGTGGAGAACCTACATGGGCATGTGGGGCTTCATCCTGCAAGGTGCTGAGGTTTGTGGCACTCAATTGTGGATAAAGTAAAGCACTTCTGAATATTGCTGGATGAGGGCGGAGTGCTGGGTACTTGCTGTCTCTGGATCTGGCTCTTCCCTGCCTCCCTTCATTAAGAAGGGAAAACTCAGAGCTAGTCAGAGAAATGGGCAGAATTGTATTTCTTTGGGATGTGCAGTTCCACTGAAATCTGTAGCTGTGCTGGAGTGCATTGGTAGCAGAGGCTGGGGCCTGGGGGCGCTTAGCCCCCCCAAACTAATTTCATGGTGGCTGGCGACAGCAGCTGCACCGTGGAGCTGCTCAGTGTGCAGCCAGGCCAGCACCCTATGTGCACTCAGCTCCATGCAGCTGAGGGGAAAAAGGCTAACTGCTCATGTATCGCACCGTGCAGAGCCTGATGGGCATTGTACGTCTCGTGCTGACCTATGCACTCAGCCCCCGCCAAGTTATATTTTCTCCCTCTGTCTATGCTGGCTTGTACTTTAGGAAGAAAACCTGGGGAAGCAGTGACCACACTGCAGTGTCCCATTATGGCATTTATAAAATGAAATACCTGGAGTTTTCATTGTGAAATAACTTTTCACTGTAAGTGTTCACTTTACCTAATATAGTCAAAATTGAAATGTTCTGGGCTGAAATGGGACCTTTTAAATATTCCATTGTGAAGAGCTCCAATATTTTCAGAGAACTGAGCTGGGAGACAAGAAATCCTGAGTAGGTTTTGCCAACATCCCACTTTCTGCTGGAATATTTTTTCCAAAGAAAAATTTGAAAGAAAACCAGCCCCAATTAGCACCCAGATGTCGCAGAAGCTGGCATACAAGCATAGAGAAGAGAGAGGCTCTGTCTCTTCTGTTCAAGGGCCCTAAAATTGTGGGCTGGCCTAATGTGTGCTGGCTTAAAAATAGGCTGATTTGAATATACATAATTAAAGAATTGGATTTGTCATCAGTTTAAGAATCTTACTGGCATAGAGGTGGGGGAGCAGTTTATGCAGATTGCTTGTGGTTATCTATATTGTGGGAATTAAAGTAGGGGTTTTTTCTCATTCCTATTTATATATGTAGGATTAATTTACAGTGTTGCTCTTTGCTTTGGATAACTTCCTAGTAGAATCAGTCTTGTTTTTTTCTTTATTGAAAGACAAAAAGGCATTTTTGACCAAAGTGAAAATGAGAGATGTTTGCTGTGAAACGAGCTCAGCAAAAATGGAAGCGAGTTTGAAGCAATATTCCTTGCTTTTAAAGGCATGGTGG
>NW_017729022.1:82431359-82435402 GCF_001723915.1 Gavialis gangeticus
CAGCCAGGGATAGCAGCAGTGGGTTCTTCTCCCTTGCCTTTTTGTGGATTCTCCACCCTGTGTCCAACGCTGAGTCCTGGAAGTGTCATGTTGATACATTTTGGAAGTGATGGGGAGAAAAACTTCCGAAGGTTCAAGGCCAAGTTCACCTTTGTTCCTTCACGTTGGTAGAAAGCTACTAATGAGTAGCAATGTCTATACCATCCTCGCTTTCTGAATGCCTGTTCATTATATCAGGGCAGCACAGGATGAAATTGTTTCTACTAAAAGAAATTCAGTTAAGATGTTTTAGAACCAGAAATGAATCAACAGTACCACATGCTGATCGTACAATGACATTTTTGTTACCTGAACTAATAGGTTTGCTGACTCTTCAGCGCTCTGAAATCTTTCTAGAAGCCTTCCAGTCAGGGAATGGTATCCTATTACAGAAGTGCGCTGGAATTAAATTATTCAACAGATTGATGCTTGCAATTGTTTACTGCCATTAGTGTTATGTTATCTGCTAAAATAAAGGATCTAGTCTTTATTGGAAGGAAGAACACTGTTTGATTCTTGTGGGGGTGGGAAGTTTTGTGAGTAAGTAAATGTAACATTTGTCTTCCTCTTGGGCTGTCTTGCAAACTGAGAGACCATCTTACAAGGTATTCTGTAGCTTTTTGTTCTGGTTGCAGAGATCTGCAGCCTTCCTCCATTTGGTCCCCAGAGGCAATCTAGATGCATTGTCAGGGGAGAATCATAGAAAATTAGGGTTAGCAGGGACCTCAGGAGGTCATCTAGTCCAATCCCCTGCTCAAAGTGGGACCACCCCTAACTAGATCATCCCAGCCAATGCTTTGTCTAGCCAGGTCTTGAAAACCTCTGAAGATGGAGCTTCTAATGCCTCTCTGGGTTACCTGTTCCAGTGTTTTAAGACCCTCCTAGTGAGAAAGTTCTTTCTAATATCTAACCTAAACTTCTCTTGCTGCAACATGAGACCGTTGCTCCTTGTTCTGTCATCTGCCACCATTGAGAACAGTTTAGCTCCATTCTCTTTTGAACCCTGCTTCAGGTAGTTGAGTGGTGCTATTAAATCCCCTCTCAGTCTTCTCTTCTCTGACTAAATAAGCCCAGTTCCCTCAGTCTTTCCACATAAGTCATGTTCCCCAGCTCTGTCACCATTTTTGTTGCCCTCAGCCAGACTTTCTCCAATTTGTCCACATCCTTTCTGTAGTAAGGGGCCCAAAACTGGACACAGTACTCCAGATGTGGCCTCACCAGTGCTGAATAGAGGAGAATAATCGCTTCCCTTGACCTGCTGGCAACACACTTACCAATGCAGCCCAGCATGCTATTAGCCTTCTTGGCAACAAGGGCATACTGTTGGCTCATATTCAGCTTATTGTCCACTGTAACCCCCAGGTCCTTTTCTGCAGAGCTGCTGCCCAGCCAGTCAGCCCCCAGCCTGTCCCAGTGCATGGGATTGTTCCATCCTAAGTGCAGGACTTTGCACTTGTCCATGTTGAACCTCATGGGATTTTTTTGGCCCAATCCTCCAATCTGTCCAAGTCACTCTGAATCCTAGCCCTTACCTCCAGCATATCTACTAATCCCCACAGCTTGGTGTCACCTGCAAACTTGCTGAGGGGATACTCTATGCCATCTTCCAGGTCACTGATGAAGACATTGAACAAAACTGGCCCCAGGACTGACCCTGGGGCACTCCACTTGATACCAGCTGCCAACTAGACATCTAGCCATTGATTACTACTCTCTGAGCCTGATGATCCAGCCAGTTTTCTATCCACCTTACAGTACATTCATCCAGCCCTTACTTCCTTAGCTTGCCTGCGAGAATGGTGTGGAAGACCGTATCAAAAGCCTTGCTAAAATCAAGGTACACCACCTCCAGCAGTCTCCCTACATCTGCAGAGCCAGTCACTTTGTCAAAGAAGGCAATCAGGTTGGTCAGGCATGACTTGCCCCTGGTGAATCCATGCTGCCTGTTGCATATCACCTTTTTTGTCCTCCACGTGCTTAGAAATGGATTCCTGGAGGACCTGCTCCATGATTTTTCCAGGGACTGAGGTGAGGCTGACAGGTTTGTAGTTCCCTGGATCCGCCTTCTTCCCTTTCTTAAATATGGGCACTATGTTTGCCCTTTTCCAATCATCTGAGACCTCTCCTGATCACCATGAGTTTTCAAAGATGATAGCCAATGGCTCTGCAATCACAGCAGCCAATTCCCTCAGCATCCTCGGATGCATCCCATCTGGCCCTATGGACTTATACACATCCAGCTTTTTTAAATAGTCCCTAACCTGTTATTTCACAACTGAAGGCTGCTCACCTCCTCCCCAAACTGTGCTGCCCAGTGCAGCAGTCTGAGAGCTGACCTTGCCTGCGAATACTGAGATTCATAGATTTCATAGACATTAGGGCTGGAAGGGACCTTGGAAGATCATCGAGTCCAGCCCCCCGCCTGAAGGCAAGAAGTCAGATGGGGTCATAGGATCCCAGTGGTCATAGGATTTCCACCCAGATCCCTTTTGACTGAGCTGCCAGGGAGCCGTGCTCCTGAGCTGCATGCTAACAGAGTGCGCAAACAGGGCGAGGGCTGGGGGGCTCGCCTGGGGGGTACCCCCGGAATCTGTGCTTGGGGGCAGCGGCACCGGCCACCCCAGGAACTCCAGGATCAACCCTCCCCCAGTGGGAGGGAACGTAGGGGGTGGGGCAGCCAGCAGGCACTACCGGGGAAGCCTGGAATGCCTGACTAGCCACAGGGCAACTGTGTGTCATGAGGCAAAAAAGAAATTGAGCACGTCCGCCTTTTCTGCATCCTCTGTCACAAGGTTGCCTCCCCCTTTCAGTAAGGGACCCACACTTTCCCTGATCCTCCTCTTGCTACCGATGTACTTGTAGAAACCCTTCCTGTTATCCTTCACTTCCCTTGCTAGCTGCAACTCCAATTGCACTTTGGCCTTCCTGACTTCATCCCTGCATGCCCAAGCAGTGCTCTTATGTTCTTCCCTCATTATTTATACAAGTTTCCACTTCTTATAAGCTTCCTTTTTGTGATATAGTTTACTGAAGAGCCAGGCTGGTCTTCTTCCATAGGCAATGTGAAGGGAGGACATGGGGGGGGGGGGCATGTGCCCCCCCTGAAATTGGCCCTCACTGGCTGGGGAGCGGGGAGCGCTAGCCAGTGCCCCCCCCACCCCGAGAATCACCGGCAGCACTTCTGGTTCTGCTGGAGGCACTTCCAGTTTGCTGCCAGCGCTTCTGGTGTCAGTCACCTCCCCGGTTATTAGCCACTGGGGGACTCCCCACCCCCAGGTGGCAGTTGGCTGCTGGTGCACCCCCAGAGCCAGGAGGCACCGCTTGCCCATGTCTTCTGCCATATTTGCTCGTCTTCCTGCACATCGGGATGATTTGTTCCTGCACTCTCAGTAAGGCTTCTTTGAAGCACAGCCAGCTCTCCTAGACTCCTCTCCTCCTCAGTCTGGTTTTCCAGGGGATCCTGCCCATGAGTTCCCTGAGTGAGCTGAGGGATTCTACTTTTCTGAAGTCCAGGGTCCTTACTCTGCTGCTCTCCATCCTTCCTTTCCTCTGGATCCTGAACTCAATCATCTCATGATCACTGCTGCCCAAGTTACTATCTACTATTACATTGCAGTTGGAGCCGGAGGAGGGCAGTTGGAGCCAGAGGAGGAGAGGAGAGGGAGAACTGGGCACATGTGCACCTCAACGCACGTGTGCCCCCTAAACTTACCAGCAGCAGCGGTGGTGGATGAGGCAGCAGAAGCAGTGGAGGGGGCAGCAGCTGCTGATCCCCTCTAAGGTAAGTGGGGTGTAGGAGCAGGCACAGCTGAGGTGGATCCAGAGGGGAAGCCCCCCGGATCCCTTTTGACTGAGCCGCCAGGGAGCCATGCTCCTGAGCTGCACGCTAACAGAGCGTGCAAACAGGGGGAGGGCTGGGGGGCTCACCTGGGGGGTACCCCCGGAGGCTGTGCCTGGGGGCAGTGGCACCGGCCACCCCAGGAACTCCAGGATCAACCCTCCCC
>NW_017729022.1:82440402-82442937 GCF_001723915.1 Gavialis gangeticus
TTGCCCTTTTCCAATCATCTGAGACCTCTCCTGATCACCATGAGTTTTCAAAGATGATAGCCAATGGCTCTGCAATCACAGCAGCCAATTCCCTCAGCATCCTCGGATGCATCCCATCTGGCCCTATGGACTTATACACATCCAGCTTTTTTAAATAGTCCCTAACCTGTTATTTCACAACTGAAGGCTGCTCACCTCCTCCCCAAACTGTGCTGCCCAGTGCAGCAGTCTGAGAGCTGACCTTGCCTGCGAATACTGAGATTCATAGATTTCATAGACATTAGGGCTGGAAGGGACCTTGGAAGATCATCGAGTCCAGCCCCCCGCCTGAAGGCAAGAAGTCAGATGGGGTCATAGGATCCCAGTGGTCATAGGATTTCCACCCAGATCCCTTTTGACTGAGCTGCCAGGGAGCCGTGCTCCTGAGCTGCATGCTAACAGAGTGCGCAAACAGGGCGAGGGCTGGGGGGCTCGCCTGGGGGGTACCCCCGGAATCTGTGCTTGGGGGCAGCGGCACCGGCCACCCCAGGAACTCCAGGATCAACCCTCCCCCAGTGGGAGGGAACGTAGGGGGTGGGGCAGCCAGCAGGCACTACCGGGGAAGCCTGGAATGCCTGACTAGCCACAGGGCAACTGTGTGTCATGAGGCAAAAAAGAAATTGAGCACGTCCGCCTTTTCTGCATCCTCTGTCACAAGGTTGCCTCCCCCTTTCAGTAAGGGACCCACACTTTCCCTGATCCTCCTCTTGCTACCGATGTACTTGTAGAAACCCTTCCTGTTATCCTTCACTTCCCTTGCTAGCTGCAACTCCAATTGCACTTTGGCCTTCCTGACTTCATCCCTGCATGCCCAAGCAGTGCTCTTATGTTCTTCCCTCATTATTTATACAAGTTTCCACTTCTTATAAGCTTCCTTTTTGTGATATAGTTTACTGAAGAGCCAGGCTGGTCTTCTTCCATAGGCAATGTGAAGGGAGGACATGGGGGGGGGGGCATGTGCCCCCCCTGAAATTGGCCCTCACTGGCTGGGGAGCGGGGAGCGCTAGCCAGTGCCCCCCCCACCCCGAGAATCACCGGCAGCACTTCTGGTTCTGCTGGAGGCACTTCCAGTTTGCTGCCAGCGCTTCTGGTGTCAGTCACCTCCCCGGTTATTAGCCACTGGGGGACTCCCCACCCCCAGGTGGCAGTTGGCTGCTGGTGCACCCCCAGAGCCAGGAGGCACCGCTTGCCCATGTCTTCTGCCATATTTGCTCGTCTTCCTGCACATCGGGATGATTTGTTCCTGCACTCTCAGTAAGGCTTCTTTGAAGCACAGCCAGCTCTCCTAGACTCCTCTCCTCCTCAGTCTGGTTTTCCAGGGGATCCTGCCCATGAGTTCCCTGAGTGAGCTGAGGGATTCTACTTTTCTGAAGTCCAGGGTCCTTACTCTGCTGCTCTCCATCCTTCCTTTCCTCTGGATCCTGAACTCAATCATCTCATGATCACTGCTGCCCAAGTTACTATCTACTATTACATTGCAGTTGGAGCCGGAGGAGGGCAGTTGGAGCCAGAGGAGGAGAGGAGAGGGAGAACTGGGCACATGTGCACCTCAACGCACGTGTGCCCCCTAAACTTACCAGCAGCAGCGGTGGTGGATGAGGCAGCAGAAGCAGTGGAGGGGGCAGCAGCTGCTGATCCCCTCTAAGGTAAGTGGGGTGTAGGAGCAGGCACAGCTGAGGTGGATCCAGAGGGGAAGCCCCCCGGATCCCTTTTGACTGAGCCGCCAGGGAGCCATGCTCCTGAGCTGCACGCTAACAGAGCGTGCAAACAGGGGGAGGGCTGGGGGGCTCACCTGGGGGGTACCCCCGGAGGCTGTGCCTGGGGGCAGCGGCACCGGCCACCCCAGGAACTCCAGGATCAACCCTCCCCCAGTGGGAGGGAACGTAGGGGGTGGGGCAGCCAGCAGGCACTACCGGGGAAGCCTGGAATGCCTGACTAGCCACAGGGCAACCGCGGGAGACTTCAAACCATGGCCCTTAAAAGCTGCGGTTTGCCACAACCCCTGGCAGTTGAAGCCAGAGGAGGAAAGGAGAGGGAGAACTGGGCACACATGCACCTTCACACGTGTGTCCCCTAAACTTACTGGCACCAGCAGCAGCGGCAGCGGAGAAGGAAGCAGAGGCAGTGGAGGGGGCAGCAGCAGCTGATCCCCCTAAGGTAAGTGGGGTGTAGGAGCAGGCACAGCTGAGGCAGATCCAGAGGGGAAGTCCCCTGGATCCCTTTTCACTGAGCCACCAGGGAGCCATGGTCCTAAGCTGTGTGCTAACAGATCCTCAGCAAACAGCACCAGGTCTGAGATAGGGCAGACTGAGGTGTTCTGGGTCAGAATACAAAGGGGTTGGGGGAAAAGGGACCTAACGGCGGGGGTCTACTACAGGCCACCTAACCAGAGGGAAGAGCTGGACTGGGAATTCTCAGGTCAGCTCGCGGAGGCAATTAAGTCAAGGGACATGGTAATCATGGGTGACCTAAACTACCCAGACATCTACTGGGAAG
>NW_017729022.1:82444580-82450859 GCF_001723915.1 Gavialis gangeticus
CATGGCTCCTAGTTGGTTGCTCCAGCACTTGCACCAGGAAGTTGCCCCCAACTCTCTCCAAAAACTTCCTGAATCGCCTGTGCACTGCTGTATTGCTCACCCAGCAGATGTCAGGGTGACTGAAGTCCCCCATGAGAACCAGGGCCTGTGATAGGGAAATTTCTGCTAGCTGTTGGAAGAAAACCTCATCCACCACTTCTTGATCTGGTGGTCAATAGCAGACCCCCCACCATGACATCACCCTTGTTGCTGTCCCCTCTGACCCTAACCCAGAGACTCTCAACAGGCATATTTCCAACTTCATACTACAGCTCTGAGCAATCATACAGCTCTTTTACAAACAGGGCAACTCCTCTTCTTCTCCCCTGCCTGTCCTTCGTAAACATTTTGTAGCCATCCATGACAGTGCTCCAGTCATGTGAGCTCCCACCATATCTCTCTTATTCCAGTCATGTCATAGTTTTGTGACTGCGCAAGGACTTCCAGTTCTTCCTGCTTGTCTCCCAGGCTCCATGCATTTGTATACGGGCACCTGAGGCAACTACTTGATTGCCCTGATTTCTCTGAAGAATGAGAGCACCTCCCCTGTTGCCCCCTCCTGCTTGCTCTTCCTCCAAGTCTCGCACTTCTCCACTTACCTCAGGGCTTTGGTCTCCATCCTCTGGCAAACCTAGTTTAAAGCCCTCCTCAGTACATTAGCGAGCTTGTCTGCAAAGATGCTCTTCCCTCTCTTCATCAGGTGGATCCCATCTATTCCCAGAGAAGAAGCAAGTCCTCACTGCTGGCCTTGGCAGAGGGGCTTGTAGTTTTTAGGTGATTACCAGTGTGGACAGCAGTCCAACATGGATTTTCACACTGCCCCACTGTGTACATTAGGGAGTACATCTGGCTGCCAATGTACCCTAAAACTTCTGTGGGAACCAGTGCTCCTGTCTGCATAGTGTGCTTTCCCTCCTCTTTTGGGATAGAGGAATGAAGTGAGAAAGAACTACGTCCCCGCTTTCACTCTGCTTTATTGTTTTTTTTCAATGCTGACATAGAAAGCTCTTCTGGAAAATGCTGGGCTGCTTATTTTTCACAATAGCCTCCCCTCCCTCATCTCTTGAACAAAGCTAAAATTAAATGGGTCTTGCGCTTAAGTCCACTGAAGTCAGCTGCAGGGGAACAGCTAACTTGGTTCTGCCTCCTGAGCAAAACACTGCCAGATAGTGCATGTGCAAGGTGTGGAGGGGGGTTGTCAATCTTACCTGTCCCAGGGACTCAGAGACCCTGGCTGTTGCTCTGTGCTGCTGTCTGCCTGTGCCTGGTTGCTACTGCCACAGCAGTATGGTGTTTCCCCCACACACGGCTGCTACTGCTACAACAAAGACTCCTGAGGGAGGCCATCATCTCAATGTGTCCTTTAAGTCAGTGCCCAGGGCTCTCCTCACCACCCATAGTTACACTGCATTTCAACAACTTCCTCTTAGAAGAGACTTGGCAGTGGCAAAGATCTTACTTGCCAGCCCAAGGTGAAGATGGATAAGTAGTTAAAATGGCTAAACAGAAACCAACAGATAATGCATTAATACTGACTAAGGAAGATAAGAGGCTGGTGATGGACAGCTCCAATGCATTTTATTTCCATTTTACAGAAGAAAGAGACCACTATATTGGACTGCCATGTCTCATTGGAGACCATGATAGAGCTTTGACAGCGTCATCAGAACAGGTAGAGAATAAGCAAAGCAATGGTGGCTGTTGTATTTCTCCCTTAATCACTAAATTAAAAAATTCAATTCTTATAAGAAGGTCAAAATAGCCAACAAATGACAAATGTTCAAGATGGAAAGGATAAATGCAGAGGATTTAAAATAATACCACAGTCTGGCATGTCTAACCCAGAGCCCGTTGTGGGGATGCAATTTTTTTATTATGGCTGCCTGTCTTTCCTATCAGGTTTTATTTATTTTAAAAATGCCTACCAGATGGTGAAATGTAAGCTTTAGTGTGTTGCTAACTTTGAACTAAGCAAGACATCTATCCATAGGAAACTTTGAATGATATCTTTCTGTGCAAAAAAAAAAAAATTATAAGTAGAGAATGATAAAAACAGAGATGGCTTGTGTTGGTCATTCTCAGTTTTCTTGGCTTGGATTTGTGAAATGAACCTCAGTCCTATTTTTATATGTCCATGGTGTCTTAAAACAACTTGTTCCATCTCTTGGCTCATCTATAATAAAGCTGGAAGCAGATTCACTATATCTGGGAGAGAGAGAAACTTCCTTGTGATCTACATCTGCTATGACTCTGTCCTACTGCATAGTAGGCTGGAGAAAATATATTTCCAAAGTCTACTTCAGAAAAATAGACCCTAAAGGAAGCTAGCTTAGTGGGTTGTTGTTTCATCCTGTTGGTACAGGTGAGAAAGGTAAAAACCATTGTGATGCATCCCAACTTTGATGTAGTGAGTTATGACTGATATTGCACTGATCCAGCCGGACATCCCCTTGGAATACGGTGGTGTTGTGAGGCCAGTACATTTGCCCAGTGGCACAGAGCCACAGTCTCCCTCTGCTCTTTACACTGTGACTGCATTGGGGGAACACCCAAGGTAGGTGGTGTGCTTTCTCCTTCATGGGGAAAATAAGATGGACATGGCCTGTGGAGTGATTCTGTCCCTATGTGGCAGGCTTTAGCTTTAATGAAAGGGGGTGCTTATCACTACATGGGATGGGAGGTGAGTAGAAGGACCTTACAGGCCTATTGTAGAAACTTTCTACAATCACTGAGTTAGCAACCATGCTTCCTGTATGTTGCTTATGGTTGGCTTACAATTGTTCAGGTGTAATTTGGATACTGTCTTACAGATTGGCAGGCCTAGCAATTATCCTTAATTAAAACTCCCATGCTTTGCCTTTAAGTGTGTTCTCTGCCTGTCTCTTTGATTCCTAGATCATGGAAAAAGCAGTGTCAATGAAAATACAAAAAGCCTTGCAAAAACCACGAAAGGGTTAAGGATGAAGATAACAAGAAGAAGTTCATTTTTGTTTTGTTTTGTCTTAATAAACTTAGAAGAGATAAAATGGTCACTTTCTAGCACAGGCTTCATTTAAGGGTAGTTGTCATACTAAGTCCAATGTATTGCTGTTATCCCCTTTACCAAGTGACCCTCCACAGTCCAACACAGTGGTGTACCAGTGCAGGCAGTGAGAGGGAGTGCATTGTAAGTGGAGAGTTTGGACCACATGGAGTCAAGTCTAAGTGGTCTTGTCAGAACAGAATAGGTGCTGTTAGCTTGAGACTGTGGGAAAATGCATATCTTCTACTGACTTTTCCAATTGTTTTTTGTCCACAGTCTGTTATAGCAAGTTTAGCCCTGCAAATTTACAGTGTAATAAGTGATCCTCTGCCAATGTTTCTCTCAAACAGATGGGAACTTCGCTAGGAGGCTATGGAAGATATGAGTGCCTATACTTAAGAATGTGGCCTGTGCGAGAAGTTACTATTTTAACCATCCTGGAGGGATCACAGCAAGGATGCTCTGTGCTGGGTTTGCTTCCTCTGAAGATCAGGATTCATGCCAGGTGCATTGCTTCTCATAACAAATGTCATTGAAAGTATCCATGTGTATTATGATTCCATTTGGGGACATGGAAGAACCAGTGCCAGATTATAACATGCTGAGGCCCTAAACTACGTACAGTTTGAGGCACCATGTGATAAAAATAATCTATGAAATCCACAAAAATGGATTTTCATGAAATTTTAAGACGAATTATTGTTATTCCTGCACAAATTTAGTAACAACTATGGAACCATATATATGTATATTTTTGTCATATTAGAATGAAAATGCCCAGGTTTTTTTTTCTTATTTAGAGGCCCTTCATATTGTGAGGCCCTAAGTTGTAGCTTAAGTAGCTTAAACCTAAATCTGGCACTGAGAAGAATCCTGTGTATGCCAAGTCATGTCTAAAATGCAGCACACCCTAATAGTAGCCTGCAGCTTGAATGGTCAATGCCTGTAGCATCAAAAGGAAGATAAAAGCACTTTGCCCGAACTAGAAGTCCACGTAAAAACATGATGCTAAAGCTTTTTAACCACAAGAGCTTAGTGATGAAAAATCTATAGATATAAATGGATTGTAAACAGTAA
Organism: Gavialis gangeticus; assembly: GCF_001723915.1. Taxonomy (NCBI): domain Eukaryota; kingdom Metazoa; phylum Chordata; order Crocodylia; family Gavialidae; genus Gavialis; species Gavialis gangeticus. The sequence goes on from NW_017729022.1 coordinate 82,448,719, forward strand.
GTGGGATCAGACTGGCTTAAGTCTGAGTGATGGGATGATCTCTTACACTTCCTGAATCCTATCCTTTATTCTGGAGAAATATTCTAGCTCTCTGCTATGCTAGAGTATTGGATAAATGCTCTAATAACCATTCTTGGGACTAGTAACAGTATTTAAGTACATTAAGTATAATGACTTCTTGGAACAATACTTGATATTTTTATATAGCTTCATCTGTTCAAATCACAGATCAATCCTCATAACACCCCTGTGTGATAGATGAACACTATCCCTATTTTACTAATAAGGAAATGGAAGTGGAAAGGTGAAATAGTTTTTGTCAGAGACAGAGCCAGGTTAGAACTGTGGTTCACTCGTAATGTTAACCTTTCATAAAAACTTATAATGCACTTTATAGTGGGGTTAATGCATGATTAACCAAGAGTTCAATGATCAGTAGTTGCTTATGGATAGTAATAACGATGTTTACATACACACTGAAGAATTTAAACTACTGATGCCTATAACATGTTATAATCTCTAATCCAGGGGTGGGCAAAATATGGCTCACAGGCCAGATTCAGCCTGCCGGGCCATTCTGTCCAGCTTGGGAGGCCCCTAAAAAAATTAGTAAGTTAATATTTGTTTGCTTCTGGCTGCCTGTCAAAGATGACAGGAGCCAGAGGCAGTAGGACCCAGGGGGAGCCTCAGCAGGACTGAGCAGCTCAGCCCCACCCCACCCTTAGCCATTTCCCTGCCTTCCTGCCCCCGTACTGCTCCAGCACCACATGGCTCCCAGATGCATTGTCAGACCAGGGAGCATGGGGTGCTGGTACCCCAGGGGTGTGTGCGTGTGCGTGTGCATAGGGAGGGTCAGAGTGTGTGTGTGTGTGTCTGTATGGCAAGTCCCACATGCACACCCCACCATATACATGCACCCACACACCCCCTCACTGCCATACACACAGACACCCACACCCCTTCCCACACCCCAGCCACCCTCTGCCCCACACAGCCCCCCCACAAACCCCATATACACCCATACCTCACATATCCACACACATACCCACATGATCTCTCACCCCACATCCACACCTATCCACCCCCCACAGGCACACCCCCACACTCAGCCCCTCACAAGCCTCCCATACTCCCCACCCCACACAATATACAAGAGCAAGACTTAATGTTAAGCTATTATATACAATCACCTCTATGTCCATGTGGCGAAGACTTACCTCAGCTGGGCGAGAAGCAGAGCCAGCGGGACACTGCGCTGGAGCCAGAGAACAGTGAAAGTGAAACTGCAATGGGCAGAGATGCTGTGGTAAAGGAAAAAAAAACAACTGAGACAGAAGGAGCCGGGATTGGCTCCTATGTCGGCATGGGCATGCTTCATGGCTGTGTGCCAGGGCTGATTCAGTCTGGACCCCTTAAGCTGGGATAAAAAGCCCGGCAGGAGGTCAGCAGGGACAACCAGAAGTAAGGTCCCCGACTGGCCCGGAGGGACCAGATCCAGAACCCAGTCCCAGCACAGGGACTTGGTGCTTGCCCCAAGAAGCAGTTTTCTCAAATACTCAAGGCCAGGGAAAGCTCAAGTACTTACCTATAGAGATATCATGGATATTGGACATCCACAGTGGAGACTGGATCCTGGCAGGATCATATAGGACAAGAATTGATGGACGATGGACCCACAGCAAGTACAAGGCTCAAGTAGGGAGTGAGACACAATGGGACAAGACAGCTTGGGATCAGGAAAATGTATAAACAAGGTAAGGGGTGGTAGGGAACACTTGGGCCAAACAAAGGGTCTGGGGGCACAGGTGGTATTCTCTTTGATCCTCCCAGTCTCAGGGTATGGGCTGAGGAGGATCCAGGTAGTTAACCAAAGACTGTGGTGCTGGTGTCATCAGGAAGGCTTTGGCTTCCATGACCACAGCCCACTCTTTGAGAGCGGCAGCAAGCTGCTGGGAAGAGATGGCCTCCACCTCTCTCCACTGGGGAGGAGGATTTTCTCAGCCAGACTGGCTGACCTGCTCCACCAGGCTTTAAACTAAGCTCGCTGGAGGACAGGGGGACTACCGCCACTGCTGGCCCGTTGAGCAACCCTTGCAAAGCTAGCAGACCAAGGCACTTAAGGGAGCCCACCCCTGCCCCAG
>NW_017729022.1:82451992-82452770 GCF_001723915.1 Gavialis gangeticus
CCCTTCCAGCCCTAATGTCTATGAAATCTATGAAACATCCTGATATCACCGTCATAAATTTAAAGGGCCAAGGCACCAAAGTGTACACAATACCAACACCGGTAGTCCAGAAAACAACATCTATGGTTGGCGTTAGGCGGGGTGTAGGGAAGGTGGAGCCCCAAGTAGGAAGAACAACGGGGATGACCAAGGGAAGGCACCAGGAGAGACGGGACAAACCATCTTCCTCCTAATTAAAGTAATTTTCCAACAAAGACGTGGCAGGTGAGGCATCCTGGGAAGCTGACCAGAGTCCAACCCACTAACAAACTTGTTTCTTCCCTAAAGAAACAGTGAAGTCATAAAAGACTCCCTGGACTCATTGCACAGGTGAATGGCACAGGAGTTTACAGTCCACTACACAAACACATGTAAATCAGGACAAAAATATTTTTTTGAAATCGATTAATGAAAATTGTCAACGTTTGCTTTTTAGAATATAATTTGGTATTTTTTTTGATTCCTTGGTATTTATATGTAATAATTTGGTATTTTTTTGATGGCAAAACCCCTTGCTGAAAGGAGTCTTTCTGGGGGCAAGGGGAGGGAATTCTGGTGGCAAAGGTCAGGGGTTAGGGGGCAGGACTTCTGGTCACAAGATGGTAATGAGGGGGCGGGGCACCTGTCCAGGGGCAGGCCTACACATGTGGCCCTCAACAGCTTGCCAAAACTCGGTAAGTGGCCCTCTACTTGAAATAATTTCCTGCCCCTGCTTTAATCCCTTATGAACAAACCATAA
>NW_017729022.1:82457770-82460077 GCF_001723915.1 Gavialis gangeticus
CTACTTGAAATAATTTCCTGCCCCTGCTTTAATCCCTTATGAACAAACCATAAATGAAACCGATAAGACACAAAATGTGACGTCTCTTTAGATCTCCTGATTCCTAATCCTACAATTGTTCTTCCAACCCACATTGCCTTAGTGATGATATGATTCTTCACATTAGTCATCCCAAACACACCTGCAGCCAAGAAAGCAGAAGCAGTAGTTGACACTCGACCATTCTTACCTCAAGTTATTTTTTCCTTTAGCAAATGGGATCTATAACTGCTCTTCACTTCTGCAGCTGAGCATAGCAGACAAATGAATGCAAGAGTTCTGTAAAAGGTCCATTAGTTCCCACTTTTGTTTTTAAGGGGGATTCTGGTAGCCCTTGGCTTGCCATAAAGAACAGGGCCCATTTATTCTTTATGGCATCATCAGATGGGGTGTTGGTTGTGCCAGGCCTAAGAATCCAGGGGTCTACACCAGAGTGAGAGTCGTCTTGGATTGGATCGTATCTACGATAAAAAGTAACATTTCTGCTCCTACGCAAAGTATGTTCTAAATTACAGTTTATCAGATGTAGTCAAATGTTTCAGTTTAGCCCATAGAACAATACCATCTTCTGCAGGAAAAGCTGAGAAAAAGCTTAAGCATTTTCATTGAAATTTCCTTTTTAAATTTGTTTTTCAAAAAAGGGGGGGCTAAGTGCTCTTATGAACTTTTTATAATTTATATTCAATTTAAAAGTAAAAAACCCTTAATTTTCACACATTTTCCCCTCAATGAAAAGCCCTTTTTGTCATATTTTCACTTTTGGTACACACAGATCTAGAGATGATGTTATGGTATGAAGTATTTTGTATTAGTACAACCCAGCACCATCTTCTAGATAAATGCATTTTGAATGCTCTGGGGGACAAGAACTGTAGAGACGATAATTAATAATACATATTACTGGACATTGATGGAGAACTAAAATACCCCACTAAGAGTGTTTTTCTCTCTCAAAAGGAGACATATGCTAACTCTTACATTGCCATAAGAGTCTTTCCTTGTACAGTGAGTATGTGCTGTATGCTACCCCTGTTTCTCTACCTCTCTTCCTGGCAAATCTTTTTTTCCAATATTTCTCAGACTCAAGTCCAGGTGAAATATATTTAGTACCCCAAAATTGCAACCAGCCCTTGTTGCTGCTGACAAGTGCTCAGCAGGACGTTTCACTCTTGTTCCCTCCCCTTCATGCCTTCCCCTACAACTGGCTTCATTTGAAAGGTTTAAAATGCCAGTATCTCTTCCTAAGCAAAGACTATTATCTAACTGGCTTGTCATCAGGATTTAGAAATCCATCATTTTGCTTTTCAAAGAGTGCACTTTTATGTAGACTATGTTACTGACGATGCTCTTTAAACTATAGCTTGAAAAGCATTACTGTACTTCTCTCTACAGAGAGACAACCATGTGCACTTCAGGCAAATTGTGATGGACATGAAACTTCAACAGAGCAGCCAAAGAAACAGCCTGCCAAGCTAACAGAAGCTGCCTACAGCCAAGGTAAAACTTTTCTGCATTAGTACAAGTATGTTCAGTTAGCAAAGCTGCTGGTTTCTCCTCCATGCTCTGGTGCTCTATAGAAGGGAGCGATGCATGCTATGCAGCAGGAAGTTATACCAGAATCCAAAAGCTTCATCAATAAAACACTTTCTTGAAACTTTCTGCTGGGAAGATAAGGTAGGAATAGCTACAGTAATCTTTAACTCTCACCCTATTAAAAGCATGCCAAGCAAATTTTGGTTATCTACATGAGACTAAATTGAGCACATCATTCACAGAAGTGCTTCTTTTCTTTTGAATTCCATCCAGGGACAGCTAAAAATAAAGATCTCAGGCTAACCAAACTTCTTGCTGTTCCCAGACCATGATAATGTAAAGAAAACTATCTTTAATAGTGTGATGATGGCTCCCATGCTAGTAGTTCAGAGCCTGGAGAGGTACAGCAGCCAGAAGGAAAACCACTCCATCCTGCCAGACCTCTTGGCTGAAGCATTTGGTCCGTTTTGGCTATTAACTAGGAAAATATTCCCGCATAGAAAAGGCTAGCCCTTGAAATAATAGGTTTGTTACAGGATTGAGAGTTATTTGAATTAAAATCCGAGCTTCCACTTTTTACAGTCAAGACATGTTATACAATGGCCATTTCACAAGCTGGTAAACTAAAGGTGTCACCAGATCAGAGTGTAGAGTCTGACACTTAGGGATTAAGATATGAATCTTGGTCCCATGAAATGATTTCATAGATTTCATAGGCATTAGGGCTGGAAGGGA
>NW_017729022.1:82460088-82460289 GCF_001723915.1 Gavialis gangeticus
CATGCCTCTGGTAGGCTGGCTACGGCTGGAACTGTCTACCTTGGTGGGGCTCACAGGCAGGGCCTCGGGCCCTCCCGCGCGAACTCTGCGCTAAGTCACGCGCCGGCAGACAAGTGCACCTGTTTGCGTAGCCTATTCGTGTGGCTCCGGTCTTGTGGCTCCCTGGGGGGCTGGACCAAGTAGGGGCCTGGGTGGGGCGAG
>NW_017729022.1:82465289-82465533 GCF_001723915.1 Gavialis gangeticus
GCTAGAAGATCTACTAGGTCCCTTCCGACCCTGAAACTGTGAAACTATAGGGGCCTGGGTGGGGCTTGGCCTGGCCCGGCTCCACTCAGCCACTGCCTTCTGCTCAGTGAGGGGTTAACCCCCTCCCACCATGGGCCCGGCTTGCCTCCGGCTGTGCTGGGGGTCGGCAGGGGGCTCCGCGGCTGCTGGGGGGTCTCTGGGGGGCTTCGGGGGAGCAGGGGCGCGGCAGGCTTTCACCCGCGTG
>NW_017729022.1:82470533-82476614 GCF_001723915.1 Gavialis gangeticus
TTTGCTGTGGGCGGGAGGGACCAAGTTCTCTAACTGGAAGCTGTTCGAGAGTCTCAAAGCTCTAAACTGGTCTCCACCAGGAAACCAACACTCCCACTCTCCTGGAGTTGATTTCAGAAGTTGGAGGGTCAGTCCTCAGAGTCCTTAATGAAACATGCTTTTAAGGCCACATACAGTATTAACGGGACAGTAGAGACCAACACTTGGCAGTCCTATGTCAGCAGGACTCTTTGGGGCATCGTGGCTGAGTCCAGCTGCAGTTCTCTTCACATGGAATGCAAAATGCATGACTTCTCAGGATTCTTGAGAAGGAAGAAGAGACCAGGGTGAAGGTGTGATTCTCATAGAGGTATAAAAGGGGTAAATGAAAGCAGAGACGTATGCTGGCAGGAGGAGAATCTTGTTGTGTTTAAGGTTGTGGGCTGAGACCCTGAATAACTGAGTTCATTTCCTACAACTGCTGCCAGTTTCCTTTGTGATCTTGGGCAGCGCATCTGCTCCTTTGTCTTCTCATTTTACAGACGGTGAATGGAGCTAGTATTTCCACTCCTCCAACAGCACTGTCTAATTTGGTTGCAAACTCTTCAGGGCAGCAGTGGTCTCATGCTCTCTTATGCAGAAGGCAGGGTAGAGGTGCATCTTAAAACTAACTGAATCAGAGATTTGTGAGCAACAGCTCACTTTGTCAGATGGTACATACTGAAAGCAGACCATAAACTAGGTATGATTTAAATATAAAAGACAAGGAAGTGGGGTGGGCAGAAGGGAATGAAAGAAAGAGAGAGGGTAGTGATTTTGCCCATGAAACTGATACAGTTAATCTGTAAAGTGAGCCTCTACTTTGCCTTCTTCCTGGCTTCAGACTAACATGACTAAGTGTCTCTCTCTGTCTTTACACACAATGCCTAAAAATAACTGGGGCCCAGTTTTGGTTGGGTCTCTGGAAGCTGTTCAGTAAAAAATGAAATGATAAATTTGGTGGCCAGAGCTTGGCCCTATCTACTTGTCGTGTGCTTATAAAAATGCTTGTCTGCCATGGATAAGCTGACTGCATTGAAGAATGAATACGTTTGAGAAAAAGGTAAAGAATTCTTAAAGGACACGCAACAATATTTCTGACCGCTCTGTTCAGGAGTAACCTACCAGTTCAATTTGCTTGCTTGCCTGATTTCCAAAGCACTCTGGCATGCAGTATATGCTTCTGAGTAGGAGAGATCGGTGCTCTTGCCAATGGTCTCAGCAGGGGTCAGAGATCTAAACGGCCCTAAAGATTGAAATGTTCAAATCTTAAAAATGCTGTCTTCAGGGGAGCAGAGGTGAGGATGCTTGCACAACTGCTGGCTGCTGTATCATACCTTTTCCATGGAAAGAGAGCCGCAGTCATCAGCAGAACAGGTACAGCACTGAATTCACTTGAAATAGGTTGAGTATAATAAAGAAGAGTAACTGCTCCTTTCCACAGACTTATGATTCCCAAGCTAAGCACGCAGGGTGAAGTGTGAGGGTGTCTTATTCCTGCTTTGTGTTAGCATTCTGTGCCTGGCTGCCTGCAGCTGGATGTTGTCCATTTTAATTGTAGCAGAGCTTGTAAACTTCAGTGTTGGGGGAAACGACTCTTCTATCTATTGCAACAGCTGTTTTATACAGTCTGGCTTTTTTTAAAGCTGCTGTAGGATATATTTATCTATCCCATATATTTAAAAAGCCCCTGTTTATATGCTGGGATTAAAAAGATGCATATTTCTTACTAGTGGCTTTGTTTTTATTCTCTAACAATCCCTCACACCATTCAAAACTCTTTCATGCTGATTTTTTTTCCATTTGGCAAACGTTGAATTGGATTCCGTTGTGTGTTCACAGCGCACAAGTTGCTCCTCTTTTGTCCTCAGCTGTGTGCTTTCTAAATGGGTGACTTGCCTTCCTCAAAAACATGCTGAGCTTCTTGCCCAAGGCTGGACAGGTCAGTAAGAGGTTAGTGTCAAAGAAGAAACTGTCACAAGCTGTCCATTTCAATTAATATGTGAATGCTCCAGCTGCATAGTTTTTCTTTTTGGTTTTTTTTTGGGTGGTGGGGAGAGGGTTAAGGTTTTTTTCCATCATATATCTGTTCCAGCTGTTAGGGTTGGGCTGAGTCATTTGGCTGTCAGGCCAGATTTGCCAAATCATACTGTCCTACCTGAAAGGCATGGCACGCTGAGTAAGCAGACCCATCTGAAACATTGTCCTTCTTGCTTACAGTAGCTGGATTATTGGGGGTTTATGTGTTCATGACAGTAAACACTTTGTGAAATCCCATGCTTGCATCAGAGTGCTCCACAGGTGTTATTCCATGGACTAGGGCAGGGGTCAGCAACCCACTTCCCACAGACCCATTTGATCTAGTCCACTGACATGGGACTTTGGCAGATTTGGGTGGTGGGGTCTTTGGCAGCAGTCAGTTTTTTATGCTGTCATGGAGAGAAGTGCCAGCTGCAGGCTGGCCTTTTCCCTGTGCCACCACTGGGAAAAGTAGTGGCAGCAGCTAGGTCCTAGTGCTCCCTTCCCACCTGCCTCTTATGCAAGCTGGGTCCATCCAGCCCTCAGCCTTAAAGGTTGCTGATTGCTAGACTAGAGTCCTGGGGAAGGTTGGAGTGCCTGCCCATAGGAGCTATACTAAATCCTGAAGCAGAGACAAAATTTGCCCTTGGGTTGTGTTCTCCCATCCAGTGGCCTGAATTTTTGCCTTCTGTCAAGTATCCTAAAACAACCAATTCTGGCAACACCTAGAAAAAAGGAGCAGCAGCACCCAGTACAAAACAGATGACTTTCTAGAATATCATAGATAAATCTTGCTGGGTTTTTGGTTGTTGCCGTGTTAGTCTAAGGATATATTAGGCAGGCAAGGTTGTTTGGGTAGATGTCGTATATTTTATTAGACCGAGTAGTTGAAAAAAAGTTCCTTTGCAAGCTTTTGGGTTCAATCACCCTTCTTCAGGCAAAGGAAGTCAGAACAGCAGAGAGTCCCTGTACCTGAAGAAGGATGACTGCGCCCAAAAGCTTGCTAAGATCTTTTTCCAACTACTCAGTCGATCTAATAAAATACATCACATCTACCCAAAGAACCTGGCCTTCCTATGGATAAATCTTAATTGGTAAGTTTTGTATGAAGTGCTTAACTGTCTAATCCTCTTGTTTTTTTTTTAATGACAGTGTGCTCTTCTCTGCAGAAGGCCCATTTGAAATGGGGCTAGAATAGCCCAGGGGGGTTATCTTATCCGCACCCTCATCAAGCCACCTGAAAAGCTTGAAGTGCTCCTAGGTGCTCAAAGTGTCCCCACAAGGCAGGCAAAGCTTGTAGTAAAGCACCTGTCAGAACTACAGAGCAGAGTTCCTTGGGATTTATGAAGAGAGCCAGAAAGGAAGAAAAGTGCTAGGTAACCAATACTCTGATGCCATACAATCCTCTGAATGTATTTATACTTGGAATCCTCTAAACCTGGCCAGAAGCCAATCAGATAGCTTGGAGACATTGCAGTCCAATATTAAACAAAATGTCTGAGGTCAGATTCCTTTCTAGATATAGAATTTGTTGGACACCACCAAAGTCTATGTACTCCAGCAAAAAAGGGCCTTTGCGTGGTAAAGGAGGGCATATAGAAATTAGGTATAGATACTTGTAGAGATTAGATATTATGGTTTGTGACACCTAATTTGATGGAAAAATGTTCAAGCTTACATGCTTGATGGAGGATTGGAAAACATACCAATGATAACAAGTCTAGACAATGTTTTAGGAGGTTGACAACATTGGTTTCTTTTGAATGGTAAAGATATGTGGTGGGAAGAGGAGAAAGATTCTTTACTTTAGACATTAAGAACATGTTTTGTGCCTTACAACCTCCCAAACTGTGTTTCCTTGTTTCCTGGAGTTAAGGGGTGTGTGTAGATGAAACAAGGACTCTAAACTGAAGCAGTAGGTTTTTAAAAACACCTCTTCAATTTATGGCTGATTAAACCCCCTGTGTCATGCACACACCCGGCTGATTTACCTGCCTCTCTGGTGGCGGGGAGGGGAGGGCAAGCTGCCAGCGGGCGGAGTGGTCCCTGGGCTGTGGGGGGGGCTGGTGTTTCCCGCAGCAGCAGTAGTGGGCCCCTCCAGGCAGCACCCGCCTGCAGGCACCCAGCTTGGGCTGTCCTGGGGCACACCGCAGCCATGGAGGAAAGCACTGGCCCCCCATGAAGCTTGAGCAAGCAAGCAGGCTCCGGAGGTGGGGTGGGGAAATCAGGCTCGCCGCTTTTCTTGGGCAGAGCCTGCCTTCCCATGCTGCTGCCAGGCTGCCTGCAGAGCTTCCTGCAGAGCCGTGATGCTGCACAGAGCCCGGTGCTTCACTCCATGGCTGTAGGCACAGGAAACTGACACCAACATCATTAAAGCAGCGCAAAAGCATTTAGCCCGCTTTTAATTATCACGCACACATGCCTCTTATTTCCTTTACACATGGCAATGGTTGGCAAATGAGTTGACAAATAAGGCAAGATTGTGCCGAGATCTAAAATGCCCAGAATAGAGTTGGGAAGAGGAGAAGATCAAAGGAAAAAAAGGTGTCAGCTCCTGTGTTCTTACTTGTGTCAAGAACATCTCCGTGTTCCATGCCTTCACTATAGTTCAGGAGCACAGCATTTAGTGCTACACATCCATATGTAAAATACAGCTACGTGGCTGGCGGGTGGTGCCACGTGGCTGGTACAGGGGCAGATTGGGCTCATTCCCTACACTTCCTCTGTGTTGGAGAACTTTATAATGCCTGGGAGGTAGATTTTCTTTCCTATTTAAAGGTGGGAGGTGTGGTCTGGGTGGGTGTGATTAAGGGACAGGAAGAGGCCTGCTCCTGCCTCTTCATGAACTATTAACAGTTCAACTATTAGGAATTTCTGTTGGCAGTGGTCTTCCCAGCATGCCAAGTACAGAAGGAGCAGCACAGCGACAATAGCACTAACTTGAAGTGCTTTAGCAGTTATTTTTGGTGTCTAAATGCCGGAGGAGAAAGGAGACTTCTGTAGTTAGTAAAGTAATACCCCGCTGTGGGGTGCTAACTGCTGCCAGTGGCAATTTGTGGAACCTTTGCTAGACCCATCCTTTTGAGTTTCTTTGGTCTAGTAAGGAATCTCAGGATCCCAGTATAGGGATACCTCCGGTAACAGTACTCTGACAGAGCAGATAACTATTTACATTATTTATTATTTACATTATCTATAGATACATATGAATTTATATTCAGATATTTACATACACACATATATTTATAGTTGTGTACATACAACTGTCATCTATTCTAAGGTTTAATTAGTAACTCAGTTAACTTAGGGAATAGTACTAATAAACATCAGTGCTTATAAATTTGTAACTTTGTAACAACATATATACACATATAGGTGGGTGATCACACCCCCAGTAGAGTGACAGTAGGTCTGTTCCCTAGGGCTGTGCAAAGCTTTGGTAGCCAATTTGATTCAGAAGAAATTCGGACTGATTCAGTGGCCAAATCGCCAAATCTGATAAAAGGTCCAAATTGAATCAGAAGCCTCTAAATCAATTCAGAAAAGATTCAGTGCCGTTTTGCAGATTTAGCCATAGACTAAACAGGCAGCAGTCCTCACCTTGCTGGACACAGCTGCCTTCAGCTGGTTAGTCTGTTGTGGTGGGTGGAGAGGGGAGGGAAAGGGTGTGGCGGGGGGCAGATCAGTGCCCCAACAGTGAGAGATAGGGCATTGGGACAAACTGCCCAGCTGGGATGGGGGACTGCGGGACTCAGGGAGGGGGGCTCCCGCCACTGTGCGCTGCCACGCACCACCAGTCTGGGAGGGCATGGGAGCGGGCGTGTGCCCCTGGACCTGCACAGGGTGGGCTGGGCCAGGCTGCACTCTGGATGGCGGGTGGAAGCGGGGGCTATGTCCTCCTGCTGCTCACCCACCCAGCTTCCCTGCATCTCCCGGACAAGCCATGGCTTTGCCCCAGCTGGGTGAGCAGCACACATGTGCACCTGGATCGGAGCGGGGCCAGTGGCAGGGGCTATTGGGAATTTTAGGGTGGCTGCAGCCCCC
>NW_017729022.1:82476891-82482389 GCF_001723915.1 Gavialis gangeticus
ATAACCCCTGCTCCACTGCGCTCTGAGCGCCACAGTTGCACTCTGGACTGTGGCTGGGGCTAGCTGCCTGGAGTGTAGCTCTGACTCTACCCAGCCCATGAAGCGAAGCCTTGTGGTGGGCAGCTGGGGCTAGCCTCCCAAGCGCAGCCCAGCCCAGCCTTCCCTGCGCAGATCCAGAGGCACATGCCCACTCCCATGCTCCCCCTAGCCTGGCTGCATGCAGTGCTGTGCAGTAGCGGGAGGCCCCCTCCCTGAGTCCTGTGCCCCCCTGCCCCAGCTGGGCAGCTTGTCCCAGCTGCAGCCCCACTCCCTCCCTCACTGTAGGGGGTGCTGATCTGCCCCACCATGTCCCTTTCCTCCCTCCTCCGCCCACCACAACAGACTTACCGGTTGGAGGCAGCTGTGTCCAGTGTGGTGTGGACTGCTGCCTGTTTAGTCCATGGCCATATCTCTGAAGCAGAGCCGAATCTTCAAATCTGATTTGGCTGAATCGAATTAGAACAGTGATTCGAATCATCAAATTGAATCACTGCCCCTCCAAATCGGCCAAGTCCAAATCCAAAGTGAATACTTGCTGTTCACTCAGGTCTACTATTCCCCATACAATAAGGCAACCTTATGTGTGTCCAAAACCTGAAACAAAACAGGGACATCCCCTCTTTGTGTAAAATAATACAGTCCCAGTAGGTCTGTTGTAGGCACCCAGAATAACAGTCTTTCAGTTGACTACTATAGTCTTGATGTCACCTTAGTTCAAGGAAGCGTAATCAGTCAGGTGTCAGTGCAATGGGAGCTCCCTTGATGGCCCCGGGTCTCTACTCCTGATGCCAGCTGGTGCCCTTGCTCGGCCTCCTGTAACACATAAACACCCTTCTCCCTACAACACCTCTTTCTGCCCCTCAGACAGGGCTGGTGGGTTTACTTTTCTGGTTGCTTACTCCCACAGCCCTCTTTGACACTCAGAGTTAGGGCTTCTATAGTGAGGCTCCCCCACCTATTGCCTTCAGCTGCACTCTCACCAGCTGAGGCTGGTCTCCCCATAGGACCCCCCTTTAATCAGACCCAAGGCTCGCATCTGGGTTCTGCTTGCTTCCTTCACTCACGCAACAGGTGGCTCAATACCTGCAGCCTCCCACACTCACCACCATAGGCGATGCATGGGGGAGCACATGTCCCCCTGACAGGGCAGATGCTCGCCAGCTCCGGCCCCCCACTGACACCATTGGCAGCATCTATGGATGCTTGCCAGCTCTGCCCCCACCATCAATGCTGCCATCAACTTCTGTGGGTGCCCCCCCAGACTCAGGAGGCACCAGTTGCCCATGCTCACTGCTCCAGCACCCCAGCGAGATCCCGAATGCAACCCTGCATCCGTTTTTTTCTTTCTTTCTTTTTTTTCTCTTCTCTGCTCCCCAACTGTCCCCAGTGACCCACCTGCCAATCCTGGTCACAGAATTCTGGGGCTCTGTCAGGGACCCTGTTTCCAGGGCCTGAAGGCCTAATTCCTACTGTCCTTTCGTTCTTGTGTCCTCAGGGAGACAAAAAATCTCTCAGGCTCAGCTGAGTTTTGGCTCACTGCGGGACACCCCCTATGGGAGAGTACCCCTTTTGTTACAGTCTGTTCTAGTGAGAAAAGAGGCCCACCTCCTCCATGAAATACCAAAGTGAAAGGACCATGGTGCAGGACTCTACTGTCTTAAAGACAGTCAATTCTTTTGGCAATTTGCATCCACCAAATGCAGACTTCACTTCTAGTATACCTAGGGTTAACGTTATTTTCAGATCTATATCTACATTCTTGCACTAAGAAATTCTGTAAACCCTAACACATACAAACAGAAAGGAAACCAGAGATGAGGGAAGTCAGATTTCTCTGCATAAGAGGAAGGGCTACAAGAAGGGTTGAAATCAGCCATAGAGATTTTCTGGAGGTTCACATGGAAGGAGTTCTACAGCAGAGAATCTGCTAGGTCCCATTCGAAAGTGGACCACCCAAAGGCAAGCTCAGATATTCCATTTGATCTCAACTATGTTTGGGATACAGTGAAAGGCAGTTCTGCCACCTATCTTATCTTTAATTGCCAGAAAGTAGAGTCCTGTAAGTCTTAGGACTTTTTTTAAATGTGAGATTAGACCTTGTTTTCATTTCTCCTTAGTCCTCCTCAAAGTGTGTTTAATCATTTTCATAATTCAGGTACAATATTTGTCATGCCAACAGGATTTTTCTTGAGTGAATGACTATTTATAGTGTGTATGGTTTTTCCCTTGGGCTCGTTTCATTATCTAGCTGAATTGTGCAGTGTCTTACAGTCTCCAATGATTGCCCTGAGTCCTGGGCCTGTGGTGAAAGTAGTATTTCATTCCTTTTCCCTGGTGAATTTGGTATTGAGTACAAGGTCCTCAGAGTCCAAGGTACAGTAAGATTGTACAGCCATGTCCAAAGAGATCTTAGAGGGTAAATTGTTATAGAGGGTAAATAGACGGTAAATTGAACTGTTTGCTAGGAAACCTAAATTAAACTTAAATTGTGTGAATATGTTTCTTCCAAAAATATCTCAGGGGGAGACAGATAGAACAGGGGGCTTCTGTAAGCAAACAAAAAAGAAGTATGCTAACCAAGGATTTACTGAACACAGTAAATGGAGTTTGTTTCACTGGGGCCCTACACATGGGATGGCACAGACAGTAAAATGCTTCATGGAGAAATACAGTGCAGAAATCTGGAGTTGCACTACAGTAGTCCTTGGTTTTGTGTGCATTATTAAAGAGCTACATAACCAACAGGCAATTCTTGGATAATGGAAACATAGTATTACATGTTTTTCCAGATTTGTCTTCTGGATGCTCTTTGTTCTTTAGCAGCCACCCGGCTGTGTGCTGCCAAACATGGCTTCTGTAAATCTGTTTGCTGAAGTGAGTGAATAAGGAGGATGAAATGGAGTTGGATGCCCTGGTGATGGCCTTGGATGCAATTGATAGTATACAGGGGTAGCTACTGATCACAATGCAGGGTATGCTGAGCCTTCTACTGAGTTGCAAAGACGTGGCAGAACCTAATTACGGCTCACTATACCAGGCAATAGCCTGTGCAGTGGATTGGGAGAACTGAGAGCCAGCTGCAGAACTGGCAGCTGACAGGGCTCTGTGGATCAACCTAAGAAGCAATGATCACAAAGTCTGGGCCCATGCGAGCAGATCTGACTGGTGGGAGTGAATTGGGATTGTCAACAGTGGCTGGAGAAGTTCCACATGACCCAGGAGACATTTAAAGGCAAATTGTGAGGCAGAAGCATGTCATGCATCAACCCATCATGCCAGACAAGAGGATTGTCATGGCCATCATGAAACTGGCCACCGCCTCCGGCTTCCACTACATCAGGAATCAGTTCAGGGTGGCTCCCCGTACGGCCAGGCTGGTGATTCACAAGATATGCCAGCTGCTACAGGACATCGTGGCTAAGAACTTTATTTGCCTCAATAATCCCTTGGAAGTTATTAGAGGCTTTAAGGCCATGAGGTTCCCTAACTACCTGGGTGCATTGGACAGCACACACATCCCTATATTATCCCCATCACAGGTTAGCCTGTCATTCACAAATGGAAGGGATTTATCTTGGTGATCCTGCAAGTCATGGTGGATCATCAGGGCTGTTTCACTAACATTTATACAGGCTGCACAGGCAGCGCACAAGATGCACGTGTATTGAGAAAATTGCTACTGCCTGGTTTGATGGAAAAAGGACAATATGTGCCTGGAGTCCCAGATACAGTGATCCGTGGTGTTGCCACCCTGCCTGCTTATCATAGTGGACGTGACTGACCCCCTCCAGCCCTGGCTTATGAAGCCATATGGAGGACATGTTACTGACCATCAAAAGATGATATTCAACTATCATCTGAGCAAATGCAGGATGGCTGTTAAATGTGCCTTTGGTGCCTCAAAGCACAGTGGAGTTCACTGACCTAGAGGCTCAAGTTGCAAAACCAGGGGAGAGGTTTTCAGTGAGTCTTGGGCTGAGGAACCATGGGAGGCACTGTGCAGAGATGTGGGTGGGCAGTGTATGGCACCCCACATCATCAGCGTGGAGACACTGGTTGGGTGGCCATTACGAGGGATTACCTGGTTGCATATATTATGGCTGCCACTGATGGAGTTCATTCTCTGTAGGCCAATGAATATGTTCCTGATACCTACCATTGAGTGTTTTCTCAAATAAAAATAAAATTTTCATTGCAACACAAAACTTCTGTTGGTCTCTTAAGTACATTGACTGTAGTGGTGAGAAGGAGGATGTGGTGATGGAGGGGTCGGCAGCATGGGTGACTGGTGCTTCCTGAGTCTGGGGGGGCACCAGTGGGGCATGACTGGGGGGGTCCCCCAGTGACCAGGGGGTGGTGCCCCAGTGGCCAGCCAGCAACCAGGGGAGGGGGGGGCCCCAGAGGCTGGTCACCAAGAATAGAGCCAATTTTAGGGGGGGCACAAACAGTCTCCGTGCCCCCCTACCAGCCACAGCACTCGCTGTCAGGGGGCGCACCAGTGCTCTAAGGGAGAGCATGTCCCCCCCACCAGTGTCCCCTTATGCCTCATCTATGGTGGGCAGAGGTCTCCTTGCAGGCAGCTGTGGCTTCCCATAGTTACAGCTGGCTGTCACTGGGACTGTGGCAGGGGATGTGGGGAGGGGAGGGAGACTCCCAGAGGAGGGGTGGGGCTTGTTGTTGTGAGGCTGCCAGGTGTAGCCCTGGGGCCACAGCCCAGTGTGGGGAGAACTTCCCTTGGCCAGGTCACCCCAAGAACCTTTTGGCTGGCTGCAGCTTGAATGCCTCCCCCTCAAACCCCATTATATCTCTGACCACAAAAGCAACTAGCAGGTTCTGAGAACCCCATCATGAAACTACAGGGCTGCCACTTTATGAAGAGTGGGTACACCCAAACCTGACTGATGCCCCTGGTTCCCCCCTCTTTCCCCCTGCCCTCTGTGCTGCCCAAGAGATGAGGCAGCTGGCTGAAGGAGCCGGCCAAAGGGAGACTAGCAATTAGCAGCAAATCAGCTATGAATTGCACACTGAGGTTAATGTGATTTAAAGGCTGTCACCTGTAAACAATGACGTGTTGAATTCAAACAAATCATTTCAATTTTAATTAACCTATTTAATTTAGTGAAGATTAATAATAAACCCCATCACATGTAAAAGCACCCTATGTCTTGACTATCTCCAGGGCCAAAGTATGGAAAAGCTATCAAATTTCCTAAGAATGTGAACCAAGAATTGTCACATTGCAGGGACGTCATCCTCACAGACCCAGAAGGAATGATCCAGTCACCAGGATATCCTAAAGGCTACAAGGTATGTGTGTAATCGGAAAAATCAGTATACGAGGAAACGAAATCAAAGGTATGAATTCGCTGTGTGAGATTGTGAGGAGAACCGGGGGATTGACTCCCAAATCGCTCTCTGCCTCGCAGTCCCTGCTGACAGCAGCCTCTGCTACAGATAGC
>NW_017729022.1:82487389-82488483 GCF_001723915.1 Gavialis gangeticus
GACCCAGAAGGAATGATCCAGTCACCAGGATATCCTAAAGGCTACAAGGTATGTGTGTAATCCTAACATCACAAGGTATGTGTGCAAACTTCTTTATAATCACTGTTTGGGACTCTGATTAGACCCTAGAAAGAAACAAACAGGCTGAAGTGACTACAGATCTTTGAATGGTTGACCTGTTACCCTAACCTCAGAAAACTGAACAATTTCCTCCAAAGCAGTTATGGAACATATCTGCCTTGTACATGGGTTTATAAGGAATTGAGGCTAATGATAACTGAGTCCTTTCCAACAATTAGAAGGCATCATTTATCATGCTGGCAGATATTTTCCTGAGAGCAATTCTGCTCCTTACGGTTTCTCAAGCCTTGAGGATAGCTCAGCTGGGTGCTTGAAGGGCACTAGTGACCAGCAAAATGTTTTTGCAAGGATCTTTTGGTTTCTGGCTTCTTCCTTCTCCCAGATTTTCCTGATAAGGGAACATCCTGGTTGCTAGGTCAGTCTCCTGGGAGGCAGGGTATGCAGGTTCAAATCCTCTCAAGTGAGAGAAGGAATTTAATCAGGTCATTCATATCTTGGGCAATTAATTTAAAGCCAGCACTGGTGATGGTGTGGTAGCATTTCTACCCACTGTGTGGGAGATCTGAGTTCAAATCCTAGCTAGGATGACTTAGGGTGAGTGAAATGACAGGGAGAAATTCTTGTTGTAGTGGAAAAGGGTCATTGTGTTTTGGACCACAACCCATACTTCAGGACAAGAGACATGCTTGGGTGGGATGGGCTCCACCTCTCCCCCAAAGGTAAGCGCATGTTCTCTTTCAGGTTGGCTGATCTCCTCTGGCGGGCTTTAAACTAGGCTCATCGGGGGAGGGGAAAATGAGGACGGAGGGAGGCACGGAACACCGAACCAAGAGCCACCCACAAGAACAGTCCAGCCAAGACAGGCAATGAGCACAACAAATACCCAGGTAAGAGACAGGGTCCCAGATAGTCCTGGGATTAGGGAGGCAGTACATACACCTCCAGGAGGCCTTAAATGCTCTATACTAATGCTTGTAGCATGGGGAACAAGCAGGAGGAGCTTGCCCTCCTGC
>NW_017729022.1:82488494-82488769 GCF_001723915.1 Gavialis gangeticus
CTGGAGGGTCACACCCAGAGAGTGGTGGTGGACGGGTCATTTTTAACTTGGAGGGTTGTGGGCAGTGGGGTCCCCCAGGGCTTGGCCCTCAGGCCTGCACTGTTCAACATCTTCAGACCTAGACAGGTTACAGGACTGGGTGGATGGGAACAGGATGGGATTCAATACTGACAAATGCAAGGCACTGCACCTAGGGAGGAAGAACCAGCAGCATACCTACAGGCTGGGGAACTCCCTTCTCATCAGTGCAGAGGCAGAAAAGGATCTTGGAGTCA
>NW_017729022.1:82489072-82491126 GCF_001723915.1 Gavialis gangeticus
GGCTAACTGCACCTTGTCATGCATCCACAGGTCCATCTCAAGCAGGTCCAAGGAGGTGATCCTCCCCCTCTATGCGACACTGGCCAGGCTGCAGTTGGAGTATTCTGTCTAGTTCTGGGCATTGCACTTCAGAAGGGATGTGGACAGCATCAAGAGGGTCCAGAGGAGGGCCACTCACATGATCAGGGGGCAGCAGGGCAGGCCCTACAAGGAGAGGCTATGGGACCTGAACTTGTTCAGCCTCCACAAGAGAAGGCTGAGGGGGGATCTGGTGGCCATCTACAAACTGGCCAAGGGGGAGCAGCAGGCTATGGGAGAATCCCTGTTCCCCTGAGCACTACTGGGAGTAACAAGGAATAATGGCCATAAGTTGACTGAGAGTAGATTCAGGCTAGACATCAGGAGGCACTTCTTCGCTGTCAGGGTGGCTAGGATCTGGAACCAACTTCCAAGGGAAGTGGTGCTCACTTCTACCCTTGGGGTCTTCAAAAGGAGGCTAGATAATCACTTGGCTGGGGTTGTTTGACCCCAGCTTTCTTTCTTTCTTTCCTCCCCATGGCAGGGGGTCATACTTGATGATCTGCTCAGGTCTCTTCTGACCCTACCAACTATGAAACTATGAAGTGGTGGGTAGGTGCAGCTGTTCATTTGGTGTTGGATGTTTAAAAGTTGCTGGCATTGGGTCAACTTCAGTTTCTTTATATAATTTATTAACTTATTTTAAAACTGTAAGCTTATTTCAGATACTGGAAATAAAAATGGATTCAAACTAGCATTCCAGATTGGATTTGAGTCTCCCTTTATAGCTTGGGATTCAATTTCCAATTTTTACAGCAGGCTTGAACATCAGGTTTTTTCCATGAGCCACTTATAAGATGGATATGATTTAGTGTTCATGAGGTTTGTTCTTATTCCTCTTTGCCTTTGTGCTGCAGTTGCCACTGGAGAATTGTAGACCCATTAAAATCTGTCATTCGACTAGATTTCCTAGACTTCTGGATTGAGCAGACTCTGACTGATTGCCAGGGCCAACACAGGGTGTATGAAGGGCTTGGGACAGCTGAACAGGTGATAGGTGATATTCCCGTTTTTGATATTGCTGGGAACAGAAGAGGCCCAGAGGTCCTGAATTCAATTTTCTTAACAGGGCACTGGAGAGATACACATGGCAATCTGCTGCTTAAAAAGAGAAAATCCAACTCTGTTTTGCTCTTTACTGACTTTATGGGGGAGTGTTTATTAGCTTCCTTTTTAGCTGTTTCTATGATGGACTATACATCAGGGATGAAATCGGTAGTGTCGCAATGAAAGACTAACCTTCTTTGTCAATACAGTAAAAATTACCATCCCCAGCACCAATTCCCTCCAGGATGCTGTACTGCTCTGGGCAGAATACTTTCTGAACTGGAAGCAGGACATGTTGGGTGAGGGTGTTGCTACTTAGTGTGGTAAATATGCTGGGTAGACACAGTCTCCTGAGGCACTGGCTGGAATTCATTTTCTGCAAGCCTTCATTGATATGATATAATATACTTTTTTGCTCTCCATTCTTGAACCTTCTCTTGAGATATAACCATCAGGGGAGTGCACAAACATATGAACTATGCCAAGGGAAAAGAGCAGCTACTAATGATCCACTGTTGTATCAAAGCTTTGTGATAGGTCATACCGACTTGGTGTTTTGCTGGGAAGGGTTGCACACAGGAGGCAAATTCAGAAGAATCCATCTTTTGGTTGGGAGGAGGAAAATAGATACAAATTTGATACTAGCCTATCTGTTATGAATGTTCTGTGAAGAATGATCTTACCGTATTTACTCAATTACAAAATGAAGTGTTTTCCCCCAATTGGCATGGGGAATATACAAGAAAACCTCATTAAATACACTGTCTATCATTAAACTGCTGCCAAAAGCAGCACGTGTTCAGCAGTGGAAGCCAACTATAAAGTTGATATAAATGTAGCCAACACTAAACATGACTATAAAACACATGTCCTATACTGGGGAAATATGCTAATGGGACCTTTTTGTTGTACCCCTTAGCCCCCCCCCC
>NW_017729022.1:82498673-82499052 GCF_001723915.1 Gavialis gangeticus
GATCTGCTCAGGTCCCTTCCAACCCTAGAAACTATGAATGGGTGGCTAATTAACACATGGATCTTTTGTGGGGGGTATCTGGAATACATACATGTGTTAAGCGGTGCTGAGTTGTGTGGTTATCATGGCTTGAAATGCTATTGACTCCAGGGGAGAATGCGGGGGCAGCCCAATGAGTGATGTGGCAAATGACAAGCTTGGATTTGGACTAATACATGCATAATGTTTCTCAAAAGTGTGTTTATGGAGTACCTGTGCTAAAATCTGCAGCACTGTCACAAAAAGGTAGCATGCATCAATTCTGGATGAACTAAGCGTAGGGGTACGATTTGCAAATTGCTACAGCTGTGTTTAATTCTAAGGTTATTGTTTACAAATG
>NW_017729022.1:82504052-82517856 GCF_001723915.1 Gavialis gangeticus
TGCTCAGGTCCCTTCCAACCCTAGAAACTATGAATGGGTGGCTAATTAACACATGGATCTTTTGTGGGGGGTATCTGGAATACATACATGTGTTAAGCGGTGCTGAGTTGTGTGGTTATCATGGCTTGAAATGCTATTGACTCCAGGGGAGAATGCGGGGGCAGCCCAATGAGTGATGTGGCAAATGACAAGCTTGGATTTGGACTAATACATGCATAATGTTTCTCAAAAGTGTGTTTATGGAGTACCTGTGCTAAAATCTGCAGCACTGTCACAAAAAGGTAGCATGCATCAATTCTGGATGAACTAAGCGTAGGGGTACGATTTGCAAATTGCTACAGCTGTGTTTAATTCTAAGGTTATTGTTTACAAATGTGTTCCTCACTTCCATGTGCTCAGGGAGAGCAGGGTCTGACATTAAGAAGTGGGAGGGGACTGCTAGGGGAAAAAATGGGGTGAAGCAGAGAGCAAAGGGGCTACCTAACACCCAGATTTATTTTCCCTGCTGTAGCAGTTGGAGGGGGACAAATTCAAGGTGAACCTCCAGTAATTAGATGCAATTCCTTGAAAATTATAACAATTTTTTAAATTTTCCCATATATAGAACCTAATTATTGTGGGGTCATCTTATTAGGGTTGCCTTCTATTCAAGGAAATATGGTAAATGCTGTAAGAATTAAAGTGTGAAATCTAATGCTCTTGGAGGATGTTCAGGCTACAGCTGGCACACTTTGCTATTCTAAATAGGTTCTTTGTACCACACTCATGCTTGCAAGTATCTGAGCATTTACAAAGTAGGGCCCTTAAGGAACTTCTAGTTAACCTAATATTTAAAAAAACTCTGGCCCATATCACAGTGGGGTGGTTCAGTCTTCACTGAACTGATGTCTTGTAATCCCTTGGGTGTCATGCAAAAAGTCTTGCATGGCCAGAACTAAAATGAGCTGACCACCAGAGTGAAGTTTCCTTCCTTTCTGCATGGCCAGAGCAGTCCACCCAGCTGTGTTGGATTATAGGGGTGGGTGACATTTTCAGTCATCAAAATAATTTGTCTGAAAGCATCATCTTCCCTAACCCAACCACTTACCAGCATTGTCATACTCTAGTGGCTTACTGGTTACAGAAGTATTATAATATTATAAGGCTATAAGCAATATATCTTTAACCTTTAAAAAGGATAAGTCTAGTGACCCCCTTTCTTTTCAAAAGGCAATGGTTTTTTATACATGTATTAAAGTGAATTATAGAATCTCTTTAGGATGCTTCTGTAACCCAGTCTGTTAATCAAAGCAGAGTGCCCTCAGGATGGTTGAATATACTGAGAGGTTTCAAACCTCAGTGATACACCTGTATAAACCCATAGTGTCTTGAGATTTCATTTTTTGAAGTGCTGTGTAATAAGGTCTCATAGTTTGCCTTTCACTCTAACAGTATTAAGAGTGTATACTTCTTGGCAGCTGAATTCTGTGATGACATTTCACCCTATCCTTTAAAGTCTTGTGGCCCAGCGTTGACACTGACCTTTACTCCCAGCACTGATATGATGGGAAGGTTTTGTTCTGGCCTACTCTTTTCATGAAATACAACCGGGCAAGTGTATCACAATTTTGCTATTGTGGGGAGGAATGGAGGCAGCATATGAAGAGACCCTGCAAAATTGAGACATGTAGCAAGAATTTCCTGTAGCTGGGTGGGCAACCCCTGGCAGAGATACCAGAGCACAGCATGTGCAGGCATTTTGCATGTCTTGGGGCTGACAGTGGGGAAGGGGCTGGGGCTGTGATGCCACAACAAGGATTGGGCCCCTTGTAGCTCCCCCACAGTCTGCCTTTGGCACCCCAACATCTTACAAGTCAAAGTTGCACGTATTTTTGGCACTCTGCCCAAAAATGTTGCTGACCCCTGTCCTATATTCACTTCATCTATTAAAAAAAAAAAAAAAAAAAAGCACCCTCCTCTTGCAAAAATGCTAATTGATTTATTGTTTGGGGTCCTAAATGTTTCAGACAGGGAACAAGATTCAGGGAATTAGACACTTGATTCCAATCCTGGTTGTGGTATTGATAAGCTATTCAAGCAAGGCATGCAGGTTGACAGAAACTTCCCCCCTCCTCCCTGCCTATAAAAAAAGAGATAGAATGAATCTATCCACCATCTATCCGCTCTGCTCTGCTGAAAATGTCCACATGTACTAACCTGTTGACTGCCACTGTGACCATCCTTCTGCTGGGCTGTCACCTAATGCAGCCATTAAGATTTGTTCATTAAAAAACTAAAATTCTTCCCACCACTTTTCAGTTAGCTCTTGTGCCCTTGGGTTGGCCGTTCCTTGGGACAGCAGTGATCATCCCTTGTGTAGATGATGCCTCCCATACGGTGAGTGTTGCTGTAAAATTACAAAGTACTTCCGTCCCCTTGGATCAAGGTGTCCTAGCAGGGACAAACCTTTTGTGCCTTCAGAAGTCCTCTTGCGCTTAATGAAAGCAAATAGCTTTGTATCCTCACCTACCTTATACATTTATATTTTCCCCTGTTTGTTATGGCAGGCAATAAAACAGAGCTGTTTGTCCAAGTAACAGGATATTCAGAGTAAATAAATTTGTATACATTCAGTTTTAGTAAACTAGCATCTTGGGGTATTAATATAACTGTCAACCTCGTCTTTCTCTAGAACCTGTTGTCTAAATATTGCATGCAGGGAGAGCATGACAATCTAGCTTTACTTCCTAAATATTCAAGAGTTTGTGTCTACCCACTGAAGCAGAATCTTAAATTTATTTAAACAGCCTATAACTGTTCACATTCAGCAAGACAACTCTTTCCTTTTTAGGTCCAGTATTAGAAAAAACAAGTCCTGATGACAAAGGTAAGACAAACTTTAGCTTTCCAAGTCTGTAGGGAGGGCAGAGCAAACACACCATAAATAGCTTTTCTATCTACAAAAACTTCTGCGTCATGTCTGGGAGATTGTTATGGCAGAAGTTAACAGCTGCAAATGCTTTCATATGAGAATATAGTGAAAAATATAGCCAGCTTACTGTTGAATGTGCCTTAACTGTCACCTTTCTTTTAACCTATAGACTCACTAGGGGGGACCAGAAGGGTTTGGGGGAGACGCTGTTTCCCCTAGCGCCCGCTGGCATAACAAGGAGTAATGGGCACAAGCTGATGGAGAGGAGGTATAGATTGGACATCTGCAAAAACTACTTCACGGTTAGGGCGGCTAGGAGCTGGAACCAACTTCCAAGGGAAGTGGTGCTGGCCCCTACCCTGGGGGTCTTTAAGAAGAGGCTGGATGCCTACCTGGCTGGACTCGTTTGAGTCCCGTTTCTCTTTTTGGGGTTTTTTGTTGTTCTCCCGCCCTGGCGGGGGGTCGGGCTAGAAGATCTACTAGGTCCCTTCCGACCCTTAATCTATGAATCTATGAATCTATGAAACCTGTGTGAGGCTTCTGTAGACTTACTTATTTTTGACATTCAGTATCTGCTGTTTTGTTCTGTTTCCTGTATTCATGAGCTGCCATGCAACACTGTAGAAGTGAATTGGTACTTGGAATGTACACAAAACCCTTAGCAATCACAAGACTCAGGAGAATCAGGAAAATTATCCTCTCTCTAGCTAGAAGTTCAGGATACTAAACTAGAAAGGCTGTTTTCATCCTATGCAATGTGCAGGAGCAGAAGTACACTTTCAGGCTTGAAAATGTAGAGTCCTGTCCAAATGTCCATTTCTCCAACCCCAATTATTCCCATATTGTTCCCAATGACCACAGCTCTCCTTTCCTTGCCTTTCCACCAAATACACACAAGAATTATCAGTCCGATGATGTTACTCATTCTTAAACTTAGTACTTAATGCCAAGCAGTTTGTGATGCCAAAACTGGAAGCAGCTACTTACAAGTTACCTAACGAATCTGACGTAAATTAAAAATAGGAAAATATATGGAAATTCCAGTCCTGCAGCCTGCTGTATCTTGCTTAAAACCCCCCAACAATAACAGTGCATCATTGGTTTCAGTCCCCTGAAGCTAATGGATGTATGCCAGTTAGTCCAATGAGAAATTTTACTTTACACCTAAGATGCTCTGTCTATTGTATGATCACAGTGTTTGGTCTTTGGCTTTTTTCTCCAAGATCCATCTCCATGTTACAGTTAATGCTACAATTAAGATGTTAATTGCAGCATAAATGGCAAGGGTGCTACACATGCACTCAATTTAAGGTGTCATAAAATAACAAGTCAGTAACAAAAATGTTCCATGTATAATATAGAACATTTTTATGGCTGTTTTTATAATGCCTTCAATTGAACATGTAGCATGTCTGGGGTTGCCTCGGGGCCAGTGCTGACAATCAGCTGACATTTAGCTTCAATCCTGGGTCAGCTCCAAGTTATGCTGGGCTGCAAGTATGCGGGTTTCAACTTGCAGATAGAGAAGGAGGCCAAAATCATGATCCTGGCCTTCCCCTGCACTAGCAAGTAGAAAGGGTAAGATTGAGATCTGGCCCCTAAACTGTGCCTCCTACCATGCACATGGCATGGCAGGAGACACAACTGCTGGGATCAAGGATCAGATCCCATGGCACCTTTAAATGAATGTGTGCCAGGAACCTAACAGCACAGACAGAAGAGCAGCTCCCTGTTATAACTCATGGTGTTTCACAGGAAGCGTCATGAGTTACAACGATCCCCCAGACCCAACAGATGTTCTCTGTCGGGTCCTGGGGGTTGGGGAATCCAGCTGCTGTTTAAAGTAGCTACAAGCTTGCTGCTACCCTCCCCTAGCAACACCCCTCCCTCCTCCCAGCCCCAGTGCTGTTTTCAGAGTGGAAGGGGGGAAAGGGAGCAGAAGGAGCTAATTCTGGGGGTTCCCCAGCCAGTGCTGGAGGGTGGGGCAGATAGATTAGAGCACCCTTGAGGTGGGGAGGGTCCAATCCACCCATCCTACATTCCAGTACCAGCTGAAAAAACCCCAGACCTAACTTCCTCTGCTCCCTTTCCCCCTTCCCATTCTGAAAACAGGGCTTGGCCTGAGGAGCGATGCAGATCTAAGTTATTGAAGCTGCTCCATTTTGGAACATCTTCATCTGAACCCTTATGCCATAGGTTTCAGATTTTCATGGGACTGGGCCTTCTTAAAGCACTCTGCAGCTGTGCAGTTGTGTTTGGTCATGGCTGTAGAGTGCTTTCAGGGGCCAGATCAGGTGAAAATTGTTGCTTCTGTCTGCACCTTAAGAGTTCAGTGCACTTCCCAAATTGTAGCCAGTTTTCTTAAACAGTCCATAGAACTTCTTTTCCCTTCTTAAGACCTCTGGTTCTTTTCTTTTCTTTTCTTTTCTTTTTTTTTTGTTAGAAGAATTGCACAGTGTCAGGTTGGTTTGTTTTGCTTTGTATTCCATTCAGGTGTTAATAGATGTTGAAGAAGACAGATTTCTAGAAGGGCATGGTCTCATCCACTGCAACTACTCCTGCTTTTATTTTTTTAGCTTGTCCAATATTGGATTTAATTTCAGTTGGATCAGTTGAAATAGCATCTCCTAATTACTCTAACCCTTATCTCAACATGCTGAACTGCAGTTGGAGAGTCTCTTCTATTTCAGGATATAGGTTGAAAATTGAGATCAAAGACTTTGAAATAGACTAGAGAATGCAAGAAACTGCATTTGGGCTTGCTTAGACATTTTTGATGGACCAAACCATCATTCAAGACTGTTGGGTAGGTTGATTTAGACCTTAAATCGACAATCTTATGCTTCTCACATCTCTCTTTGTAACAAAAGGGAAGTTGACCTATTCCCTGTGGAGGGAGTATCTTCTTCAGTTTCCCATGTAGATATGTGGAAAAGGATGAGGTAAGTGTAGGTTTTCTAAAGGTAATATGAATATGTGATGTGTCCCCCTGTGTACGTAAGGTGGGAGCAAGGTGGGTTTACAAGAAATACTCATAGCATAATTTAATGGAGAAGGAGCTATTGTTTGAAATACTATGGGGTGTGAGGGAGAGCTGTACCTTTCTAGAGTTTTATGAATCTTCTGATCTATTCTATGTATACATTTGATTTGAAATGCAAATCATGGGTTAATATTATTCTTAGTATTGGAGAGAGAGGTATTTAGCCATGTTAGTCTGAATTTAGGCAGAAGGTAGGGTAGAGATACATCATATAAGATGCACTTCTACCCTGCCTTCTGCCTAAATGTTAAATAATGAAGATAATTTTGTTGTCTGGGCATAACAGGATCAGGCATATCTTAGACTGGAAGAAGTGCTGTGCTTGAACATGGCTTCTTTTCTGGGGCTTTTGGGAAGGATACTTAAAGGTCAAGTCCATTAATTTTATTATGCCTTACACACACATGCAAGGTGCTTGACAAAGAATTCTTCCAAAGACAGCTAACAGCTGAATATTCTCAGGAGGGATATTTCTATCCTCTTTTTCAAGGAACTTGCAATGTTCCTTATACATAATTTCTCCTGTGGTGTGGCAAACAGCTTAACTTGAGGCATGGGCAACCTTGAGCAATTCATTTGAGATCTTAGCAGAGCCAGCAAAAGACTTCGGAATAGATGATGGCAATCTTGATTTCCATTAAAATGAGTCGGAGAATCAGATTGGCTTAAGTTATACTTTAAAGAAATGTGGCTGTCCTAGAAATAAGTTGAGTGCAATCTGAGATGCATCTACTATATTACTGACTGTAAGTGCTGCCTTTGTAATATGCAGCTCATTTATGTGCCCAACAAAAGTTGCTTAGCCTTCTATCAAGCAGCAGCTATTTGACTCTGTATTTCAAGATGGATAAGTGTGTGGGGAACAGAGGCTTCAGGCTTCTATTTGAAGAGTGGAGTGACCAATGGCTGGCACAAAAGAGCAGGAGTATATGGCAGGGCACCAGTGGTGCCTGCCACTTTAAGGGCTAGATCAAACAGTCAGGTGTTTGATTACTGCAACCATTTTAGAACTCTGGTCACCTATATAAACAAGAGCAGTTTGCTGCTGGGGGGCAGGCAAGAAACATTGCTTGGCTGAGCTGCTGCATGGGAACATCTTGCAGGTAGGAGCAGGAGGCTCTGGTCCTGGGCATGACCTAAAACTGCACCCTGCTAGGAGTGGGTGCTCTGGTGGGGCTCCCAGTGGCATGGGAACCCCTGGAAAATGCCAAGCCAGTTACCACCCTGGTGAAAGGTGGGTAGGGGTGACTTAACCTCAGCCCTCACCTTCAGGTAGGTTATATGATCCATCTAATCCAGGGAAGGCCAGGTAAGCTTCTTGCAGTGCCTGAGCCTGCTGTGGTAAGTGACCCCACAGGGCCAGGCACACTTTGTGAAGCATCTGAGCTGGAAATGGGGGACCCTGATCCCTGAGTTCAGGCAGGAGGCTTAGACCTAACCCAAGGGACCCGACTGGTCAATGCTGGGGCCAGGAACCAGATAGGGATCAAAAGGGTCAGGGGCCTACTGCAAGGGATGCCTATACAGAGCAGAGAAGCTCAGGTCCTAACTGGCCTGAGACTAGGCCAGGACTTAAAGGAAAGTGAAAGGTCCCAGGCAAGGGGCCACAGCTAATGGGCGAAGGGGATGGTTGAGTTGGCTGTCTGAGATGCCATCTGTGAGGCTTGGGCCGTGGTGCAGGGGTGGAATGGAGCCACAGATAGCACCCCCTCAATATTGGGGTGTATAATGGACAGCCTCCCGCCTAATTATCACATCAATATTATTACATCAAGGCATGGCAGACAAATGAGGCAGGTGACTGATCCATAGACAGGGGGCAGGCTGGTGCTTGCACCGGGAATGAAAGCTTGCACATGTCACAGAATGGGACAGAACTCAAAAGCAAGGGTAAGTGAGGCTCTAAATCAGTGTTTCCAAACTGGTCTGCAAATGACATTGCTCCTACCCCACCTTCAGCCATGAGAAATTGAGGGTTGACAGCAATGGTCCGTTAGTCCAAAAAGTTTGGGAACTATTGCTCTAAGTCTGCTTATTCCAAAAACCTTTTTGAAAGAAGGGGTCTCAGAAGGGGTCCTTAGAAATATATTGAAATACGCAGTTTTCTAAAGGAATTGTCCTACACTCATTTGAAGATGAGAGTCTTGGTGGTCATCTTTATCTGATGGCATCAGCAGGAACTGGAAGGCAAGACAACCTATTCTGCAATTACTAATTTTTCTTTAAGAGTTTGTCTAGCTGGGGCCCCAGCGGAAGGTATGGGTGTCTGTCACAAGGCCATGTGACCTGTTGGCTGCAGTGCACTATGGAATGCTCCAAAATCTTCTGAAGAACTTTTGAAAATGGGCTTTGTACCTTCTCCCTTTCTTTAATGGATAGCTTCTTCCACTGAATTAGCTCAGCTAATACAAAAGAATTTTTAATTGATGTGTTTTTTCCTTTAATTTCTCATAAATCAACCCTCTAATTGCTCCTGAAGGAAATAAATGCTGTTTACTTAAGGTTTCAACTGTCTCTTCCTACTTGTTCTAGCCCTTTGTGGGGTAAACATCTAGTGGAAAATGCGTAGTGCAAAAAGTAGGCTATTCACCTACTTTAAGTTATGATTAGAATTGGTCAGGAATCTTTTTTTGTTAGAAAATGCAACTTTTATAACTGAAAATATTTGTGGAAACACTTAGTTTCTATAAAATTTATATGAAAACAGTTTTCTTGGTTTCAGGGTAGAATTTCGGGTCAAAACCAGACAGAATCAACCACCCCAGCATAACAAGTAACCTGTTGGGCCAGGTCACGTGAATGGGATGTGGGTAATCCTGTTTTATACCATTGTTTCAGCAGGAGAGGTTGGAAGGGCATTTCAGTTAGATCATTCTTCTCTTGTTGCAGTGTCGCACTGGATAGCAAGAAACATTACCCGTTTCCTAGACTAGTTTTAAGTAAAATACACCACATGAGAGAGTGCTATAACCTCAATGTACAGCGTATACAAGGACCTTAATTAGAGCTGGCCAGAGATCCTGGCATGGCAGAGGGCTAGCTGGCTGAAGCTCACTCTGACAAGTCTGAAGTGGTAATACTGAGTTGGCAGAAACAGTCAGAGGAAATGATAGAAACTAGATATTTGCCTGTCTGAAGGCTTCATTCCTGTTGGGTTTACTGGTATTTCAACTTGGAGAGTAAAGGGTCTGGTCTTAGATCCTAATTATTTTCCAGTGATCATGTTACATTAGTGACCAGGAAATCTTTTTAGAGCTTCGTTTGTGTAACCAAACTAGAGTTGAGAGAAGGCCTCTTTCCACCGGTAATGGCTGGTCCATATGAAAAGCTGTCATTCTACCACTACGTCTGGCTAATGGGCTTCTTTAGTTAATTCTTTAGTGAAGAGGTTCACAATTCTGGTTCCAAGGCTGAACCCCTCCTTGAGGGCCTGGGTAGAACTGGTGGTCGATGCCTACATGCTTGAGATTTCTCATTCTTCTGCAGATGGATACAGGATCCCTTCCATGCAGTGTTTGCAAATGAACGTGTA
The DNA here is from genome assembly GCF_001723915.1 of Gavialis gangeticus. Classification (NCBI taxonomy): domain Eukaryota; kingdom Metazoa; phylum Chordata; order Crocodylia; family Gavialidae; genus Gavialis; species Gavialis gangeticus. The sequence goes on from NW_017729022.1 coordinate 82,513,539, forward strand.
GTGTTGTAAGATTCTACAAATGTGTAAAAGGGGAATCATCTCTGCCAAAACTTGTTCCTAAGTTGCATGCTGTCCTTAGAGATATCTGTAATGGCTGAAGAAGTTAAAGGATGACAGGCACAATACAGCTCTTAAACAGGTAATCTTTTTTTCATCCTGACTTATGGTAATTTCTAGTCTACAGTACTTCATTCACCAGGCTGCAGCAGACAGTGGTACCTCTTCTCACCAATGAAACCCATGTGAACTACTGGAAACAGGATATTACAAGTACTAACATATGTGGCGGAGCTGCTGGAGCAACAGCCTGCATGGTATGTAACTAATGGCAGTTATGAATACGGTACTTCAGACCTAGTAATGGTGCAAAGATAGCCCTCTAGTAAGAGGTTAGAGCTTGAAATAGATGTCTGTAACTCAAGGGATTTATTTAAAAATCCTTTTTACTCCCTACAAGTTGTGGCAGTGAGCTTGTTTTTTAAATTTTCCCCTTCCTCCCTTCAGGGAGATTCTGGAGGGCCACTGATCTGCATAATCAGTGGATGTTATCATCTGGTTGGTGTGAACTGGGGTAATGATAACTGGCATCCAGAGTCACCAACAGTCTACACCAGAAGTTCTGTGTACAGAGACTGGATTGCAGCAGTCACTAATGGCAAAGTATGATTGCTGGACTGAATTTGTTCATTCTCATTTGTTATATACAGAGAGAGATGAGACGTATATGTGGTAAAATATGAGCAATTAATTTGGAATCATTTGTTGCTTCCTAGACTTTCTTTAAACTTCCAAAAGTAAATATGCTAGTGCTTTCTTTGAAGAGACTTAGTCACTTTGCCTCTTCAGCTTGAAGAATCCATCTCCTAATAGGTATACATAAAATCATGTCTCTCCAAGTAATATGTTCCATTACTAGGGTCACATTTTTGGTGGTGTAAAAGAAGCACAGCTTGATTTACTTCACTAATTTATTCCATTAGGCAATTTGTCCTCTAGCCTCCATCACTGTAATATAATAATTAGGTTATATAACAGTGATTTAGATTGTATAACTACATTAATAGAGTGCAATAAATTATCTCTTAAACAGAATGTGTAAACTACTATTTAGGCTGGCAGTATCTTTACTATTGGACCTGTTAAACTTGTGCACACCTGAAGAGCTGCAGGGCGCAGGCAGAAGGGATGGAATTTTTACGTCCTAGCTGATATATTATTCAGCAAATAGATAACAAACTTACCTTTTTTTTTTTTTTTGGCCAAGAAGGTATCCAGACTACAGTGTACTAGGTTAATGTCGCAGGGCACTAAGGTACTTTCTCCTTTAAGGGCAGAAACTGCCTAGAGAAAGGGCCCTAGCAGTCAGGCAGGAACCCCACAGGGGCAGGTTACTGTGGCAGCAGGCTAGTGAGGGAATTTGCCTGCTCCTGCAGCTTGTCAGCTGACCGGAAAAGGCAGGGCCCTGGGCACATATAAACCCCAGAGGGTCAGTTCTCTGTCAGCTGCCAAGGGGTAAAGGAGCTGTTATAGAGGAAGCCAACTGGAGATGCTCGACTGCCTGTTGTGCTCCTGGTAGGAGTAAGGGGCTCCAGGAGCTCACCAGGTACCCTGGCCTACAAGGCACTTAGTGCTGGGGGGAAGTTTGACTCTTTTAAAGGGATAGAGTGCACCCTGAGCTGCTTGTATTATGTTATAGCCCAGGGGCTCTTGTTTTGGTTGCTGTTTATAAATCAGTGGACCAGACTAAGGCTATTGGGGGAGGAGGAGGCCTCATTGGGCGCCAAGACAGGGCTGTGGAGAGCCCAGCGCCAGAGGGCGTAGTTATTGAGGGCGGACTAAGCTGAGGCCTCAACACAAGACAACATCTGCATAACATCTGCAAAGTGGGGTGTGGTAAAGCGGTGGTTTTGGAGCCACACATTTAACCCATAAGGCTGAGGGTGTCCCATGAGGCATCCATTCTGAGCAGGACCCAGAAGGGGTCCACAAACCCACAGGGTGCGGTGGGGTCCATCAGGACTGTATGCAAACACAAACTCAAGGGCAGCCTCCCTATTTATTATAATTACCAGCAAGACGTGGCAGGTGAGGAAAAGGGTGCCCGTTGGGCAAGACTGGCACAGTCATGGAGCCCTAGGGATGTCACAGCCATCCCAGAGGACCCCATCCCATGACAGTCAACTTATTAAAAAAAAAGAAACCAAAGAAAACCCTTTTATGCATATGTGCGAAACTATCTATAAAACAAAATTTTGTCTTAGCCTTTATAATGCAAAGAGCTATAAGGATATATTAAGTTTTACAGTCCTGATAGCCCAAGAGATTTCTTTTTCCTCAACATGAAACTTTTTAAAACTTCTCAAGAGCATGTCAGCCATTTGCTTTTTGGAGGAGAGAGCTCTTTTATCCTGGAGTTCATACAAGCTGATAAAGCAGTATTGCTGTGATACTGCAAACACTGGCACTTACCAAGTATCTAAAGATACATTTATAGGACTAAATGTTTGGCTGTGTTAAAGCAGTATAGCTACACTGACTTTCAATATTAACCAGTGATGCTTCCTGAAACCCATGGAACCTATTTTACACTGAGGATTTTTTCTGACATGCAGAAGGAAAACTGGCTGATCTGTTGGACTATAATAATATATGCATCTGACTTTCAACAGATGGGATATGATTAGGAAAACACCCACCTTGAGTGTTCACTGCTACTTTAAATTTTTAATAGCAAAATTGATTGTGGATGGATTTTGACCTTGTGTATATGCCAGATATTCTACCAGAGTTTTATGATGCCATCAAAACTGCTATAGAACTGAAATCTTGCATTACAGACCATGTTGCAGTTCTTCTGTTATAGGGTAATTAGTGTAGTAAAGGTGGGTAACTTAATAAAAGTCAAATGAGATAATTATATTTTATGAAATTAAATAGTTCAGACAAGTTCCTCTTTGCCTTAACAGATCCTAATATTCTTTAAAGAGAACTCTTATTTTGTCTGCTCACCCATCTGCCCTTCTTGCAGCAATAATCACCATCTCCCAACACAATAAAGAAAGTCACTGATAACCTTTACAACAATAACATTTCCAGTAAATTACTTATTACACTAATTTTCCTACACCAATAGCTACAATGGGTACCAACTTCTGTTCACACCAGCAAGACTGCTGGTTTCAATAGACCTTGAGGAACAATATTTTCTTATTATAATGGGGAATCTGTGGTGGGTAGCTAATGACTAAAACTCTTCTCAAAGAACAGGGGCAGGCAATTATTTCAGGTGGAGGGTCACATTAACCTTTCTGTTAACTGTTGTAAGCTAAGCTATAAGTAAATTTGCCTTTACTCCTGACTCGCCTCCTCAATCCCGAACCCAGCAGCCTAACGGCTGATACACTCACAGCGCCTAGCCAGCCTGTGATACATGGCAGCAGCAGCAGGCAGGCAGGTCAGGGCACTCATGCCTGGCACAGGCACCCGGTGGGGCGTGGCTCTGGTCCGTGCTGCGTGGGGGGAGGAAGCAAAGCCTACCCAGTTGCCTCTATGACCGGGACCCCACACTGACTGCCTGCAGCTCCAGTACTCGCAGCGGTGGAAGCGCTGCGCTGGAGCCTGCTGCATTCCCCGCCCCTTGCTGCACAGGTCCCCGCGCTCCACTGGGGGTGGAAGGAGCCTTGCCCCCTGCTTCCCCATGGAGTGCAACATGGGGCTTCCCTGCTGCAACTGCTGGAGCTGTAGGTGAGCCACGCTGAGCCCCTGTGATAGAGGTGGCTGGGCCAGCTGCACTGGGGCTACGCTGCTCACCCCCAGTGCAGTGCTGGCCACCTCTTATCACAGGGGCTTTGTTCCCCATGCCCACAGTGGGGGCTGTCTGCCATGGGGGGAGTGTGTGGGGAGGTATATGTGTGTGTGTATGGTGGGGTGTGGGAGCATTGTGGGGTTGAGAAGGTGTGGCTGTGTAGGGGGGCATAAGGTACACTGAGGTGTATGTATACGTTGATGGCAGGGCGGGGTCTGCCACCTGGAAGCTGCTGCTGCCTGGGCAGAGCCCTTCTGCCCAAGAGGGTGGGAGCAAGGCACAACAGGGTATGTTGAGGGGGTGCACATGTGGGCACCTCGCTCCCAGCCTCATGGGGGGAGGGGGGAATCTCCTCTGGCAGGCTTTAAACTAGGCTTGTCGGGGGAAGGGGAAGATGAGGGCGGAGGAAGCATTGGATCACTAAACCAAGTGGCACCCAGAAGTACAGCCCAGCCTAGACTGATGCACAAAATAAATACCCAGGTAAGCAACAGGGGCCAGGGCAATGCTGAG
>NW_017729022.1:82518770-82533270 GCF_001723915.1 Gavialis gangeticus
TCAGGTCCCTTCCGACCCTACTAACTATGAAACTATGAGACTAGTTGCCGCTTGGTAACCAAATGTCCACACATGCCTGGATGCGGTCGATAGGTCCCCTGCCCCATGCACACCAGATTGGGCCCCTCTGACCTAGCCCCAGCCCTGCGCATGATGGATCGGGCCTGCCAGCCCAGCCCCCATCCTGTGTGTATTGGGCCTGCCACCCCAGCCCTGGCCCCACATGCTCAATATGTGCTGGCAGAATCCCGTTCGCAGGTTTATGTTATTTGGCCCATGCGGCTTCCCCACCCCTACCTCCCCCAGCCAAATATCTGGACCCTTGGGGAGTCCTGTGGGCCAGAACTAGCCTTAGGACTGGGGGCTGAATACCCTGACCTAATAGTCTGTGACTCATTTCCTTATCTCTCAGGGGTGCTGTAAGGATTACTCCATTCAATGTAACAGCAGTGATAACAATAATTCCATAGTGCCTTTTCTTCATGTATTTTATTAAATTTGGCAAATGGTACACTGCAAATAACAGAATATGTTTGTGAGACCACATTAAAAAGGCTTTGCTTAGCTGTGCTGCTGCTAATTTTGAAGATGGGCAAGAGTACTCCTAATGCCTTACATTCTAAAACTTGTCTAACTTTATTCAAACCATGCAGTTAGTCCAATAAAAGATATCACCCACAAAAATCTTTGCCCCTAAATATCAGAGACTTGAGCTGGGACCAGAATTCTCACTTATCTCATTTGTCAGATCACTTACAAAAGTGATCTTTTTCTCATCTTTCACCTCTGCTGCCATCAAGTGGTTATATCACGCGGTATCATTTAGTTAGTCTATAAGGTGCAAATCTACCCTGCCAGCTGCCTGACTTCAGCCTAACAGCTAACTATCTATCCTTGTAGCATGTTGCTCATTGAAAACTTGAGAAGGCTATTCTACATTTTTTTTGTATTTATTTTGTGTGTTGCTTTATTACTCCTGTTCTTTTCTGTCAGTTAGAAAGGCATTCCCCTATTGGCTTTCAAATTTTTCAAGAAGCACTAAACCAGTGATATTTTGACATCATTAAAGTGCTCCCTTTATGCCCTTAGAAAGAAGGTAAAGGGGAGAGAACCATGATGGCACATTCATGTGTATCGCACTATTCTCCTTCTCCACACTATTAGGGGGTACTTCTGTGGACTTCAGCTGTGACTGCAAGGTTTGTGAGCTGCGTACCAGTATCTTGCACTCTTTGCTCTGTTTGAGACAACTTAGGTTAAAGTCAGGCCTAGAAAAACACCTTTTAAAGTGATCAAGTCCTGTTTTCAAAAGTAATTGACATACAGAGAAACCTAAGTGTCATTGACAGTTGACAGAATTTGAGTTTTGAAGTGTCTAAGTCGCTTCTGAAAATGGGACATTGGTTCCTAAGATGCTTCTGAAGATTTTCCTACTGATGTACAAACAGAACTCCACTGAAGCCCACCAAAGTCATGCCTGAATACACTCAATTGAATTTGAACCATAGATAAGGATTAATAATTGATTTTTATATGCACATTGTATATTATCTCCATAGTTAAAATTCGGACCCTACTCTGAGTATTTCTTACATGTATAGCACAATCAGTAAAATCAACTTCAGATGATTCAGCAAAGTTACACTAAAGCAGTATTTGGCTGTAGAACTTAATTTTTATTAAACTTATAGCATCATACATTGGAGCTGCTTGGCAGCAACATAATGATTTAAGTTTTCTCCCTAAACATAAAATACCTGCAGTTTTGGCTGCAGGAGAGAAAAGGACTTCAGCCTTACTTTGCTTCTGAGGTAAGCGTCACACCCCTCATAAATTAATGACTGAAATGGACTATTTCCTTAATTTCCAATAGTAGATTGGAATCAAGCCGGTGGAGACAAATTAATGCCACCTGCCCTTGTATTACTTATTCTGCACTAAGCATTTCCAGGAACTCCTTTATTTTGGAAAATCACTCCGTTGCTTGCAGGAAATGGAGCATTTTATCAGCCTGCTACAGGATACCTAAAAGAATCAATATAAGTGAAGTTTCATGGAGTGTATCATATGCCATAGTAGATATGCTAGTCAAATTTTAAGTGCTAGCTGTCCACCATCATGGCCTACATCATGAAACAGCTCATTGCTGTATCAGCTCTTGAGGTCAGGAGTATAGAACAGTCTCAAAGTATGGAGATGGTAAGCCAGATAACAGAATATGTATTTGTGAGACCGCATTAAAAATAGGCTGAACTTAGCTCTGCTGCTGCAGCTCATTTTGAGGCCAGGCAAAAGAGTACCCCTAATAATGTTCACTCAGAAGCTTTCAAAAATTGTTCTTCACAGATCATTACCTATGTTTTCTTTTATGATATTTGTAAAAGGCCAATTGAGACCTTGGGACATTACCATAAGAAGCCCTGTACAAACGCAGAAGTGGCACTAGAAAATGTCTTGATTCCTTTTCTTCCATTTCATTCTCTATCCTTACTTTCTACCCCCAAAAATACCAGCTAAGGAAAAAAAATACCTTAGAAATCTGCCAGTAGCCTACAGCACTCGAAAGAAAACTAGTGAAATGTCACCAGAAACCTGAAAACTGAGAAACGTCAATGGCAACCAGGAAACCCACCAGGCGTTTTGCTCTTGCTGAAGATTTTTACATGGAAAGCATTTGGATAACATGGTAGGCTGTATTACAGAATTCTAAGATGCACAATATATTTTGATTTCTGTGGAGGTATTTGGGAATTGTGTACATTTACATCCCCCTCTCCGTCCCTATGGCTATAAGACCCCAGAACATTTTTTTTTTCAATTTTCACAGTGCTTTGCATGGAATGTATGAATTTAACACCACAACTAAATTCCTGTGTATGTGCACATTGTGGCCAGATACACACTGCTCTGGGAGCTTATCCTCTGAAAGTTCCTGATTTTAGACTCCCAAGAAAAAGATGCAGCTGCATTGCTGAACTGTGCCACAGATTTTTAACATTCCTTCCATGTTGCTACACAAGAGACTTTTAAGTGCTGGTGGCTACCCTTATCTTGCTTCATAAGGGAGTTTGCTTGCCAGAACCTCACCCAATATTTTACATTTGTGACAAATGATGTTAGCAGGAACCTGGAACCTTTGCTTGATGCTCTGGGACCACCTGTAGCTAGCAGCTGCATTGCAAAGGTTTTTCTCAACCATAAAGAATCCTAATGGATGTTCAGGACTCAGCTGGTGAGTATATTCTCCTGTCATAGAGAGCATGTGGGGAGCACTGTAGACCAGCTGATGAGGCTGGAGGCTGAGAGCCAGGATCTCTTACTGGCTCTCTTTTACTGCCTTACTGTGTAGCATCCTGAAAATCCTATGCCTGCTGCTGGCTGCACCTCTCATTAGAGGCAAGGCCAGCAGCTGTGTATGTGTAGTTGTCTGTCAGTGACCTCAAATTGTTCCACACAGATCCTGGGGGACATCTGACTCGGTATGAACATTTGTCAAGGGTACTGAGAACCTCATCTGGAAAACACTATTAAAGAGAAGATGATGCACAGGAAAACTGCAGGATATCCAGTGGGCTGCAGAGCCTTTGAATGTGATAGTGCAGGCTGAACCAGGACATTCAGGTGTAGTCTGTCCCAACACAGTTGTTACACAGAGTTCCTCGGGCTCTAGTAGTGAGCATAGGAATGAACCAGTGTTCTTTCCTGGGGTTATTTCTCTAAGTGGAGAGCAAGAGCAGGGTAAATGTTACCTCCTGAAGGTGTTTCTCTACCTATGGGATATAAGAAGGAAATACTACCTCTTGGGTACGCTTGTCCACAGGAGGGGGCATGAAGATGCCTGATTTTGTTTTTGGTAGACACGGAAGAGTTTTTATGATAAACCATTCTCACACAGGCACACACAATTGTGCAGATGACAGCAGAATTAGGACTGAATCTTTCACAAAGAAAATGTAATGACACATTTATCTGAGCCTTTATGGTATGTTTTGGGAAGCTTCTAATGTCAGCATGTGTTTGCTGTGGTCAATGGTTATAATTTCTTAGCTGGTGATTTCTTGGTAAGCGTAGATCAGTCCTTGATTTGGCCACTCATATAAACTGTCAATTGCCAATGGGGGACCTAGCTGCTCCATGGATACTCCTTGATGTAGCAAGGTTTAGAGGTGTCAGATCCATTATATCATTTGCATATATGATCAGCATGTTTACTGGGCACTGGTAGAATTAGTTGTTAGGAAAAATGGAACCAACTTTGCCACATGTATGGTGTGGTAAGAGGAGCATTCCACCTGTTGCAATCACACCCTTACTTTTCCAAAACCACAAAGCAATACCTCTGTCATCAGGCAGCAATTCTAGACCTGAGGAGAACCCCTGATTCCCTATCATGACAAGGAGTAATCTGGAGATGCAGGTTATCTTTTAATAATTTGTCCAATAAAAAAAGATTCTACCAAACAGAATTGGTGAGTAATTCGATTTCATGAAATTGAACCAGTGTGTCACTGACTGCTTCCCAAGTGGCTACTTTCCTGGATTTTTACAAGGTTTTAGACCCAGTAGTTGACTTTTTCAGTACTTTAGATTTGGGAAATGCTTTTGGGGCAATTGAAACAGCAGAAATGACTCAACCACTCCTTGTTGTTCTTAGAAGAGAACCAAACCTTATTCCCCAACTGGGGTGGGCTATTGGTCCACCTGGCATTTATTTGCAGCCTTAGCAGCATCAAAATGCTCTTTTGGTCCTTGCTGGACTTGTTGGAGGGAGGTAATGAGGTCATCTACAGCAGATACTCTAGGGAGGAAACAGTGGAGGCTAAGAGACAGTGCTAGATGATACTGCAGCTAGTTTTGGGCTCTGGGAGCAGGCCTGGAGTCAAAGCAAGAGCAGGGTTCTACTGCTCTGGGAACAGGACTGGAGCAGGCTGGGGGCCTTTAAGGGCTCAGAAGGCTTGGTCCAGAGGGGGGCAAACATTTCTGCTGTGGTCTGGATAAATGTATCCAAATTGTCCAGGAGGGGACTTGACCTCTCCAGCAAAGGACAAGCCCAACTCAGGGCATTGCCACATAGGAGGCTGATGATCATCACACTCACCTTTACCTTATCAGAAGGGTAGGTCTGGGAACATGTAGAAAATAGACAATAGCATTGGTTGAGAAACCCCACAAACTTTGCAGGGCTGCCATCAAAGCACTCAGGCAGAAGCACTTCAGGCTTGTGGAAGATCTGAAAGGCTGCTGCTGAGGGTGTCATGTGAGCAGCTGCCTGGGCCTTTAGGGCTTTTTTGTTGTTGAAGAGCCTTCATCTGTGTTTGCAATGCAGTGCTTTGACCTTGCAAAGCATCCAGTTCTCTCTGCAAAGCTCTGCATGCAGCTGTGAAATCCCCTAGGGAGACCCCTGTGGTTAAAGGACCCATCATGGAGTATGGGGACTGCTCCGCAGCAGATGCTGACATTCTGGGGGAGTGAAACCAGCCAAGCTGAAAGGACCAGGGCATAGTGGGTAAGCTACTAGGAGGCAGCTAGAGACAGGAGCTAGAGAACCAAGGGCCCAACAGAGGGGACAGAAGCTGGAGTCCAAGTTACCTAGGTAAAAAATTCTCTTCCCTGACTGGCTGGCCACTTGTTAGGGTGGCTGCACTCATTCATTATCCTTTTTATACATTTTTACAAGCAATATAGCCCTCAGGATATCCATTTGCATTCTGCAGGAAGTGGAGAAACTGGCTGAGTTGCTAGGTGGGACTTAGAGACATGGATGAACTGCAGTGTTTTTGTCAAAGCTGGCATCTTCCCATGCTATGCAACCCCTAACTTCTGTAGCAGGGGAAGGCACAGCCTCTGACGATTCCCTGCACTCCTAAGACATCTCTGTTTGACTTGGAATCTGCAGAGGAAGAGGACGGGGTTCATAAGTTCAGAAGAATCGCAACTGTCTCCCACTACCCTTCCACCCCAAGACTTAGCTTTAGCTCCGTTTCAAGGGAAGTGCCTTTATCTCATTAAATTCTAGTGAATGAACAATTAACATCTACATTTGCAGGTAAAAATCAAAATATTTTTCTATCTTTAAAAAGGGGGAATCCAACCACCTTTTTTTCTCTTCTATCCCTATTTTGCTTCCACTGCAATCTACTGAGATACAACAGGCCACAGGTGTTACTGAGGATTACTTTTCTCTATATTCAGGAACATACTGCAGAGGGATACAGCTGAGAGAAGGGGCAGGAGGTATAAAAAGGAGCTTATAGGGCAGGTGTGATAGACCCATCTCATAATTTTTATTATCAGTCTCATGATAGTTCATGTTTTCTTTAAACCCCAGTACCTAAATTCAAAGTATTTGCATGAGAATATCAGCTCCTATATGAAAAAAGAAAAATGCTTTTCTGGACCTCACAGTTGTGAGCAAAAGCTTGAAAACAGCATGCATCAAAAAGGGAAGGGGATACCTTTAAGTGCGTTACATTTAAAATTCTAAATCTGCTTAAGTCAGGCTTTTATGTTTTCTGGGGGCCTGACTCATGAGTTTTGATTGTTTGTGGTGGGGAATCCTGGAGGTGGTAAAGCAGAGCTGGAAGACTCCAAGGCAGGGAACCCAAATGGGCACAGATGAACATTGGCTAACGCCTGGCGTGTGCAACTGTTAGAAAATGGGGAGCTAGGGGTTGCAGAAGAGAGAAGAATGAAGCACCCAGGGGACTGGAACTCTAGTCCCATTTGCAGGAAGTGTTTGGTGGGAAGGAGCTCCCATTTTTCTGTCTGTTAGGCTGAGCCCTTCACAGGTGCACAAAGCAGCCTTTGGCAATTCTCCTTGAAATCAAGAATAAATTCAGAATAATTGGTTTTAATTTTAAATAAATACTCCCCAACTATTTTGAGAAGGGCGGACTTGGAGTCTCAGCAAGGCCACTAAGGTTGTAGAGGGTACAGAAGCAATGCCTCTGCCAAAAAACAAGGGTAAAGGAGCCAATGATGTGAAGCACCTGTCAAGCAGCATATTCAAGCAGTCTCCCTCGACTTCCAGGAATTGAACTTCAGCAAGAAGAACAACTGCCCTCCCCCATGGAATACCTGGCCAGTGAGTGCTTGCTGCTGGAAATCCTTTGAAAGGGTCACCTCTACTTTGGAAAGGTGTTGGGGACTGGCCAGCAGCTGTGATCTCCTGAGGGAGAGGTAGGGTGAGACCCATGCCAGGTGTGGGGAGGAGAAAGGTGAGAAGCACCTTTGTAGTATGACAAAAAAGGAGCATCTTACTCTGGGAGCTGGGGCAAGGAGGTTGCACAATGAGTAGGAAACCCAGGTGGGGAGCAGCCGAATGAAAGAGTAGCACAGGCTGCAGGGACGCAGCAGTGGTGGCCTGGAACATCCCAAGAGCCCTGTGGTTGAACGGGACCTATGAGAGCACAGTCAGACACATTTCAGTCTGGTAATGGGCTGCTACAGGTAAGGCTTTCCTCCTGGTAATCTGGCTGCATCTTCCCTCCGATCTACCTGGAACAAGCCTTGGAGGTCCCTCTCTGGTCAGGCTTCTCCCTGCATTTGAGTGCCAGATGTTTTCTTTCAGATGACAAAAACAGTGTCCATATCTGTATGTGCTTTGGTGTTTTTGTTGATTTGGGAGCTCTTGGCCATCAGAGACATTACCAGGGATCGCTACGTGGAAGTGGCTCTTGTTGATTCTTCCAGATACTGTGAATGTTCTGGACTCAATTGTTGGGGTCCCTTTATTTCAATGCTGAAGCATTTTTGTTTTGTCCCATGCCAGAAACATAGACGCCCTAAATGGAGGTTACAGAAAGAATTGCCTCAAATGAAGGGGGGATATTTTCCAATATTTCCATGAGACAAAGATTTTTTTGTGATATCCTTTATGGCACTGGAGGCCAACCTGTGGCAGGTGTGTCAGATTAGCCTCGCACCCTCCCTAGGTGCCACTGATGCCTTTTCCCTGCCCAATCTGCTGTTTTACTTCCTGCTACCTACCTGATCTGCTGGTCTGCTTCCTGACCTGTTTGCTATTATGCTGCCTGCCTCCTTCCTGGTCTGCTGTGTGCCACACACAGAGGCTGCCTGTGCCAGTTAAGACACATGCACTGCAGTTTGGCCATCCCTGTTTTATGGGACCATCTGTATCATTGGGAAAGCTACTGAATGAGCTTTTGGGCAGCCAAGTGTACTTTCTTAGGTCTCAGTGGGTGTGTCTACATACACCTTGCATGGCACAGTTGTTACTGTGCCGTCATTTAGTGCTTGTTTTAGGAAATACTAAATGACAGTGCAGTAACAGCCATTACTGTGCCATCCTGGCAGAGCACAGTTACTTTTAGCAGCTATGTCACCTTACTGATGTGCTATAATGAGATAGTGTTGGCATCTGAGTTTGTGCCTGCCAATGTTACATTGCCATAGAGATGAGCTATGTCGCTGTAGTGCTTTGCTATGGTAATGTAGTATTATGTGTAAATGCACCCAGTACATGATATAACTCTCAGTGTGTAACCTAAATCTAGTCCCATTTGCAGGAGGTGGGGAATGGCACACATTTTTCTTTGCAGGACTCAGCCCAATGTCCACAAATGCAAAAAGCAGCCTCTGACTGTTTTTCTTGGAATCCAGATAAGAGAGAGGATGATGAGATTTACTTCTTATATGACCTGAGGAAGGGTTCTTGATGTCCAAAAGGTCTTCCAACTACTGAGTTGGTTAAATAGAAGTTATCACAAAAAATCCTTGTCTCTTGTACACTTCCCGGGTCATCACAACTACAACAGCATGCTAACCCTACTAGTCTTTTCCACAGCACATCCCAGGTTATGGGCAGCTGTGGCAGAGAAAGGCTGACTGGTTCCCTAGTTTAAAGGAGGTTTTTGTTACAAGCTGTCAGCTGATAAATAGTATCTTCCATCCTGGGCAAACCTTCCTAGGGTGATGCCTGGAGATTTTGTTATATCCTCTTGCATCCAAAGGTTTTCTGACAGCTGCATTTTTTTGTTGTTGTTGTTGCCATTTTCATGTACGACAGCTCTCTAAAGTGCCTTCTGACTTTCTTCTGAAAGTATACAGCTGCTTCACCGAATGGCTCTGGCTGATAAAGCGGCCTTCCCATGCTCAATCCTAGTGTTCCTGTGCACCTTGAGTAGTGAGGGGCCAACGTAAATGAAAAAGTGTTGGAATGGAAAGTGTTCCTGATATTTCAGGCAGGATACTATTATCCTGTGGTCTTTATTGCAGTGTCTGACTGTGGAAATTACCACATCATCTACTTGTCACACAATCAAAATGACCACTCTCCTATAATCTTCTGGTTTCTCAGCTTGTCTACCTGCCACTTTACTTCCTTTAACATGCTGTATTTCATAAAGGGAGTTCTGCAAGTTTCCTGGATCTGATTATAGACTATTGCCTTGAACAGAGCCACAAGAAAAAATTTAAACTGTGTAATGGGGAACCCTAACTCTGTTACTAGGAGAGGGCTGAAGGCTAGGAAAAATCCATAGGGCCCCTTTTAAGAGCAGGATTTTGGGGCTTGCAGGGGCAAGGACTCAGACAGTTTGAACTTAAATTTCAGATCAATACAAGGGGTGCACCCCCCTCCAAACCTGGCAGAGAGAAAGTCTCCAATCAGTGGAGGTGGCAAGGAAGAAAAAGAGGGATGCATGTGGCAACAACCAGTTGGGGGAAGGAAAGGTAGCAGATGGAGTAACAGGATTACCAGTTTCTGTGGGAAACAGCCTATCACTGGACTGAGCTCTAAACTAGGAGTGATCTTATGAAAAGCAAGCTGGTATAGCAGCTGCTTAATGTAGAGCAATTGATTCAGGACTGTGAACCCACCTCTTGCAGAGCAGGTTAAAGGTAAATGAGACTCTAAATTGGATAATAGGAAGCCCCTGTGCCAGAGCTGAGACAGGGATCAGTAGACCAGCAGGGGTGGAATTGGCTAGTATATAGGCTTGCCCCAGGGCAAATGGGTATCCTGACTTGCTCTGAGTGTTGGGGAAGGAAGAACATTTCTACATAAAGTAGGTGCTGGTTCACAAGGTGAGGAGGAGCTGCTAGTTAGGGCAGAAGAGCCTCTCCTTGTTGGTGAGTGTGTCTAAATAGGTTAAAGGTTTTGGTTAATGCTTATTCCTGTTCTACCAGTGGGGGGTATGTTTCTGTTCACACTCTAGTTATAGAAACCAGTGGCTATATAAAGAGTGGTTTGGAGGCCACACAGCAGGGTGCTTGGGAGCAGGCTGCAGTTCTGAGCCCTGCAAGGGTGAGGAGACTTAGGGAGAGAGGCTGCAGCTGAGGGGCTGAAACTGGAGCAGGGGCCATGGCCCGAGTGGGTGGAGGCTGAGACTAGGCCTGGAAGTTTGAGAATTGTAACAGAAACAGGACCAGGGGCCCAGGAACTATAGTAGGGCCTAGAGACCTGGTGAAAAAGTGACTAAGCCTTCTTGCATGTTAAACCCTAAGCTGCATAAATGTTGAATAGCTTAATGCTGGCTTGCAATAGCACCTTCAATGTAAGCTGCACATCTATGGGGAGTGGCCCCACCTTAAGGGACCAGGAGCTGAGTTGTGTGGATCAAGAAATAATCCTGCCTGGAGTAGTGTAACTTTGAGCCACTTAATGAGTGATCTAAGTCACTTAGAAGTTAATGTGTGGATGATCCATGGGTTAAAAGCTCTGGGAGCTGCCCAAAATTAGTATGCAACAAGGTGCTCAGATTCATGAGGCATGGGTGTAGCTATGAGGGCAGCTGGATGTGATGATTAAGGCTGGTGGGGGGAAGGAGTCAGTGGCTGAAATTGGCACCACCTGACTTCCTCTAAGCTTCTAGGGTAACCTTCCTGTATATTAAGATTGCATCAAGGCATGGCAGGAAGTCACAAGTTGAGTAGACTGCTACTTATGATTTTGCAGAAACTGAAATCTAGTATTGTCCAGCAAAATCAACATAATAAATAAAATACTGACTACCCAGTGGGAGCTTCCCCCTAGTCCCTCCTCCCTATACTGGGGCCTCTCCATCAATCAACACCAAAGGGGTGGGCCTGCATGAAGGCCAGCCAGCTGACAAGACAGTGGCTGCCTCCATGTCCCTCCTTTCCTGCCTCTCTGTGGGGGGTGGGGCTGGCAGAGCACATCTGGGAAGTATCCATGAAATTTCCTCTTTATGCCATGACCAACCCAAAAAAATTGTTTAGTCTCACCATGATTTAAATAGGTCCCCTAATCATAAGGGGACTAGAACAGGGGTGGGCAATTATTTTGGGTGGAGGGCTGCTTACTGAGTTTTGGCAAGCCATTGAGGGCCACATGACAGCCAGCCATGGGCAGATGTATATTAATTTTCTAAATTTTTCAGGGGCCCCATGGGCTGGATAGAAAGGCCTGGCAGGCTGTATGTGGCCCGCGGGCTGCATTTTTGCCTACCCCTAGACTAAAAAGTGCAGACTTAGCCTGTAGCCAAGGGCATCTGAGCTAGCCTTTGACTGGGTCCTCTCACAAGCAGAATTAAAATCTTCCATTATTTTAAACATGGTTCTGAAAATATTAGCTTTTAAACTCCAAATGAGTCCCCTGCAGGAATGCATCTTATTGTTCACCTGGATACTGGTAGTTCAGTTTCATTGTATTGGAGATTATACTGTGCTGAATTTTTAATGGTATATTCTTTTCATGCATACATCCTCAGTGGAAAAGAGTATCACAGGGTCAAGTGAAAGTTGAAATAGCAGAAGTGTAATAGGAGTTTTCCTTTTTCTTCAAGCTTCCTAAATCCTCACTTCAGGCTCACAGTCTCACTGTCTTGCAGAAATAAGTGACCAAACTCTAACTGTGTTGCCTACTAAACAGATTTTAGTTTTCAGCTGTGCAAAACACAATTCCATGCCTTTTAGTGAGATTTCAAGTCCATACGGAAGCATTGTAGCAATCTCCTTCACCAGTTAGTTGGTCATACCAGTCAATACTCTTCCACTGGAGATCCAATAATGGTATCCTTGTGATTATCTCCAGAGTGTCAGACCTATAGAAGTATGTGTCTTCTTTAAGCCTTCAGTAACTCTTTCCTCTGTATTACTAGACACCTGATCCAAGACAAATGGAATACATCTTTCCTGAGCCACGTTACCTCTCACTCTTTTACAGTAATATCTCTAGAATCAAAACACTAACTTCTTCCTTCCAACTTTACTGGTAAGGATTAAATTACTGGAAAATATTTAATGGTAATTCCAGGTCAAAAGCCCCACCATCACTTTTAAAATTCAGTGCATATTAACTTTTAACTATTATGCTTTAGGATGTTTGTTTATTTGTTTTCCAGAGCAGTACCTATGGAATAAATCAGGAATTAGAATAAATGGTTCAGTGCCCTTTTTTTGCTTTATCATATGCAAGTATAAAGCCTGATTGGTTTCTCTATCCTTTCCCAAAATGTTTCTCCACCATTTGCTTTGCACTTTAGCAGTTTCAGGATCACTTGGTGCCTATACACAAGCTGGGAGGCTGCTCCAATGCACTGTAATTAATGCCAGAGCAGATTAATCAAGTATGCTGGACCCTGCTCTTTCCGCTGCCTGTCTGCTCTCTACTCTGGCCTGTACCTCAGGGGGTAAGGGCAGGCTCTGCTGCTGAGGCTGAGGCTGCCCCGGAAGGTCTCAGATGTCAGCAACCATCCCCATGGCCCCTCCCGGAGTGATGGAGACAAGCCAGGCTGCAAATCATGGCTGTCTGTGTCTGCTTACTTGCAGGAGAGTGCACTGGTGAGAGTGGGAAGGGAGGTGGAGGGGCATTGCCTGGGGATGGGGAAGGGGAAAGGTGATGGGAGGCAGCATCAGTCCCCAGAGGAGCAGCCACAGGTGCTGCTGGACTAGCTGGGACAAGCAGAGGGTGCCAGACAGGGGAACAGAGCACTTATTTCCTCACACAGGAGGATCTTGCAGCACCCTAGTATGCTTTGAGAATCATTGGCTTAAAATTTGCAAGGCAGACTAGGAATTAAGATACCTACATTAACTCCCACAGAAGGGGGTAGGAGTTCTATGATGTAAAGCCTCCAAATGATTCGCCTAACCTACTTGTCTGTCTTGGACAGCTGACTGACTGGTGAATAATACCCACATTTTTCATTTCAAAATGCTGTGCTTTAGTTAAATGAACTGAATTAAGGTCATAATGGAAAACATCCCTGCAGGTATGGGGGCAATTACTGTATTTACTTTCATACTGTATGCACCTTTTCCTAAAAATCAGTCCTCCAAAACCAGGGTGTATATCTTAGGGAGGAAAGCTGATTTTCATTGCTAGAATTTCACTACATGGAGGCATAGAAAGGAACTATAAGATGACTGCCAGTTTCTCTGTCCTGGCACCCACCACAGTACTACGTATTCCCCCGTATCCCTGTTATGAGATCAAATTGGCACCAGTCTTTAGCAAATTTTAGGGCAACTGTGAAAGGGTTAATATTAGCCCACACCCCTATATCCTGCTTCCACCTGTAGTACACTGTCTTCATGGAAAAGCCATCTCTAGGCCATGACTTGAAAAATCTTTTTCTATGTTCTACTTCCCAGAAACGAGTCACACATCTTATTTGGGGGGGGGCGGGGAGGAGGGATATGAGAAAATTTGGTAATCCCAAAGTCTAGATTCACATTTGTCTGATCTGTGGGTGGTATTAATTGCATATTAATTTAGTGTATCCTTCAGAGTCAAGATGTGCATGACCATATTCTGGTGAAATCTTAATATCTTTGTGAAAGAGGAATGAAAGAGAGGAGCAGAAGGGTTACTGTGTCTTTCCAATAGATGGTATAAGTTTAAGATGCTCAAAACTGCAGACTGAAACATCCTTTAAAGTCTTAAAAAATTGTGGGCGGAGGTTTTTAAGGGGAAAAAAATGGACACCTAAAATTGGAAAGAGTTCAAAACTTTACCGAAGTGTCAGCTATAGTAATGTAGGGCAGTTCTACGTATGTCTCCATACCACTCTTATGCACTACTGTACAACAGCATATTCTTCAGCATCAATTAAAGGCCTTTGCCATGGTAACACTTTCCCTACATGCATCCTATCATAAATAGACAGGACTCATAAGGATTCTTACCAGTGGTAAGCTCCCTCTGAAGTTTCACCACATTCAATAAAATAAGTGTCCTTTAATCCTGGGTAGGCCTTCTGAAAGCTAATAATACAATATACCTGTAGAGATGGCTCTGCCTCTTACACAGAAGAATCCACTTTTCTAGTTAAATAAATGGCCACCTCAATTGTTCCTGGTACATGAAACAGTTATTTATGTACTGCTGCTCCCATGATATGTCTACTACTTAAGTTCCAACTTGAGACTCTAGGGATAAATCAGCCTGAACCTGACTATAAAGATAAAAGTATTCCCAATGCTGTAATTCTTTAGCTAGGCCTCCTGTAGAATTACTCTATCATAGACCCTGACGTACATTTTTTTTTTTTTTTTTTAAAAAAAAAACCAAGAT
>NW_017729022.1:82533380-82535009 GCF_001723915.1 Gavialis gangeticus
AAAAAAAAAAACCAAGATCCCACTTATATTTGTGCCTGCATTGCATATCCCCAGCAAAATGGATGTTCTGTCATCTTCAAACTCAGCTTGAGCCCCTGCCCTCCCTATTCATGTGTTGCTCTGTGCCCCCACCGTAAGTGGGAGCGGGATTTATGCCTCTTCACATACTGCTCTCTTACAAAGGAACATGGGAGGCACCAAGGGGAGGGGAAGTTTACATGTGTTCTTTGTGATTTAGGACAAAAAATTCCCTACTGTTAGTTGAAGGAAGAAGGGGATGAAGCAAAAGAACTAGTGTGAAGATCAGGTAGGAGTTTACTAGGGCTGTGCAAAGCTTCGGATCATGATTCAGATTTGAAGATGATTCAGAGGCCGAATCCAAATCGAATCGTGGAAAGCTTTAGGCCTTCTGAATCAATTCGGAAAAGATTTGGAGATTCAGCCATAGGGTATAATGGGGAATCAATGAAAGACAACCTTGTTGTCTTTTGGCTGATTCAGATGAAACTTGCAGGGGTGATAGCCTTTGCTGGGAGCATGATGCGTGCCATGTTTCAAGGTGATTGGGGTACAGTTTCCCAGAAACCCCTGCACCTAAGTTCTGAAAGCAAAACTCGTGTCAAGTGTGTATGTTAAGCCACAGGGGGGTGAAAACTGCAGGGATGGTAGCACTTACTGAGGCCACAAACCTGCCAAGTTTCAAGGAGATAGGTGCAGGAGTTTGGGGGAAACTCACTCAAGCTGCTGACAGGCAAAACTTGCGACATAGATGACCCTGTGTGTGTTAAGGCACAGCAGAGTGAAAGCTGCAGGTCTGCTAGCCCCTGCTGTGGCCATGAAGCCTGCCAGCTGTCAAGGAGATCAGTGCAGGGGGGTTCTGGGTCCTTGCACCTCTAGCTGCTGACAAGCAAAACTCATGACATGGGTGCTTGTGCAACTGACTGTCTTGGGGCATGGGGGAGGGGGCGGGGATGAGACTACTGCAGGCCTGGCTGCTAAGCTACTGTTACCAATCAATCATGATTCACTGGGGGACCAGCTCAATACACAGTAGCTAGCTAATGTCATGAGTTAATGAGCAAGGATTAACATCTACAAAACCACACACGAAGTTAAAGTATCAATACAGACAATCAACTGCCCTAAGACCGAGACAGTTAGTTGCACAAGCACCCATGTCATGAGTTTTGCCTGTCAGCAGCTAGGGGTGCAGGGCCCTGACAGCTGGCAGGCTTTGTGGCCGCAGCAGGTACTAGCAGGCCTACAGTTTTCACCCTGCTGCACCTTAATACACAGTGTCACCCATGTCACGAGTTCTGCTTGTCCACAGCTTGATGTGCAGTTTCCCCCAAACCCCTGCACCTATTGCCTTGAAACTTGGCAGGCTTTGTGGCCTCACCATAGGGCACCATCCCTGTAGTTTTGACCCCGCTGTGGCTTAACACATACATGACATGAGTTTTGCTTTCAAGAATTTGGGGTGCAGTTTCCCCTGAATCCTTGCACCTATCTCCTTGAAACGTGGTGGGCTTCATGCTCTCAGCAGAGGCTACCACCCCTGAAGTTTCATCCAAATCAGATGAAAAACAACAAAGTTATAGATATTTCATTGATTCTCTGTTATACCCT
>NW_017729022.1:82540009-82541218 GCF_001723915.1 Gavialis gangeticus
CCCCCAAACCCCTGCACCTATTGCCTTGAAACTTGGCAGGCTTTGTGGCCTCACCATAGGGCACCATCCCTGTAGTTTTGACCCCGCTGTGGCTTAACACATACATGACATGAGTTTTGCTTTCAAGAATTTGGGGTGCAGTTTCCCCTGAATCCTTGCACCTATCTCCTTGAAACGTGGTGGGCTTCATGCTCTCAGCAGAGGCTACCACCCCTGAAGTTTCATCCAAATCAGATGAAAAACAACAAAGTTATAGATATTTCATTGATTCTCTGTTATACCCTGTGGCCGAATCTCTGAATCAGCTTTGGAGCCATTTTGACTGAATGGAAGCAGGAAACCGATTTGGAGCTCCGAATCAAATTGCTGGCATCCAAATCGGCTGACTTTGAACCCGAATCAAATAGTTCCCTATTTGCACAGGCCTAGAGTTTACATCTTCAGGGGCCCAGGAGTTCTGTAAGACTACTATCACC
Organism: Gavialis gangeticus; assembly: GCF_001723915.1. Lineage (NCBI taxonomy): Eukaryota > Metazoa > Chordata > Crocodylia > Gavialidae > Gavialis > Gavialis gangeticus. The sequence continues at coordinate 82,540,486 of NW_017729022.1, forward strand.
CTCTGTGCAGACCCAAATTAAGTCTAATTTAGGTGCAGAGGAGATTAGATATGGTGGGACCTTTCCATACTGCAAAGCTTAGAAGCTGTAAAGCTACAGGAAACGCCTACTGTACAAAGGTCCTACACCCAGAAGGTGCTCTGCTCGTACAGTGCTTGGTGGACTGGATGGCTAATCTACTATGTGATGGGAAAGATCCCTGTAGCAGTTGGAACTCTTGTAACATCCCACCCCACGTTCCTTGAAACGGCTCATGTCATGCATAGGACCACTCCCACTCCAAACCTTCCAGCTAGAAGAGACTAGAGGCAACTATGATGCAGAGATCTGGATATGGCCCTGAAGTACTGTATTTTCTCACATAGCACACACCTTCAAGCAAGACACACATCTTGTTTCTGGAAGGTTACAGTTGTCTGTACGACACAGTCCTCCCAAAAACACAGACTGTCCAGGAAGTTTGGCATCCCAGGAGACAGTCTGGGTGAGGCAGCAGGAACTTTCTGATGTGACTGGACAGCAACAAGACTAGGCCCCATACTATTGCAAGGGCAGTGGCAACACAGTTACTTCTTTAGTGTAAATAGTTATTGTTAAGCTTTTGGTAAAGAGTGAAGTGTTGTTTCCCCACTATAAGCCTCATCAACAAGATACTACAGACTGTATGTAGATTCATAAATGCTAGGTTCAGAAAGGACCTCAACAGATCATCAAGTCCAACCCCCTGCCTAGG